>NC_053452.1:26725371-27351988 GCF_015227805.2 Hirundo rustica
TAAGCAAGGCTGTTTCATATGTTGTGCAGAATCAGTTACATGGATGACAGCATAATGTTACCAAATATCTAAATGGCATCTCTGGGAAAGCCAGCATTGGTAGAACACAGGTCTTGAATGCTCAAATGTCTCTGGCACTCCCAACAGCAGTTTAAATTCAAGGGAAGCCATCATCTGCAATAATACTGAGTTGAATTACATTACAGCCTCAAAATGCTTCAGTCAACAATGCCTTGTGAAGTAACTCTTGATTTATTTCAATGTTTGCTTATTGATCTCTAATTTTATGTCGGTATTACCAGGAAACAGACATAAAACTCTTTTCATTCTCAATAACACCCATGCGAATTTTAAAAAAGACTGTAGATCAGTTAGCACGGCAGTAGCAGTTATCAGGTTTCACCAGATGAGACATTTTGTTCTATTCCTACCACAAGACCACAGAACTATAGTGCTTCTAACATGCTATAGCAACTGCTTGTTAAAATTACCAGGGCAGAAGTCTCCCCATCTCTTTGCAGGTCGCAGTCTCCCAAAAGCCACTCCAGCAGGATTGGGACACCGGCATGGATCTCCCCCCACCGCTGGAGCTGCTCACACACTATGCCGAAGGCTAAATCCAAGGCCATTGGAGCACTCACTATCCGAAATGCAAACTCTGGTGAGAGAAAAGATGTGTAAGAATATAGAGCAAGACCGCAAACATTTTCAAATAAAGTCAGCACAAAAATGATTTCTTGAAAACAGATGCCAAACTTACACAAACACAAGCAGAAGGATAAATTATACTGCAAATAAATTAGATGGATGTTTACTTCTGGGCCACTTGGGGCCTTCTCTCAATTCCACAGTAATACATGAAGCAACTGAAAATGCTGATGCTTTTTTTTTTTTTTTTCTCCTGCCCATGTAGTGACATTTATTAATCTGGGTTTAAATATACAGATATGCCTGTTAGACACATCTCCAGACAGTCCTGTCACTATTACTTGGTGACTATTTTTGCCAAACAACAGCTATGCCTTAGATCTCATGTAACGTTATCACTGGAACTCAAAACCTACAACACATGGTATGCTTTTAAAGGGCTGGGATATAAATTGAGTAATTATTTGGTGTATAATCTCTTTATATATAATAAGATATACATACACACACACACAAGAGAGATCAGGCACGAAGACAGGCTTAGAAAAGATGTTTGAGAAGGGAAAGGCAGACACTGTATATGACCCCATCACAGAGCTATATTTATACAGCTTTTGGCATCATGCCAGAGCTGTACACAGAACTATCATCCACACCATATTTCTTCCCTGAACTTCTTCACTGCTCTCATTTGGGGAGATGCTGGTTTAACTCTCTGGGTCCTAGGGCTACCTTTGATAACAGAGTATATAAAAATGCCACAAGTCCTGTGTGTCCACAGGTAGGAGTTTCTCCACTTGTAACTTTAATGCAATTTTTTTTTTTTTTCCTTTTTAAAAGGGGTGCAGGAAGAGGACCAGAAGAGGAGAGCTAGTGGACAAGCCTCTTTAAAATCCCTAGTACTGTAAAAACGATTTTGGCAAAATTAATCCATGTCCATAGTCACCAGCAAACTGAAAAATGTTTGCTGAATGGTCCAAGTGGTGATACATAAGGACATACCATTCTCGAAGGCTGTAATCTGGGAGCAGACAACACAGCAGTCAGAATTATTTTGTAAAAATCCATATAGATATGGAAGGCACACCTTACTTTATGTGTGTGACTGTATTTAAGCATTTCTCCTGAAAGAAAACAACCATCTACATGGAAGAGGCACAGCAGTGCAGCCAAGACTTCTCCCTCACAACCCACATCCAGAGCTGGGGCACGGACCCCTGTGCTGTAACCCTTCCGAGGCCTCAGGCCAGCTGCAGGTTTTCTGGGGTACGCTGGCACAGCAGAGAAACTCACATTAAAACACCAGGATTAGGCAAATACACACGCTAAGGAGTAAGGAAACATCTAATGGCATAACAGACCGATGGAAAGATGAGTACATGCACTTGACAGACCAGGCAATGTACCGAGGACATTGGGGAGAACAAATTAGTATTTGAGATGATGAGGACAAAGGACCATAATAAGGAAGGGAGTGAAGGAGAAAGAACAGATGGTCTCTTCTTTATCTTGGAGTTAGATGAGGGTAAATGGAAATCTCCTTGAACAAGTAACAGGAAGGCAGGCAGTCAATCTCTTTGTGACACTAATAATGTTACATACACAGTTTGTCTCTGCTAGACAGTAAAATCAAATGTTCAAATCTGTTTTCTTCACGTCAGGAATTATCACATTATCAGGACAACCCTGAGCTTTTTCTGTGAGGGAGTATTTGAGAAGTGGTGTAATGCAACATTTCCATCCCTGGGTTTTTTAGGTATTGGGGTTACAGGGTATTGTTTTTGCTGACATACCTTTCCAGGAATTTGTTGGGTTTTTTTATTTATTGGGTTTTGTGGGTTTTTTTGGTGGTTTTTAATTTTTTTTGGGGGGGGGGGAGGGATGTTGTTTGGGGTTGTGTGTTTGGGTTTTTTTGTGTGTGTGTGTGTCTTTTTTTTTTTTTTTAATTGTTTGGTTTTGTTTGGGTTTTTTTGTTTCACGTGTGTTTTGATATTTTTTGGTTGGTTTTATTTGTTTTGCTTTTTTTTTTTTTTTTCCCCTGGTGTGGGGTGTCTGTTTGCTTTTTTTGGTTTTTGGTTTTTTTGGGGTTTTTTTAAACCCTTGCTTTCCCTGTTGCTATGCCCCATTTGGTACCAGTCTGATACTCTAAACAATGGACACAATGGTTGTCTTCTTTGTTTTGGTTTCCTTAGGCTTAGGTAGGAAACAGTTTCATTCAAGTGCCATAGGGACCTCAGAAATACTGGCAATCTTCAGAGCTGAAAGATAACAGAGGTTAAAATGGAGTGTAGTGTTCTGAGCATGAAACAAACATCCTGGTTATGAATGCTCATAAAATTAATTATTTTAAACTCAGCTCTTTTGATTTCTGAGGATATTTTTGAGTTTTATAATGATTTCTGAATGCCTACAATTAAAGCTATTTATAGAAGTCCTCTTCCCTATGTCGCTTTGTTTGTATTTGAATATTTAGCAAATTAGGTGATGCTGGGAGCTAAAAACCAAACATGGTACTTCCCATTGCTGAATTAGCTGTTGCTTTGGAGGACCAATTATAGATAGCACTAGAGATAGCACTGGGGCCTTTTTAACATTTCATATCCTTAAGTATAAATACATACAGTGATGCCCTCTTTGTGAATGAGAGCACTGAACTGCTGAGAAATGCATCAAGAAATATGCTGGGGCCTCTAATTGTGGTATTACGTGACCATGCTGAAAACTACCAAGAGGTAGCAAAACAAGTAATGCTGAGGTTCTGCTTAGACTAAACTTGCTTGCTAGCAGTTTCCCAACAGCATGACACAGAAGAAAAGGCAGTTTTGTGGTCACAGAGTACAGCAGTCTCGTAGAGAATCCTACAAGTTGCAACAAAGGAAATGGCAAGTCTTTTTTTGTTGCTTTTTTTTTTTTTTTTTTTTAATTCTTCAAACTAAATAAGAGAAAAAATAGAGGGAAAATATGCAAAGGATGTATAGCACCCAGAAAAAACATGAAGATCCCGACCAGACTGACCCACCTTTCTGTGAACTGCAGATGCCATTTAAGTGATCAACAAAACTTTTGTGTCAGTTCTGGTGTTGACACCAGGGAAAAACAAAGCCACATCACTTTGATAACACTAAAACTTAGGGTTCCAAAACCTGGGTAAGAGCCTGCCTATCTTGCAAGGGCTTTGTGTCAGAGAAGCTAGCAGAGCAGCATTTTGGTACTTCAGGTGTTCACAGAGACTCAACAGCATACCTGTATCTGGCAGATGAAACATTTTCACTTCCACCTGCTCATTCCATCCCACTCCTGCAGAGTATCAGGAATGGCTCCATGATTTCTGAAATGCTCCCTCAGCTGCTGTTACTTACAGAACACCATGATATTAACTGACATTTTAATACCAGTATACACAAAATTGATGCTAGAATAGTTCAGGATTAGATCTGTGGACTATCAATGCCACAAGGATAACCAAGAGATACATAGCATATATCCAAAAGAAGTACAATAACTCTCCTAAGCTTGGAGTGTTGAAGTAATGCAAAAGGGTAACAGCAAGCAAAGCATAGGTACCCATGATTTAATAGGTAAAAAACACTTTCACAGGGAGAAAATGCTCTATTGCTTTGATGACTCCTAGCTCCAAAAGTTACAGCCAGGGATGCTGTAAGCATGCACAGAATCTTTGAAGATACCCACAAAAGATGTGAAAGATGTGTGTCTTCTCAAAAGAAATGTAGGGTCTTCACTGTTTACAAGAAGTGCTCCTCACATCATCATCTGCCTGCAAAGGCAGGGCTGATTTTCAAGAAGCCACATATTACATGATGCTGTGTCCGTGACTCATGCTATGACTTCAGAGATGCTCTGAGTAAGACGCAAATTCACCAGGGGCAAAAAGGGCAGGTGGCTCCCCCTTCACCACAGCTCCCCAGGCTCCTGATGCTTACCTGGGAGCCAGCTCACTCTGCTGATCACCTGGTAGATGAAGGCTCAGAACAGCACAAAAGGCGTTTGGCACGCAGCTCTGGCGTGTGGGCTCCTCAGCTTGGCTGGCAAGCTGAGCTGGTTACCCTGCAGTCAGAATTCATGTAGCTTGGGGCCGGGGAAGGGAAGATCACAGGACAGCAGGAGAAAGGAAAGAAGCCAAAGGGAGAGCGAGACCTCCCCGTTCAGCAAGCTGTTAGCCCAGGTCATCATCCCAAACGTCCCCATCAGAGCCTTGCAAACAAAATGCTGAGATTATTTAAATGACTGAGTGTTAATGCCTTTCGTAACGTAACTATTTAAAGTAACTGAATAAAAAAGAATTCAAATAGTGAGGGCTCCCAGCTGATTACTACCAGAGGAACTAAACCTGCAAAAATCAAGACCTGAAGATGTAGCTAGTGCTATAAACTAAAAATACAGCAGCAGTCCTTCCACAGAAGTTCTACAGACTATCAAATCTGTGTTAAAAATATGAGTTTTTTAAATTTGAAAATGGGCGTATGTTCCAACATGCAAAAACATCACAAGCAAGATAAGCATCTTACTAAATAAGCCACTACAGGGGTTGAAATACCAAAAAAAAATCTCTATGACTTAAAACAAGTAGTTACAAGCAGAATAGTTAATACCACTCATCGAAATGAAAAATAAAGATAAGAATCAGGTACTACATACTTTTTTCATTTTGAGGAATTGAATTTTCATAAAGGGAAAGGGGTTAAGTACTGCAGTGTCTTAGTCTTTGTGAATCCGCCCACATAAAAATTAGACCTCCCACATACACATTCATATAGTCCAAAAGCTTTGATCATGCCAGATGTAAATATTTCTTCTAGTAGCCCATTACATGTCTTCCAACTATACAATTGTTCTCTGTTAAAGCTGCACCGATATTATGGAGAACTAAAAGGATGTATTAAGAGCATATACACAGATTTTAAGGACAACCATATTAAAATATAGGCAAAGGAGAAAAGCAGAACATATTCCTTGCCTAACAAAGCATTTTCTAATTTTTATACTGCATATTGTTAACTGAAGTTCATTCTAGATCAAAGAGCAATGCAATTTTTGTAAACATATACTGTGTTCAGAACAAACAGAAAGAGAAGTGAATCTGCAAGGAAGCGTTGTGTAATAGCTCTGAGAAAAAAAAAAAAATCTCACGAAGAACAGCGTACCAACAGTAGCGAAGTTTTCAAGGAAAATATATGGGTTAAGTTCTCCATCTGAAATAACAGAAAGTATTTTTGGTAGACCATTACCATCTGAACTGGTAAAATATTTTTTCCTTTCTTGCACGGAGTACTACCCATCAAGTTATAAATACTGATACATCACTATCAATATGGTACCTCATAAAACCCTGGTAAAATAAGGCAGTATTCTTACTTCAGAGGCAAGCATGGACATTAAATGCAACAATGATAACAATGATTGCTTAGCAAAACTGCAGATTTATCTGACGTTTTCTGATACCTCACTGTAAAAGATGATGAGTATCAAGCAAGATATCAGGTTCTCATCCAAATGATGGCAGATTCAGCGTCACTAATACCTGTAATATTAGATTTGTGAATGGAAAATTTCACCTAATCACTAATCACTCCTTTATTGTATAAAGACTGTTCTCCTTTCGGTGTTCAGTAATAATCAAGCTTGTTCTATTCTCAGCACGTGAAATATAAGACAGCTGAGTGAGGCAGTGCTGCAGATATTTTTTTACTTAAAATGATGTGTTTATGTGTGCCTAGATTTCATAAAATTTAAAAAGCCTTCAAATTTGAAAAAGAAACAAATCCCACTGGCCCAACTCAAGAGTTAAAGAGCTGGTAAATAAAGTGAGGCTCAAAAATGCATTTCCTATGTTGAAATAGGTTCTGCTTTGAGGTAGGCAGGAATTGTGCAACTCCACAGCAAGACAACGCATAGGTGTCTTCCCACTGGAAAAACAGCAAGGCAGAATAAAAGAAAGTAAAGGGGTGTTCATACCCACCCAGTCTCCACAATAATGTTAGAGTCCTATCACCCTTCTGGGCGCTAGGATTAAAAGACGACAACTGAGAAACAAAACAAAAGAAAAGGAAAAAAAAAAACAAAAACAAAACAAAAAAACCCACCACCCGACTGACCAACCAACCAAGGAAAAAAAAAGGCAGAAATGGTAACTTGCATCTGGATGGCTGGTTGGCAGATGGCTCTTGCAATTGCACTGTGTCAATTTAAGTTACAAACATCAAACTTTCCACTTTTTAAAATGACCATTTATGTAAAAATCTAATATATAAGCAGATTCCTTTCCATAGCGTTTCATAAAATCAAAGGCAATTAGATCATTTCTATCCTCCCGAGGAATACCATTCCCTAGATGACGTCCAACTGCTTCATATGTTTTCCATTTCCCTGCCTGAGTCTGTTTTATAGCCGCGCTTTTTCAGGATGGCTTTAAAAAGAGGCCCTTCCTGACATCACGCAACACGATGTCAAAACACAACACCATTACAAAACAAACTAATCAAAACTAATTTCTTAATAGTTGCAGTCTCTTGAGTAGAGCGGCGGTGATGCTGCTCTCAGCTTTGACTTTGATTATAAACAGATCTGAGCTAATAACAGGTCTGATTAGCACGGAAACTTACAGCTCAGGACTGAACAGAAAATTAAAGTCCCTTCTTGAGCAAAAGAGCACACACATATTCATCATCTTTTCAAGCCCTTTTTTGGAATGTGAACCGAACAGTATTTTTCAACTCGGTAACTACGTTATTTTTCCATTTTAAATATATATGTATGTATACATAAGATTTTCCCATGTGAGCCAGGCTCCTGTACACGAAGGGTTTTATTACAAAACAACCACAGCTCACAGATCCGACAGAGGAAATGAGCGTTTGGACTTTACCTCTTACTTTACCACTTTTGCAGAGCCTCCCCCCACTCCAATCCACGTTCTGATTTAAACAGCAAAAAAGACAGTATCCCCTGCCTAAATCCATAGAACTCATGCTTTTCCTTCTTATAAGGTAAAAATAGTCAGCTCATTTTTAAAACACTGCCAATGAGAAAATATGGGGTTTTTTTACTTGAATTATGTATTAATTGGAAAAAATGAAGGTAAATACGGTTTCAAAACTTGTATCAATGAGTAGAATTAAATGTAGAACTGAAGACTCTTGTTACTGGCATGTACCAAGTACTCAGAAGTTTTTGCTTAGCACTGACGAAGGTTACTGAATGTGAATGTTGTGTATGCTACAGCTCTGCTCTAGGAACACAGGAGACGCATTTACTTCTGTATCATAGATGGAATTTTAGAGTGACATCTGGGGAATGATGCTAAGAGGCTTACTATTTAAAGGATAAAGGAATAAGGAAAGAATGGGTAATGAGTACAAAAAACAACAACAAAAAATTTCTCCCTGCAATACTTGTAAACCCTTATAATTTGGGCTGAAAAAAAACCCCAAAAAACAAACAAACAAACAAACCCAAAAAACCAACCAACCAAAAAACAAACAAACAAACAAAAAAAAACAAACAAAAAACCCCCAAACAAACAAAAAAAATCACACCACACACACACAAAAAAACCCCACACCCAAAAACAAACAAACAAACAAACAAACAACAAACTATTTAAAGACCAGTAATAGAAAGGCAAACTTTCCTTCACTGCTATGGAGCCACAGCCATGACCGTCACAGCTTGCATGAGGAGCCTGTCAAGATCTGTAAGCTGCTGTCCTGTTTACTCACTCACAATTAAAATGCTGATAAGAAAAAACACTTAATAGATTATTCACATGAACACTCTGTTTAACATTTACCACTTCCAGACTCCAGCACTGAGCACATAAAATAATTTTTCATGTATTCTTTCTTAATTTTTCAAGCATGACCTTTACATAACAGTGCCACTGAGTAATTAATAGAGCTAAATGAAGCACTGTCAGTAAATAATCAGTAGCCAGTCTTTGATGGATGAGCTGATTCTAATTCAGTCCATTCACTTTCAACTTTAATTAGTGGCATTGTATTCTAGAAAGCAAACAGTTCCTTCATCCATGTGATGATCTAACATTGTATAAGTGGGCTGACAACCACTTGTAAGGTGTTGACATAAACTTGGGAATACAAAGTAGAAAATCACAGTGCTTACACATTTTCTGTATAATATAATTCTTCAAAAAGAAGTAATATAAAGTTCCCCCTGCAAAAGCCACTGATTTTAACAGGTTCCAGACACACCAGTAAATCTTGCTAAGACAATTATAAGTCTCAATGCAAAAGTTCTCTCTCCTTTAATTAAGCCAATTCATGTGAATTATTAAGTGTATCTTGATGATTTTTTTCCAAGACACAGGAACAAGCATAAATATGCTATTTATTTCTACGCAAGTACTGATACAACACAAAACTTTTTTGGTGCTATAACCCTTGTTCTAGATGAAAGCTTGACTCAGCTGATGACAACTGCTAAGGAAACTCTGCACTTCTGAATTACTGGAATTTAGAGTGATTTTAGATTACTAAAAAATGTTCTGATTTTCAAGGCCTCTTAGGTTACAACTTATTTTCATCTTGTTCTACACTTTCTCCTAAATGTTAGTTAACACTGGTTATTTCTCATTCTTCTTCCAGCAGTTGTCTCTAAAGGGTGGAACAAGGCAGAGTTGCAGATTCCTGCAAACTGTGGCTAGTGAGCACATCTGAGTAGAGAAGACACTTGCTAATTTACTGCAACACATCTGATTCAAGTGTATGTGAAGGAAGGTGGTTTTGAGCAGAATAGCAAAAAAAAAAAACAACTCAGAAAGCTCCTTAACTCAGTCTTGGCATCTCTTCTGATACCTTTTATGAAATGCTATGGAGGAGACATTGTTTTCAGGATGGTTTGTATTTATCTTTGTTTCATATTACTTGTTAAAAGAGGGTGATACTCAAAAAGAAGTGGCCATAAAATTGCTCTTACAGAAAGTGACATAAATCTTTTTTATAATTTATGTCAAAAATGTTCATAATTCAGTCTCAGCTCCTTTACTGGCCAATTTTCTAAACCCATTTCCTCACCATGTAAGACAATACACTTAAAGAGCAAAACCCCACAGAAACCATTCACTGTATGAATGCCTAATGAAGGAAAGCCCGGCCACCCTTACACGAACAGCTTCCAATACAGTCCAGATTGTCTGTTCTTATTCAGATGTCATCTAAGGCGTGAGATGTGTGTTAAGGACAGCCGACATTATTTTTATCTTTTTGCTGATATATGGACACAAATACACAATGCCATGAAAATACAATTAAATTTGCAAACACTCTGTAATGTGAGAAGCTACCAGGATCACAAAACACTCACACTGCAGGTGCTAAGTATAAATGACGAAGAGAATTTTTTTGCTTTTTTCTGTCAAGATCAAAACTCCTTCCAATGCCTACTTGCAAACTGCTTTCAATGCAGTACAGTGGGATCTGTTGTAAGTTTTCTGACATTCCAACAAAAAAAAATTCAGCTGGACTACTGAGCTGCAGTGGTACAGATAGGCAGGTGCTGCTTATCCTATTCAACAACTCAGTGATTACAGGTCACTTAGGGTCTGTGATCTAAGGAGAACTTAGGGGCAGCTCCCCGCAGGTGTGTAACAGGTAAACAGCCACTAGTCTCCATCCTGAATGGAAAACATCTATCTCCAAGGATTTTTTCAAGAGCATTTTCACTCCATGAGAGAACCACTGGCTCTTTTCAATGGGAAGATGATGCACCAGTGATTTCACTTGAGAGCAAATTGGTTTCTGCCCTTTCTTTCAGAAATACTCTAAAATAAGATTGATTATACACACATATTCCCTGCTCCACTACTGTAAGTTTTGATTCCCATTAAAGACATGCTGATCCTGATCGCCCTACTGTGACCGAGGCATTTCTAGAATCGGAACTATGTTACTTCCCAACATCACGTTCACATTAAAGAAATCCTAAGGAGTGGTTCACACCCTTTTTCCTTCATACAGCTCTTGCCATCTAGGTGACTTCTGAATTTTGCACCTTCAGTCACCCAGGACATTCCTATTTACATGGGCAGGTCTACACCTCTCTGGAAGTCACATGACTTACTTGTATCTCTGAGTTAAATACCTCAGGCTCTGGCATTTCCCCACAGCTGTAGTCTACATGTGTTAACAGCTGGCTCAAGATTTGCTAGGAAACTTCTAGCTGTCAGCAGGGCATCCTCTAGCAGGCTCCAAGGAACTTAGATAGTGTATCTCCACCCCAGATATTGGTGGGGTGGCTCCCTGCAACTTCATCTGCATTTTCAGCAGACATGGCATTCCAGAGGCCTTGGCATGCTCAGGTGGATCAGTAAATTGTAACATGGCCTGTATGAATTACTTCAAGGCCTTGGTCCAAGTATATTTACTTAAGGAGCAGGAGCTGCTTAGTTTTGCATAAAAGTGTAAATATATACACAAAATCTTTGACTGATAAGTAGTATTCAGTCAGTAACCAGAGTTCTTCAGTAGAAAATCCAACATAGATACCAATATATTTGTCTAATGCAGATTTTTGTCTTTTCCATTTCCTTCAAAGTTCTTTGAGGAATTGGTATGAGCCTCTTCAACTGAGAAGGAACTAAGTGCTGAGTGCTCTCCCCAATGTGCTGAATGGAAGTGCTTCCTGCACAAGACAAAAATTAAAAACATTTGTGTCTCACACAGTAATGCAGACATGAACTATGCAACACAAGGGACTTCCCCATCACAGGGAAGAAATGTCTCTTTCTATTTTCTATGCATTTAATACACGACTTTGAACCTTTCTTATTCAAAATATTCTAAACAGGCATGGAAGACAGAATGGCTGAGTAACCTGGGGCTCTCAGTCATTCATCGTGATATATCGAGTGCTTCATATATCACTTATAACGACATGCACGGAAAGAAGGCATGGCACTATCTATTCTGCAGGAAGAGCAGACAGTCATGAAGATTAAAAAATCTTGACTGGCTTTAGATGTCTGATCTGGGACATTATGACTTCTTTCTCTAAGGAGTCAGCACCCCACAATGCTTTAATATTCAAAATGCACTTCCCTCTGGCTTTAGCTGTATGTGCTGTGAACTCCTGCAAATCATGCCTGCAAGGTATCCAGCTAAGCATTCAGCATGGTGACCTCCTTTGCAAACTCTGCTTGGAATGACTTGCTTACCTGCACAAAACAGCTCTCTGGGAGAGGCAGGGACAGAATGCATAATCACAAGGGCAAAACCAAATAGCTTTGGCATGTCCCTTCTTGTGATCTTGGTCTTACTCTCTTTATCACATTCAACTTGCAGCTGAGGTAGTAGCGCTGTTAGAGGTGAGAGTTCACTGTATGTTCCTGATTCACCACCAGAGCAAATCTGCACTGCCTACTGAACTATAAAGGAACTTCTATTAAAAAACCCAAGCAGTGAAGTGATAGTGCAACTAGAAGCAACTTGCTTCTTCACACATGCAGCATTACAAGGTCTAATCAAAGTTGAATTTCCTAACATTTAGATACCTGACCTTGCAATCTTCTGAATATTCTTGGTGTGGGGAAAGGCTGGAGGAGGAAGATGCCAACATGTATGTATAATTTGCCAAGGTCCAAAAAGAAAAAGACATCTATACCATCATAATTTTAAGCATCTAAACACAGTCTGGACCAGAGCTACCTACAGCCATGGCTGCACAATCCTGAGGCAGTGTTCCTGGCACTGAGCATCCTCCATAGCCCTGCTCGGAATGCAGGAATTTCAGGAGCAGAGAAATTTAAGCTGTTTTGTGAACACAAAAATCTTCCGAGGTTTTAGCCTCCTTTCAACATCTACTGAGTGTGTGTGTGTGTGTGCATATATAGTATAGCATTTTATAGTTCTATTTCTCTGTCAGATTTGTACATATTTTACCAAAAATATCCCGCATATCCAAAGCATACATGAGTAACAGCATTCAAAGAAAAGGCCTTCAACCTTTTTCACAGCCTGCATAAATATAGTATTTCCTCCTAATTTCATATGTAGAATCATGTCTACAGTAACAAACCCCATATAATTAAAGTTTACAAAAAATAGTCACAGTAGAGAAAAATCTTAGTACCAATAGTAAGGATTAGCACAAGTAGTTGAAAACCAGGATTTTATACTGAGGCGTGTTAGGCAACTTGAGTAGCAACAGCCAATCAACCTTCCTTATAAAAATATTCAGTTCACACAATTAAATTTACAAAGCAAATTACAAAGAGACAAATGAGACAGAAAAGCAGAAGGCTGTAAGTTTACAGAGGTCAATTCAAGATCTGTTGAAAAGGTGGAAGAACCACAGAGGATGAAATGTGAGGGCAGGTACAGAGGAAGGAAGCACTCAGTGCACAGAAAAGAATAACAGCTCTAGTGTATTTTATTTAGTCAGACTGCAATCTGAAAGAATAAACAACATCAAAGGGATTTTTTTCCCCATTTTTAAACAAAATAAGGAAATCAGGAGGCATACTTCTATGTATGTTTGCCACCACAACCTGTGAGCCAGTTTCTATCCAGTTTGACAAAAAAACCATATAGGAATCCAAAACATTAAATCTTGTTTCTATGAAATAGCTAGCTGGGTAAAGAAAAGGGACCCTACTGCTGCCATGCCTATTGAAAAGATGAAACTTGAGTCATCAGACATGAGAAAATCCACTTACCTGCGAAACAAATCCATGAAGAAACCCCACCTAACCTAAGCTTCCTTCACTTCACTGCTCAAGAAACTTTAAACCTTTTTTACTTACTAAGGCCATTTGAAGTTACAGTCCGCTGTGACTGTAACTTGTCTTTAACATCTATTTCTCCATCTGTATATTTCATATGAGTTTCCTCCAGAAAAGGCCACATTCTACTTCACCTTGCCATGGATGGCACTAGGTGAAGCCTTAATCATAAACTGTGAGAATCAAGCAAAAGCCCTAATTTGGAGAATTTACCCTGTGACAGCCTTTCACAGCAGCACACCGATGACCACGCTGAAAACCAAAACACTGCAAAAAAAGGCAGCTAAAAAGCAAAGGCTGCCTGTACTGCCTCTACTCCTATGAATTTGAAATGAAACCACTGTTGAGTTCTACAGACCAGCTAGAAAATCATTCAGTTTCTGTATTTGTAAGTACTACTTCACCCTGAGATCATTTTATCCCTAGGCTCTTCCTACACCCACTGTATTTGAACTCCAAGGTTTGTGCTGACCTTGCTTTAGGGGAGCATGAGCTCACTGACTCCAAAGTATCAAATAATCTGTATTTTGGTATATAACCTTAAACACGACTGCCCACTTCAGTATGATCTTGCCTAGTTAAACTGATCCACCCAATACATGCTGCTTTCCCAGAATCCTCATGGCTGGAAGGACCTCTGGAGGTCATCCAGTCCAACCCCCAAGGAGTCTGCTTTAGGGGATGGAAATCAGTATTGTGAACATCTTTTCTGAAAGGCCCTTCATCAACACAGTTTATGTGATCCTACTGCTATTAAGCTTCAGAGAACGTGGCAAATGCCTGTTTTCCTGATGTTTCTCAGAGGTGGTGGTGATGGAATATGGCATGTTACTACTCTCTATTGCAAAATGGCAATTGACTGGAATATTTGTATTTGGGGAATTTGAATTAAAAATCAAAGATATTCTGGAAATTCAGATTTTAGTTGCGATTCTTAATGCACGAACATAAGACAGAAAGCCTTCAGTAAGTATGAGAAAAAACAAAAAATGTAAAAGATTTTTCTTCGGCTGTTAATAGTAAAGGTCGGTTAAACAGAGCCCTTAAGTGTAACAATCTATAGTCTTGAAGGTGTACTATTACAATACATGGATTTTGGAATTAGGGAAGGTTAGTTTTGTTTGAGTAGGAACTTCTAAGTACAGCAAGGAGAAGTCTAAAAGTGGAACTGCGGTCTTGAACACAAACATGGAATCAGCCACTGTGTGTCTGCCCATGAGGGAAAGTAAAAGGGTAATTAACACAGTACATGAAAAAATGAATGGGTTTTATTAGTTCTGGTAACAAGATATTGTAAGTCTAAGCTTCACTGTGATCAAGCCAAGTGTATAAGTTAATCAAGACCTTCACTGAAGTATTTCTGCTAACACTTTCATCTTACCAGTGGGAATTATTTATAAAACTGTTTTCCACTGGCAGCATGACAAGGTGATCATTAACACAGCACAGACCATGTGAAGGAACAAAATTAAAAACATGCAAAAGTGGCATTACACTGGTACTGTATGCAGCTGCCATAAATAATTCTGCTCCTCAAGGTGATTTCAATGGTCTTGCTCTAAATCTAATAAATCAAAAGCCCTTTATAAAAAGTCTAGTTCTCAAAATTTCTAGGTTTCCCAAGGATGTTTAACTTTACTTTCTCAAGCATGAGAAATCAATTTGTTCAACCAAGCCAGTTCCGAGTTCTCCTTGTAAGCGCTCATTTGGAACTGATTATGGGGAAAAAAAAAGAGACATTGAGTTTTACACATCTGAGGTTTTGAAGTAAGAACCCGTTGTGTTCCACAACTTCTTCCCCCCCACCTGCCCTCCACCGACACACGAGGAATTAAAGCAACCAAATCAGCGGGAAGGCTGTGGCACAGGAAATCAGTAATATAATAAAACCGACTTTCATTCTAAGGTGCCGCTTTGACTCCGTCACAGGTAGGAATTATTTTTGTCATTAAAAATTTTGAGTGCTGACTTACGTGGAAACAAGGTGGTGGTTTAGGTTAGTTTGCAAAGGTATTTATATCCTCTACCTCACTCCCACCACAAACACTCAAATGAAAATCTGTCTGCAGGAATGGATCGCCTCCTCATTCTTGGTGAAATACCTCTGGGATCTGATGGGCATTCCAGCTCAGGCTGTGTGCCTATGGATGTGCCTGTCCAGGGCTCTCCCAAGTCCTTCCCTTCTGAACTTCTAGCATGCAGCACTCAACTGCACTTTGTGAGAAGTTAATATGCAGGATACCAAAAATATCCAAAGAGATGCAGGTCCACATCCATTCAGACTCTCAAGCAATCTGAGGAGGAGTGAGGCAGTCACAGGTTATGGATAACCAAAGCCTTTTTGTGCACAGTCCCAGTTAGAACAGCACCCTATTTGTCCCAGCTTTCACCTGTGCCAGGTAACAAAGGATCAAAAAGCTACCACCAACTTCCATATCCCAGTTTCTAACTATGTCTAAACCCTAGCTGGATGCTCTGAGAAAATGAGCTCCATTTAAAATGAAATTATTTTCTTTTATTTTGTATTCAACTCCCCTTAATTCCTCCAGTATTCTTCTTTCCCTTATTCCCTTTTCTCAATTCCTAACAAATGAACATTTTTTTTCTTGAAGTAACAAGACTTCTTTTCTATTGTTGCTTGGCTACTTTTCAATATAATCTAGCTTTAAAAATTATTTTTTAATAGTGCCTGTCCCCTATATCAAATTACTCAGGTAGCCATTTTTTTTTTTTTTTTTTTTTTTTTTTTTTTCAAAAAGAAACTGCTTGGGACATCTTTATCCTTTTATAGTACCTGTGAAACAGAAGAAGTAGTATAAATAAAAGAATTGCAGCAACTGGTCAGCAAAATAACAATTTCTGCCCAGAGTCTGCGCCCATTTTTACAGATAAAGGACAAGCTACAACCTCGTCAGTGTAAGTTTCATTTCAGTATTTTTGACAAATAAAAATGGAGTCAATTTATTCAAATAAAACATTTGAACCTTGGTGTAACAAGAGCTGAATACCGTAGCGAAATGCCATAGAGACTACAGGCCAGCTGTTGCAAACTTCAATTACATCTCTAAACAAATCTGTTTGAACAACATTTCACAAGTCCAGATATGATTTAAGAGTTTAACATTTTTCTTGATTATTAGCATGTCCACAATTAGCAATGTAGAACGCCAGCCACAAAAAGCAAAGGAACCAAGACAGCAAACCCCCACAACTCTTCCTGGCCTAGCTGTAAAAACTAGCCACTGCAGGGTGAATATTACAATTTCTTTCCCCCACCCCCTCCCTGACAATCTGTCACACTCTTGTGGAGCAGAGTACATTTCCTTCAAAGCACTGAGTTTTCTGCACTTCCAGCTTGTTTAAAAAAAGCACAAAATAGCTCTGTTCAGAAGGATATGATCAGTCCTTCAGCTTTTGTTTGCTTCTGCAGAAGCTGATTTTGCACAGTTTACTGGCCTCATTTGCAAAACTGCTTTTTCTATGAAGATAACTAGGACTGCTGGTTACTTCAGGAGTAAAAATCAAAGCAATTTTTAAAAAACTAAAATACCAGAGGTTTCTCTCAGAAATAAAGTGAAATGCTTTCAAAGCAGAAGACGATCATCGATGGTGCTATTTTGCTTCTATCAAAAGGGCACACACTTGTTAAGCTAACAGGAACAACATTTTTTCACTTTTATCAGAAAGCCTGACCTCATAAGCTTAGGAAGTTTCATAAAAAACTGCAGCAGTGCGTGTATTCACTTTGGCTTCAAGTCAATGCTTCTTCATTAATATTTTACTCACACACAGACTCCCAGGTTTAGGAGCTAAGCTGTGGATAACAAACAGCTTTACTCTACACTGGCATCAGAAAGGAAAAAAAAAAACAGGCATCGAATTCAGTGATGGGTCCCTGAGCCCAAAAGTTATCACCAAACAGTTTTCTGAACAAAAATATTTAAGACCTATTTTCTGCCAACTCTTCCTCTGTATCTAAGGAAAACTCTTAAACATTCCTCAAGAGTCACCATTAAACCAGGAAACAATCTTATTACAAACGCAATATTAAGACCTTATTACTTTCCAATCTAATCTCCCAAATGTTTTCGTAACAATAGGAGATATTTTAAGGATGCAAAAAGTAGAATGTCACACATAACAGAACTATTATTACAAAGACACAAAATATACCTATTAGCATAAAAATATGATGCAACCAGGCTACAGGTCAAATCTGCTCCTGAAACAATCCTGAATTTATTCCAGCAGAAAGACCATTTTCACTCCTAGACCTCAATTCTTTCATCCTTCCAACTGACCTGTAATTGTTACCTTCTTAGAATTACTACAGAAGATGTAAAAAAACCCCAAATTACAGCTTCTAGCCACAGTAAGTGTTTCATAATCTCTACCACGTGTCATTTTGCACTCTGGAAGAAACTTCCTAAATGTGAGGTCATTACAGCCATCAAGTAGTCACCAAATAGCACTGGTATTTGCCACTTACTTAGTTTGCCAAGATTTAAATGGTCATCATTACATATTTCTCTCTCCACATAAATCCCCCTCCATGCAGGTTCATGAGAAGTATTGACCATTAAAAGCTTGGAAAGGATAAAACGATGCAGCCAGAGTCAGGGTCCCTTAAGCAGAAGGTTCAGCACTGAACATTTTAAGGAGAATGTTGTCTTTTTTTCTGTTTGAACCCTATCTACTTATGATCCTACATTTACAGACAGCTTAAGGGTGTCTGTCAGTGATGCTCCCTTCCATGCTTTACACTACTCTTCAGTAACATGTGGTGCACTTCGCCCTGCAGAGTGTTCTGGCCACTCCAGGCAGCACCCACTGCCGCCTTTGCCAGGGCTCATGTCAGAGCATTCCCAGAATACACACACAGCTGTGTGACCTTCCCCCTGTCCTCAGCAGCCTTATCTAATGGAACTGAAGAGATGTCATCAACTTACAGTGCCTCGATACAAAGTCCTACACCGTGTTTGAATAGAACACTGCAAACTGCTGCCAGCTTTACGCCTCTTCACTGAGACCTCGAGATGTATTGCTTGTAACAGGGTACCACACAGATTCCATACACAATCTTTTGAAAATAAACTTGAAATTGTAGAAGAACCTTCTGCAACAGGAGCAGCTCTGCCTTCCTGTGATTTTTTTTTCTGCTTTTGACTGTATTGCATATTTTTCATATTCTCTTCTGCTTGGATGGGTCTCGTCTATGTCTATTCTGCCTTCAATTGTTTAAAGGCTATTTGGATAAATGCCTCCCATTTAAATCCTAACATTCAGCTCAAAAGGCTCCTCTTTCATAGCAGGCTTAGAAATTCTGTTTAGTGAGCTGCACATCCAGTTACCAGAACACAGTTATCAAGAATAGTCACAAAGCGGAAGAAATCCTTGAGCTGATTCCAGAAAAAAATTTCATTAACCTTCTTTCCAACTGTCCCCAGTACAGGGAACATAAACATATTCTGGCTAATATGATTAGCAGTTTTCCATTAGTAACCCAGACAACACTGTGAGAACTTCTGGACTGTGCCCAAGCACCCGTGGCATATCACAAGATCTGTCTGGGAGATTTTTCTGACCAAGAGATTCCAAAATTATAAGCAATTCTCAAGGCAGCTTGAAAATGATGGAAGGAAGTAAGTGCATTTTAAATGGTCTTTCCAAACCACTGTTTTTACCTACCCATGACATTAGCAAGGACCTGAAATTCACCCATTTGAGGGAAGCTGTTAACTTTCCACACCATAGCAGCTGTATCACAGCAAGTCACGTGTCTAGAATGAAGTGTTCAATCTTCTGTATGCAGCTGCAGCCACCCACCCACAGCACTACCAACCACTCCACTCTCAGGCTGGCTACTGGAAGAGCTCCAGGCAGCAGTGTCAGCAAGCTCTTTCTACAGCCAGGTTCTGACTTTGTGCTTTTTGTAACCCCTCCATCACACCTCTAAAAAGAGGAAAATCAAACGTCAGAACAGAGAAGAAAATGCACAAGTTTGACTTAAATCAAGCAAAGGAAATCTTATCACCTACGATCTTGCCAGTTAATGCATCCTTAAATCAGTTTGCATGCATGCAAATCCCTAGTTTATGTTTGGGCCATTACCACTTATTCCTCAAAGCCAGGCAGCTGCCAGAACTGGTTTTAAGAGCCACAACTAAAGGAGCTGTCTGGGGCCCGAGAGGCCCATTAGCCGAACCTGAACATCAGGGCAAGTCACCTAGTGCATGAGAAAAGCAGAACCCCCCACACTAATCTTGGTCCAGGATCAGAGTAACCTGGCATTTGTTTTATTCACCACGGTCCTCCCATTTGCCTCACTGGAAGGCTACACCAGCAGGGAAGTAGAGCAGAAGGTGGTTAACCTATCCCCTAGTCTGGCAAGAGGATGAACACATCAATCACAGGAAAAGGAGAGTCCTGAGCAGTTTGCTGGCATCTCTTCTATTTTTCATCAAGAGAGACACAGCGACTTGAAGCATGCACATTGCACACAGCAGTGGGGCACAGGTTCTAAACCCCAGGTATTTTCCCATCTCCAATACCACAGGACAGACTCAAAACTTGGCAAGTGCACAGATCTGGGGAGAGGGGAATTAACTTGACATGCTCAGGAACTAAAGCTTTAAGAAATCTATTTAATGCATTTACTCAACGACAAACATGAGGAAGAAAAGCTCCTTTTGTTATGGACAAAGTTGGCACTTCCTTTAATGAACAGTTTGAAAACAGTTTCACATGCCAACAAGCAACTGAGGCGATGAATAAAGTAAAATATCTTTTACTGTTTCCCATGCAATATGTGGGATGCTTTTATTGTGCAGCTAAACACCACCAATGTCAATGGTATTTTTAGCATTTAGACACTACCAAGGCACATTTAGAATCTGAGGTTTGCCCAGCACTTACTCTTACCTGTTTCACTAGCAGCTGGAGTAGATGAAACCTGAGCCTCTTGTCCTGAAATGCTTCATGGAGTAGTTGTAAAGGACATTGGGGTACAAGTTTTGGGATCATGCCAGTCACCCATGATTTGCTGGTATCACGTGTGGTGTTGATGACGACTGCCAGACCATTGTGCTGCATTAACATCACACAGACTGTGATATCTCTTATCTCCTGCTCAAGTGATTTACTAGATCTTCTTAGGGCACCTATGTATGAAACCTTTTGCACAGCTTTAGGTTCACCAAGGAAAATTTTTAGAGGGCAGGAAGAAGAAACATAAATTTCCTCTCCCCTTGTTTTTTTCAAATGTTAATATAGTGAGTCTGATTGTCCCTTAACTTCCCCTATCTTTCCTGAGTCTTATTTACACCACCATTGTGCCAAAAAAACCCCCCACACATAAACCTTTTTCCATGCACAATCATGACAGCCCCGCTCTAGGTTCTTGAAGAAGTTTGGCTTGAATTTGCCTGGATTTTTACACTAATGATGTGTAAAAAAGAAAACTGAGGTGCAAGCAACAAGCAGCTTTGCTTTTCTCCATGCTGAGGTGACAGCATGGTTCATAGAGAGAGGTTCTTTTTACCCAGTCACATGTTAGGTCTAAAGTCTTTCAAAGTCTAGAAGAGAATTCAGTGACACCTTGAAAATGTTTTAGTGCTTCAATCTAATTAAATGATTTTTTTCTTCCACCACCACCACCCCAAGCAGCACATTTTAACTTTCCCTTTACACACATCTATACTCACTGGCCAATGAACAAACTGGAAGTTGCTGAAATGCTCCTACATGCCTGGAAACAGTAAGATAAACCTGAAATAGTGTGGGCCACTGAAACAGTCAACAGCCAGCAGTGAAGACTTCCACAGGAATCTTAACTTAATATGCTCTGTAGTGCCATCCCCTTCCCAACAGGACAGTGGAAAGTCAGTTTAGAAGGTGGAGTCAGCGTCTTTAAACCAGCCAACAAATTATTTTTTTTCCTTGCTGATGAATCAAAAAAAAAAAAAAAAAAAACCCAAAAAAAAAAAAAAACCCACAAAAAAAAACAAAAACAAAAACGAAAAAAACAAACACCACAACACCCCACACACACAAAAAACCAGGACACTTGTCATTTTCACTGATTATTTTCCCCAAAGATAAAAAATAGAATCTATCAAGAAGGGAGCAACCATCAAGAGAAGAAAAAAGAAGTTTGCATTGCCTTTTGTTCAGAAACTCCTGGCACAGGAGTATCAGCTATTGCTTATTTCTTAATCATGTGAAATGGAACCAAAGGAACAGAGTTAATCTATCTGATATCTTAGCCAGTGGATTAAAACTGACTACATCATGCTCAGAATCACTCAAAAACGTAGGGATGTAACAATAACAACATTAGACCGGTTTTCAAGGATGCTCTCAACTGCAGCCAGTGATGGTGGAGCTCAGAGTGGGACATTTACCTGCCCTGGGCTGCACAAGCTCTGCTGCAACCACACAGCTGAGCCCAGGAGCTAACTTGCTCATCTCTCTACAAAACTGCTATTTCACAACAGAAGCAGCAGAAAGTTCCTGAAGTCCTCAATAATATTCCAGAAGAGTATTTAGGCAGCTAAATCATTCAGGCACTTTCAAAAGATTTCCTCAAGTTTGCAAATCTAATTGCTCATCTAAGCTTAATTCAGCTCAATTTTAAAAATCAGCTAAATTGGTGCTAATGCTGATGACACTAAAAATGCTCTTAAACTCATTTAAGGTTAATTTGGTAATTTACCAACATAAAGGTTAAGCTGACTAAAGGTGGGGTTTTAATATAGAATTTTATAGAATCTGATTGCTTTGGCTATAATGGTAGAAAAATAGTTTATTCAAGCTTCTCTAATACTGAAAGCTCATAACTTTACTTTATGTAATTCTTCTCTAGATTAAAAAAAAAAGCCAAAGAGGAAAATGACATCAATAAATACAGTTTTTGTTCTAGCACAGTTACTTGAATTGTTCAGGATATTTAGCAAAGCAATCACCAGTAGGGAAAAAGCACTTTTGTTTCCCCAGCTTAAATCATCTTTCTTGTAAGGAGTAACTCTCTTGTATAAAAAATGCTGCTGTGAACAGGTCTAGACTTTACACAGCCATGGGTCACTAATTTAATTAGATTTCAAAGCAACTATTCTACCTTTACACTGAATACAATACTTCCTGCACCCTCCCTCATACTAAAAGGAATAAAACAATCCCCCAGAGATTTACACCTCAATGCATGAGGAAACAACAACAAAGTCTACACACAATACCTTGAGTTACAGATGGGGTTTATATTGTTCCAGTTATTAGCAAAACCTTAACTACCTAAATTGGTATTTTTAGCACGGAAAACAGAAGCTGTTCTCCTTTTTGGTGAGACAGGATTCTGTTTGACCTGCTCTGCTCAGAAAATGACTGCCATCATCCAACCTCAGTAACTTCCCCTATTAAACAGGAGCTTTTGCACATACTAAAAACATAAAACAAGCCTCTCTGTATGAATAAAATAATTTTTTAAAGTGGACTTTAACAGTAGAAGACCTTCCTTTCTATAAGCAAATAGTAGGGTTTTGCTTGGGGTAAATGGTAGGGTGTAGCGAGGAATAGGAGCCCTGTGGTGTATCAGCATTTGGTCTCTTAACCTTTTTCTCCTTCCAAACGAAAATGGGGGCTGCAATTTCCACAGGGTTCTTGTATCACATGTGCTACCACACATTTCTGACTCCACAATCTTACTGCTTTTGTAATTTGCGTGATCCAAAGCTGCATGGATTAGTTACCTGAGGAAATTGGGGGTTTGCCCTCACCAAAAGCCACGAGGGAACAAGAAGAAACCAAGTTCATATTCTCCTCCAGGAGTTCATGTAGCATTTCAAAGAATTACACAAGACAGGAGCTGTTACAGGAAGTGAAGACACACTCTAATAGACAGGATCATTTCCCTCCACTTTCACCATCTAGAAATGACATGAGAATACCTTTTATTTGATACTATCATACTGCTACACATTCCTGCTGTTATTCAGCAACATGCATGCAAAGGAAACCATGCTACAACTACTCTATGAACAGTGTATGTAAATAACTTTGTTACTGTTAACAGCAGTCCAATTTCACCTTGCTCTGCTGAAGAGGATGCTAATTCAGCCTTGGTCTAACTGTAACACACAAGTACATAACCTTTCCTACTCTCCTCCTCCACAGGAAAACAAGATGCCAGCTTCTATCACACAGGAAGGGCAGGGGCACTTGCCAGGCTACAATCACAGATTCTTCTGGATCTCAATCTAAATGAAGCACTTAGGGCATTGATTCCCTGAGCTGACAATCCATGCAGTTCTTCTGCAGGCAGCTATAGGCTACTCCTCCTTTACATGCCGTGTACACAGTGAGAAAAGAGGATTTTGTGAAGAGCGGATATGAAGGTTCTAGCACCAAAATTTCTGACAAGTCCAGTGCCTGTATTTTGTGAACAGCATCCCTGCTCTCTGTATGGCAAATTATCAACAGCAAAAGGTGAAACACACCATAACCTATTCATACAATGCAGTATATTTCTGGAAACACAATGGCTACTGGACACAACACCTTTGATGCACAAATGAAGCTGAACTTTTAATTGCCTCTTTATCGTCTCATGTTAGCTAGTGGTAATGGAAATGATACAAAAGTGAAACAATTACAGAATGTATGAAAACAGGTTTCTGAACACCCATTCCTCTTTCTGATCTCACAAAAAAACTACTGGGCCACAATACTAATTTATCGTTGTATAATGGAAATGAAAAGTCAGTTAATTTACAGCATCAGTAATGTGTTATAAAGTAAGAATTTTAAAGAGAGTTGTTTCACAGCTTCTATGAACTTCAGGCTATGGGTTCAGTTATTTTAAAGTCAGTGCTGTGATGAAAAGTCAGATTTTCATGATATGAAAACTTGAAAAAAATAAGCAGGTATTTGAATGTAATTTGAAAATTCCCACGACAGAGAGGTCTGGTGATCCATGAAATGGCTAAACCACAGACCAAACATATTGCATACTCTCACATACACATGAAAAGGAAGGGGGTAAATGAAAGTAAACAAACAACATACAAAGGTGAGCTTATTTTAATCTGGTTATAAATAAAAACCGCAAGGGCAAAATTGCTCCCCTAAAAGCTAGAAAGCAAATCATAAAAAGTGAAAAGAGTTTACTGGGGAAAAAAGATCACAGGAAGGAACAACAACGATGGAAAATAGAGATGAAAGGAAATTGAATTCTTTTCAAATGCAGCCTTCTTTTCCAGTCACAGAAGGCAGTCACTCATTGCAAGAAGTTAAATGAAAAAGCAGGAAGGCACAGCTAAGTATAACTAAGGGGTTAACAGCAGTTTGGGGAGTGGGATCCCTATCCTAATTAGGAACATAGCAAATAAAAAACAATTATTACGTTATCTTCTCCATTATGCTCACTTCAGCTTTACAAAGTGGTAAGTTCTCAGAGCAAGCACTGAGGTGACCTCAGTATTAATTAGGAGAGAGAGGACAGAGCTCTCATCCAGTTACAGGAAAATATCCCTTGGCAGCAGGAGACAACAGGGAAGAAGGGAGAAGACACAAGGAGTCAGAGAGACAATCCAGCACTGTATTATTCCCAGAGAAGGTATCACCCTGAGACACTTGAGGATGCCCCCAAGGCCAGCACTGGGGACCTGAGGCACATGCACACAGAGCCCCTGGACACTCAAGAGAGCTGCAGCTGGGACCAGAGAAACTCTCAGAGCTGTGATCCAGTGCTGGAAATCAGAGCTGTGGGATTTAACAGGAAAATGAAAGCTGTGCATGCCATATCCCTTCTTTTACCTTCTTCTACACCTTAGCTCTGTGCATGAACAGTGCCAGCTCAAAACCATACTCACCACATGAGGAGATTTTTGGCTACTTCTATCTACAATAGTGGCAAACATAACTTTACTGACTTTTCTTATTATTTTTTTAAACCACAGAGCTGCTTTATCTCCAGCCTAGCAGAAGCTCACATAGAGAGGGCTGACTAATTTGAACTGACTGCAGACAAGTTGGTACAGGTATTACTGAGTAGCATGGACCAGGGCCCACCAGAGAGAGATCAGCTTGGTAGCAAATTCTAATTTATTCACAACACATGGAAGAATGTGTCAGCAAAGACTCTCAAAGTGAAGCACATTAATTAGTTAAGCCTACTCAAGCTCTGTGGCTATTTTAAAATTAACAGGGTTGAGTAAATTAGGGCAAGCAGACAAAAAGGCCCACATCCTCAAAAGCACATTGTGGGTATGCTGTGAATTGTCTTTGTTGATCTGGATCTAAATGGATTTCAAGGTCTAATAATGAATCAATGAGTTGAATACTGCTTCCTAGATTCCTATCTCCCTGTGATTAGGCTCTTATAACAACGTGGGATTCAAGAAGTGTCTTGCACTGCATTATATTAGACCAGAGCTGGTATTAAAGAACTTTCAAACTGAAATTATGTGAATGTTGACTCATCACAGCACGAACCGTAAAGCTGAGTCCTGCTGTGGTCTTTTTTACATCTCCACGTAACCATATGCAAATTAAACCAAGAATAGTAAAAGCAAAATAATAAAGCATGATGGGCATCAAATTTCCTCTTATCTTTATGGTACATATTTATAGGATATGGATGAAGCACTTTAGAGTTAGCAAGAAATTTGTGATGAGAAGAGAAATACTTTTGCCTCCCAAACATTCAGTAATATTTAAAAGTAATATTAACATACCTGTTCCTTCATTGCTCTTTTTCTCTGACTGTGCCACTTGTATCACTTCAGCAGCAGCATCCCTTACTACCAAGTCTTCATTCTGCAGCAGTAGTATCACACATTTCCACAGAGCAAGGGTATCAGACAGTCCTATATTTATTTGTGGAGAAAAAATAGAGTTCTATTTCTTACATGCATTCAAAGAAGTTAAAGAGCCCTGTTTCCACACCACACATCTGTAAACACAACACATGAACAGCATTGGCAAACCACTGGGAAAAAGACTGGCAATACAATCAAAGTATTTTCAGCATCTGTGAACCTTATCTAGGTGGCACACTCAGCTTGGCTTAAACAGTGGGCAACAGATAAGAGAATGGGCCTCTCTACCTGGGTTCAACTTCAGTCACGAGTGCTCTCAATTTTCTGCAATTTCTAGGAGCGCTGAACTCCTGTTTGGCAACATCAAAAATTCTGTGGCTGGAGATTGAGCAACGCACCCTGATCATAGACTTGCTGTCGCAATCTGCCTGGAGCAGAGGCTGCCAAACCAAGCTTTCTTCAGGTACTGCCAGTAGTGCCGGACACAAATGTCATTCCCTGCTGGAAGCAGCAAAGGACTCCACCTTTCAGGGAACTACTCATCACCTCCTTCTCCCCATATGCACCTGTCCCCACGAGTCACCAGCATGCCCTACCAGCCTTACACCCACTCTCTGCTGGAAGCAAGTTTAATCCATGGGGTGATTACACGTCCACAGCTAAGACCAACCAGAGAGAAGCGCCGAGAGAGAGGTGCTCCTCTGGTAATGCCCAAGGCAGGCGCACACCACGCACACCCCAGTGGCAATTCACACCTCACAAGCCATGCTTCCCTGGCAAACCCTCCTGCCATTTACTGCTGCCACACCAAGCATGACTAGCTCAAGTCACATGATCTGCTGGGGGATTTTCCAGCTGACTTGTCAGGTCTTGTTGAACATCCTGATTAAAGGAATCCACTGGAAGGTCACTTTTAGATGCAACCGGCTGTTAGAATTACTTTCTGGGGACCACAGACAACACAAGAGCTGTGCTTCATTGCTGGTTTTGTTCTACCATGTTTTCAGCAGGTTTATCAGAGATTTGTATTACAAGGCTAGCCAGACAACAGTATTTCACTGCATGGCCAAAGTAAATTGCTCTAGGCTTTACTACACAGGCAGAAGAAGCATTCCTGTATTACCTGTAACTTCCCTAGGGGGAAGTGGCATGAAGCATCATTATTTCAGAAAGAAGTTGCTTTTATTCCTAGCATGACACACTCAATAATGTTATACTGGCACAGCTAGAGCAGAATAATTATTCCCTTATAGATTCCATTGCCAGATTTCCCACCTAGACAAGTTTCTACTGTATCTCCAGAAGCAATGGAAGTCTACAAAGGGAATTTGCATAAAGACTTTTTCTGAACCCTCAAGCAGCTTGATGAAGAGATGATGGGGTCACCCAGAACATACAGACTGGCATTCACTCTCTTTCTCTTAGGAATATAGTAATGGAAGCTCTTGGGAATGACCACAACTCCATTTTGTACAACCATAGTTTCCTTTACCTTCTACTTTTTACTCTATGTGGTCAAGCAGGCTGATGCAGAAAAAGGCACAGAAGTCAAAGCTGTTTACATGCATACAACTCCTTTAAGGGAATTATTCTGGCTTTATATCACTACAACTAATCACCATCCCGTGCCCTTGATTTGCCAAACTCCTCACTGCAGTACTGACAGTTTCACAGCTGTGAAGATCCCCAGATTGACAATTCTAGGTACTATGAAGGGTCAGCTCTGCATCTTTCTTCCTCTGGATCAATTTTCAGAGCAAAGAGCTAATTCAGAGGGTTTGCCCGCTGAGGCCTTGGGGCTCTACTTTCTGGGCTGTTTGGGGAGCATATTTTTGTTTACTTGACAGTTTTCATTTGTTTTAATAGGATTTTACACAGGATACAAACTGCTGCTATTTTTTATTTCAGACTTTCACATCTGCCTGACTGGAAAGTATGGAAATCAGCAACTGTTTTGACAAGATCAAAGAGGAAACTGTTGTCCATCATCTACAGAGCACATCCAAATAACAACAGATGAGAAGCACAGCATTTGGGAGTTTTTCACTCCAATACTTCCACTGTCTTCATCTGACATAAAATGGTAATAATGTCTGTCCTATGAAGAGCTTTATCTAGATGGTGAAGGTCAAGATTTCCAGAGCTGATACCCTGAACACTAAACAGTGCAATGTCTACCTCATATAACAGAGTTAGCACTGGTAAATGTCACCAATACTTCTTAACACAACTAAAAATAATAGCTACACTTTTTCACAAAAGCAGAATCTACAGATTAAGAAATACACTGTTCTTTTCGCATAAGAGATATTTGTATCCAGTCCACATGGATGGACTTAAGCTGCATAAACTAAAAACCTTTATATAACGACAATGGAATGAAGTATCACAGAGTTAAAAGTATCTAAAGCTGTCTGTCCTGTTCAGGATGCAAAATGATTTCTTCATCATCAATTACTACCTATTCTTGCATATCTCCTGGCCCTTTAGTCACAAAATCACCCTATTCTCTATTCACAGAAGGTGGGGGGGGGAAGCCAAAAGAAAACCCCCATCTATTCTCCAGAACAGAGCAGAGTTTCACTGAGCTTTGCCTCCCAGTTACTAATGTACTGTTGAATAAGGCCATGTAGGTATTGTTTGTTCTCATTCTCTCTTTGTTCTCTAAAGAGACGGTCTGATGTTAACTTAAAACAAAAATCCTTACACCCGAGAGATATAACGTGATCCAATTATTAATTGTTCTTATAGTAGACAGCGTCTCTCATTTCTAGGCTGAAGCCCTTCCATGCACCCAGCACAGTTTTGTTCCACTCCCAGAGATAAGTTAAACTCTGTCCACCTCACCAATAGAGAACTACAGAAAGATTCAAGTCACAGAACAGTTGCAAGCCAGTAATTCTGTACAGCAGTGTAGAGTGACCAGGAGACATAACAACATCTCATGTGCCCCTTCTGCAGAGTTATTGCCAGAGGCTGGGCACATGTGATTTTTCTACCAGAATTTCAATAAATCTATATGTTTAGTAATTAAATCCTATTAAAATTTTCAAAAAACCCTGTTTGATGTAATTATGTGTTGACTGTGCATACACATACAATACATTTGAAATCATGTATTAATGGATGTCATTAAAAGAGATCTAGAAAATTACTTTCAAGCTACTTACCAAGAATGAGCTTCTTACTGATCAGCAGGAATGATGTTATACTTTTAAGAACTTCAGCAGCTGCTAACAGCATCTCTGTATCTTGCTCATCTCCACAAAAATACACTATCAGCTGAACCCACTTTTTCAAGACTTCTTCTGAAATCTGAAGGCACAGAAGATGTGAGAAGTGTCCTGTACAAGCAGGTGTTACCTCTTACCATCACACTCAACTATGGCCTGCCTCAGGGACACTGCTCATTAGTAAATGCCTGGCTTTTTCAAAGTGATGAATCCCACAGGAACATTTAACAGCTTGGGCATTTTCTTTTAGTTAGAGCAGTATTCACAGGCAAGTCTTTCACTCTGTCCCTTCACACCAGATTCACCAATGACCACACAAGTCAAAGTGTATTTTTGTGTCCTCGGTCCTTCCACACATGCAAGCCAAGGACAAATATGCTGGTCCTTTGCTGATTTCAGAGAGTTCCTCTGTGCCCACCTCTCCAGCCTGTCAGGTCCTTCTGAAGAGCTGCACAGCCCTCTGGGCTATCAGCCTCTCCTCCCAGCTTTGTGTTGTCAGTGAACTTGCTGAGGAGGCACGTGCCCCTTCATCCAAGGCAGTGATGAAGAAGCTAAAGAGCATGTGGGGATATGGGGACACCACTAGTGACAGACCAACCATGCCCTGTGACACTGCTTACGGCCCTCTGGGATGTGCCACCCAGCCAGTTCTCATCCCACCTCATTAACTGAGGAATAAATGAGACCTTGGTCATACTCTGCCTCATTCTGCCTGGAACTGGGCCATGTAGCTGCACTGCACAAAGGGACACAGCCAGAGCATGTCCTACAGATCCTATAATGGGTGAAAACAAAAATAAAAATCTCCCAAGATGTTACAATGACTCAAATTTCAAGCAGACACATGGATGGACTATCTAGACAGACAACTTAACTTTTACCTTATGGAAGAGAAAATCCCTTCCACAGATGTAAATAGTGAATGCAAGCCCAAAGAAAGAATTTAGATGGAAAACTGATGTACCTGGTCTTTCCCAAAGCCAAAAGCTCTCTCTCTGTAGGTATATCTTAGATCTCCCATGATGTATATGCTTATTAGAGAAAGTTGTTGTAGCATTTCCAGTTAAGATTTTTACCGCATTTTTCATTAATTCCTCTTTGTTAACTTAAAGTACTCACACTATGCCTTTCCTTTAACAAAAAATTTAATATCATAATTCATGTTCCTCAATTCTTGTGTGCAAATCTGATTTTTTATTTTTTTATAATGACATAGGGTTATTAGCATATAATATGAATCCATTCTGCTGTTCATTCTATGAAAAATTATAGCTTTGTAAGGAAAACAATCTTCCTTTCAAAACAGATCATGGGAGTTTTGTTTAAGATATCCACTAAGTGGGTTTTGTGTCTTTGAAAATATTTTTAAAAGTGTCTAGCACTAAAGCTGCTTTTGCACTGCTCTACACATACATATGCGACATCACAGACTGACAATTCAAAATCAAAAGAGATCTGTGCTGTCTGGGAACAGCACCCAACCACTGCTTCAGCTTTGTGCCTTCCCACCCCACATGCTCTCCTGTGGGCTTCTCCAAAAGTCAAGAAACCACAACAAAGCTGCACTTCAGTAAATGGGCTGGATTCAGAACAAGCGTTAAACACCGCAGGCATATCCCTTTCCACATTATAGTGACCATTTTGGATGAGCTCAGAAGCTGAAATTAGTCCATCAGAAATATTTACATATGTATTTAACTTGAAATTACTTTGAGAGGGATGTACTGAGGTGACATTCATGGTGTGTCATTTCAGAACACGGCAGTGTATTCGGAAAGGAAGACATAATATCAAAAATGATGAATGGAAACAAGAACACACAAGCTTGGGGCTTGGATCTAAAAGAAGCCACATTACTGCAATCACTAAAAACCCCAGGATTACAAAACTGTTCCAGCTCCATTTCCCTTACCTGCTGATGGTTCTGCAAATGGTGGATAATCAATTTGGAGGCAAATTTGAGAGCTATTGTTTGACCTTCAGGGCTGAGAAAACAAGGGAAAGGACATATCAAAAAGCCAGCTATTACTGTCATCATTTCATCTCTACAAGAAAACCAGCCAGCTCTTAATTATCTCTGATTATTACCACAATGAGTACCTTTCAAGCTGAGCACTTGGAGTTTTTACATTAGAGATCTAGATGTTAGCTAAGTTCTCAGCTGATATGCAAATGAAACATGCCCTTACTTTCACTGCTCTCGTGTTTATTTTCTGTTTACATACATCTGAAAATGGAACCTTATATCAAATAAACCAGACATTATTTTAAATTGTGAACAAATGCATCCCTTGAAGCTGGTGTTTAGCTGCAGGAATGTCTCTTCTACAGTTGCTAGAAATGCTCCTAGTGCAAAATATGCCTACTGCCAGCTTCCAAGCCTCCCTGCTGCCTAGCAGGATCCAAGGACATGGCTCGTAGCAACGTGGCTTCTGAAGCCTATTCCCAGCATGGGGAATGGCAACACCTGAGCAGCAAGGCCTGTTATTTCAGCCATTTCCCTCTAACAGCACCAGGCAGTGTTATTTTACCACCAGTATCTTACAACCCAGAAATCCCATCATCATCATTTGAACTTGAACAATTTTGTGCAACTCAGCAGCAAATCTGCACAGCTATAAAATGCTGTTCTACACTCTATACCCTCTGTGTTCCATGTTTGTAACACTGGACTGCAATGTTTACATGGCTTCAAGAACTACCAGAAACAGGTCAATACTCTCAGAGCCTGGACACTGTAAGCCTGTTTGTCCATTCCGAGATGAACGGATGGACACAGCCTCTAATTCAGTAGGAACTACAAACTGGCTCCACATGTTCAGTGCTTTCTGCTGACTTTACAGTCTGTATAAGGAGTGCAAACCCTAAGGATTAGGATTAACCATTTCTGCCAACCAAACACATTAAATGAGATCTGTCATTCTTTCTATGAACCACCTGCTCACAAACCAGGATAGGAGGGATGGCAGATTCACAGCAAATGAGCATATGGTTGGATCATTGATACTAATTCTTAGTTCTACAGTAAAGTGGGTGTTTCCCAATTACCATTCAGGAAGAACTATGCTCACTGGGTATCACAGGACAGCCAGAGTAACTTCTTGTTTTAGGAAGTGCACTGCTGGACATTTACAGGGTGCTAGTATGACTTGTGGGCCTTGTTAATAATTCAGTTTTTCTCTGAAAAACTCTCAAGAACCCACTTCATGCAAATAAGCCACACTCTCTTCTCTGAAACACAGATTTTTAAATGAAAGGGCAGTCCCAAACCAATATAGTAATGTTCAATGTTGAAAGTTTTTAAAATATAAGTATTTCAACATGCATGACAGACCATACCTGCTGGAGATATCCGCAAGGTTTAAACTCCAGGTTAAGAGCTCAATTGGATTCATTTTTATAGAGCATTCAGCCTTTGGAAGCACATTTCTGAGATCCATATTATAAAGAATTTCCAGCACCTGCAGACACAATTCCAAAACAAAGAATTTACAGACAGTCTCAACAGGAATGTGCACATTTGAGATCAATAAAGCACTGACTTAAGCTCCACTCCAAGAACACAAAGATTCTCTCTGGACAATTCTAAGAAAAGAAAGAGGAACTTCTTGCTTTTACACAAGAACATCTGCTATGAAATTATGGCACAGCTCCTGTTCAGTGTAAAAAATCCCAACTACTCACCTACTATTTAAAAAGCATAATGCACGTTTGAAGTATACTTTTGAAAATTACGAATATAATCTAAAAATTAAAAACGTAATTTACTGAACGCATACAAAATGTCCATAAAAAAGCACCCTCTTACCATGCAAAAACACTGGTGATTTGTTTCCTTCAGAGCCATTATGAGAAGAGTGTCTTCCAAATCAGTGAGTAAACATAATATACCTCCTCTTCCTTCTGCAATCTGTTTGGAATTTCTTTGTTTCAGCCACAGCAGAATCGCCTCCAATGCCAGCAGACGCACTTCATGGAACTCGCAGTGCAGGAGATGAGCTACGGACAGTGAGGGCTTGGCCATTTCCTTTGCAGCAGCTGAACCACAGCTCTGGGTGTCAGGGCTTGCAGTCACTGACAGCACTGATATCACAAGTCTGGTGATGCTCTGGAGATACTGTATCAGTCCTGGTACTGCAGATGAGTAGGGAATACCCGACACCAATTCTGAATCTGAAATGACTCTGTTCATCTCTTCCCAAAAGTCAAGCAATTGCATTCCTGGAAGGAGAGTAACACTTAGCAAACTGAACAAATAGATGATGTTACCAGCTGCTCCAGACCATGAAGATGACAAATATCAGGTATGCAAAAGGTATCGTAAGGTAAATTCAGGCATGAAATGAAAATCAGAGTTCTCCTTCATTTTAAATTGATTCCAAATAATCAAAAAGCTTCGCCAGATACCACACGTATTCACATTTAAATCAAAAGAAACAAGGACACAAAGTTTTCTGAGAACTATGATTGTTCAACACGCGAGCTGAAAGTTTCAAACAACTTAAAAAATGCCACAGTACCTTGCAGATTGCCTGCAGTCTTTACCAATTACATCTGTTTGGTAAGTACTTCTTTAAATCAATACAGTACTGCAAATTGTACAAGCCTACCATTTCTAATGCTGCAGAAAGTGATTAACACAAACTATTAAATATATGTGGGAAAAAATGTAGATAGTTAGCTCTAAAATCAGAGACCAGACTGAACACAGTGCTGTCTCTCAGACTACTGAGCTGCAACTGAAAACAGGAGGACTTATGACAGAGGCCATTCTGATAACATTGAAAATCTCATGCCTTCATAGTTTTAGTTAGAAAAAATTGCTATTAAAAAGAGGTTCCTTTGAGGTAAATAGACCTGTCCTATGTGTATCAGTCTAAAGAATTTACTTATCAAAAAACCAAGGATACTTTTCCTGTTCTTACTCATTTTGAACAGTTAACATAGCTAAGAAAACAAAAGAGCTGCACTGTAACCCCTCTTATGTATCAGCACGGGAACTGTGACATTTCAGCCATTTACATTGGTGCAACCTGGTCCACATGGCCCAGCACAGCCTGAGAACCTTCTTCAGTGCTTGGCCACCTCCTGGAGTGAACAAAGAGGCCACTGCCATCTGTGACACCAGAGGGTTTCAGGCTTTAGCAGAGCTGGAAATGTAGACACAAAACAAAAGGAAAAAAGTCATCAAAGGTCCTATCTCACACCCAGATAGACTGGAATACTCATGTGCCCTGAGTTCAGCCTTCTTCTCCACCATCAGTAGGAATGAACCATTTTGTAATACTGAAACCATTTTTCCCAGTTCAGTGTCTTTATAGCTTGTACTGCAAGAAAATGAACATGCTCTACCCCACAAAATTCAAATGCAAGTAGGGGAAAATCACAAAAGAACAGAAAACAGTGCCCCTAGTGCTAGGGGATATTGGAAGCTTAGGGGTTTTTAAATGTAAAAATGCACTAAAGGTAAATACAAAGATTAAACAAACTTACATTTCTTCAGTATCTGCAAGAAGGCAATTCACTGCCGTGTAACTTTGCTATTTATAATTTAACATTGAGCACTGCTAAAAGCCCATCCAAATAGTCCTACTAAATTCCTGAATTTGACATGAAGCCACAGCACAAATACAGATTCATTTTGTTGCCCTTGAAGACATTTCCCTAAGCCTTCTATTTACAGTTAAATATCCTGCCCTTTCATATTCAGATTCTTCCAAAGCCATCTTAATTTGTTTGACATTTACACAGAAAGTTGACATGGTTGTAACGCTGTCTAGCACATAAGACAGAACCATTTCTGAGTAACTCTGGACACGCTTCAAAGAAATCTAGCATTTGTAAAAAAAATTCAGACATCTTGCCTAACCATTAGCTCTGTCATTCACATGTTCGCTACAGCTCCTTTTCTGAAGGGACTTGATGCAGTCGAAGGAACTCCAGTATCAGCGCGAAGCTGCCTCACGGCATTATCCTCCACAAGACACAGCTGACTTCCGTCTCATAGCAATGCTAACTTGTATATTTAATTTGCTACATTTCTGAACCCCCTCCCAACACGCTGCTTTTACGAACTGGCATCCTAGCACAAACTAGCATTAATGCCCGTGCCACACCACACGTATCCAACTGCCAGAATTCCTGTATTTCTGAACTGTCTGGTTGCCTTGGAGAGGGATTAGGCCTTCGTCTCAGTCATTACACAGCCTGACTCCACAGACAGCAGTTTAACAACAGAAATAATCCCAGGCAGCTGAAAGAAAAAGGTTCAAGGTCAAACACCTCCGTTCAAGAAGAGACACAGCTTCAGTTTTGGAGCACTGCTGCTTTTCCTGCTCCCCTCCTCAGCTGCCTTTCAGCAACACACAGTCAACCTCAGCTCTTCAAGCCAAGGGTGTGTTTGTAAGTGTATTGCAAGAGAAATGCTTTTATCTCCCGTCCACGTTGCTGTGCATCGAGGTGAGCTGCATGCAAGCAGTAATGGGAAACCTGACAGGATGGAAGGGTCAAAGCTCCAGCGCAGGGAAAGGCAGAGGAGCATTAAGTGCACACAGAGAGAGGTAGAGAGGGAGCAAGAGAGAGGAAAGAAAATTAGGGGAAGGGTGTCTTCCATTTTGTTGGTGTCAACGCTGCCAAATTCGCGAGAGCCTGCAAGTCAGCTTCCGACAGAGTGGTGACCCTCCCATGGACTCCAGGAGCTGGCCATGCACTGACCTTCCAACTCTGCAAACTTTCACTGGCATTTTGCAAGGCCAGCACAACTACTCTTTATGTTTTCATCTTAGAAGGGGGAAATTACTGTCATATAAGAAACACAGTGGAGCTACTCAGTCCTAGAACTACTAGCTTGCAGAGACTGTGATACAAGAGTCTTTGGCAACAGATCCTCTTTTTCTGTACATATCAAATACTTCTGCTTTGGAAGTCTTCTGGGTGACTTGGGTTTTTCCCATGCAATTGTGAAAGACTGGACACTGTGGCTCATCTATTTTACAGAAAATCTCTTTAAAACTGGATGTCTCAACGGCAAGGCCATCAGCAAAATAAGATTGTCTGAATATTTGCTTAGCCTCAGCACATCAGAAAGCAAATCCTTCTGCATTCATCTTGTGCTCCACATGCTCTCCAACACTCTTTTTTCACACAAATATGTACAAAAGGAAAGAATGCCCCTGACTTATTACAATGCAGTGGAAATATTCCTGCTTTCAACTTCATCACTAAGAAATCTTTCCAGACTTTCATGTAAATGTTTTCTCGTCTGCTTAGCTTTAAGTAAACTCTTTCCTTTGGCTTACATCAAAATATCCAACTAAACCAGAAAACCACACTGGTTCCCAAACCAAATGTCAGCCTCTGTTGTTAAGATACAGTAACGACATACTTTTATTTACAAACAAACATTACTGTACAGTTCGAATGACCAGCTGCTGTGAGAAGGCAGAACAAATTTTGGCTGACCAAAGAAGGGTCCTGGCAAACAGCAGTCTCTCCAGGATGCTGACAGATGCAAAAGAGCCCCCAAGAAGTAAGTGGATTTAATTTTATTTTTCCCCCTTAAGGATTGCTTCATTTGTGGGACAGGAAGAATTTCAGCCTGCTTCTAGTACAGGAGACATCTTACACAACCACTTGGTTCTCTCCAACACCCGACACAAACATCCTCAATCCCTTTGTGTCCCCCACACTGATACATGCAGACATCATCTGTGTCACGGCATCACGGTTTGAGAGGCTGGTTTTTTAATCCTGGTTGTGACCAACTGATGTTCTGCCATGTATATGAAGTAAAATGGTCTTTCACCATCTGAAAATAAAGATGAAAGGAAGAGGAGCAGAATGGAATTAGGAATGGATGAATCTCCAGTTATAAACCTCCCCAAAATTTAGTGGCTCCCAAACCTGTGCCCCGCCTGTCTCTCCTCCACTCTTCCCTGCAGCAGCAGGCACAACTTAATCAGTCTGTTCCCAGAGTAAGCAGATACACAGAGCAAGAACACAAAAATGCCCCTGCTCAGGGAGTAACAAACCATCAGCTGATGGACAGCTCAGCTGATATTTCACCTAAGAGGCACTACAGTCTGTTCAAAAGTGAGAGAAGTAATCTGACTTCCTTCCATACTTAAATCTAAACCTGCTTCACCTCCTTGCAGAGTTGATACATTTCTGTAGGATGTGGTAATTTCACAGTGATTATTTAGCTACTGCCAAGTAGATGACTCTCCTGATCATCAGGTGTACTGTGTGAGGGGCTTCCTTTTCTACACGTGATTAGCATGGCTCTAAGTATTTGCACACTTCTAGATCAATATTGAGATTAAATCCTGTATGCAGGCCCTCGAGTATCCAAACCATCTTCCAAGTTCCTACCAGAGGCTCCAGAAAAAAAGAGCAAAGCAGGGGAAAAGGAGAGGAAGTTACTACCAGCATCAGAAAACTTACTGACACTCTGCAAGAGGAGACAAAAAATTGCAAGAGCAGCAATAAAACGCTGCTGTGCCTGCAGTATATTGTTATGGGAAGGGGCTCTGAGCATCAAAAAACTGGATGCTCATCATTATTCAACAAGACCCGCAAGAAAGCACAACCATTTATGAACTGAGGTTAAAATCCACTCTCAAACTCCCATCCACTGACATCTGAAGAGATCATATGAATAGGGAGTAGGCTGAGAGGTAATCAATGCCAGGAAGAGATTTTCCTAGACAAATACTAAGGAAAAGTATTTTCTTTCGTATTTTTCCTTTTTATTAAAAGTGGATTAGGCAAAGTCACTGCTAAATGGAAATAAAACCACAAAGAACAGAAAAGTCTGTTTCATTACACAGCCATATTAAGGTGACTGTTGATCATAAAAAGGGCACATTTTAAGCAGGATGTTTTCTTTTAAAGACATCTGCAACTTCTTCAACATCAGAGACTAGGCATCAGAACTCACTATACAATTTAAAACTACAAACATGACTGATTACCAGAATCCACGGATAACTTATTGTTGAGGACACAAGCATCTCATTGCATTTTGTACAGCATAAGGGAAAGTTTCCAAAGGAAAAAAAGAAGGGAAAAAAGCACACATTATATCTGGACACTGAAACAGGAATTTTTTTTTTTTCAGTTTCTCTCTGGCCCAGCACTGCATTTTCCAGTATTTTGCATTCATCTAAAATCGTAAAACCCCATGGAGATAGTGCAAGTTAGTCAGCAGTACATGTTGGAACCTAAAGAGAACTGATTTTGAAAGGACGAGCAGTCTCTGTCTTCACGTGGGGACAGAATTTTAATTGCTAACTTTAATAAACATGACCAATTCCACTTTCCCCTAGTGTCACTTATTTAATGGCACACCTTCCCATATTCCCTGCACAACATAGCATTCAGTATCATGCCTACCCTCCACAACCCACCCCTGATCCCTGTCTCTGCCATCATTCTAAAATCACTTTTACTTTCCTCCTCCTCCACCTGTGTCACAAGTTCTGCCTCCATTGTTTCTCTGACAGCTGTTGGTGTTGCTCATATCCATCTCCTTTCTCCAAAAATGTATTATTTTCAGCCTTGGCCCATTTGTTTTGTTATTCTGTCTCACACTAATTTTTGGTCAGTCTTTGGACCACCTCAGCATCCCTTACTTGTTCTGCCTCTGGCATTTTACTGTCCAGGCAACTCCCAGTCACTCCCTGTGTCTTGGACTTCCAACAATGCCTCACCTTCTTCATTCTCCTGTCTGCATTGAATTAGAACACTGAGTACTAAAAACATTTCCTTTTGACTTGTCTAATTTAATGCTACTAGGCACAGAGCATTTAGATGATCCTGTAAATATATTTTAAGTCTTTACCTTCCTTAAGTCAGAATAAAAATATTTACCCACTGCCACAGTCAATACACCAGCAAACTTCATATAATTTCTAACAACATAAAAGAAACCTGCCTTCAATTTGTTAAGAGTGAATTTAGGTTTAAGCTAATTAGACCAAATAACCAAAACACGTGTTAACAAGCTGCCAGTGTTTTTGTTCAAATAATTCTTTGGCCACACTTCTTAAGGATCTAGGTAAAAAAGGTTAAAGCGTGGCAAAAATAATCAACCTAGTTATCCCTGTCAAAATTTTACCATTCAAAAATAATCATTTTTTAAGTTAGCCTGCAGGAAAAACTTGGCCAGCTATCTTTTAGCTCCTTTCCATAGTAAGAAAAGATTAGGAAGTATGATACAGAAGAAAAGTGGGCATAGCCTTCAAATGCTATTTAAAAGTCGTAGAAATCACGTAATTCAGGCAAACATTTAAGACATTCCTATGTAAAGACCAGTCTGTGCTTTCCTTTCAGAGCACTGCAAAGCATCCAGAAGTTTCATAATCCCCATTATTTCTATTAAAGAATATTATAACTTCTAATTATAAAAAAACATGTATGACCAAGAGAATGGCATCTGCACTGTATGTTACTTAACACAGTATTTTGTATTTGAGGACAAAACCTGCAGACAGTTGAAATAATAGCCCATGTTTCTGATCTCACACACACACACACATGTTCAGCGCACACTGTTTTTGCAACCATTTCTTTAGATTGTGAGCAGCACTTAAGAATCTTAACCAAGCTACAACTACAGAAGGTTTAGGTATTTGGAAGATAGCAAGAAAATGGAAGTATGTTTTCACAAAACTCAAGAAAAGAAAATAAGTAAGAGTGGAATACTGGCTGCTCCATTTTGGTATCAAAACAACCTCTTTATTAACAGGATTAATCATGTAAATACTAAGTAACTCTTCCATGTTTGACAAAAACACTGGAGAGTTTGGTTAATTTCAAGAACCTTTATAAATTCTTCCACTTCCAATGTAGAAAGGAAAAATGCTTGGTTAGGCTACAAGTGGTATCTTTTCCTAAATCACAGATTCATCCTACTTGACATCCTTTTTAAATGTTTTCTCTTTCCCACCAAACTTGAATTTTGAAGACACTACACTTGAGAACAGGCCAAACCAACCAGCAAATTGACAGCCTATATACAGGATAAAGCAACAACTTGGCAGGATTATCTTTAGCAAGATTTTCTTTCATCTTTTCCCTCTTCTGTTCTACATCCTACTTCACTTATGTTGACAGGGCTCTATCACCAAGCGCCATTTTTTGGAACACACCCCTGGCTAAAATGCGCTTCTATTAGTCAAGTATATTAGAGAGAGTTGCATCCATTTTTCCCTGCATGAAATGACAGAATACTACAAGAAAACTTTTTCAAGATGTGAGCAAGAAGGAAAATGTGACCACTCTGTCTTGTGGCCTTCTTCATCTGTTACAGAGAGAGGGAGCATCCCAGAGCTGAGCTTTCGCTGCAATTCAACACTGGTTCCTGGGTTACCAGCACTGCAGATCACAGTAATACTCTCATCTTGTTTTGCTTCAGACACCAAGTTCAGAAGATCTGAAAGCAGGAATGTCTATGACAGGTCCTCTCAGAAGTTAACATATTCAACAGAGGAAATCTTATTTAGTAAAGCAGTATATCACACCAGACTCCTCTATTCCATCTTTTGCAAAGCCCATCTCTGAGTGCACAGGAAAGCCTGTAACCTCAGATGGATCCTCCATGGATCTGTAGCTCTACATCTCATCAGACCTGCTTCTAACTCCTCCTGATCAAAACTTGTGAATTTGCAAATAATCATATACACAGCTAATGCCAACATCTCACCTGGACTTGGGGTCATTTTTCCCATCCCAATATGCCTACAAATGTTACTTTATTCCCCTACAATATTTGAAGCGGCGTAGAAGTGCCAGAATAACCTCTGCAAGAGGACAGCATTGCTCTCCCATGAGAATGAAAAGGTCCTAGACATCTGTGATTTCTGATCTACAGAAACAGTTAATGTGGAGAAGAGGTCTGCAGAACAAATTCCTTGAACGCTATTAATAATTATTAATATTGACAATAGATATTAGCTCATCAAATAATCCTATACGTGGTAAGAACTTTCTTTACTCTCAATAACAGTAAAAATTGTATTTCTGTGGTTTGACTTTTTCATTTTTTTTAAGGCTTGCTTCCAACCACTGTTGATAAGAGAATAAAAATATTTTTAAATTTATATAGTCTTGGCATTATGTATTGTCTCAGCATATCTGAAAGCCCTCAGACACATCAGGAGCTGAGAAAAAAGTTCCAGATTTTGCCTATCACCTCAAGGAACGAAAACTGTCTTTTCTCAGTGGCATGAATCAGGCAACACTTCCATCCAGTCCAGCAAACAGGAATAACTATGGGGTTTGGGTTGCTTTTATTTTGTTTAAGAGAAATAGTCATCATTTAACCAGCAGTAAATTTTCAGCTGAACGAGATGCTTTTGGTATCCATTACTCCCTGCCTTCCTTACATGACAATTTAAAGCCGATGTTTTTTGAATTTGTGAAGTAAATTCCCTAAGGGCTATCCTGCACTTTGAGAGACAGATTTTATTAATTGAAAACAACAAATCACTTACAGAAAACAATCATAATGTAGGAAAGACCTAGGCAGAGCTGTACTCTGAAAACTCTTTGTAATTGTAGCCTCTTTAGACAGGCATAATCAATTAGAAGTGGTCTGATTTTAACCAGTTGCAGGCTCATTACACTGCATTCCCATTTCTGTTGATGAAAATCAGTTTCAGCCTGTGGCCTGGAACTCATATACAGCACTTCCTGGGGCCTCTTAGATAAATACATCAAGAAACAGCTTTATTTGGATTTGTCCCTCACCCCTTATTCACTGAAACAACTTTACAAATCAAGATTAGAACAGAGAAAAATTGGCTCATAACCAGAGATATGCATGTATGAGTAAGATATTTAATCTCAGAAAAGTATAACGCTTCAATTAATAATCGTATCTTAAAAACATTTAAATGGGAGACTCAAAACATTCAGTTTTAACTGGTGAGTTTAGTCTTTCTCTTACTGTGTCATGGGACACTCAGTTTCTATTTAATATAAACACATTACTCCTTCCTCTCAGAAGGGTTTCTTGCCTGTGATACATAAAGTTGTCCCCAATGTATCTGCAAGTTTTCAAAACAGTTCCAGCCTAAGTTTTTACTCTCAGTAGACACTGCCTGAAATATGTAATTTTAAACCTACGCAGGAATGAAAGTTTTAAGCAAAACAATACTAATGAACTATCCCCAAGCAGAGAGAATCTGCAAAAATAATTGTTTTCCTTCTGCAGAAATTGTACCTTACAGCACCCATGTTTGCTACAGTCCACATGAGCTTTCAAAAATAAATGTATTCACTGGAGCTGGTAATACAGCCACAGCATGGTGCAGTCCCTCAGGCTCAAAGGGCTATTCACAAGCTACGGGCATTAAAAAAAAGGGAGGGAGTTTCCTGGTGTGGAGAGGTCCATAACAGCCTTTGAAAATATGCAGCAGTTGTTTAAAAACCAGAACAGACAAAAAAACCCCAAGGATAACTGAAATAGGAAAGAGACTGATAAAGGAAATAAAATGCCCACTAAGTAAGCAAAACAAGGAGCCCTCCCCCGGAGTACTGGCTGCTCCTTCCTAAAAGAAAATACAAAAATAGAGCTGAAGGGCGAGTGACAAGAATAATCAAAAGATGAAAAAACTTCAGATGAAGAGAGTAGAGAAAAACCGGGATGATTCATACCACCAAGGAGCTCAACAGCGGTAGAGGATCATGATTTTAAAAGTGTAAAAATTAATAGTCCCAAAAAGATTTCTCTTTTAAAAAGGAGTATTCAAAGTAAAAAAAGTAAAGAGTGATGAGCCCAAATATGGTTGAGGGAGGCTTTGGGGGTTGTTTTTGTTTATTCTGTAGTTATGATACATAGCTAGACTTTTTAATGTACTGCAAAGGATTATCACTAAGGCAAATGGCACATGAGGATTTAAAAAGCTTTATTTTGTAGCAATAACAAAAATAAGTAAATATATATTGTAATATAAGAATTACTGATGGTAGATATAGCTTAGCCCCAGAAAAACCAGTAAAGAGCCAGGAAAAAAATTATCCCTACAGACATGTTATATTGAAACTGCTTTAGATCAGGTGGTGCATTCCACCCTATAAAGCATGTGGCCCTTGCCTAGTCACTCTGTATGTCTGTCCTTCTGTTGTAAGGGCCAGTTCTGCATCAACCTGTCCAAAGAAGCTCATTTCAGACATGTTCATCACCAGCTTGCTTTCCTAACAACTATCACTATTCGAACTGTACGTTCACAAGAAATCACACCAATAGCAATTTTAGAATTAGAATGGAACTACATCAACTAAAGGTCTAGGCAAACAAATTAAAAGGAATTGGTTTTAAAAAGAACAACATGACTGTCTGAAATAAAGAATGGCTCCAGTGACTTAAATGCAGTTAAGAATTTTAATGAAATGACAGAACTATCCATTAACTGCCTTCCTGGACTGACAAGGTAACTTATTCACTTGTTCATAAGAAATGAACAAAACAGGCTCACAAGGAAGCTACTTACAGCTGACTGAAAGCTGCCTACACACTGGCACACTTGAAAGGGTGTTCCTTCCTCCATACCTTTGTTTTTCTTATTGTTCACAGTTTGTTTTGTACTGCTGCTAACTGTTATCTACAACATTAAAACCACTGAGAGTTCTCACTGGTCCTTCATAAAGGTTCATTCATAGAGAATCAAAATGGAAAAACAAACCGAAAGAAGCTCTCAGAGCTGTTTTTTATAAAACTTTTAATATTAGAAAACAGTTCTTCTGAAACTATTTCAGGTGTCCCATGAAGGAACATCTCTGTGGCCTTCTGGAAAGGTTAAAGTAGCAATAGTCCAGGATTTGGATTTTGGATCAAAAATCATTTTGGAACATGGAGAGGATCTTTTTGGTGGCTAGCCATTCTAGGACTAGGAGTACTGCAAGATCATCACTTCAAGCCTTGACATGGAGCCCTACCTCAGTTTTCTCCTCAACAAAACCTAGGACTAGCTCTTCAGAAGGCAGAATAAAGGGCCTCCTTCTGCAAAGCACCTAAAGGATGCCAGAAGTCAGCGGATACCTTGAGCACAAGTAATACACTATTGTTTATCCAGATTAAATAGAGCTTGAAAATAGATACAGCTATTAAATCGAATGTATGGAATAGTACATTTGACTTACCTTGCTTTTGAAACTTCTCCAGGTGAGTACTCAACATCACAAGGACATCAAGATAGGCAGCTCTGGTCACCAAACAAGGATTTAGCCTAAAAAAATATAAATCAAGTTTTTAAAGCTTAAATCCTTATAACCTTATGCTCAGAAACGGCAGTAAAACACACTAGTTTGGCATGTCTGTGTTAATTAATGAAGTCAAAGTACTGGTCAAATTAGACTGCAAATATAAAATAATTAGGCCAAGTTATCTAAGCGTCACTTCCTGGTCCATTCAGAGTGACAGTCTCCCATGCAGAATTGGCAACACCTTCCTCCTCCAGCCATTTCACTACGTGGCAGTTGATACATTTCATTATTGCTGGATGAACCAGCTCCTTGTAGCACCTACTACATCTTTGTTTTGTTTATAGATAATGTGTGTAACTAAATGCATCAACAAAAAGAAGTCTTTAGTTCTTACTGTTATGGCTCATGAAAGAGAAACTTTCCCTGCAAGGTACCTGCTACTCCTTTTTTATGGTCATAGCTCTCTCTCACTGTACTGATGAAGACCAGAGGTGTTCGTGTTTCTAAAATCACGTATTTCATTTTTCAAACAAGAATATTTGGGATTTTGTGTATATAATGGAAATTGGTAATAGGCTACTTTCTGCTCTGCCTTTTCAATTTGGAAGTGAAGAACACCTATTTTTTTCTCCAATTAGAAAAATAAAATTAGGTTAACAACTTCATTTTTCTTTGTATTACTACCACTGAAACATATTTAGCCACGAAAATTTTTTAAAAATATAACTTAAAATGTGAACAAACAGGAAATCTAGTTCAAAATACAGAAATTATTCTGAAGAGCCCAATGGGACTTGTACTAAAACAAAAACTTTCAGAATCAAGCAGCACAAGCCTGAAGTATGACTAATTCTGTTCAGTATTTCATTTTTATTTTATCTGGCACTTTCTTTGTATGCTTATCTTGATGTTTGAAACCCTTTCAAAAATTGCTAATTAAAAATGTTCCAACAAATATTCTGAACTTTAACATCTTTAAAATTCAAGGAAAAAAAAGCTTTTTCAAGTAAGATACGTGACCATGACACAAAAATGAAAGGTTGGAGATTCTTACATAGTTTGGCTGCTGTGTTTGCCTATGGAGAGTTAGCCTATGAACCTATTAAAAAAGACAACTTTAACCAGAAACATTGTTCCCCCCTTCAGTAATAAACTCTGCAAGAAGCCTAAAATACTTATGCTTTCTTTTATGACCTACAATATTAGCCATCCACATAACACAAAGCAGAATATGTGCCACCAGCATCTCTCTTTAGAAGAGGTTTTTTCTCTCCTTTTGCATACAGAGAGACCTTTTGGACGCTTTCTTACTAGTGAGGTAGTTTAAATTCATACCTCCCCAAACTTCTTGCTTGCCTCCTACCATTTGCCTTAAAGCACAAGAGCTAAAAGCTGCCTGCTGAGAAGATGCACATCAGTAAGAACCAAAGCCTTAAGAAGCCAAAGCAATATTAATAAGGCCTATTTTTGGAGAGTTGTATTAGGCAGACTTTATTTCTATCCACCCTGGTTAAGCAAAGTTCTGTCCTGTATCTTGGGCATCCAGTTGCTGCCTAAGTTGTCCTTCTCAAATGTGTGTGAAAACACCACCAAGGAATACTCACGGAGTTGGGAGCTCAATCCATGAGAAAACAGAGGGACCGATCAGGCTCAGAAGAAAAACAAACCACAAGAGATCTCTCACAAACGGATGAAAGCAGCCACAAAGGTTTTCAGCCAACACGAGGAACCTAACGGGTCTACTGCACATCAGCTCCCTCAAAAAACGGAAGACTCGCTTATCACTCCGTGTTTTCAGTGGAAAGAAAATTTCCAGCGTACAAACATGCCCTGGGCAAAACATGGCTGATGCAACTTTTACTGAAGGAGAGGTAACAGCAACACTGGCATGTTTTTATTCTAGTCCAGCTTTTAAGCACTTACCACTTCATTTCAAGTATGTGCATATGCATGTTTTGATTTTAAAATGAGACTTTTCCAGCATAAAACATGCCAAACGTTTGTCCTTGGCTGGTTCCATTGCTCTGGTGATGCTAGTGAATTCTCATCCATATGTGCCAGACGGACACAACAGGAAATCCAGTTTTCCAAAACCAAGAAACTTCAGTGTTGTTCAGACTGTCATAGAAATCTCAATCTTGAAGACAATCAAACTGTGATTTACGTAACAGATCTAACAGCCAAAAATCACAATGCTGAACATTTCTAATGTTGCACTGCACAGTGTTTAACACGACCTGTTCATGCAGAACCTCAGCAACAAGAGTGGGAATAGTACAAGATGTTTCCTTTTTAGCACCAACACCAATAAAGTGGTGTTCTCATAAACAAGATTTGAGGAAATCTGTCTCCAAACAAGAAAGTCACAGCAGCAGCAAAAGGTGGGAGTCCAGACATGTGGAACAGCATTCCTTTTTTTCTGTCCAAAACTCAAATATTATTCATTTCCCTTCCAACCTGGTTAATAATGGAAACAAATACATCATATGCTCACTCCACACGATAAACTGTACATGACTCTGAATGGGGTAGAGCAAGAGATGGTTAGGACTCTCATATCTAAGGGTATATCCACCCAGAAATATAAAATAGCTATCAAAACAATATTCATACTATTGCACGCCTGTTCTAACAGCAGGCTAGCGATGCCAGGGCACAGATCCTGACCTGATTAAAGCAAGGTTTTGTCTATGCCAGCCAGGAGTTTAGTGTAACAACAGCACAGCTGGAAGTCCAAGAGCTGGCACCAAAGACCAAATGGTCACCTACATACTGTGTCCAGATACCTTAAATCATAATTTTCAGAAGATCAATTTGTTGCTTTGTGTTTGGATATAGAGCTTATAGTCAACCTGCTCCTGGAATCCTAAGTGCACTTAGGATCTTGCCCCACACTTTCTAGTACTCCTTCACAATGCTCTCACTTGGAGCTTGACTGTCCAGGTGGAAATAAAATTCAGGTCACAGGTAACTGTTGCATTAAATTTCACTAACAGCTAATACTGCAGAACGTTTCAACACATCTGACCAAAGAGAGGCCAAAGGCTGTCTGCCCTGAGTAACATGTGAAACTCAAGCACTGTCAACGACTGGACCTGCCAGGCAGAGGGAAGGAAGACTCCTGCAACAGCCAGGAACAGAAAGGATTACTACTTCAGAGTACTACTTAGCAAGAACAAGACGCAGAAAAAACATAATTCTAATTTAATTGAGGAGAACCAAATGATGATGGGAGGAGCTGCTGTGTCCCTATGAGATCATCCTATGAGGATAGGCTAGGAGAATTGGGATTGTTCAGTCATAAAAAGATTGCAGCCTTCCAGTACCGAAAGGGAGCCCGCAAGAGAGACTTTACAAGAACCTGTAGTGACAGAACAAGGGTGAATGGATTCAAGCTGAACAAGAGCAGGCTTAGATTTTATTTTAAGAAGAAATCCTTCACTGTGAGTGTGGTGAGACACTGGAAGAGGTTACCCAGGGCAGTTGTGCATGTCCCATCCCTGGAGGTATTTAAGGCCAGGTTGGATGGGGCTCCGAATCTCCTAGTTGAAGGTGACCCAAGCTCACAGCAGGAGCTGGAACAAAGTGATTTTTAAAGTCCATTTCATCCTGGTGACAGTATGATTCTAAGACCATGGAATTCCACAGACTATACAAGATCATTGAAAGACACAAGTAGAAAAAGTTAAAGGGACTGAAGATTTTAAAGTGTCTACTCTTTTTTTTTTTTTTTTTAAAGGCCCAAAGCTCTAGCTTAACAATATCTTCACTCTGATGGAACTAAGTGTCTTTTTTTTTTCTTACTATTTTAGGTAGGCCTGGCTGAACCGAAGAAAATCTGGAAACACAGGTGCCAGTTTGCATACTATAGACACTTCATAGCAGATTTCTGGAATAGATCCTGAAAATAAAAGTCTTCCAAACCTACTCAACTTCTTGTCATTAATGCTGAACAAGTAACTGGGGATAGAATAGACAGACTTCTTTGCAACTGCATTTTCCATTCCAGCAAGTGAATATACAATTTAAAAAGAGTTCAAGACACTTGCAGGAGGAAACCTTTTGTTTGCCTTTAAGAGTCCGGGGACTTTTTTCCAAAGAAAAAGGTTAATGGAGCTAAAGAGTCCGTTAAAATTCACATGCTCCCGTTCCCAGGCCTTTGAAGAGGCCTAGGTTAAGTACTTATAGAATATTATATGACCAGAGTAACAAAGAGCTATTTGTTTTCAACAAGGAACTGCCTGGTAGGTGAATGAGGAAGCACACCCTTCAGGAGATATTCCCTCTCTGGAGATGTAAATCAGACTGGGCAGGGTCAGAAGCTCCATGTGCAACACTGGGGTTTGCTCCAGCTGGCTTTGGCTACCCACAGTAGCAGTAGGGCTGCTTTGATTTCTGCTCTGCCTTTACCTCCTCTAAGTACCACTAACTGCAGCTTCGGTCAATGCAACTGAAATCAATCCTAGACTCTCACAGCTTGGAGCTCTACAAATATTATCTTTAAAACATTTGATTCACCTTTTATAGTTAAGTCATGCTGAATTTGAGGTAGTCATTGGTTTGCTTATTTTGGATGGCAAATCTAATGCAAACCAAACTGGCATTTATTGAAGAAATCAGCAATACGTGGTCACAGACCTCCTGTGTACTAGGCTCCCACAACTTCATTGCTTCAACTGTATCAGGAACACATGGCTTAACTTTTAAAATTAAGTTTCTCCTATATTACTGTTTAGTTTAAACAAGATCAGCATTAATGAATTAAGAGCAAATTACCTTCTTTTCCAAGAGAAACAACAAGGAGCAAAGAACATGGAAAGCTCACACATTTGACCTCAATTCTATCAGAACACTGGGAAAAAGACAATCTCTTGCTTTTGTACCCACTAAGGTTTGCAGAGGCTCTTAAACAGCATTTCTACTTATTAAAGGGCACTATTTATAACCATCCAGATTTCTGTATTTAAGGCAGGATGCCAACACCCCTTTATGGCAAGTACCAAAGAATTTTGATGCACAACTTCTGCAGATTCCCATTATCCTCCCAAACCCCCAGTTTTCAATGACAGATGACTTAAGAAGCTGACAGCTGTTTTATCATGGATCATTCCCCTTTTTCCACCTCATCTGAGGATGAGCAACAACTGCAACATTAATTTATTGTATTTGTTACATAAATACGACAGATACAAGCTAGTGATTATGAAATCAAAGCAGTTCATGTTAATGTTGATTGCATTAGCTTTTGGTTATTCTAAAAATTCAATGTTTTCCAAAGAGGTGGTTTATTTTCCTCATATTTTTCCTCATTAGGAAACAGATGTTAGAAAACTATTAGCAGAACAAGCACTATTTAATATACAGCAACTTACAATTTTTACTAAAAATTTAACAACGTAAAAATCAAAGCGTATTTTCCTCAAACTCTCAATAAGCACTAAGAAATTTCAAATGCAACATGCCAATGTCTCTTAAATAAAAATCCATAATATCTCTCTTGTGGATGGTTGATTGGATGGAGATTGGTTAATCTCAGCTCCAAACTTTAAAAACTGATGACAAGATTTGGATAATAAATCAAGTTGATGTAGAACTTTAGTCAAAATTATACAACTAACAAAGTCACCTACAAATCTTTGTATAAAAACGTCACAACACACCCTTAAGCATCAGGGTAAAGATGCCAGAGCTGGCAAGATTACAATGGCAACCCCTCCAAAGGTCAATTCACAGCTACCTTGTGAAGAACAGATTCATCTTAATGACTTGTATGACTGTTTTCATTTCAATTTTCAAAGTGATCAATTAATTAAATGAACTGCCAGCTCTTGTCTTCAATGAAAAAGTCACTGTTATTGAAATGCTGTAGGTTTCAGGAACCCTTGAGAAGGCTGAAAAGGATTAAAGTTCCTGGAAGGAAGACTTGTTCTTATGACTAAACTTATCAATATCATTTTAGAAAAAGCCCCATATTAAAAGAAACACATTCTTCTGTGTAAATGTGATTGTCAAAGAAATTTATATTTTAACTGGCAGAAAATAGATCAGCTTGCTGGTGATGAATTTAAACCCCAAATTCTCCTACCTTCTAGCCACCACTATTACATACAGTTTTTGATTCCAGCAGATTGACAGAATTTGTTCCCTGAACATCATATTCAAGTTAATGCAAAAGATGCAACTGCACAAATTCTTGTATTTCTGACCTTCGTAAACATTTCTGGTAAGTCAAAATTTTATGAACGATTGAGACTGGAATTTCATCTTTAGTTCTACAGGACAGGACAAACACAGGAAAGAATTTTGATTAAGTCAAACATGTCATAGCTAGTACTTGGGGATGGGATCTGTGCAACCTCCTATTATGAGTTTCCCACTGTACATTTGTCTTCCATAATCTCAGCTTTCATGGCTGGCACACTGGCAATTGAATTGGGTATACAGTTTATCTTTCCCTCCCTATCAACTCCTACCATACTCCTCGCTGAAGAAGGCATATCTCCAAAAGTATTCCTACTTCTGGTGGCCAGATTCTTCTGATATGTGACCTGCCACTGTTTTAACCTAAACATCTTCCAAAAACACCAAAAAGTGCATTATCTGTGATGTTCTGAGTCTTGATACAGTCAACTCTATATAATCCTCGAGAGCTGTCCATGGGGAGCTCTATCCTTGGAGGGCTGCTGATGAACCAGGCCAAGCTGGCTTTGTACTGACCACATTTTACCTGCAGCACGATCTGGTAAAAGATCAGTTGTCATTTACAGAGGCGACAAAGCTTATGGAAATCACTCCTACACATACAGCGAGCGGCTGATTAAAAGATTAAATCTTCTCCTGTTGTTTTGGTTATTAGCTTTCAAATTCTGCAGTATTCTAAAGACTGAGGTTTTTGGGGGTGTATTTGTTTAGAGGGCACCATTCATATTTTAATCTATTTTCTCTCAGAGCCCACATCTGTAGCACTGAATCAACATGCATGGCCTTCCTCTTGTCTTCTTAAGGAGACATTAATAATGGATTTAATTATTAAACTTTGTCCATAGCATTTTTAACCATGTAATACAAAACCAGCACATCAATGAACATCACGGCCAACAGACCTACATTTAATGGAAAGCATTTAAAAAAGTAATAATGAAGCCTGCACTACCAAGTAAACCTTGCTGATTTCCTGGAAGCGCAGGAACACCCGCATAGAAACAGAAATTCAAACATTACTAAAAGTGCATCTGCTTTCCTACTTTGGTGCCATTGAGATCTTCTCCAAGTAATTACCACGTGCACAGTCCCCTGACTTGCTTATTCTATAGGGACAGCTCATCCAGCATTAGTGCAAGCATTGTCTCCAAAGGGAGTCGCTAGCCTGTTGATTTAAGTTTTTCTACCACCCTCAAAGCCAGACTATTATGTTGTTATTAGTTTCCCTGGTAAAGACAGAGAATTTATTGCTTCAAAAAGAAGCTACGCAAATTATTTTTTCATTGTGATACCACCAAGAACATCCTGAGTTTCAGCCATTAAGAAAAATTAATTTATGCTCCAGCTGTCCTTGGTGAATGATACCGAAAGGCTGTGTTTTGTTGGTGTTGTTTTTAGCATACCTGATTGATAAAATAATCCTGGCTGTTCTCTTTTTTGTTCTCTTAATGAGAACCTCATGTGATTCCTGAGCAACATCCTAAAAACCTTAAGAGGTCAAATTAATCCCAGGTGCAAATTCAATGAATTTTACATAATTAACATCAGGGGACTTACGGAGAAAAAGCTATGAAAACTCTTATGTTTATGTACTGAAAAGCATTTTCAGATATAAGCGAGGATTTATGTCCAAAATTTGTAATTGTACATCATTTCTGTCTACTCCAAATGTTGCACTGGTGGAGGGAACACCTTAAATAACCTTATCCAAAACTTAATATTCCTGGAACGTTCCTATTTAAGTTAGGAATACACATATGAACCAGAGTCAAACACTATTTTATCTTATGCAAAGTATATCTTGAACTTCAGCCTGAAGTCCAAATATCTCTTCTGATACCCCAAGTGGATGTTCCAAAACAAGCAGTCACCAACAGCCTAAATAAACAGTTTGTAGCCATGTTAAGGATACTGTTATCAAAACTGGTGAAAGAGTGGACTTGGAGCAGCACAGAAACCTAAATTAGCCTGCTAAAAGCACGTAAGATTTAAATAAATGCCTCTAGGAATACATTTATGAACAATGACGTGCTATGACTGTCCTCAAAAACAAAGACCAACGAGGCTAAACAATGCCCTTGGGTTAGAACGTGCAGATTAACAAATTACTGGTGAGTCAGCACTAAGCCTCACAGAGTTCAAGAAGTGTTTGGACAGTGCTCTCAGGCACATGGTGTGATTCTTGGGGATGGCCTGTGCAATGCCAGGAGACGGACTCAATGATCCTTGTGGGTCCCTTCCCAACTCAGCATATTCTGTGATTCTGTAACCTGCTCATACTGGTATACCTCATTTTCAGCTGGAACAGGAGAACAAAAATTTCCCTTCACATTTTGTATGTGCAAGGGTAAACACATGAATTATTAGAAAGTTAAGTTTTCAATTTGAAACCTGCTAAATAAACTTCTGTGGAGAAAGGCTCAATCATTAAAACTATTTTCAACTTTTGAACTTGGCTGTACAACGCACACAGACCACTAACGAAGAAAGGTAATTAACTGCACTTCTCAATGTGTAGGTTTTAAAGATAGAAAGGAAGAAATTGAAAAATTAGAAAATAGGAAGATGCCAATTGCAGACATGGCACTGGAAGGATAAGAAGGCTCATTTTGATGTGGTAGAAGAAGAAGAGGCAATAGTACTAGAAGAAGAGAAGGACTTCTCTCTCTGCCAAGGAGGATAAATCTCATACTCTCCTCTCCCCACTTCTTGTTGTTCTGAAAAAAACACTTCCAATTCCCAAATAAGGACCACTTCAAAAATCACACAGAGGCTGCTTGCAAAGCTGCAGAGAGCCATGAGCATGTTGCACCCCTGTCTAGGTATACCTGCATGTGCCCCTGTTTTGTCTGTAATAGTCTGCTCACTAGAAGTTAGTACCGTCTCTCTTAAGAGGCAATGAGAAGAAAAGCATATTTAGTTACAGTCCTGAAGTCCTGAAACCACAGAGAGGCCACATTCTTGCTTTCTACACAGATGGCCTAAATGCACGTCACGTGAAATTCCTCCAAGGAAGGCCCTAAGACTAATGTCTACTGCCTATCTGCCTACTGTCACTCACATAGTGCTGCCAAAAGCGGAGGGGGAAAGAGATACAAGAGGCTTGATGGAGTGCCATGGCCATCAAAATTTGACAAGTTACCATACTCTGTAGGGCTATAAAATACCGATGAGATTTCCTCCATCAAAGGAGTCACAGCTGGATCATCGGAGACTCAGCTGGGGGAAAACCAAGCAGCACATATCTCAGCGAACCTCATTTTGAGCCTGTGCCTAAAATAACTTTTGCATGTATTTGTTGTGCGAGCTTGAATCTTGTGCAGGATCTATTTGTATTTTTAACAGTGCCAACCATAGAGCAGAGAGCTGTGAGCAGCAGCACTGCAGAGCACGGGTTATTTGGGTTATAAGAACCCCGCAGGTGGCCCGTTCCAGACGAACCAGAGACTCCTTGCAAAACGCAAAGCCAACTGGTTTTATACAAGTTTGTTCCCCACAAGTTAAGTTTCAGGAAAGCCACCTTCTTAGAAGTAAACTCTCCCAGTGCAGACAAGCTCTCAGCTAAGAAATGGCACATGGCTAGAGGTTAGCAGAGTACGTTATTTGATTTCTGGCAGAACCTCAAAGTCTTTTCCCCCTCCTGTGGTCTCCAATAAGTAGGAAGGCAGAAAAAAAAAATCCAACTCAAAGCGCTGAAAAGCAGCACCCCACAGCAAAACCGTGCAATGACATGATTTCTCAGATTTTCCAATACCAATACTTTGTCATGCCAAAGGCTACAAATTAAACAGGAGAGATGTTTCTGGGACTTCTGTACAACACATTACCAAATCCAAAGGCTGCTCTTCTTGTGTTCTGTATTTATGAAGCAGAAGGCATCTAGAGCTAGTCATGTAACTCCCTGGTATGCAGCTGAGCTAAAAACTACCTATTTTAAAAAACTGATTCATATGACAAAGCTTTGAACTCTTTCAAAGATTTAGCTTGATAAACTGAACATATTTTAAAGCTTTTATCAGTTCATTCCATCACCTAAGTTCTCCAACACAGCAGATTTTACATATTTTTTTAATTTCTGTTCTTCTCAAACACCCTGCATCTCCCACATTCACAAAAAAATGCACTAAACACTGGTGTGAAGGTGAAGGAAAGCAGTAACATTACTAAACCACTTTAGACTAGCAAACAGGTATATTCCAAAACAAAATAATAAACGACCAAGCAAAGTAAAAACATACAATTGAAGGGAAATATTCAGCCATCACCTCGAGAAGTGTATGGAAGGCAGGTCTCATTCAAAACATCAAAAATTAAAATACTGGTTCTGAAGACATAGAGAAGCTAATGTTTTGAAGATATTTAAAAAAAAAAACAAAAAACAAGGAGAAAAAGCAACCATGCCCCATCAGTATGAGAAGTCTGCCTTCACAACAGATAGAAAATACCAGTTTAAGAAATGAATGCTTTATGAAATTTGATTTGGAGAATGTGACCCATTATTTTATTCTCTAAACAAAAATCATGTTGGAGCATGAAGTTGAAAAAAGAGATTAGTATATTACATGGAATGTGCAATAGAATCTTGAGCTATTCTACACCAATAAATTCTGAGGAAATTACATTCTGGCCCTGAAAAGGCAAAGAAAACCCTAAAACCAAAACTCAAACAAAAAATAAAAAACAAAACAAAAAAACCCCAAACCATGAAGTTCAGGAAACCACTGAAGAATGATAATCTTTCTTCCAAATACACAGGCATGAGAACTAAGCCTCATTTTTAAGAACTACATATGCAATCCAAAGTTTTGTAATTCAAGATTCTCAGAGAAGTTTGTTCCATAGTACAAAGGAAGTACATAGTTGAAAGAACACCCGCAAGAACTTTACAGAACTAGCAAAGAAATGTGATTGAAAATTGATGTTTGGAAATAATTCCCTAGATTCACAAACCACTTTCCTGTTATTTTAACTTTTTTTAACCATTTAAGATTAATAGTGAGTGCCTCATAATATTTTTTCAAACAAACTCTGCCCTGCAGTATCAGTGACATGGTAAATTATCTCCTTATGAAAAAGACCGAAAAACCAGATGGGGATCCATTAACTTCTCTCTGTGGTGCTCACTCTCTTTGCCTGAACAGAAATAAGGTAAGAATGTCTGTAGATGACTGAGGGTCCAGCCAGCCATCACTCTCTGGCAGCAGCAGATGCATACCAAGAAGTCTAACGGGGCAAGAATAAAGTGCTGATTTCCTAACAGGCTCTCCCAACATCCAGAAACCCACACAAACACTAGGTTTCCCAACTCAGTTGTCACACAGCCTTCTAAAACTCCTCTAAAACAAGAAAAAGGAAAAGCAGAAACAAGACTCTGATACTCCAGAGTTGATCACAGAGCAGTTGTTCACCTTCACCCAGTCAACTACCAACAGTAAAGCTGCACACTGAATGCGGGACACTAAAACCACCAGGAAACACCACTACAATATCTTTGTTTGTTTGTTTGGGTTGCTTCTTGGAGGCTTTTTTCCTTTGTTTTTTTTCTGAATGACACCACACAATACATTTATCTCAAGCAAAAGTTAAGGGAGTTATGGAGGGCAGGATAGAAGGAAGGAAGGACACCTTAGCTCCAAGTGTGCAAGAATGATAAAAGTACTTTAGAAATTTGCAAAAATAGTTTCTCCCAGTTAAAATCCCCATGCTTTAAGTTAGTGTTGCGGGGCTGCATGCTCATAATACAACATTTTACTGTCTGGGGAGAAAGACATTCTAAAATCCTTTATGTATAGCATTAACTTCATTGTGGAAAACTATGACAAGGAGGCTACAACAAACGGATAAAATTAAAATGTGCTGCTGACAGGGAGTTGTATCAGTACACAGCTGTGACTTTTTACAGGCAAGTGAAAGAGAAAACACCTCTCTTCAGGAAAACACCTTTACTGTGCAGTAGAATTGCTTAGACAGGGCCTGAAAAGTTTTCATTTCCAGAGATGATAATAAAACAAACAAAAAAACTCACTAAAAACCTAACCAGACATCAATCAGTGATTCATGTACTTAAAAGGGTCGTTCCAAATAAATACTTTGGAAATAGAATTTATTTAAAATCTGTAATAAACAGAGCCCGGCCTTTACATATTTGCTGCAAAAGAAAGAGGTTTGAATTACTTAGCATGTGTGTCTTTCTACTGAATTTTGTCTCTAGTGTTTGGGTTCTTACTCCTTATAACAGTATCAGGGATTTTAATTTAGTTAGGCAAATTAACATTCTCATTTAAACACCTGAGAATGCTTATGCTGATTCAAGTGAAAAGGTCCACCAAATCCACCATGATGTCTCCAGTTGGGACAGAAAGCAGATGCACAGGAAATGGAAGCATAACAATAGTGACACTTGCCAAAACCTCTGTCTGAAGAATTCTTCTTGCTGAAGAATTTCTTGAGCCAATTGTGATGTCTACATACTCAGTAATCTCGCTGGACTTTCCTTCCATGATTCCCTTAAACCGTTGTTCAAAAATTCAGACAGGTTTAAACCCAAGACTTGTATCACAGGGTTCCACAGCCAAATTAAAATTACATTAAAAGCTTCATTAGTTGGTTTCTTTTACATCTGCCACCTTGGACAGAATGCTAATTTCCTGTCCCTTTCTATGTGACTCATATTTCACATCCCTCAGTTGTCCTTTTTCCGTGATTAAAAAAAATAATCTCAGCTTATTTAATCAGTCCCCAAGTAGAAACTGCTCTAAACTTCTCAGTCTTTATACTGCTTCTGATTTCTATTGTATCTTCTTTGGGATTTACACAATATTTAAATATACCACAGATTAATACACAAACACACATGGGTTTTCTGTGTTTTTCTTCATTTTTTTATGATATTTGCCCCCTCCCCTACTGGGCATTACCAAGAACAAGAGTAAAGTTTTTCAAACAAAAAATCTGTTCAGTCAACCACTCTTTCCCCAGGTAAAGTCCAGACTTTTTTCATTTTCCAACTATTTGCACCAAGTTTTATCTAGCATATCATCACTCTCGCTCTTTGAGCAGACTTCCATAATTCCCAAAGTATCTTCATTACTCCAACTCAGTTAACACTGACAGATTTCCCCCACCCACCAGACACCTCTCTTCTCCAAATCTCTAAGGATTTTGGTTTTGATGATCAGAAAATTATTCAGGTTTTATCAGAGATCCACATTAGCTGCACTGGTGGCCTCACGCCACAGTGCAAAATGTGGGATATTCCCAGTTATCTATCTGTGCAGGGACCTGTGCTCTTTGCTCACAACTGATTCCTTTAGAGTTTTGGGTAGGAATTCTCATGGGTAGAAATTCTCAAAAGCAATTGGTGAGATAAAGTAGAGAAGGAAAAATGGAAAGAAAGATGGAAAGAAGAAGAGAAAGAGAAAAAAGAGGAAGAAGAGAAGAGAGGAAGCAAGAAAGAAAGAAAGAAAAAAAAAGAGAAAGCGAGAAAGTTATATGTAGGTCACCTTAAAATGAACTTACGAAAAATGTTTCGAAATCTATCTTGGATTGTTTGTGAGCAGCTAAACACTTTTAGTTTAAACAATTGCTGTGACATTTTCCTACCGATTTTCCGTAAAGGTCAAAGTCAGAAAAATAGTAACATAAAAACCTCATATATGTGGCATATTTTTCTTAGCCAAGAAGCAACAGTTATCCTCAATTTTCTGTTTCTGTAGGAATGTTCATTCACAGTTATTTTTTCTTTAATGACTGGACTATAATGTTTTTCTATCCTTGCTTTTGGAAAAAAAAAAAAAACCTCCTTGATTAAAAATCAGCAAGCCAATAAGGCATCTAACTTTTACATATTTCTAAACAAATAAATCTGTCCACCATGCTAAAATAATAACTTTAAAAATCAACCAGGTCTTCCATGCATATTAAAATGTGTTTATAAATCAGGTATTTTGTGTTATCTTACCTTTTAGCCAGCCACAGCTTGGTCCCCATGCAGGTAATGATGTCACTCAGTCCCTGCTGGAAGTCCAAACTAACAAACTGGTTTGATTCTAGGTACGACTGCAGCAAGTGAAAAACCTAAATTAAAAAAAAAATAAAAAAAAATTCAAACAAAGAGTTTCTAGCCAGTGATGTTCCTTCAAATAACTGAAAGATGAAATTCATCTTCAAAATAAACAACCATTACTCAAGGAAAAACGCATATTCACTTGGCCTCAGCAAATAATATCCTTAAATCTTTAAGTTGCCCCATTTTTAAAAATGCATTTTTTGCACAGAACAGAAAGTGCTGGAAGATGTTAACCTCCATGAAGTGAATAGAAGGCAGCTGGATGAACACTGCTCCTCTGGCCTTTTCCAACTTAAGCATCCCTCCACTTTCAACTTTCTTGTTCCCCAGTGCCAGCACAATTGCCTGTATGTTCTCAGAGAGCCTGCTTGCAATTTAAAAACAGGTTTTTCCAAGTAGTATTGAATATACAGAAAACTGTTAAGAAAAAAAAAAGCTAAAAAAAGTACAGTTATCTAAGCATGAAATGAAAATATTGGGTAGCGTAAGAAAGCTGATAGCAACTGCACAGTGGAAAGTGTCTCTCCAAGCCCAGCCCCTGTAGTGCCCATCCTGCACGTGGCAGAGGGTGTGTGACACACACTTGGCACAAGTGACACCACCCATATCATCCCCACCTGGTTAGAACTTTTCCCATTCACACACAAGTGAACAGGAAAGACTCGGGTGAGGCAATTTCCAAATGGAAATGCATGGAAATGTGTGTTGCAGTAGTGAAGCCTACCTAATGGAAAAGATCTTACTCAGCATAAGGAATTTTGCCTAACAGCTTCAAAACTGGAAATACTGTTCGCTTACACAGCTAAGTTACATTTACAGAAAGGGTTTCCGTGCAAATTGAGTCAAGTTCATCCCCCATTATTTACTGAAACTGACCATGTGCGGAATTTAGAAAGCTCAAGAGATATTATCAGACCATTTCCAAAAATACATATTGTGAGCATTTTATATGGAAAGACTCTTGACATGTGAGGGTATTAGCACTTCATAGTTGCAAAGTGACAATTTAATGACTAATGGATCAAGCTGGGGCCTTCACTTCACTTTGGGAAAAGAAAAAACTTTGTATCCAGATTTTTAGATCCCAGATCTTGATTTTCCACATTCCAGCTGTCATTTGCTCCAGGGGTTATATTTTTTTGTTTGTTTGCTTGTTTTGGAAACACAATTACTGCCACATAGCATTAACTTGACACAATTTCATCTGGGTTTTTTTTTGTGAAATCATTCAAGTGGAAAAACAGCTGCAGTCGTTTCAAATAAGCACAGAAACAGGAGAGATGTCAAGAGACTATCTAATCCATACAAACACTGAGGGAGGGTCTAAACATTCTTTGATGAAACAAATGCCTGACTGACCCAATCCTGAAAACAGCCAAGCCTCCTCCAGTCTTCCACCCTCAAAATGCAAGCTCTTGAGGTAAGGTGCTCCTGTCTGCTCCCACCACTGCCCCCATGGCAAACAACTGTTCTCTGGACACTATTCAGTCAGTCTAGATTTTTTCCTAGTGAGGCACTTATTAAACACAGAGATCCCACTGGGGCCCTTTGACAGGAAAATGAAATAAACTCTCATCTCCCTTTGTTAGCAGGTGTTCTGTAGGCAAGACACATCCTGGAGAAGTAGCTTGTCTTTTGTGTTTTTTAATCTTCTGAAATCCTCTGAACACCATTTTGCTGAGAGCATCTTTCTAAGATGGCCTTTCCAAGATATTTTTGAATCTTGATCTTTTTCTAAAAAACACTCTGCAGAAGTGCAAGCTTGCAAACATTTCAAAGTGTCACCAGAGATGTCTACCTTGAATTTTCTCCTTTAGTCTGCTCTTGCCTGTGCAAGTTTGATTATAAAAATGGTTTACCTAAGCACCTACTCATTTTCTTCATGAAAACCAATGCACTAAGCAGCCACTACTAATAGTTTGTCTATATTTTTGTGGCTTGCCCTTAATACCTGTTAAGTCATAGACACGACAGAAGAAAAAGAATGAAAATGGAAAATAATATTTATGCAGAAGCTCTTATTGCTTTTTATATCCTCTGCTAATTGAAAACCATTTGGTGCCTTAACATTTCCAATTTTATTCTTCTGCGCTTGTGCTCATTTCCAGGAATGACAATGGATTTACCTCTAAGCAATAATATAAAATCTGTTTCACAACTATGAAAGGCTATCACATTTTTTCCTAGAAGCTTAAATTAATTTAATCTCTTCTGCTCTGAAAACAACTCTCCAAGTGCCTTCCATGTAGAGGCAGAGGAAGCCTAAGTAGTTTGATAGTTCAAGCTAAAGGTCTTGAAAGAGAAAGAAGAAGGTCAAATTGGTGGGTTTAAATTTGTCCAGGTAGGAAATTCAGTACTGAAAACGCAACCAAACTCCTCTGGAGTTAATTCTTTGTATGAACCAATCCTTTCACCACTATTCAGATGGTAAAAGCCACGGGACGTGAGTCCTATTTAAACAGTAGAATTAGAAGTGCAACTCACATGAGAGTTTGATGCACTCTTGAAAAGTGCTTGCACCCATCAAAGAAAATGTCCGACTACAATTTAGCCTGTACTGACTTTTTTTGACATACATAAAATCCTGGTTTTCTTGTTATTTCACTGCAAGCCCTTTGTCTTTTATTCAGGCACCCTCACCAAATCTTAGACACCTAGAAAGTTTTCCCCACAAAAATTCTTTTCTCAGCCTGAGATTTTAGAATGCCTAAGCTAAAGTGGAAATGGCAAATAACATCAGCATATTTTATACAAAGCCTTACTTTATGTAAGCTAAAACCAGAGGCAGCCAAAAAAGCAATGTGTAAAAGCTAACTTCAGTAGTTCTTCACTTCCATCACATGTGACACGTCATTCTTTGCATTCCATGTGGCTTCCATGATCTAAGACTACAAGCCAGGCAATTTTTGCATGAAGAGGCAGCAAATTTTACAAGACTGTTTGATACAAGTTATAAAACAGAAAGGCTTGCCAGCATGTGGCTCTCCTCAAGTCCAAAATACATGATTTAAAATCCTCTGCTGAATTCCTCACACATAAATACAATGAGGTCATGGTGCTCCTTGTGTACATGGTTGATTTTTATTACACAAAGGCAATATATTAATGATTTTTTTTTTTTTTTTTCTTTTTAGGGGTTGTTTTATCAAAGATTTACACTACCTGTGGAGGAAGGTTTACGAAAACTCACTGGCTGACAGTGGTTCTTTTTAATAGATACAACACTTCACTGAGACAAGGTATTGTCCATAGTTCTGTGGAATCCTGCATTAAAGATGGTGAATTCAAGGACACCCAGAAACCTTCTCCTCCTCCTCTATGCAGGCTGTTCAGGAGCCAGGAAAATACACCAACAGGACAGCAGAGACTGTCCATCAACCTGGACAAGAGCTGTTAAAAGTACAAGACATGGGAAGTCCAGATACATGGATAAATGATGGGCAACAGCGTCCAGTGATTCTAAGACCACTTGCTCCACAGGGTGCTAACGCCGAGTCAGCACATCCTACACTGCTCCAGGTAAAACCACCTGCATGGGAGGACTACTTAGTGCAAAATAACACAGAAAAAACCCAAACTCTCCCAAGCCACCCCAGGCGTGACACCATATCTAATGAGCAAAACCCAACTTCGCTGGATTTTGCACATTAGGATACAGTGTCACACCTGGTCAACATAGCCATGCTCTTCAGCCATTCCCAACTTCCAGTACTTTCAACGTTTCACCCTGGTTTTTCAGCTGTAGAAGCCTCAAGAAAAGGAGAAAAAGCAGAGAAGGGAAGGAAGAAAAAAAAAAAGGAACAGTCAGCTTGGTTCCCCACTGGTCAATCTGCACACGTATCCTTCTGTCCTGTTCACATCCATCCCCTACTCAACACCGTGCTTTCAGATGCAGCACTCTGTCGCCCTGCCATGACATGAGAAATCTGAGTGTTTTCTTTGTACCCAAGCAGGCCTTAAGACATAACATCTGCTATTTTCCAAGTGTTTATTTTGGATGATTAAGTGAAAAAAACCCACATAGCTTAAAAAAAAAAAATTATTAGACATCAGCTAAGTCAAAAATGTAAATCATGTGAAGCAGGAAGAGACTTTTTCCCCCCCACACTAACTTTAATGTGATATGCAGCATATCATCATCTCTAGGAGCTCTCTTACCAGCTTGAAATGCTGGGAAATACATAATTAAAATAACGAAGCAATGTGACGGAGAAAAACTTGTATCAAACACAAAATTTACCTAATGCAAATTTATTTTTGGTGCCAAAGTTTTCCTGCATATAAACAGAGACACTGAAAATACAGTACAACCTTTCAACAGCCACAAAGTTGATCTAGCATGACACTTTCTAACAAATTCAAAGCAACATTTCATAGCACTAACAATAATTTTACAGAAGGAACTAAGGCTTCTGAAATTCATAATAAACTTTTAATTTCCAACAAAAAACTATGATTAGGTTGATACCTGGTGTATATGAGCACATGTTTGCATTTGAAAAAAAGCACATTCTTCAGCATGTTGCTGCCCCAAGTGCCTTTTTCAAACAATGAGATTTTCCAAAAACAGGAGGTTATCCAGTTGCACACTTCACAGTGAAATAGCAACACTGAGCTTTCCTCCCCGCCTTAAGATGACCCCAAGCAATAAAGACTTTTTCATGCATGCCCTCAGCTATGTTTGGATGAAACTAAGTATACAGTACAAGTATTCACATTCCTAAGTGCAAAACTGAAACAATGCTCGCAGTGTTCATTGCAGTGCTTACTGGGGGGGAAAAAAAATACAAACCAAAAAACCAAACTAACATCACCCGAAACTTTACATTCTCAACATATATCCTTTAGCTCCCTATCAAAATACAAAGAACACAGATGTTTTAGCAGCTGAAAGAAAGCACTGTGTAAATACTGAACTTTCAAAAATATGCCACTCACCAAGCTATGAAGGTTGAAGTAACGTGGGAAGGCAAAATAAAAAAAGGCGTTTGCAAAATGGCAACAGTAAGAAGTATGTGGGTTTTCAGAACAGCCCCATCAAAAGCTTTTGCCTGAGTATTAACTTGCTAGTAAAAAACCAAAAACCTCAAACATAATTTTTCTTTTCTTCTCTCATTTAAAGGCAGATAAAATTTTATTTTTCTTCTATGATAAATCTAACTGCCAAGTTATCTCTGTATTCAGAAACTTAGGTCCAATTTTTTTTTTTTTTTTTTTTTACTACTACTGGCAAGCTGCTGTGACAGGTGAAGGCCTTTTTATAAGTATGATAAAAAGTTCAAAGTAACAATAATTAGCTCCAGGGAAAAACAAGTCTTAAAAATCCCTTTTTTCCTTAAAGATGAGAAGTGCTAGTGTGATAATTATAATGGGACTAAAAACCTCATCTACCACCCCGTTTTCCAATAAGATATCCACGCAAAAATAGATGGGAGAGTTTATCTGTTTACCACCCTGCTCTGTCAAAAATTGGTATTTGTGGAAAAGAAATACAATGTTTTATCACCAGAGGGTCTGGTATGAACCCGATGCCTGCAGTCCACGCTGATCTCCCAGACAAGAGCAGCACACTGCAGAGCTTAAAATGAGTCCAGAACCACGGGGCACCAAGGTGAGGCACCAGGCACTGATGGTGGCACCCTGTGCTTGTGTCCTCATGACCCAGACTGTTACACTGAGGTTTAGCAACTCTGTGAACAGATCAATTCTATTACAGTTATTAAGGATATTCTTCACCTGAGGTATTTAATTTACGAGAGAAGTTTTTATCTGGTGTTTATGGCAGAGAGTAAATATTCTGAATTTATTTCCCCATTTAAATGGCAATATACTGAGGAGGAATTTCAAATGTTTATCAATTCTCCTGTCATCCACAAATGTGTTAGGAAAGCCATCATTCTTTTCACAGTCCTAAATCATTTAGATATACCAAATTAATATAGTCATCACTCCCTTTGTTCCTACCATTTCCTTTCTTAGAAGTCTTTTCATTACATAATAGCAGTTTCACAACTAACAGGTCAGATTATAATTTCTGCCAGAGATACATTATATGATTGCACATGAATATTGCTTCTTTAAATCTGTCTTTGCATGAACTAATAAACTCAGTCTGAGGTTCAACTATTTCCTTCTGCAAATAATTTTATGAAAACTGTATAAAATCTTTTTCTTTCTTTAAAGCAACAGCTGGCTCACAATTCAATTTTTCCAGAATTTTAGCTTTGTTTTGTCAGCACATTTCATTATCTAATTACCCAGTTTTGCTTTATTATTCATGAGAAATTATACCACTTGAATCCCTCTTCCAAATATATCCAACAAAATTCATGAAGCTGGGTTTATACATTAATTAAAAGCTGTTTTGATTAAAATGAAGGCAAGCATGTTTTGACTGAATTAAGTAAAAAAAAGGCTTGAAAACACCTAAATTAATGAATAAAAACACAATACCAATACAGTTAACTCTGTATAACTCAGCAAGAATAACACAGCTATTTAATCATCTGAAAATGATGAATGTGCCAAAACTAATGAAAGTTAGAAGATGTTGAAAGATAGCAAAATTGGTTTTTTTCTCAGTGACAGTCACATACCACAAAATATCCATCATTAAAAAGGCGTTCTTCACGTTTAACATAAACCCATTTCTATCTAAAACAAGCCCAAAAAATGTAAAACTTCACAGACCAAAATTCTTACAATACAATTTTTATTAGGTTCTTCTCCGGGTTTTTCTTCCTATTTTAGTCAGGATGAAACCGAATTGCAGTTTAAAATTTGTGTATGTGACTCAAAATTTTCATTAGGACAAAACAAAACAATGAGAAGTTTGCTGCCAGGATACAGTAGATTCATTTTACTTGGAAGACCCAGCTGAATTTTCACTTAGAAGTACATGGTTTGCCTATTCACACAGAAACCCAATATGATGTCTCACTTTATCATTATTAGGATTTTTTTACCCTAAGGGTTTAAGATCCTTTTCACGCTGTCATTCAACTAACGGTACACGTGCTGGGCAGAGAAAGCCAACCAGGACTGGCTGGTGAGCAAAGAGAAACCCCAGTAAGCACACAGGGCTAAGAAAAGGCAAATCTGTGCGTCTCACACACATCCTCCTAACCAGCCAGCCTGACCAGAGATGAAAGAGGCTACTGTGGAGCTGGTGGCATTTCCACTCTCTGCAAACATTCCCATTATCTTCCCACAGCATGAAACCAAAACCTGCAAGTCTAGAGAAACGAACAAACCAGACTGCTGGGAGCAGTCGGGAGTTGTCCTCAGCCTGTATTTCTGATCAGAACAAACAGCAGGAAGGACACAATGATGTCTCTTCTTCCAAATCTGCCATCCTAAAAACTCACCCATCGTTGTCTTAATCCAGCTGCCTCAAAGGATATAAAGTTACACATATACACACTCTGGCTTTCTTTTCCCTCTTCCTTTTTTTTGAGGGGTGGCAGTGAAACAATTTGAAATTGTTTTTTTTCCCCAGGTCATGCCTTCATAACAGCTCTCCTGTACATGCCCACATGAAGGAAACAAATGCAAATAAAAGACCAAGGCACACATTCCTGTCTACTGAGGGATAGTTACAATTAGGAGGAATATTGTCAGCTGCCCACTGACACAGAGAAGCTGACATGGTAAGAGACACAGTATGAACGTGTTTATCTAGAGCGCTCAGAAGTACACTGCCACTTGACCCTGCAGCTCTGCTGGTTTCAGCAGAGGTGATCTTCTGCCTCAGGAATGTCTGTATTAACATACAAGCTGAGAAAATAATTAGAAGTAAGCTAAATTAATTTGCTGCTTTTAGTTCCCAAATTCACATTGTAAAATAAAGTGAAGTAAAGCTTGCAGCTACAGAAAATTATTTACCTCTCTCAACTACTGATTTAAAACTTAGAGAGGAGAATATATATATATATATACAGGTCTCTCTCAAACAAAAGAAAAATACTCAGTATTTTTAAAGTCTGAGGAATAATTTAACACATGAAAAGTCCCAGGGCAGCTAGCTATAAGTAGGGTAATTAAAAAAAAAAGGTGATGTCTTCCAAGGCCATATTACAACTTCTAAAAGCTTTTCCCCGTTTGTACATTGTCAGACATAATCTGTGACTGTGCGTGTCTCTGTGCATGAGGTTCAACTTCCATTGCTTCCTCTTTACAAGAATTTTGTCATCATTAATGGCCCCATTTGCATCTGAGGAACTCAATATTACCAACTGCACTCCTTTGTTTGAACTCTAAGCCAACATTTCAAAGCCTACACAACTTAGGTCAGATTGATTGCTCTTCCATGGCAGGGATTGCTGCACCTCTGAGTTCAAACAATAGGGCAAATGTCCCTCCCTTAAAGAAAATTCTCATAGTTAGATGCAGGTAACAAGGGGAACATCGGGGACTACAGCTATGCAGATCCATCCAACACTGTCCATGTTGGTGCCCCCAGCTCAAATGCCAAACTCTTCTGACACAGAGCAACACAGCTGAAGGCAAGTAGAACTCACAAGAATTTTCCTCTGTCAAAATCATCCCTATAAAAAGGAACATACAACTGAAACATGCAATAAAAGTAACTTTATGTCTAGACAGCATAGCTGATGGGTGGGCTTAACCTGCAGATGAGTTATATTGAACTCCAAGCATAAACATTAATAACAAGTTCAGTTTTACAAGGGCAGTACATAAGACAACTGGAAAAAGCAAGATGCATTCAATGCAAACTCTTTCTTCTTCTTTTTATTACAGCAACATCTAGAAATTAATTTGTGTGAGAGGATCCCACTTAGCTGTAACATGTGAGAAAAAAGACAATCCTCAACTCCACAGCCCTCCTGTACTTTCAGTGTCACTGGACTACACTGTTCAGCACAGGTATGTGTGGATACAGCCACTTTCCTCTGAGGAAGATCATCTGAGAGGGAAGAGGACTGGCTCCCTGAAATACACAACATCTCTTTACTTATTTTCCATGAATGATGTAGAAATAAAGCTTTTACTCATGAAATCACATTTTGTTTCTCAATATGACCCGTCGGTCCCATATTATAAAAGATTACAGAATAAAGTCTTGCAGGCAAGGAAACAGAGATTAAGTGATTTATTTGAAATACATAAAGGATGAATCTCAGAGACAGAAAATTCAGATCCTGTAAAGGTCCAGTTCACAGATAGTAGGTATATGCATGAGAATTCATGGGGGGGAAAAAAGCACCAAAATTATGCTTTTAAGCATATTTTTTTGGAAGCACTTGGCTCTTCAGAAGACACAGAGGGAAAAATACCTAAGTATCAGTACGATATAGATTGTACAACCAAAACTGCATTGAAAATATCAACAGTATTTCCTCAGTTCTGCCAATTTTGGACCACTGATCTTCCTCAAGTTTTTGAAACTACGAAGTTCACAGAAACATAAAAAACTCACGATGAAGTTTAAACTACAGCAAATGCGTGAATCATGCTACTGCTGAAGATCAGCAGATTCTTGCCTTACACATATGGACAAGCTATTTATAAATTTTCACTTCCCATCAGGCTCAGCATGATGTCAGCTTACAATAACAAGTTAATGTTAATGTTTTCCAGTAATTTCCACAGTGCCATTTAACTGCAAGTGCCCCAGCCAAGGTAAACTTAAGGGCAAAGAAAGGGCTAACTGCATAATCAGGGAGCAACGTTAATGAATTTTTCATCTCTGCTTTGAACATTTGGAATTCTACCTGCATTTGCCTTTTGTTCCCAAAGTTTAATCTCACTAGTCAGCTGATTACATCTCCCCCAAACAGCTCAAGTATTCCTTCTGATTTTAATTAGTGACAATGCTTCATTGCCTTGTGGATTTTTTCCCCAGACAAACAAGCATCCTACACTATCGCAGCAAGTGCCAAACTCAAAACTATCAAACATTTTTCCAAGCTCTAGTAGGAGCATGCACTTTTTTTTTTTTTTACAATCAGCGGCACCACAGCAGATGAACACAGCCTTTGTGAATTCACCAGTAACAGACAATATCCAGAATAAAATGATGACACTTTCTGGGGCTCCTCTCTTCAGAGGAATTAGAAGCTGGCCAGAAAGAGCTGTTCTTTATTGTTATTTTTTCCCCTTCTCTCTTCCACCTGCATGCAATTGCTGTGTTTTTGACATAAGGGAATGTCAACAGCCACAGTTTTTATGTCAGAAAAGATTTTTTTGAAAAGCAAGTCCTTCCAACACTTTCCCTTATCCAAGAACCACCTTCTCCAATATTTGCACATGCTTGCCTTTGATTTTACTATCCCAGGGGAGTACAGCTGTCTAATTGTCTCAAAGAACAGTTTTTTAAAGCCACTTAACCCTCTATTCAGCTTTGGATATTGAACTGCACAGAGGTTGTTGCCTTCTGAACACACTGGTGCCAGTGGTAGATATTACCATGCCTACCACTTTTTTGACACCACATCCTGCTGAAGTTTGACAATTTCTTATGAAAGCAAGCTTCCCATTCCCTTCAGTCACGTCAGTTAGGTTAGCAAAGGCCTGATACTGAAATATTTAAGTTTATTTAAATAACATCCAGATATCTAAATCTTATTTGTTTTTGCTGAAATGGCTCCAAGAGGACCACCAGCTGATTTGTGGCAGCTGCAACACGCAGCAGCCAGAGGCCTAGTGATGATCAGCTGCGTGTGGACTGCTGTGCACAAGCTGTTTGCAGAGCATAAGTCTACACAAATCCTCTTGGCATTAGGGCCCCAAAACCAGCAATGAGAATAACAACTAGGCACCCATTTCACTAAATGCCAGATTGGTTTAAGGCAGCTGAAAACCACCCTGCATCAGCGATGGAAGGGACTAGTAGGATACTTCATACCCTTTTTCGTTCAAATAAACACCAAACTCAAGTGGTAAGAGTATCTCAATGGGCTCTTCACTGTTATCCCTTTGCAATCAGTACCAATCTGGTTGTGCTTGTGTTCACTTCCACCCATCGCTCCCCAGGCCAGGTCCTCCTGCTTCTGTATTTTACCAGTGGCTGCAATTGCAAAATCACCCACTAAAATCAACAGTTTCTTTAGTTAACAGATTAAACACTTTATTTTACTACCTTTAGATAAACTAAACCAGAATCCAGAGAGAGCTTGTGGTTTCAAGTCACTTCGCAGTGAATTTGGCAGAAATGTTTGCAGTACTTTGTTCATAATCTCTGACACAAAACAGCTAAGACATGCCACACACTGAATGGCTCCTCATCACACAGATCTTGTGTGCACCTCCCTCATCACCTTTTTTATAGAGGCTTCTGTTCCATACCCTGTCCTCAACCCTGATCACAAAGCATCCACTGGTTATGCTAATTAGGCTGGGGATTGACAGTTTATGTTGAAGAGTCATCCCATAAAGCTGTATATTTTTTTTGGTTTTAAGCAGTAAAATTTACTACAGAGCTAAAACCACAACAAAGCACATATAGCAGTATGAAGTACGACTGTTTCAAATAAACTCAAGTGCTACGAATATTTCAATTTGGCAAAGAAAGACAACAAAACGAGCTAGCAAGAAAATGTCAGAAGTTAAGGAATACACAGAGGTAGTTTAAGAGTCTACTAAAATTCCACAAAATCCCATGGTTTAGCTGTACTTGTTAAAACAGAATAACTTTATTTGAGACCAAGTTTCCTCCTCCCTTCCCCAAACACCACTATGCATTTTCTGTGTACTTGATCAGTCTTGTTGGCTTCACAACACATTAAAAATTATCAACAAGCTGCAAAAGGGGAGCCCACCTATTTATAAATTTATTTACTTGATATTAACAAGGATGAGTTCTCTTCTAGTTACAAGTAACAGAGTAAAAGCTCTGTGTTAAACAAATTAAAAGGTAAAAGTAAAATACTTATCGGCAACATTACAATTTTCACTACATAGACCTGTGAAGAGATGCCCTACAGACAGCACTATTTACAAAACAGCAGCAATACTGAGTATGAATGTTTTGTATTACAAACCGTGAAAAAAAAATGAAAAAAAATATATGACTGACTCCCAACTTCCAAGCCTTTCTTCCTGTTGTCCTATCCAATCTTTATAAATATCACTGATATAAAACCAAATTAAAAGGTAACATGCAGATGGAACATTCATTCCTCTGAAAGGAAAAGGTTGATGGAAAAACATTAGCAAGACTTAACTAGTCCAAGAGCTGATGGAAGAAACGTCTCCTTTCTGAGAAAATCTAATAGCCTACTGCACTCTGAGAGCAAAAAACCCATGAAGTTACTCCTGTAATAACTTGAGAGCTGGACATGATAAGTTTAGGAACATTTGTAACTTGACTTAGGAAATATTTAGGATGAGATCATTTATTTGGAGCATGTGATCACAGAACTTCAAAAATTCAACTTTACAGGAAATTAACTTCTTCAACTGTTCGCAAAGTACCACATTACACAAGACCGAAAACAGCTTTAAATGTCATTAGAACTATTAACTCTTGTGTCAAGTTGGATTAAATGACGATGCTATATATTCAATGTATCTGTCTGAAACACTAACAATTTTTTTTCTTCTCTATAAGCACAATAGGGCTTTTCAGAAAAATGAAAAATTATGAAAATTAAACAACTCTAAGAGCTACATTACTTTCTAGTTATATTACCTTCTTTAATACTGTGTCTCTACCACTTTTACCAACACTTCCTATTTTTTTTAGGGAAAACCACATTCTCCATTTATTGCTAAAGGCAGTGTGATGTTTCAAAGATAGCACTTTTTTACTCACCAGTGATCACTGAGTACCAAGAAACTATATTGTGTGTATTTCAAAACTAGTTAAACATAAAAAGCTCACTTTGGCTTTCATCAGCTTTTTCTCACTTCCAGCAACTGAAGATGTTGGATGCTGCAATATAATTTTTAAATGTTTTTAATTATTGCACAGTAATCCAAGAGAAAAAACTACAGTCAGAACTGTATTCCCTCCTCAGTTCCTAGTATCTACAAACCTATTTTATTTTGATTAATTTTACAGTAATAGCTTACAATATGATAATTCAGAAATATAATTTACAATTATTGTCTCAAACCAGCAAATTAAAAAAAGTGTTTCCATTGCTGGAAGCCCTTGATGCACTTCATTCTATTTATGGCCACTTTTAATATCAGTACCGTCACGGATGTTTGAAATCCTACACGCTTAACAAGGCTCCCATATGAAAGTGGCACCCCGAGGTGATGACACTAAGTCTCTTCCTCTTGAAATCCTTCAGGATTTTCTATGGGCTGCAGTTTTATACTGTAAGACAGGATACACACACAGAGCATACGTTTTTTATTAGATGTTACACCAGGAAATAACAAAGTCTAACAAAAATCTGGCAACAGGCTGTATATATGAAGTCTTTCAGAGTGTTGTTATGTCCATCTCTACATCTTCCTGAAGCTTTTTTTGGAATGGGCAGTATTTACTAGATAGGGAAACAGGAGAATCACCAGAGCACACACATTTTTATGCTGATATTACTTACTTTTCTATTAACATATTAAACTAAAAAGTATTAAGCCTGCAGCATGTTTCACGTAATATACTGACAATGTGATTTAACCTTTTTTCTTTGTCTTGAGTTGGTCTGGGTTTGAAAGTGATTTCATTCCAACGAGCCAAGGCTCTACCTGGTTCTTTCTTATGGCACAAAATAATTCAAATGGTACAAAAAAATCAAGCACGCACTCAAGCATGACTCCACTTATATTTTCTGTAGGAAAAATAAAAATGAACATTGTGCTCTTTACATTTCCTGTTCTATTTGCCAGCACTGTCTGTTTCACCAATGAAACAAGATGGAGAGAAACTTGGAAGAATAAATGAAAGATTTTCTGCATTTTCCAAATGTGAGATGAGCACACGACAGGCATTTTGTTTGCTATAGAAGTGTTTTGTAGGGACTAAGAAGTTAGCCTTTCCTACCTATTTTTTTTTCTCTTTTAAGACTATAAATTTAATATTATAAAGCTAAACAAATGCATGCATTTGGACTGGTGAGAGGAAGAAAAGGTACTAAGAGAATTAACTATGCCCGAGTAAAACTCAGTATGAACTATAAATGCTCAATATCTTCCATTTATGTCAGATGTTTTAGTATTGAATTAAGTGATTTCTCAAAGTGAAAAGGAAGGTTCAATATTTTTGATGCATTTGCCAAACAGAGATTGAGACATTCATTGCAAATGTGAACATGTAGTGAATCTGAAGTTTATACTTCTGAATAAAATCAATATACAGATATATTTGGTCTGCATTTCTGACAGCATGATAATTACTCCAGTGCAATAAGCAACAAAATACCACAACAGCAGCTATTCTGTAAGAGAGGACGAGACCCAAAACAGAGATAAAAAGGAGCAAACATCTGAACCAAGAGCTGATGAGAGGGAGTTGATAGTGAGAGTGCCAGAGGAAACAGGGTAGAGATAACAGAGGCTTGAGAAGCTTGAGAAGGAATTAGGGAGGGCAGAATAGAAGCACCTGCTGCTTATCATTCCTTCAGAAGCCTTATTAAATCTTTGGTTGCTTCAAGCTGTGGGAGAGGTTTCCACACTCCCAAACATCAAGGAGACTCTGATGATCCAAAGACAACTGGTACCTTTTATGAAGCAGAAAAAAAGGAGGGATCTTGACAGGTGATAAATTTAGAAGCATCCCTCACCCTCTCAGTATCTCCCCTTGCTCTCTTCTGCAGCTAGACCACACCTAGGCTAAGGAAGCACCTAAGAAAGGCTCTGCAGGATACTACAAGTCCAAGAGCTGCCTGCAGCTCCACTGGAAGATACATTTTTCATCACCCAACTTAGAACCCACACTATTATCACTTCTGGCCTTGCACAGGACCATCCCCAAGAGTCAGACCATGTGCTTAAGAGCACTGTCCAAAGGCTTCCTGAACTCTGTCGGGCTGCTGCTGTGACCATTCTCTGTGGAGTCTCTTCCAGTGCCTGGGCACACTCTCTGTTGTTTTCTGGATATCCAACCAAAACCTCTCCCAATTCAGCCTCATGCTGTTTCCTTGACTCCTGGTCACAAGAGTAAAGAGGCCAGAACCTACTCCTCCTCGTCCTCTCACAAGGAAGCTGCACATTGCAATGAGGTCTCCCCTCAGTCTCTCCTCCACAGGCTAAGTGACCTCAACCACTCCTATGTCTTCCCCCTCAAGGCCTTTCATCAACCTCACGGACCTCTTCTGGACACTCCCAAATAGTTTCATGTCTTTCTTATATTGTGTCACCCAGAACAGCACATAATATTGAAGGTGAGGCCCCCCAGCGCAGAGCGGAAGGACAATCCCCTCGCTTGCCTGGCTGCCCATGCTGTTCCGGGTGTCTCCCAGGACAGGGCTGGCCCTCCCAGCTCCCAGGGCACTGCTGACTCCTATTCCACTTGCCATTGACCAGGACCCCAAGCACCCTTTCCATGGAGCTGTTCTCCAGCTTCTCATTTCCCAGTCTATACACACAACCAGGGCTGGCCTGTTCCACGCGCAGAATTGGGCACTTGTCATTGTTAAACTTCATGAAAAGTTGGCGGTTGCCCATCTCTCTAATTTGTTGAGATCTCTCTGCAAGGCCTCTCTGCCCTCAAGGGAGTTGACAGCTCCTCCCAGTTTAGTGTCACTGCCTTTGAGTTGGGGGTTTTAGCAGAAACACCCCAGAACTGGAAGCATGTTGCACTAGAGTGCTGTGCATAAACTGTGCTTCAGTAGAGCTTTGCTCCCCACATTGCCTCTGACCTAAAAGCAAAGCAGGCAGACCCTGAGAGCAAGGCCCCACTCCTGCTCCTCCAAATGAACTCTCCACCACTAGGTACAACCATAACACAGCTTCTCCTTGTTATCGTACACCAACATAAACTTTCTATCCCATGCACTCTCTTTATGTCTGTCAAATTTCTGTACAACCCTTCCTACGCCTGGGTATCCATTCACCAGTCCTTTCTGGCCTATGCATAAACATCATTGGAGGAACAAAACCAGAGGAACACATTCAAAGAGTATGTTCAAGTTCAGATTCAGTCATCTAGAGCTTCAGTAAAAAAACTCACACTCTAAAGTCAAACAGCCATTTGAAAAAATATTCCTTGAAAATTTTAGCACAACAATAGCTACATCAAAAATGGTGGTATTTTAAAATACTTAAATATATAAAGGCAAGAAACAAAAAGTAGTAAGAAACACTACTGCAAGAAATGCCTGTGACATACAAACGTTTAAAAAAATCCAAAGCAATTAACATGCATTAAATTGGTTAAGACAGAGAAAGCAAATTATGTGATTTGATATATTAACACTCTTGATACCTATTTTCACACACTGGAAATAGGTCTTATTCTTGTTTTGGTTAATTTTGTCTCATTTCCTTACATTACCAGGCTTTTCCTCCTTTCTTCCTTCCAATTTTTTTTGTTCCATTACTCAAGATTCTTGCATCTTGGTCTTAAACACTGGTAAGTCCTCACTGAGTAGTTAAAAACTACACTTAAAAACACTCATCCTTCTTCGTTTGGTTCTTCCACCTAGCATTCTTTTGAAAGCCCATTTTCCCAGCTATTTCTTCCTTTCATGGAGCATATTCTTCTCTTTCGTAAACAGGCTGAGAAAGCTTCCAAAAACCATAGAAGGCTCTATAGCCTGAACTTCTGAAAACACAGGGAACAGTAAAATGGCCTCACTGTACATAAGTATTTTTCATACATCCTCAAGCAGTCAGAACTTATCATGGATAGGTATTTTTAAAAGTATATCCAGAAAGTGCATTCAGGATTGTCCTTCTTTTGGCTCTGAAAGTTTTAAAGACATGGTTCCTAGATCAAAAGGAAAGGAAAAAAACCAAAAACCTATGCAGGTTGGATGGAAAACACGTCTTTGGAGATGAAAAATGAACTCCATGGAGTACTAAATTAATCCGCGGCACCACCTAGGAGAATATCATATCCTTGGTAAGCTTTACAAGTTTCAACTATTCCCTTCCCAACTGTAAAAACATCCTCTGCCAGTGACAGAGTGATAGTATTGCTTTCCTGACTAATCATAAGGGATACTTAAAGATTCATAATACAAAACAGGTGCACGAAATATGCACAGAGTGGAACGCTTAAAAATTCAGACTTCACAACAGTTCAGTTATTGTTCTGGGAGGTCTAAATCAAATCACTCAGCCAGGGCCTAGAATAGTTCAACACTCTTCAGGAAGACTTTAGTAATGAAAACTTTTTACTGTGCTGACAGTTGTTTCTCACATGTCCATCACTTAAAGACAAAATAATGCATCCACTGTGAAAACTGTACCTATAAAGAGGAGCTGTCTTTGTTAACCTCTAATCACAGTTGTTTTATATAACCACATCCACAGTGTTTTCAGCCACTGCACAATTATCCACAAACACAACTAGAGATGCCAGGTTGTGTGATGTATGGATGGCTGTAACTGAACACCAGGCAGGGTACCTCAAATGGCCACACACACAGAGGCAACCAAAACCTCTGCTAGCAGGATTGCAGGAGCTTTCATTCATAAAGGAGTGGAACTAGGTACACTAGAACAGGAAGGCCAAAACATCTGCAAAGCAACTGCTTACCATAACCAGAGTAACAAAAATCAAAATCTAGGGCATGGGAGAGAGGGAAGCGGTGCATCCATCTCTCTCTCCCTGTACAGAGGGGGCAAGTGATGCGCTTTCCCTGGCACAATCCAAAGGAATCATTATTATAGCTACATCTCATTTAAAACAGCAGTTGTTTTCCCTCACTGATGAATGTTGCTCATTTTGTACTAAACCATGCCTTTTTTTTTTTTTTTTTACTAGAAAGATGTGACTCCACAAGGTTTACAACAGCAGCATCTTTAGCTGCTGTAGGAAGGAACTCAGTAATGATGCAGAAACTGGAAAGACATAATAGAGTTGTAAGAGCAGTGTACATCTGTGTCCTTTTGAAAAGTGGTGACATCTCTTAGGAAGTCAGAGACAATATTTGGGAGCATGACTAATTACAGTTAAAGCAACTTCAAAGCAATGTACAACTAGCAGGGCTGCCCGGTCAATCAGTCGGATTACGTGTCTTTTTCTTGGTTTGTTGTTTTTTTAATTAAAAAAACAGCTGAAAGAAAACCACTGGCAAAAATCTCTTCAATTACTCTCTTTTCAGAGACTGCCTCCTCCCATTCCTGGAACTCAGCTGCATTTCTGTTGCACTCACAGATACACATCACATTCTCAAATGCTTACTGCCTCCTTGTATCAGTGTACCCTTATGTAACAGTCAATACAAATTTACAACAAAGAAATGAGACAACTGTTCTGTTATTGCCAGCTCCATATAAGTGAATGTTTCCAACCTGACATCAGTATTTCTCTTCTGTTTGTACTAATCTTAAAAGTACAGCTTATCTTGAACACTAAAGACTGAGGTTAGGAAAGAAACAGCTGAAAGGAAGTTTCACTGGAAAACATTTAATTTTAGCAGGTTTATTTCTTTGATCAGTAGATAATGTAAGGTTTGTTTACTATACTGAGTTTTTATAAGCCAACATTGAATTGCTACACTTCAAACTTTACTGCCAAGACAAATAAAATGTAATTCACCATAGACAATGTTTCTAGGCTACTGAATAAAGCCAAGTAAACAACACACAACTTCCCCATTCATTCTCTCAGAAAGTAGAGATCCTCTGTCCTCAAAACAAAACAAGAAAAAAAATATGGTCACTGATAACTCTACTGCTAATTCACATTAAGGATTTTTAGGTGAAAATAGTACACCTCTCTCTTTTACCCAGTAACAAGGACCAGAAGAATGACCTTCAAAATGTATTTGACTTGTCTCCTCACATCCTCACACCCTAGTCACTGGAGTCTGTGGGGTTTTATTACCTATTCAGTCCAATAAAAGGAAGATCCAGTGACTGCTTTTGAGTTCTCATTCCGGCATCATTCTGCCCTGCTTTATTTTCAAATTATTTAAACTGCAATTAGTCCTCCAAGCAACTATTCAACTCATAAAACACAAGAGTGATCATAATCTGAAATACCTAAAGCTTGACCTTCCTTTGGAGCCATTTCAGCTAAAATCCTCCTCCTCTCAAAGGAAGGAAAGGGGCATCTGCATTCATCAGGCAGACTCGACTTTCATTACTTTTATCAACAACAACCTGTCTTAATACAACTCTGCCAGATAATTAAACTACCTAACATACTGATGTTTTCATCACGAATTGCTGCTTTTCATTAGTACAATCATGTTCTGAATTTTTATCTTCCAAAAAGTCATATCCATATATCTCTGGTTCAAAAGTGCTGGAAGCCAAGACAGGACATGCAGATGCTTCTCCAGCTGCTTTGTCTGCCTTAGTCTTTTTCCTAGGCTTGTGCTATCAGTCCTTGCTGGAGGGAACACCCTGACTCAGACAAATCTTTACAGGACCCAGTATGGCTGTTATAAGGTTGTGTTCTTGTTCTGATTTTCTTGCTGCTCTAATGAAGGCTTCAACCATCCTTTAAATAAACTATTTCATCTTTAAATCACTTCTTCCAGCTCTCCATTCAGGTTTAAAGAATCAGCATATCCAAAGAGTTGATACCGATAATTTCTACCATTGCACAAATCTTGATGTACTCAATGAACTCCAGAAATAAAAATAAATAGGACATGACTCACAATATTCAAGACCAGGCTAGATGGGTGTCTGAGAAACCTGAGGTAGGAGAAGGTATCCCTGCCTAGGGCAGGGGGATTGGAACATGATCTTTAAGGTCTGCTCCAACCCAAACAATTCCATGATTCTATGATAAAAGCCTTTTACAGAAAAACCCCCCATGCAACCATGCAAGTGTTTTAATCGTGTTAGTACTTTTCAATACAAGGGCTCTAGGTTCTTTCTTTTTAAAGAATTTTCAGAGATGGGTCTAGTTCTGTAAGATGCTGCTGTTCCCTGAAGAGTAACTGAAATGTTCTTAACCCAATTAAGTCAGTAGGAAGTTTAATTTTTAAAATTAATGTTAAATAATGTAAAGAGTTATGAAGCCAAATATCTCCTATAAGTCTAGTTTCTGTCACATGCAACTGAGTCAATGTGACTCATTCTGTTCTTCAGATTTGAGATGCAAGTGTTGCTTGTTTCAAAAACTAAACAAAAAAAGTTCAAAATCTCAAAACTACATTCCTTGCACAAGACTTTGCATTCATATGCGTACCAGAACTGTTTGAATTAGTGATCACAAAAAAACAAACAAACAAGGAAAAATCAACCCCACAAACACACACTTTGAGCCAGCTGGCTGCTCTACCACCACAGAATTTTGTGGGTAAAAACTAATTTTGGAGCAAGTTTGCATATTAAGCATAACAATTTGTGAAAAGCAAATGACTGCTGATACTCAAAACAACATTAAGTAAGTGAATTTCCATTTTTATCTGCATGAAGTTTTAACTGTGCACCAAAGCATAACAAATTCTCCATTTCATCTGCCAGTTATATTTTGTATGTATTTAAGAACAGATCCCCTGAGAGAAGGAATACAGTTTTTCTCTTGCAATGCAAAACACTGGCATATGCTCAGGGAACAAATTCAGGATAAATCAGTAGGAGTGACAAAGTAACAGGAGTAAGTGGGAAGATGGCAATGAGAAGAAGAGAAGCTACCAGCCAGGCCTCAGATGAGAAGATGGGGGATAGAAATTTTCCTAGGGACCACAGCAGAACAAGCAGAATTTCTGTGACTTTTGAGTTAGAGCAGTGACCAAAACCAGTCACAACAGGAAGGATCCACCTGCAAGAACATGACAGATGAACTTTTTTTAATTTTATTCTATGTAGGTGTTTGATTGCTTGTACAAGTACCACCAAAAATGTAAATACTCATCATCACCAAAACAGATTCCAGACAGAAACTGTTCTTTAATGCTATGTGCAGCCAGGAACTTCTATCAAAAGCTTCATCTTGGACTGTGCAATGCATCTCCTGGTGGAGGCAGCAAATGGAGGCACACAGACAAAGTCATGTAGTTCCCTCCCTATACAAGCAGCAAGTGATGAGGGAGAAGTACCTGAACCATCTTTCCTCCTAATCCATGCTCAAAAAATGCCAAAGAGAATGCAAAAAGTTCTTCAAATAGAATGGCCAAATATGAGAAGCAAACTTTTTTGTACTGGTTTGTATCCCAGTCTCAAGCTAGATACTGTCAGGATGTAGAAAGTAAGGCAGCACCTTCAACATTTCAGAACAAGGCACAGACACATTAATGAAAACGCAATGTCTTTTTTAATAACTTTCATTGACCCAATCCCCTGTGTTCTGAAAATATGTAACTGTAGGCTTGCCAAAGTGAACGTGAAGATCAAACTGATAAAACACAAGATAGAGTCAACTGATGTGCAGATTCGTTCATTTGAAAAAACAAATAAACCTTAACAGTAATTACATCTGCTCATGATTAATGGCAGCTGCCCAATGGAGTCTTCTTGATACGAACAGCATGTAAGGGTATATACAGTCTCATTGGAGTACAGATTTTTCCACTGCGCAAATGTGAAAAAGATTTCTGGAAACCAGTGAATGCAAAACTATGACCAAAAGCTCCAGTCATACTCTTGCTATTCCGCTGTACTAAAAGCAACTGGATTCTCCATCTATGAACATCACACAGGCTTCAAAATCCAACATCCATCATATTAACTGATTCTCCCAAGATAAAAACAAAAGCTGAAGTCTAACATCTGCTTTCCTTGGCAAACCAATCTGAAAGTCTATGCATTTGGGAGGGTTTTTTAATCATCATAAATAACCCCCAATCAGATGAATTAATGGTGCTGCCTTGTTTTCTGGACAAATCTTTATAGAGTCCCTGTAACTCTTCTTCACTTTGTAGCACTCAAAGGAAGGGTTTAAAGAATTAGAGGGATTAAAAGGTCTGTGTGCAGATGCAGTCTGTGATCAGCTGGGATCACAGAGACAAGATACAATAGGCTGACATGTTTGGGGTAATGCAATGGAGGGATACAGGTTCTTTAGGAAGGACAGGTAGGCAAGATGAGAAGATGGGGGTTGACCTCTCTGTGGAAGAAGAGTTGGAATGCAGAGTTTTGCCTGGGGATGGATTATGAGCTAGCTGGGAGCTTACAGCTAAGGACTGAAGTATGGGTGACACTGCAGGGGGTGTGTGCTACAAGCTGCCGAACTAGGCAGAACAAGTGGACAAGGGCTTCTACAGACAGCTGGAAACAGCCTTGTGCGACCAGGCCCTGCTCCTCATGGGGAGTTTCATCCACCCTGGCAGCTGCTGGGTGACCAACACAGCACCATGTAAGCAACTTAACGCTGGATCGCTTACATGGTGCTGTGTTGCTCTCTCTTACACAGGGCTGGATTGCTCGCTCTCTCTGAGAGCACTGATGACAACTCCCCAATAAAAGCAGCAGAGGAAACAAGGAGAGGAGCTCTTCTGGAACTCAATCACAACCAAGGAATGTGGATGTGAAGGTAAAAGGCAGCCTTGCCTAGTTCATTCTGAATTTCTCAATTTTTCTGGACAGATGGAATACATACTGCAGAAGTTCCAATCCTTAAGAGGCAGAAGGTCAAAAGAACATTTGATCCTCTGATAAGGAAACCTCAGAAACTTCCCAAATATTTGTAAATTCCTTGGCAACAGCCAAAAGTCAGAAAGATGCACAAACATAAAGGTTTCCCCCTAGTCAAAATTTGATACTCTTCCAAGAGTCCCTACGTAAAGCTCTGGATGAACTCTTCCTTTCAGCTGCTCAGCTAAAAAGCCTAGATCTTAAAACAAGCCAGAAATGTTTCATCATTCAAGAAAGCTAGTACAAAATTTCTGCATTTTCTGTGAATTAGAAGCTTGATTTCCTTCCCCCCAACCAACACCAGTTTGGATTATGGAGCAAAGCAGAACCTGTAATAAAGAAAACATTAAGCATAGAGAAGATTTTTCGGTTGCCTTATTCAAGTCAGTGCATTTGCTTATGATGCAGAACTGCTTCTTGAGGAGTATCACCAGCTGCCCAAGTGTTACAAAACAGCAGCACCCCTCTTACATAATTGTTGAAAAGAATTATTCTGTAGAACCTGTAAAGCATTACGTGATTTTTACCCTCACGGACATTCATATTCCTATGCAAACTGAGCCACAGTTAAAATGTTATAGAGAAAAATACATGTTTTCACATAATGCAGAGGGCTGAAGCAAAACACAACACATCTACAACCACTGTCAAAAAAACATTTCTTGGCAATCTGAGCATTTTGAAAGCCAAACCATGTCTGGACAAGCACTACATGCTGAACTGTTTTTGAATGATCTTTCTACAAATCAACATTTGGCTTGCAGCAGATGAAGTGATTACATAACTTTGAAACATAACTGAAATATACCTTCACGATTTACTACATCTGGCAGCGCCACCTAATTCTGAATAATTCCACCCTTCTTTTTCAGAAATTGACAGTATATGAACACTGAAATAAAAAACTCAAGCACTGAACTTAGTAGCTTCTCATATGACCAAACAAATTAAATTTGTTTAAGATGAAAACCATTACTGAATTCCATTTTCATAAGATATTGGGCTTGTGTTTCTGGAAAAATGTATATTTTATTGAGCTCTGTACAGACTTGCTCTTTTTAGTAGAGATTTTTGTTTTGGTTTTATATCAAGGAGGATGATCAAATTTCCGTGTCACGGAAAAGCAGTGCAAACAGTTTTCAACACTGCCAGATCACCATCTCCTCCAGTAAGCCTTCTGAGAAACAGTGCTTTAACCAACAGCCCCCATAACATAATTTTCTGCATTTCGATAAGCCTTACCAGCAGATTTGCAAGTCCCAATTAACACTGATAAAAAGAAAATTGAAACCAGGCCTGTAGCAACCCCTAAAAAGTCACAATACTTTCCTCTTTGTACCTTGCTTACTGGAGGTGCAAGCTAACTACAGATTGAACTACCTGGCATTGGTAATTTGGAGCTACAAACACTACTGCCTTGCCTACATTTTTTGCACATTTTGATCACCCTACAGTCTATCTTCTGAATGTTTTCTTAATTTAAACTACCAACAGACAGTTGCCATACATGTCAGCCACACACTTCATTAAATCAAGCATTAAATAAAGATTTTGAGCTTGATTCATAAGTGGTAACGGCAAAACCCAAGACAATGTGAGAAACCAAACCACTGAACTGTTACAGTACCGCTGATGTTTTTTGGAAGAATATTCCCCGGTCTCTCCTTGTGCAGTACAAACTGCAGTAGTAGCTCCCAGTAGCTGCTCAAAACTGATGAAAAATCGGGTTAAAGCTCTGGGAATATCTCCCACCTCACAAACGTGGAAAGCTCCCTATAGCTATGCATAAGATCATGTCAGCAATACTACATTAAAAACTAGATCATCCTTCAGGCTCTTTCATATCTACCCTCTACTATTTATTTATTATTATCTTTCTTTTTTCCAGTTAACTGAAAATAAGGCAATTAACTCTATATAGTATTGCCAGTCCCCTCATGAGTAGAGTTATAATCATTTTGGATTGAGAAAGCATTTCATTCTCACTGTTGGAACAACTCTCTCTCCCTAACACTTCAGGAGCAGTGACACAGCAGGGCTGCACAGCTCATTTGAGGATGGCAATCTCCCCCTTCACACAGACACAGCAGCTCACAGGTCCAAGCACTTGCATGTATCAGGTGCATTGACTGGTTTTCAGAGCAGGAGGCCTTCCGACACCTTGCAGAACCTTTCACTGTGACCAACCATCACCCAAATCCAGGTTCAACTGCCTGAAACCCTTTACCCAACAGGTAAAGTTGATGTTAAGAGCCCTAGAGGGACTTCACTTATTTCCTAAAGGTCTTGATTTTAAAGGGAAATAATATGCTGGAAAAGATGTAACTGAAAACCAGATCAAAACAGCCACACACACCCTAGCACACAGCTGACAGTGGGAACATGTACCTTGCCAACTAAGACAGACCAACAGAGCTGATCGTGTACAATATGGCTTTGTTGGAGGGTTGCTCGTGAAAAACAGGCAATAAAAATCAGTTACTTATTACCATGATAGCTTAAAAATGAAACACAGTGAACTGACTGCCATAAATCAGGGGAATGATATATGGAGAATGCAGCAATTTCTGATAAAGTGAGCTGTTCTCCAGAATGTTTCCAGAAGACAGCAGTATAAAGCTTACCACAACTTGTACAGCACACTTACAGGAAACTGTTACTGTAGCAGGAAAAGCAAATTAAGAAATAAATAATTACATGGGTAAGTAGCAAGTCTGAATACAGATACAATGCTATTGGTGCATGGAGTTCAGCTTTGCCTCAGATTTGCTCATTCATTTTGGGCAAGTCACACAGATCTCTGTAAATACGTTTAGATAGGGATATTTGCACTTAGAGCACTTTAATCTCTGGAGACGAAACATTACATGAAATGTAAATGCCACTACTTACAGCTTACTGCCTTCAAATGACAGCTGAAATGTGCATTCCCCATTTATCATCTGACAGAATCAACTCAAAAGCAGTCTTTCATGTATGTTTTGACAATGTGTGAATGTTAAGCACAGCTCATGGTATGTTATCTGGCTGTCAAGTATGACCAAAAAAATTGTTTAAAAACCCCTACAGTAAAAAAAAAAAAAAAAAAAACAAAACAAAAAAAAAAAACCACCCTCACCAAAGAAAACCAAATCAATGCAAAGCAAGCCTCCCCAGCTTACTTGCAGGAGGGTTCCATGCACGCTGTTGTGTCGCATGCCGTGAGCGGCAGAGTCTGGGAGCCCCCGCAGCAGGGCCAGCGCCGTGTGTGCAACTTCATTGGCCATAACGAAGGGAACGAGGGCCCGGCCCGACATCTCCCGGCAGCGGTACACGGGGGAGTGCCCACACCTGGAAAAAGCAAAGACACCTGCTATCTGTCAGCCAGCAATCCACCGGGCTGCCTAAAACAGCCCAAAGGACAATGCAAGGAAAAGTAAAACAAGTTTCTCACAAATCCAATATACAGCCTTCTCGGTAGTGAAAGGTAAGTCATACTAGAGCTATGCCAGAGGATTTGTTCTCATTCACAAGTTCTGGTGTTTACATCAAGGAAAGAATGAAAATAATGCAATAATGCCATTAAACAGTATACAGTCCTGCAGCATCTTTCTGGATGTTTATGTTACTTACCTATCACATTCAAATGTGGTAAGTTTGACCTAAACTGTTAGCTCCATATTGTTAATTGGATGTTTCCATGAGAACACAACATGGTGTCTACTGAATTTTGGGCCAAATGTCCCACATTTAAAGGCAGGAAATAAAAGACATACTGGAAAATAATTTTCCATAACTTATAATTAGTATCTAACCGAAAAATACTTTTTACTTTAAAAATTAACTGCTAAGACGCAAGACTCTCCATAAAGCAAACGCCAAAAATAATCTTGTATCTTTCAGTGCTATTAAGGTTTTGATGACAGGCTGTAGATTTACAAAAAATACATGTAGAATGAGCTAACAATAACACATTAACCAGTCATGTACTACTTCAGTAGCATGTATACTGAATTGACATGAGTAAGAGTCCTTCATCAGCTAAGTAGGTTAGGCAAATTCTTCCGAGGCCAGCAGCTCTTCCACGTGTCCATTTTGGTAATGCAGGTACAATTCAGCCACCCAGGAAACCGAGCAAACTACTACAGGGTTTAGACAATAAAAGGCCAAATGCCTTAGGTGATGGAAAATGCAGCATGGGCTGAAGTTATGCTCTGATACCTCCCAGATGATTGTGATGACTCGAGAGACTGCCTTCCCTACTCCAACACTCTCATCCCTTTCCTGAACTGCTTCCTATGCATTTGCACCTTACACAAGTCCATGTAGATGAGATTATCCCCCGCCAAAATGATAAAAAAAACCCCTGCAGTGTCATACCTACATTTTTAAAAATGAAAAGAAATTAAAAGGGATTCTAAATTTTCAAGTATCTGTAGCAAATTTAAATCAATTCTCAAAAAGTAGTAGCTTACTTTAGTTTACATGAAAGAAATACAGAAAACGGGTTCCATCTTGAAGCAGCAACCAAATTAATAAGGGTTTGAACACTAAGAAACTAAACAATCTTAAACTGAAATAAATCATATTATGTCATGGCATGCCTGAAAGATTCAGATCTCCTTCAGAGGAACTAGAGAGAGGAACTACCCCCAGAACAACAGGTTTTGAGGCAATTTGCACCCTTGAAAATAAGGTTGTAGGTTCTATTATGTTTTTTACAAAGATAATCTTTTCATTTCCTTTTCACAGACTGGCCATCCTTCACAACAGGATGCTAAAGCAGAACTGTCACAATTAGAAGCTCTGCCATAGGGAAAAGCTTCAAGCCTGTATTGACAAGGTACAAGAAGAAATTCAGTTTGGTTATTCCTAAAAGGACTTCCCTTTTTAAAAAAAAAAATTAATTCTACTTCACAGTAAACCGAAACCTAAGAAGTAATTGTCTGCAACCATTCGTTCAGCTCTGCTGAACGACGTTTTCTTAATTTTGTTTATGACCTTTTACAGATCCCAAGGAAGCTGACATGTTTTCACTGGAGGAGTGGAAAATGGGTAAAATTCCAGTTTCCTCTAACTTGTGCAAGGGTACTTTCCAACACTACATGCTTCAAGAGGGTTTTTTTTCCTCAAACACAATGCAATAAATCACATACTTTAAAATAACTTGACTTTAACTTCTTTGTCTTGTAAGAACATCAAAGACTTATAACACATGCACCTACATATATGGAGATACAGTATTTTACATGCCAAATTTTGTTCCACACTATTATTTCATCAATTTTATTATGAAAATAGAAGTGACTCCTCTATATTTAGAGAGAAGAAAATAGTTCCACACTACAGGCAAAATTTTCTCAGCTGCCTGAAGTCCTCCTGCAGAGCAACAACACAGGTGCCGAGTCATGGAGAGCTCCCCCAGCCACGGACCCGGCTCTGCACCCTTCTGTGCCTGAGGGAAATGCAATCTCACAGCTCCTACCCGCCCAAAGGGCATCCAGCCACCAGCCTGCCACTGTCCTACACACCTCTGTACACTCAAGCAAACTCCTCACGCTCACAGGGCGCAGGGCACGCCCAGGGACTCACACCTTCGTGGGAGCCCTGAGAACAGCCAGCCTATAAAGTCCATACTAAGGAACAAAAGCATCGCAAAAGGTGAGGAACAATGAAGTATCTGCTTTACAGGAACACTCATGGGAACACATGGAAGGTATTTCACATCAACAAATAGCTTCGCAAATCTGAGAGGGGTTAAGTTTCCTACTGCTTCTTCTCATTTATTTAAAATATTTATTTATTTTTAAATCTGACTCAAAGAAAAACAGTTGTTTCCAATTCCCACCCCTCAGCAAGAAACAGCACTGATAATATTAATACTCCTTCTTTCCCCTGCGTACGTCAGATGTCATGCCAAGTCCCCACTAGTGACCTATCTCTGAACTTCTGCATACCCTGAAGGCACTTAGGTGTACATCTCTCATGTTTTGAAGGCACTCGGCTCTGTTCCTGAATCATGCAAGTTTGCCAGGGGAATGGCAAAGCATACACTAGGTTTTTCCATCCTCTAGCAGCACCCTAGAACAGAGTTTTGTCTTCTACTGGATCCCACTTACATTTAACCTCTCACCGGTACATAAAACTAAATTTCTCCAAACTAAATTGAGAATAACAATTCTCAAAAAAGGACAGAACGACTGAACACAAATAAAACAGCAGAGCAACAGAAATATAACATTTTAACCAAGTTTAGCAATTTTTTGCTTATCATTATACCAAACTCCAAACCATACACTTCAACACTGAGTCTACTACCTGTACTGCTAAAAATTTATTTTATCTTGAATTTAGCAACCATTATGGGAAGCAATCTCACAAACTGCATCAAGAAGTATTATTGCACAACTTTGGCAATCACAGTAACTTAGTTTGCATCTGCAGCAAAAGCCAGCAGCTTAAGAAAGAAGCATTTTAAGACTATGAAACTATTCAGGTTACTCCTCCTGCAGCAGTTCAGCACACTGCCAGCCCTGAGATGAGTTTCATTTGTGTGACAGTAGTTGCCTTGCTGGGACACTGGCAGAAAAGGACTCCAAACATTGCACATCACCATCCAGACTCTGAGCTTCACCTGGCAACAGCACAACGCGAATCTGCTGCAGGCTCATCCTCCCTGCAGGAAACACGAGCAGTGGAGTCTTGCATCCATTTGGACAGCATGGATGCGTGTGCAAAGCTGCATTTAAAACTGTTCCATCTCCTTTGATTCGAAAGGTGCTTGGGGGTGGCACGGGAAGAGTGTTTCAAGTATGTGACACTACCTCTATGTGCAGCTGTGATATAAGCAGACTTTAAAACCTAGGGATTATCTAAAATGTCGTATGTAAAAACATACAATACACCAACCTAATTTTATTATAGTTCAAGGCAGCAACAAGAACAAAACTTGCAAAATCCTCATGTGATATACTTCTATTCAAACCTGAGGGCTATTAACAACTGCAGTATTTCACCTTGAACTCAGTACTGTTTATCTAGGTGCATGAGGAATTGGATGTAAACATGTTTACTTGAAACAGTCCATGATCAAGAACAAAAAGTCAATAAATCTGAGAAGGTTTCGCTCCGTGTAACCATAGCTTCAATTCAATGCATTTCCACTGCGCCGTTCCAGCTTCAACACTCAGATCCTGAACCACCCTCCCAACTGCTGTGATTTATGACCAACTCTCATAAGGCACAAAGATTCCATACTCCTCTGCACACATCAAAGTATCTAATTTATTGCCCTGGCTACAAACAACAGAACACCAGCCGTAAATAATAATATCTTAAGCTTCTTTTGGGAAGAAAAAAAAAAAAAAGAAAAAAAGAAAAAAGAAAAAACCAAACCTGCAGGTGTTTCCTATGTGCTTATTTTCCACCCTTTATCTCTCCCCCCTCAACAGACTTCGTATTACCCAAATTAACAACGCAAATAAGGATTACCTTTTAGATAAAGGTCACAGAAAATAAATGAGTAGAATTAATTTGCTGAAAATATGTTCATTACATTAAATAATTCCTACAGTTGTTAGAAGGACTAACAAGGAGAGGAATGTCTGTTTCCAGGTTTTGCTGGCTGTTGTCACATGATCTGTGCATTTCTAACAATGTCATTGCTTATTAATGAAACAGTGAATGTTCTGCAGAAGGGGCCTCTGGGCTTCTAAGTCAAACCTAGTATCCTACCATCATCACAAAGAGGTTGGGAGAAGAGCGCAGCATGAGGCAGGAAAGGCCTTGCAATTCAAACCAACCACCTGCAGGCTAAAGCATTTTAATAGCCACCAGCATCTCTAAAAGATAAAAGTGATTGAAAAAGATAAATAAACAAAAATCAGAGATGGTACTCTTTAAATCCTTGAGCTAATTGTGCCACAAGGTCCTAACAAATGCACTCTAAGAAAAAATTGTGTTAAGTCTTCTGTCTGATTCTGTATAAAGTATGAGGAGACTTTGTCTTTCCTCCGTGACACAGCTGTACACTCCAAGTTACGTCATCACTTCCAAAGCAAGAATTAAAACCAAGAAATTAGAGCGGGGGAAAACATGGATGGTAGTCAAAGATCAGAGAGAAAAGTATTTAGCAACAGATTTGGCTTCTATTACAAGTTTGGCTACTAAGATTCAAGAGCATTGTATGCATTCCTCATGATTATTCATTCTCCCCCTTTCAAATTACCTCCTAAAGGAATACCTTTAGCAACTTCAAATGTAGTGAGACAGGTTTCCAAGCTAAGTGAAGTCAAAAAACAGAATTAAAAATAACACTCATGCTTCCACACAATTAAGTAACTTGGACGTCTTATACTGTAGATGAATCAGCAGGACAGTACTTACTTGTCACTGGGAGAGTAGGGTTTCCTCCAATATCAATGACAGTTTGCTACACATCTACCTACAGCTTCTCTTGTTCATTTATTGATTCCCTTGGTTTGTGCAACCATTTTCCATTTTGGTTTTTTTCATGTTTCTTAGCAATTAAAGTATCCAAAGCATTTAGTTCAAAAAATGTATTTCTCTGTGGAAACCTGTATTGTAATTGGTCTGAAGATAATTTTTGTTCTTTCATCTAAGACTAAGATTAAAAAAACCAAAAAAACCCAAAAAAACCCAAAACCACAGAAAAGCCTAAGACTCGATATAGTTTCTCAATATTTACCTGAAGAGTAGGAAAATATTACAGAACTACCAACAGTTTGCTGGAGGTTTTAGATCTACAATCAACACATAAATGTAGCTCAGAAATGTTTGACGAAAACCATGGACAAGCCAAATTTAATTTCACATTATTTATGCAGCACTAACGCCCTAATTTTTTATCTATTTCCTTTAAACTGAAGTTAATGGTTGGCCAAACTTTTAGTCTTTTTATGCACTGTGTTAAGTATTTTATTCTTCTAACTCGGGCAATTAAGATAAAACCCATGTTTTTGTAAGGGCAGTATTTTCCACACAAGCACTTAATGAAGCAGAGTAGTCATAAATATTGCAGAAAGTATGTAGGCAAAGTACACAGGCTTTTATTTGTGAAAGCTGTCCACAAGTTCCGCCAGGAGCTGTTTCTCCATATGTTTCCAAGGACTTTCTAAGGAAAAATTATAGACATTTCTCTCTTCTTGTCACCGAAGTTCAGGTTAATGCAAACAAGTGGCCAACTGATACCAAGCTGAGTCAACATCAGAAACTTGAATTGTTGTGGTTCAGCAAGCCAAACCACCTAGGATCTCTAACATCTGAGTCTACAAAAAATATTACTAATATGGGCTATAAACTTCAGAGAAACAGAAATATGTTCTTGTCAAACGGAGATTTCCTAGAGAACATGTTGACACAATTTAGATGGCATCTGTTCTTGAATTCCCATCAAGAAATATCAGAGTTTGTCTAGGTAGGAAGCCTCTAGGTTTATTTAACTTCACTGAAGTTACATGAGGATAAAGCCTCCATTTTGGTTCACAGCACCCTAGAGAAAAAGACAACTGCTCTAAACTCAAGATCATGTCAAAGACAATTTCATTCACAACCATAATTCTACTTTGTTAATTTGTAAATAGTTACCATGATGTTTCACAACTGCAGAATAACAGAAAGAAAAACACACCACTTACTATCCAGTTAGAAAAAAAAATAAAACACAAAGACTACTTTCTGTCTTTGCAACTCTATCATTATTTTGAACTCTGTGAAAGGGAAGTTGAATGGAAAAATTAAATCTCAGCACTTTGTGATGATTTTCAAAGCTTCAGATGATTGTAAGCAAAACTGCAATATGAACAATTTAGAAAACATATAATCAGATCCATGAAAACATCCAAAGGATCTAAGTTCTCAAAGACACTACCCTTTCAGCCATTTCACCACAAGTATCTAGCCCATTGCTAAAAAGCCCTCCTAGTATTGACTCTTTTCAAACTCAGACTGTCCTTTTTAAAGAATACTGGCTTTTAAAAATATCATTACACTTGGTTTCCTGCATCATCCTCTGGCCTGTATCATCCTCTGGCTAGGTAATGTATTATTTCTCTCCATTTTCATGTTCTTTCCTGCAAATACTATTCCAGAATAGTATTTTTTGGATACTAATCTTGACCAGCAGAGTACTTACTGGTTAATTTTAAGTACACAAATGAATAAAAAAAATTACTTCACCAATCATATGTTGACAGTTCAGCGTCCTGTAATATTTTTTGCTGGATCATGTTTCAAGTAAGGATACATCCAATTCAACATACATAAAATTTTAACCCAGGATCCCAGACACTGGTCCTCTTAAGGAGTCCTCAACACTGGAAAATGAGAGTTACTCTCAGTGCTCGTGACTGCCTCTCTGCTAATGTCACCCTTTATTTCCCATGAACGAACCTGACAGCTCCCTGCAGTTTGTGTGCATTTCTAAACTGCTTTAGACAATAGTTTGCCGATGACTGATGAACAGAGTGAAAACTGGAATAAGAAATTAATAACAAATACCTAAGGGCTGTGTTATTTCCCATCAGCACCACTTGGATATGACACATCTGCTTACAGTTTCAGAGGAAAGACAGGAATACAGTAAAGAATGTACAAGATGAATAAAGAGTTTTAGTAAATCAAAGGGTCTTGAGCAGCCTACTGCCAATCAAGCCCTTTGCATTCCTCTCTAGTACCACTATTTGAACTTAATCAAATTGGAAGAAATTACAACCTGTTTACAATTTTTTATTTAAAATTTCAAAAAGGAAGAAAAATACTGAAACCTTTCTTGTTAGTAAGTATTTACAGTGACTCATGAATATTTTTACAGATCAGCATTAATCACTATGCATTCAGGATTGCACAGAGAACAGACTAAGTAGAAATGGGAGACTTCCAAGACAGTCTCAATTCATAAGTGATAAGCTCAGTGGAGAAATGGATTCCTGTCCTTCCCTCCTCCTCCCTCAGCTATGCAAAATTTCCACTTTAGATGTCATAATAAAAATCTAAAATTATGTATGATTTAGGGGTGCACATTGCTTCTTTTCTCCAGATGTCTAGGCCAGCCCATGTTTTGGGAACCTTGCCCATAATAAAAAGGGTATCTGTCATCTTGCAGTGACTGGTCAGCCCCATGAGCTTCCTCAAGAAGGACAGGGCATTCCAGTGAGTCTGCTCCCAGTCTCACAGGGATTCCAAATAATGCAGTATTTGCAGATAGTTATAATGTTAAGCAGTTATACTAAACAAACATTAGGAACTAAAAAAAAAAAAAAACAAAAGAAATTAAGAAAAACAGAGACCAAAGACTGAGAAGATACACAATTGATAATAGAACCCAGGGAGATGCTTTCATATGCAACTGTAATCAAAAGCAGCTATTTTAGCACAACAAGGCTGCAACAAACACATGTAGTTCTTTTAATCTAATATGAAAAGAGATTCCCACAAAAGCTCTTTCCTTATCAGACCGCTGGTAAGATGCCCAGTCATACAGAAATGACAGCTGAAACCAGGGAAGTTTTAACACTAATTCCCTTAGTGCTGCCATGCCACACTAAAATACAGAGGGAAAGGGAGAAAGGCAGAGGAAGTACATCTAGTTAGCACAGGCAGCTACCTTGTTTGGCCACTTACCAAAAGATTCTAGTGCTCAGCCCACAGAAAACCAGATGGCCACTTCCAAGTCACATACAGGACGATATACTAAAGCAATATATAGAAGTGTACACGTGTGAAACAAAACAAACACTAGCAAGCCTGCACTTAAACTTATATGAACAGCAATTTCAGCTTATAAAATACACATAATATGAATTATTTCCACCAAGCTCTTCTCAAACAAATTGAGTATATCTTACTACTAGAACTTCACCAATTGCCTGTTTCTTGTGCTATTAATTAAATCTAAAATTCAGAACTTATCACGAAGTCTTACAGAAACTTCTGATTTTGCATTTGAATTTTATTTCTTTATTATTCCATCTCACCCCAGACCCACTCCCGTGAGTCCCCTACAGACTTTGTCAGAGGCCTACAGCAGAACAGAACCAGTCACCTGACAGACTGGACATAATTTAACATAACTAAACACAACACAGAGCAATCAAACATACAGGCACAAGTCAACAAAGAATAACTTTCTCAAATGAATAAGTGCATGCAAGTAACATTACTGACTGGTGAAAACTTGAATTCACACTACCTTCTGCAATATTAATACAACTACATTTGAGTCCTTTTCCTTAAGAACTGATCTGTCTCACATTTATGAAATTGTAAGACAACTGAAACTCACAGATAGTTCCCAAAACTCACAGATGGTAAGAATTTTCTCTCTCCTTCCCTAAACACTCTGTTAAGAATGGCTACAGGTTTAATTTTTTTAATTAAAAAATGACATTGTTACATCCCACAGAAATTTCTTCCTCACCACAGAGGGATTTGTTTTCCTTGCATCTTAGTGCCTCTCATTAACCAAGTCACAGTGATTAGCCTTGTACGTCAAGCTCCCAAGTGCAAAACCAAAAACCCTGTCAGTCCAAAGTGGTGGATGCAAAAGGGTAGAAGGGTAGAAGGTAACAGCTGTAAAGTGCTTCCCACGGCTGCCCACCCTGCTCCCTGACTGGAAACAGCATCAGGGCAATTGGGAATTCAGCTCCTCCGTTTTGCACGAAGACACATTACAGATTACAAAATTCTGCCCAAAAAGACAGTGTCTATTTCATAACTTAATTTCATGGAAAGATGTTCACATTTCTTGCAACATAATATACCGAGAAGCAGCACTGCTTTGAAATCTGTCTATTTGCTGAAGTTATAAAGAGGAAATTTCACAAAGAATTAAGTTTTGTCAAGGGGAAGCCAGGGCACATACATCCAACAAGGTTTTGAAACCTTACATTGTTCGACATTTTAAAATTAATTTTAAAAAAACTTTCTAAAATATTAAGTCACACTTTTAAACAGAGCTAGACTTCCATTAGTAAAAATGTACTCAAGTTAATAAAGCAATACCCATTTTACTCCTTCAGAGCATTCAGCCCAGAACATTTAACACTAAACAAACACTCTGTCAATGCCATGGTACGAGAGGACATAAGGTAACTCAATTCTAGATCCTTCTGAAGAGATTACAGGTCTTTGAAAAAGAGAGAGGGAGGCAAAAGGGAGGTTATGTTTTTGTTTCATACTTAAAACATTACCTCCCTTGTTAATCAAAAACATGCTGTACATTCTTTCATCTTAGAAAGTAACCATTAAAACAGACCTATCTAGCTCTTTAAAAAAAAAATTAAAAGTGAGGTAATAACTTGTGAATCAAAGTGTTCCTTTCCAAATAAAACATCTGCAGGGGGAAAAATAGCTTAATAGAACTGCAGATAGGTAATCAAATGCCCTGGTTCAACAGGAGTAACAACTATGTGCAGAGATTGAGATTTGTCCTTGCAGCATTTAATCCTGCTCATATTGTGCAATTCATCTCAGCACGGTCAGAGCAACCACAGCTCAACTCCCACTAGATGGAAAATTCCACTCGAGCTTTAGTAAAACTCTCCAAAAGCCCAACTTGAACTCTTTCTGCTCAACCCAGTTTTGTTCACAGAACTGCTCATTTGCTTGCAAACACAGCAGTCTGTTCATCTTCTCAGTGCAACAAGTGAACGTCACCTCTTTGCTGGCTCAGCCTTGGAAGGGGTATTAGCACCAGTTACGGGTCACATTCACCTTTCCTCTCTCCACACCACGTGGCTGTGTCCTTCCCTGACACTGGTACACCATTCTAAACAAAAATCTCATGTTAAGGCATGGTATGGCATGGCAATTACATGTTATAATTGCATTGGCCCACCATGTAATTATATGTATGTGCAGATGCTACAGAACACAACACTGCACTGAGCAATTCAAAGAAACAGTTTATATACACAATTTAATGACTTGGTACGTGGGACCTTTGGCACCAGACCTTCTCTTTGATCCTCTCTAATTGGTTAGTTCACAACAACGTTCATTACCACCAAATAAATAGGAAACAATTTTATTTTTGTTCACTTGCTATTGCGTAATAAAATATAGAAAGGGAAACAGAAGGGAAAATAGGAACGTATTTGTTTTACCAAGATAAATCATCCCTGCATATTCCAACAAAGGCAGTCAGAACAAACAGAAAACAGTCATAGCATTCAAAGAACAAGGGTGTAAGAATTGTAGACAGAAACACAGCCAGTATTTCAAGACACTGAGCTACATCATAAATATATTTACTTCTTCAGAATCCTCGGTATTGTCCCCTGGCAACTACAAAAATTTCAATACTTTGCTAAGTATCGAGACAGAAAATGCATGTCTGTACACCCACCTACAACTTTCTGTCACAAACACGCAGTAATTTTATGTTACTTTTACACCTACATCCACAGCATTTACTACCAAAATCAGTGGAAAGGAAACATAGAAAACATCTTTATCTGCTGCATCATTTCTCTTTAGGAACACATTCAAAGGAAAGTAGGTCCAACAAGTGTCTTAAATATTGCAGGTTCTTAGCTTAAAAGATTTTATTTGGGTTCTCCCTGCACATCTTCTGAATGAATTTAAATAACCTCAAGACAATAAACTAGCTAAGTGTGAAAAGTTATTTTGCTGGGGTATGTACTTGCAAAAAGTAGTGGTCATAACAGAAACAAAAATAAAACTAAAAAGCTGTAATCAAAAGTTTATCAAAAGTTAATCTATTAGCAATAACCGAATTATGCCAAAATAATTCATTTAAAAAAAAAAACCCCAAACAAAAAACAAGCATTCTCCAAGTGCATTAATAAAGGCATCAAAACAGAGCTAATTATTGATGTAACAAGTAGTTTGAAACATTTTTCCAAAAAGCATTTAAGATTCAGACATGGCAGAAAGCCAAACATATTTAATTGTTAAATGCAGCGCATTTAAGAAGTCCTACTAGAGGTTTTTTCCTTTTAGAAAAAATGGTAATTAGTATTTATTCTTGAAAATTCATAGATTATAAAAGGCAAAAAATACATATCTACTGTGAAAAAGAAGCAGACAGAGATGCTATTTTCTAACATAAACCGTAGTTTTAAAAAAAAAAAGGAAAGATCTTAGGATAACAACTTTGCCTTGTTTCAGTACTACATGAGCAAGATTAAGCAGTTTCCCACCCTATTCAACGAAGCTTTCACTCAGACAGCAAGACTTCCCTCAAATACTGGTGATGCTCATTTCTCACTTCCCACCACTGCCCGGGTTCCCTTATGAGGCTCCTAATCCCAAACAGGAGGCATACAGAGTAGCAAAATATGTGCTGAATAGCTTCTTGCATCCACCATATAAATGAAAGTTATACTGCATAAATATTTGAAAAGTTATCTTAGAAACACGTTAGATAAAGGACAGATCCATATCTTTATCTAGCTACCTATATTCACGGATGGATATGCAAAGAGATGCATACACACATCTACAAATCCAGGCATCAGACATTGCATTTATGTGCTGCAAACAGTCATTCTGCAGGACTGAAAAAAACTCATCAGAAGCTTGTATAGCAAATCTTGCGTTGCTAAAATCTGTCAAGCTCATCAATTTTAATCTACCCTCTCAGTGGCAGCAGTGATGCCATACAGCATTTGCAGATGAAGATTTACAAACAAGTCACACAATGATTTGCATAAGTCAATATTCTAATTCTCCAAAACAAGTATTAAGGACTAAAACTGAAGAAAAGCTTGAAAAAGCATTTCATTAAAAAAATTCCAAAGATTCAAGAAAGAAATCTCAATCTCAACTACAAAATCACTGTACCTTATAATAAAGGGGACGAAGGGTGCTGTGCTGAGCGCTGAGTGAGAGCCATCCAATGGAGATGGATACAGTCTTCCCAGGATTAAAAGCAAAAGAAACAGGCTTGGATGGATTTTCAACTCTTCAGCTTCACTAAATAAAAAGGTGGAAGAAGCATTTGGTGAAAAAAAGCACTGTCCTTCATGCTAGTCTTGAGCCTCTTCCCCAGAAAGCAGCCTTCTGCATCTCTGGTTCAAGGAGTTATCCTAGGCTGATCATTACACAGGAGTGCAAACCCTGCTGGGACCAAATACAGCACCCACTTCTTCTGCAGGGCACCCCTCTAATGAAGACACTCATGGCTGTATTGCCTCCACTTACCCACATTATTCCAAGCCTCCTTTATTCCCAAATGTGGTGAGCTGCCTTCATTTTTAAATAATATTAAAAACCTGAAGAGATAATGTTTCTCTATGAACCAGGAAACTGAGGGAACTGAGTTACAAAAAAGTGGTTTTAAAAAAAGTATTTTTATCAGTTTTAAAGAAAATGTGTGTTTAGTAAATAACACATTTTACTAAAGAATAGCTTTGTCATTGACACCAAGGGTCTACTATTCATATAGTAAAAACAATCAAAAAATCAAGTTAAAAATCAATACTTTTAAATTCATTTAACAACTGCTACTAAGATACAGTTCTTAATCCACACTGAAAAAGCATTCAAGACCAACATTTCAGAGAGCAGTTTTCAATCTTTTTCAACTGAAAAGCTTCCCAGAATTTGCCAGTGATGACACTGTCACCTTTTATAACGTCAGGTAGAGTGGATTGCCATGCAGAACATACACAGCGTCCTCCTTACAGCAGAGACTGCAAAACATAGAATGACTGCTGGAACTCCTGTTTCCAAGTGTCCAACTTAGGCACATTAAGGAGTCAGCTGAACCTCACCCATAAATCAGCTCCTCAACTTCCACAGTTTATATCATAGCATTTTAAGAAAAAAAAACAAAGTCAGCACTGGTTTACTTTGAAAGTTCATGAACCTGGCGGTAACAGCGTCATCCCAAATGGTATCGTCTGCATTGATCAAATTGTAGCTCTTGGCCACCATTTGTGGAGCCCTTAAAGCAAGATCAAGGCCCTTTCCCACACAGAGTCAGTGTGCCACAGGCTGGAAAGTGTTCATGGGGTGTTACTGGAGGCCTATGACCCCATATCACTTAAACATGCTGGGAAGCCACATTGTTAAATGTGAGACACTCAAGCAGCCGGGTTCTGTTTCCCTGAAAAATATAAATTCCTTAACATCTGATCCTAAGAACACAGCGACTCGTAATTAGTCAAGAGTAGTTCGATCTTCAGAGACTTAATGTAACGCGCCAAAGTTACAAGAAGAAAGCCTTAGCAAAAACATCAGAACTGCATCATTTCAAGAAGCACTGCTGTATACAATGGCACTAGGGTGTGGATGTGACACAACCCAGTTTTACCTTTTCACTTCACTTTGTACTTCCAGGTTTTCTCAGACATCATCTTACCTGTTCAAAGTGTTGGTTACAACCTCTAACTGCTTGAGAAGGAAAGGATAAAGGCTTGGAAACCGAGAGAAAAACTCCCTTCCTGTCATTCTGCAGAAACAAATGAAGAAGAGCCACAATTAGCATTCTGCAGCAATTAGTTACACTCAAATATCGGTTTATTTGTTGTACTTCTGACGCTACAGTGAAGCTGGAAAGGCAAAGAACCATGCACACACAATGAACTTTCAAATAAGGCATAATGTTTTCATGAAAAATGGTGATAGAGTGTAGTTTACACAAGTTAAGTAACTCTCTCTGTGTGCTCACTAACACTTTGTCAGCCAAACTGATCAGGCCCTTCTGGCAAAAAGGGATCTTAATCACACACAAAAAGAAAAAGACACAACAGTTTAAATTCTGACACTACTTTAATGATATTCTGCTTGAACAAGAGAAGAGGACACTTGCCTCAGCATGGCTCAGGTCCTAACTACCTAACAGAATATACTTAATAGACATGTACTAATAGATACTCATTGCTTGCTGATACTAAAAAGCACCTCAGAACAGTAATTCACAGGTTTGTAAAATGCAGCAGCAGCAGAGTCTGAGCTTCCATTGGCCCTCTTTCCACAGTGCTGCTTCCAGCACACGCCAGTAGTGCCCCTGCAGGCCACGCTTCTGCAGATGGAGCAACCATCTCCAATGGTTGCACAAACGCTCATGAACTCATCCCTAGCCAGAACCAGCAAGGCAGCACAGTTAAACCTGCAACACCAAATCAATCCAAGCTAAAAAGACGTAAGTAGAAGTCTTCTGTATTTGTTTTACAAACCTTTCATCAGATAAAGGTTGGCTTCATGGTTTATATGAAACCATTCAGCATTATCGAAGCAAGAATCACTTGAATGTTACCGTGGGGAAGCACTAATTAGACATACATGGTATGCAGATAAAAAAAGTCTTCCCTTAAAAATAAATAAATGAAAGGCCACCATTTAGAAAAACAAAGCCAACTGCAGAGTTTGCTTGCCACAAGATCAACCAAGATAAAAGTTCCATGTTAGCATGACTCCAATGCAAAGCTTCCAATAAGCAGACAGATCCAGGTCTGGAAAAATAACAATGAGATGGCAGGACTGAATGTGCGTAAAAATAAGCAGACAAAAAAAATCACGCACGAGTAAAGGAGCACATGGCAAACATCAGCACAGCTCCTTCCAGCACTCAGCTAACATAACATGCCTTAGCCACAGACCACAGAATAAACACAGCAAAACCAGACTGTTAGGTGGAAACAAATGTTCAAAGAGGGACAGGAAACTTTCCCAAGGCAAGAAAGAAAAATTCTGTGAATATATACAATGCAGTGAACTGTTAGAACTAAAAGCAAGGAATATGCAGTAGCTGTTATAGCTACAAAAAAGATTTCAGACTTAAAAATTACATGGAAGCATTAAAATTGTGAACTATTATAAACTGAAGCACTAGTGAGGATAGTTTAAAGACATCAATATTGATAATAACTGGTTATTCAAGCAGAAGACACCTATGCAATTTTTTCTAATAGCGTCCTCCTCAAAGCTACTTCAATTTTTTTGCACATATAGTACGTAGCAAACTGAGGATGCAAAGCCAGAGACAGCACAAAACCTAGGATCTACCAGGTCAAACAGCCCATCCTACTGAATTTTTCTATGTAAAACATTAAGAACTCAGTATTTAAAAAGTTCTATCCAAAAATGCTGTGACATCTCCATCTCTTGTGCTATAGAGTGCAACATGCAAAAGCAGAATTGGGGTCAAGTTTCCTATGGAATGGAAGACCACTGCTTAGAGATTTAAGAGAGGACTATATACAAGCAGCACCTCACAAGTACTTTCAACCTGGTTTATTTTTAATGTATCAAAAATTCAGCAGCCACATTTGAATCAATAATAAATAATGGAACTAAGCACCCTTACAAAGCCTCAAAATTCTTTACAATTAGCATGGTTTCATAAATCTTTTTGACAGGAAAAGAAAATTCTAACTACTGAAGTGGGTAACTTACATAACCTACATAACCTCCTACTTGCTTTACTGCTCCAGACCTTATTGATGGGAGAAGGCAGCCTAATCAAAACCACTGACAGGCAGTATCTGCAGAGAAGATGTCCAGAGGCATTTTCAGAAGAAAGGAGACACAACTGTCTGAGCAGGTTGTTAAAGGGCCTCCAGTTCAGAGGGGAAACAAGAAACACAACACATTATCAGAAGTGCTGCAAAACTAAAAAGTGTGCTCAAAATACAGAGCATTAATTTAAGTGTAAATCCACTACTTGGCGGTGTTAAGGCAAGGAGACGCGGAACTGGGAATAAGCAGGAAGCAAGACAGCTAGACAGTATGGAACAGAGGAAATTAATTGTTTCATTTTTTAATGCTGACCATGTTTTTTTCTCCTGGAATCACACAACTATTTGTGTACTGTAACAGGCTGGAACAACAAAAAAGTATAATGGCTCTGCTCCTCAAAGCTGTTCATGACACTAAAGCACATATTTTGTATTAATTTCATCAAAAACCATACTCCTTTGAAAAACAAATACTAGCACTTTGAGATATGTCCCATGCATGATAGTGATATAAATAGATTCATGCACCTACATAGGCACATAAATGTGAGTTAGGCTTCACAACTAATAAGCCATCTCTATCTTTAAAAAAAGACAAATCCCTGACATATTTATAAAAGAACATGTCAAGTAAATGTAGACTAAAACAACCCAAAAGCCACTGTCAACAGTCTTCATGAAAGAAACTTTTTCCTCCTATTCTACGACAGATCTGACAGGGAACAATGGGTTTAAATTAAAAATACAGATAACTACCTTCCCATTAGTCACTGACATAGTTCAAACACAGATTTTTGGCAACAGAGCTACCATAATTAAAGTCTTAAAACAAACATTCTGCAGATCACAAGATTTTACATCTACTCCCCCTAAAATGTGTTTATAAAAGAAGTAACAGAGAAGAGCCCTAAGATACTACTATTTTACCCCATGTCCAGCTGAAACTATTTTTATATTGCTTCAGAGATCATCTTTAACAGTATGTTCAACCACAGACTCTGTAATAGTATTTTCTTTTTTCCTATTTGTAACTCAAAGAACCACAATTTCACAATCCAGAATTTCAAACGGGATTACTGAGACCCAAACAATGGTGGAACGGTATTTACTGAGGGAGTAATGAAACACAAAAGTTATCAATGGGCTGATGATGCTCACAATAAAATCCCTCTCCCCAATGTAAAATATCATTCAAGTACATAATTAAAACAATGCTTTGATGTAGAAAGGCTGAGAGAGAGACTAATGGAAGCACTCATATCCTACTAAATTCACTGGTAAAAATAACTTGAAGAACTGCCTGCATGCAGAATAGTGCAGTACTTAAGAAGATGCAATATTTATGTCTCGTAGAGTTTGCAGTTTAACAACGTTACTGGTTTTTTGTGCAAGCAATTCTGCACAAAAGCCAGATGACAGAGTACAACCCATTCACAAGAGGTTTAATTTTGATGGCTAGACACAGCAGTCTTGGTTTAGCACTCAGAAGAAAGACTGACAAAGAATGTTTCTGTAGAGAGACATACATGAGTTTCTTCATTCACTTCTCCCCACCTGAAAAGATGTTCCATTAACAAGAAACAGTAATGCAGAGGCATCTTCTGTACCATGTCATATGGAATCAAGTGACACCCACCACTCCTGATCATCCTCTGTGCACCTTTGAGTCAAACTCTTAAATAGATTCTGGAGCAGGCAAAAGAGGGGGAAGAAAAATCTTTCACAGAATACAGAAGTCACATCAATTGGCAAGAAGTTACTTTGAAGGCATGTGATGATAGAAGGACAGAATTTAACAGCTAGCAACAAGCACTTTGAATACAACAATCACATCTAAGGTACAAAAAACCGACTAGTGATAGGGGTAAAAATTAAAAACAAAACTCAAAGCAGACTAAGACTATAAAACTTCAAGGGAAGATCTGGTTTAAACATGATACACAGTTTAGAGTGTTGATAATACTTCTTCAGAAAAGATGCAATAATCAGTTTTACTTCTTTCTGAAATAACCTGACCCAGAAGCCCCTATACTCTTTGAGTGTCAGCAGTTCTTCAGCTTTACCACTTTTCAGAGCAGAACCTGGAGTGGCTTAAATCAAGCCAAGAATCATGTGCTTTAAAGTTTGCTTGTGGAGATATCAATGACATCAAACTTCCAGAACCAATTCATAAATGCTGCTGAAAACTGTGACATCCCCAGTGATTTCACATCGTGTTTGTCTCAGGAGCAATTTGATGCTACACCACTCAAGGGTTAACATCTATGCTTACTTAACTAATGTCTTTCTAACAAAATATTCCTCCCTTATACATAACGAGTGGGTGGATTGTTTAACAGCATTTTAAAAATACATTTGAGAATAAAACCATGGACATTGCAGTGTTCTTTTTAAAACTGTGCTGTACACTTCAGAGAATGCTCCAGGAGATTAAAATTCTGCAGTGACACTGGGGCATACATATCATTTTACTGTGACATGTGTCAGAGATTACCTGCTTCTGCTCTTTCATTTATTTTTCAGAAGAATGAACCTTTATAACCTTGTAGGCTGTTTTTAGTAACTGACTTGCAAAAAACCATTTGCAGCAAATATGTTCATATTTGAGTAGAGCATAGGTGAGATTTAGAGACAATCTTCCGAGAGCAGCAAGGGTTTCTGGTGTTCTTTTTGAAACACAAATACTGCTAACATCTCACATCAGCTGACAAATGGCACGGCCAGATTTTCACAGGGAAAAACAACACTGCATTTAAAAATAAAAAATAGAACTGGAATGTGAAAAAATATAAACAAGACATACTTAAATCAGGACCAAGAAAATAGTTTTGATGAATTTACAGAAATATTTTTAATTGTCTCCTGTAAAATCTCCTTGTGTTATACCAATCCTTACACTGGAATCATTAACCACATGTCAGATGATCCTCTATGTTAAAGAGCAGTAAAGCAGAAACAGAACCCAACTTACTCCTGGCACTGCAAGGACAACTGCTGCTGAAAAAACTGGAAAACCAGGACAGACTTTGGCTAAACTGTCATTCAAAGTGACAGATTTATACAGACAATATATATTTTACATATTTGCTTCTTCTGACATCACTGAATTATGAAAAAATCCCACAATGCAACTTAACTAGGCTAACCTGATTAGACTAGGTTTTAGTTACCCATTTTAACATTTGTGTTCATTCCCTGACCCTTATCACTTATTAAACAGTTAGATGCTGTCTCAAAATACAAGAAGCATATTTCCCTGCTAACAAAGATGGATTTCAGAAGCATCAACTCAAAATATATGAGAAACGGGTTTTCTTCAACTACACATAAAACACCAAGAAAAAATGTACGGCAGATTGATTTATACCGAGGTTATGGTAAAGACCAAAGCTAATTTGAGACATACTTTAGAATTACATTAATTTTTTTGCTCCTTTAATAGGACTAAATTATATGACAATCATCTGCTTGTCATGACAGGACGAGTAACAGCAATGAAGGTACAGAAAACAGAAAGGTTCTAACTACAGGAGAAGCAAAACTCCAGGAATTTATTGTATTTGACTCAAAGGGTAATTTTATCTTGTATTCCAGATACAGCAAAACAGCATAATATTATACAACTACAAAAGTAAATACGTAACATTTGAAATTATTCAAAAGTGGTAGTAAGGAAAAGGATTCATAAAACTACAGATTTTGCACCTGGGATGAATAATCCTGAGCATCAGCAGAGACTGAAAACCAAGTGGGGCTCAGAAACCAACAGCCCCAAGGGAAAAAATAGATGGGTTACAGTGGATGCCCCAGGCACATCCTCACTGCTGACAGGGCAAACCACACGTGGGACTGCGCTGCCAGAACAAAAGCAGCAGCAGATCAGTGAGGCTGCACACAGAATCCTCCATCATGTTGCGAGTCTCATCTCTCTGAGATGAGAACACACAAGGGAGGGTCCAGCAAAGAGCTGCTCAGATGGGCATGGCCTACAGCACAGCCCCTGTAAGAAGAAGCTGAAGGAGCCAGGTTTGTTCTGTTTGACAAAGAGGAGGTCCAGGGTAGATCTAACAGCAGCCCACAACCACTTGAAGGAATCAAAGACTAGAGAGCTAATAATCTTCCTGCATTAGCCGCAGAGAGCACAGAAAGGAGCAGTGGTCACAAATCATAGCTTGGAAGTTTTAAATTGGGCAAGGGGAATGAAGCACTGTTACTCAGATAGTTATGAAATGTCCTTGAGTCTTCGGAGGTTTTAACTCATCCAAAGACACTATTGACCTGATGTAGGGTCAGTCATAATCTCAATGGGAATTAGGGAATATGGGACAAAGAGATCCCTTTATAGTCTGGATGGTTCCACTTAGCTACTTCCTACTCTGCCACCATGGTTTTAACATTGCCTTCTGAAAACATCAATGTTTTTCTTGTCTTCCTGCATTTGCCAGCCATCACAAGCAAGTACAGCCATCACTGCAAATACAGTAAACAAAAGATCCTGCTCAGAACAAAATTCTTGAAATTTAACTTCATTAAGTTAGTAACTTAGTCTTTAATTCAGCACAAACTATTATTTTTGCCACATTGTATGATAGTATTTAAAATACAAGCTTGATGTAGAAATAAAAACAATCACTTAAATTTTATTTCAGAAGTAGTATATATTTATGAAAGCTCATGATTATCAGTCCCTCTGGATGACTACCAGAGAACCAACACTATTCTTACTAAGAGACTGAGACAATAGCAGCAGCAGTTCCTTTAGGAATAGAGATTATATACATATTTTAATTTGCCTCAGATAATTTTGTTTTAAAGAACAGACCTAAGAGTTAAATTCCTGAAGTCACATACTGTCTCAGGACTAATGACAAACTGTTTTCAATAAAACATTTTACACACACAAGAGAATTTTAGTGCTGCCATAGAAGGCAAAATGGCCATGTAATTTTGTGGGAGGCCACAATGAAGCCTAGAAAAAACAACTGTTAAAAAAATCCTGGTGTAATGCATTGGCTAATAAGCCCACGAGCAAGGATACAGAAGATTACTGCACACTTGTTTTTCTAGACCAAACATGATACAGTACACCTCTTTTATGACAAAAAGACAAAAAGGCACAACTCTCCTGTAATCTCATCAAATCAGTTAAAAAAACAATTCAGATTTCATTTTTACCCTGCATGAAATGGAAAACATTATGAAGGGGAAAGAAGCATCACCATAAAGATGTGGGGTTTGTACCTTTAATAAAGATGTGGTGACTCTGTACCTTCAATAAATCTAACACTTGTTAGTAATCAGAAAACACTTAAATCCCAGAAGAGTAAGCAAAATAGTTTAAGTTCACTGACTCGAAAAAAGCATTCTTTTATGCTATACAGACCTAAAATAAATACTTTAAAGGAACTAAGAATATGCCACTACATCTTGGTTTTCATTTTCCTTCAGACAGAAGTGCTAGAATAAACATTTGTACTAGTTTATGTTGCTGTGTTTTTATGAGGTTAATAACTGAACTGCCAATCAAAACCTGTATAAATATGGTAGTTAAATACCTCCTCCTTTAGAGGCACTTTTATTTACAAGAGAGCCAGCCAAGATTTCCAAAGGACTGCATGGTCTGGTTTGCTTTGATCTCTTAAGCACAAGTTTCTTTATAACTCTTGTTTTGCTATTTATTACAGTCTTTGTGTGACCAGGTATGGAAAGAGCACCTGCACAGAACAAATACATCAGGAGAAGTATGACTAAAGAGGAATAATTATGCAACACATAGTTCAGTAAAGTAACTCGTGAAGAGCACTTCTGCAAGAGCACTTTTGCTGCGATGCTAAATAGAGAAGTATGCGTACAATGGGCTCAGAATAAAAACAGGGGACCAGCGCTAAACCCAACATCACAGATACAACCTGGCACCTAAATCAACACATCAACCACCACTCTGATACACACAGACAAATGTACCTTTAGATAGACAGATGCATCAAAAACTGAGTTTAAAATAATTCTTTTACACATAATTACTTTTAACAAATGTTTTTTAGGAAACTGAACTGTGCATATGAGTATTTGTATGTACATATGTGTGCTAAAATTAAGAGATATGTATATACATATCTAGAAAGCCTCCAAGAATTCTGTTCAACCACTGCCTATAACACTATTATCTTTAGTCTCTTACCACAAATTTAGCATTGTAAATTTCAGCTCAAATAATCCATGCTTTCTCTCTGGGAGTATTCTGTGAGGAGCAGCTGCTTTTTACTTAGCACAGTGAAGTTAATGAATAAGGGAAATGGATAATACGCACAGATCAAAATAGAACAATTACCCTACTCATACTAATGAAAAATTTTATCACTACAGGAGAAACTAAATTACCTACTCATGCAGGCAGTCTACATTAATTTTGTTTCATGGAATGCATTTTATTCACTTGGTAAAAATCAACATTATCATTACGCCCCTAATTTATTTAAAACAAATGAACTGGAGTTACCTCAGGCCAGCATATATATTTTTAGGATGTTTCACTTTGGGTAAACTTTCATTCAGGTCATTTGGAGAACATCATTTTACCACGTTCATCCTTCTATTTTCTGGTGCTGACTTAACACAGGATGTTATGAAGATACTCCCTTTTCAGGAGAGCAGACATACACATTTGCACACCAATGATTTAAGCATGCTTTAGGCCCCTGAAATGTGACCGGGATTTATGTGGGTTATTGATTTTCTGACTCCGTATAGCCAAGGTAAGATCTTGAAGTAAAAGTGATTCTGCAGATTTTAGGTATTTTATCAAAAAGATAAAGAAACACACTGTGTTCCTAAAACCAGCAGAAATCATAAAGACAGAGAGCATCTTCAGCCTCAAGAAGAAAATACCTATTTTCTGCTACAAGAATTCTAGAGTTTTAGTTTAGACCTGCAAAATAAACAGGGTAATTAAAGCAATAACACAGAGGGAAACAGATTTGTTTAGGAGCTTGTTTTCAATTTGTTTCTGTTTCTGCACAAAATTTTTGTAAATTTTACCTTCAGCTTACAAGTTAATAGCACCTTATCATCATTATTCTTGTTATAAAGGCACTTCAGGGGCCTGTTCAACACAATGTTTAAACAAGCATATTGTTATTGAACTATTAATCAGCAAAAGCCGTAACGGTATCTGAGTCAGCCTGAACTTTTGCATGTTTTCTTGAGACGGTCCTAAGATTAGGTCTTCTAAATCTGTCAAAGTCAATAAAAAAAAAAGAGAGCCAGAGTATTAAAAACAAAAAGTTGAACAAAATAAATGTGGCCTATTTTTGGCAAACAGAAGGGCAAGGGATTTTTTTTCCTAAAGAAAACAACCCCCTCACAAGGCAACGTACTGCAACAAATCCTTAATAACTGCTCAGAAAGCATTCACCAGAACAACTGAGGAGGCACGGAGGGAACAGGCTCAAAAGGTGACCCAGAAGGAGCCAGAGGAAAAGCACCAGAGGCATTTAAGAGGCTCAGTCACCTCAGGAAACCTCACTGTCACCGACACAGCGCTCCAACCGAAGAGCTGCAAGAGGCCGCCGCTGCCAGAGAAAAGGCGCCAGGGAATGGCTAACCAGACCCAAGATGAAGCGATCCCAGTCCTTGCGCAGCACGCAGTCCAAGGGCTCCAGAGCCCGGCGAGGCGGGTTCGCGACTCCAGCCGTACGTGCGTATCCCCGCTGGAGCCGCCACGAGAGGCTCAGCATCCCTGGAGCCGCGGCCACCACCCCTCCCACGGAGCTCTACCCCAGCTGGCACGCGGGAATTCTGCCACTGGTGCGTCTCCAACTCAGCACCGAGCGTGGGTCACTGTGAGCATCCCCTGCAGGAACTCACCTAAGAGCTATCCCGATTTACCACACGGATGTGCCGCTACAGCCCGGCCACGTTAGTGCCACCCGTGTTCATTCTGGCTTACCCCAAAACAGGACTGGCCACTCCTCTGCGGGCAACACTGACCCATCCCAGAAGTCCTACAGAGATAGTATGAGCCACTGAAAATGTCTAATAAGCTTGGTGTTAAGATTGACAGAATATCCTTGACGTCAGACGGACTTTTCAGGCGTTAAGTTAGAAATACTGGAAGTGTTGACCTGCCAAGAGTGGAATATATAACAGGAACCACGTCCTCATGGTGTAGTCTACGCATTTGAAGCTACAACTCATAAGTAGCTTAGAGAAAAAGAAAATATCAGATTAATTTAATTTAGGGACAATGTTATGAAAAGAGAGGTTTGCATGAGAACATTCACTATTTAATGTTTGCCTCTAACTTTTCACAGCATTAAATGCGATTCTTTATGCTCTTAAAAACCTTAACATTAAAGAAAAAACATATAATTTAGAAGAAAAACTAGACCAACTTAAGTGTTTTTAGAAGGTAATTTGATTTTACTCAGTTACCTTCAAGTGTGCAAGCAACCACTTACTGAGAAGTGCTGAACACTCAGCTTGCAATAAAAACAAGGAAAGAAGAGGGCAGTCATGCATGTTGGCTGCCTCACAGCAAGCAGGGCATCTTCAAAACCTGTTAAAATCTACATAGTTTTCATCTTATTGTAATGAAAAAGATAAGTTCCCCTTTCCAGAGCTTGAAGTCATTAACATCTATTGACAGCTATAAATGAAAGTAAAGACAAAGTATTATGTAGGTGGCAAGAAAAGTTTTCCTTCTTTTCAAACAGATCTAAACCAATACTGAAAACATGGCAGCATTCATACTCAAATTCCAGGCAGCGCGAGTTAACGCCACAGAAAACCTGTGTTGACAGCTAAGTATTCTCCTGCAGAGACATTATCCTTCACTACACCATAAATACATAGGAGCCTTCCTCCTCCCAAAATGCAAATATATACATATATATACACCAGTAATGAAACATAAAAATCATCAGCCTGCACGGTACCATTTCAGCCTTGCTTAAACCCCTGTTTTGTAATTAGAGTTGAAGCTTTTCCTTCTTGAAACCTCTTCCACCAAGGTGAGAAGCAGAGAGAATTCTTCCCAGTTCCCACTTTCTTTTAATCCCAGCCTATACCTGAGGCCATTGGTCAATCTTCCTAAGAACTCTGCAACATTTATATTCCAAATCAAAATTCGTTTTCAGATAAATCATGATGATCCTTTATTATTACCGTAAAGACTGAAGTTTGTTCTATGTCAAAAGGCAAATTGCCTCAAAGGCAACTCCTGATCACGCTTATCCTTTGGGACGGGGTGCAGGGGGAATTTTTTTTTAAGAAAAAAAAGCCTGAAATAGCAGGAATTTGATAAGAAGTCTCATCAAATGTCTGGTGACAAGTGTCTTGTTCACTAACAAGCAGTAACAGCTTTAATTAACATTGTACTACAGACCAAAAAGGTATCTGACATATACATATACATAAGAAAGTACCACAATTACTGTACCTCCTAAGGACAGCAGATAATTCCTCTATGACGAGAAATTTAATTACATTTCAAAATTAATTTCAGTTAACTGTACATGAAAGTTACCTTGATTTTCATTTTGATTTTCAGGTCTGCATCAACTATCAGAAAATATACACACAGCTTCGTAACAAGACATCCTAATTTTCATGTGACACTGGAACCTACAATCAACTACAGCAAAAATAGCAACACTGTGGCAACACTAAGACAAAAAAGAAACGACCATGAAAGAAACAGAACTGTGAAGCACACACTACACTCCAGCTTCTTTAGAAATATTGGAATGAACACATATACATTGCAAATTAAATGCACAAGAAAAAAAGAAGTGGCTATTTAATCAAAATAATCATTGGCCTCATACAGAACTCATCATACAGAACTCACTGCTGTCCAAAGTCCTACTCAATCAGTTCACATCAAACCAAGTACAGTACTTGGGTCTTCAATGGGCCCCCCAGGGTGGTGCCTCCGAGAGAGCTGCAGAGGAATTTTTTATAAGGGTGTGTAGGGATAGGACAAGAGAGAATGGCTTTAAACTGACAGAGGACAGGTTTAGATCAAATATTAGGAAGGAATTCTTGTGAAACACTGGAACAGGCTGCCCAGAGAATTTACGGATGCCCTGTCCCTCAAAGTGTTCAAGGCCAGGTTAGATCACAATCTGGTCTAGTGGAAGGCGTCCCTTTCCGTGGCAGGAGCATTTAACAAGCTGTTCCTTCAGCTCTCTTCCAACTGATGTCAATCTATGATGCCAGAGCAGCCAGAGGGAAGATGTGCCTGGAAGCTGGGACCCTCTCCTGAGTCACTGCCTGGGGGAGGGCGGATCCCAGGGCACACCTGAAGTGCTGAACAGCGGTGGGGCTACCTCAGCCAGGCAGGCAGGATGCAGACACAGCAAGTATGAAGTGACTGACTGCACCAACATAAACACCTGTGCTCGGAGAAGGGGGCTATTTTCTCTAAAGCACACCGTGATTATCTGTGCAGAGCACACCTTCTGCAACCAATTATCAACGGGCACAGTGCAAAGACTTCTTCCCAACCTTCCTCAGTACTTTGAATGTGTGAGGCTGAAGTCCATTCCAAGTCTTGTCAATTTCAAATTATCACAGCATTTAAGAAAATTGTATTACCAAATCAAGTATGTAAAATCTAAACTAAACCCTCTATAAGTAAGTGCTAACTGGGCCATTTCACGAATGTTCTGAATTTCAGAGAATTTACATCATTTAGCCAAACACACACACACCTATACACAGACATTATCACATACATTTGCAGCAGCATTAACTTTATTTTCACTAGAAGAAAAAGCTCAACATATATAGTTGCATGGTCCACTGTAAACAGCCTTCACACAATTCCTCTCTCTTCTACTTGCAAGACTGCATACAGTTGTTATTTTTCACACATTAATTTTCCAACCCAAGGAAGTATCAATTTTCACCCCAGGACACCAGCTCATCATCGTTTTTGTCCATGCTAAAATTAAAAAGATGCATTAAAACTTCATGTTCCAGCAAAGCTTCCTTCTGACAGTCGACACAAACCACCCCAATTCTATCACTATCATAGATAGCAACTCTTCTTGAGAAACCAGTCAGAAAGTCCATCTTCTTTTAGAGATGCCCAGAATAACCCAGTAATAACCTAACTCCCTGCTGACACAAAAGTGACAGATTTATCTTCCTAATCTAAAATCAGGTAAACTTGAAACTTAGGCAGGGTCCTAATGGGAAAGTTGGTCTCTGGACAGACCGTTCCTCAATGTAAACAGAACATCCTCAAGGCAACAGAACAAGCAGTTTAAACCCAGGTGACTTCCACAAAAGCTCCTACAGAACCAAGCTGCTAAAATGCCAGTGCCTTGGAAGTAGGGAAAAAATTACTTGGTTTAAATAGATGAATTCTGTTCCAGCAAAACACTCCTTGAGTTTAAAGCTCCCGAAGAGAAGCGCCCAAGCGCAGCTGCACCCAGGCATGAGGCTGCAGGGAGCTGTGCAGCAACGGTGACACCTCGTGGTGCCCAGCCACAGAAACACACACCTCTCCCTTCCCACCTTACACCCACCTGTGGGGCTCTCCTGCAGGGACAGGAGCAACAAATCAAATCTCTGCCTGTTTTCACACCTCCTGTATCTCCCTGGCCTGTCTTAAGAAGTGTCTTCCTAATCCCTGTGTCACGGTTTTGACAAGCACACGTGGAAAACAGCAGAAGCGATGACATGCAATGTTAAATGCACAACTGCTAAATAAACACACGAAGAAAAGAAAACCATCTTTTGCTTAAAATGACTATAGAGAAATTATTGTAAACAAAAGTTTCAGAGAAGCAAGTCAACAGGGCCAGTTACATAAAAATTAACATTGTCATCAATGAACTTAATTCAGCGACATAAAGGATTCCTTTCTTTCATTCCAGTATCTCCCATCCCCAAGAGACACTCAAATGCGTTAATTTCTGCAGCTTCACAAACAGAAATCTCAGATTCCACAGATCATCACACTGCATGCATTTGAGAAGCCAGTTTGCCTCCCCACTGCAGAAGTTAGTGTCGTGTTTTCCCCAAAGATAGAAGTTTAAAAAGGCAGAGTGTCTATCTCTTTCATCAAGTGCTCAATATAAAAATTAAAGGGAAAAAGGCAACTTTAAATGCTGTTATAAAACCAAAGTAGGAAAGCAAGAAATGAAAAGCACTTTTTATTGCTCTGCTTGGGCTTCAAGAAGGTTACAGGAGTGAATTTAGAAGCAACTTGGGTAAGTGACAAAACAAGAATAATGACATGCAATAGAGCAGCTAACATTTCAAACTGTTTTAGGGAAAGAGTTATTTTCTAAAGGAAATCTCCCTCCAATTTCCCACCTGTATTTCTTCCTCATGTTCATACATGCACAGTAACTAAATTTTTCAAGTGACACCTGAAATCAATTATTTCACACAGCTATAATAGCACCTATGTAGCATCTAAAAGATGACAGACCGGTACCAGCCCGAGACATTTAGTTTTTCAAAATAAGCATGAAAATTTTATTAGTTACACGGATCAACAGTAAGGAACCACTATAAAAAGGGTGGAATTTCTGAAGGTAAATTTTAACAATTGCCTTCTTTCAGAAACTGCATGCCTTGCCTGTGATGTGAAAATCCATTAGGAATTTCTGAAATGGTTACCATAATATCCATACCGTGACCACTCTATGGCCCCACGGGCTTACCCAGGAATATTTTTTAATGAGTTTATTCTACATCCAGGGTTATTTTCACACCCCTCCTAGAGCAGAAACCTCAGTTACAGAGCACAGGGCATGGATATGCTTCGTTTGCTGAAAAAGCTGAAGGAAGAGGCCAAAGAAAACAAGGGGGTCCTCATGCAGCAACTGGAGGGTGCAAAGTAACCGGAATGTGCAGGACTGGGGAGTTTTAAGAGTCAGAGGAGAACTGGTTTTATATAAAATGAAATAGTTAAGATATTTGAAGCAGGACTACAGAATCCAAGGGCAGGATCCCTTGGAAGAGAAATGGCTCTGCAAGATACAATTTTTAGAGCTTGGAGGAAAGAGACATGAAAAGTATTCTAGAGTAGGAAGACTAAAGGGGAAAATCTCAAATTAGTAGGGGTGCAATTAACTCCAGACCTGCTCTAGAAGGAAGTGAACATGTGTAACCACTGTTCCTCTTCTATTTTACCCCCTTGCTCTCCACTCTCAAGATTTTGTGACTGTGAGAGCCCCTGGCTTTTGGAAGCGCCACTGGCAGCAAAACCTCTCAGCAACATTCCACTCCTGTGAAATTGCATATGAGTACAAATTAACTCTGTGTTTAACAGCAGATATTTTCGGCCCTACCACTTACTTCTTGGCAGCACAGTACAGTTTAAGAACAGCTAGATGTTCTTGTAACATCATGATTCAGAGATATCCATAAAGCAAGCAATATTTTCAAACTGCTGTGGGCTAAGGCCATGTTTCGCAAACTTATAACCGACACTTGAGTGAAACTTACCTATTTTTTTTGGAATTTTCATCTTTCTCTCTTTTAACTCCAAAAATTCTTGTAATCAGAGCACTAAAAAGAAGCGTAGATGAATTTCGTACCTAAAGGAAAAAAGTAAGAGCTGCGCTTTAAAAATCCCTTTGAAATGTACGATTTTTTTTTTTTAATACAGCCATTAATGCACAGTCAAAAAGAATAACTGCTGAGTGAAAAGCATGCTACAGGTCAGTACACGGAAACTACTAATTCAGAGCATCCTTCCAATGAAAATGGTACTACTGGCAAGTTCAGGTTCTTTGGAGATGACTATTATAAGGAATACATCCAGATTTTTAGTGGTCCAAAGCATTCACCCTTATGCACAACAGATCATGAAGTGTTCTACCTGAATATGCTGTAAGAGGTCTTTAATTCAAGAGCAAAGTAACAGTCAGAATGAAATGCAAACGCAATTCTTACTAGCTAGAGTGCACTGACTCAAAATTTAACAGCTAGAGAGAGCTAGAGAGACTTTAACCTCTAAGTTAATCTTTGTCCCTGCTTCTTGTGGATATCAGCCCTCCACATTAAGAAAAATTAAACAAAATAAAAATACAAGACCAAAATTAGTACCTTCTTGCAGGTCTACATTATTTTTTACTGTACCTTAAAATATTACATTCCAGGAATTGTAGCACTGGCATGTATAAACACGACCAAAACTTCACTGAACAGGACCAGTCTATATCCTGTTAAACTAGAGAAGCAAAATTAAGAATTAACTTACTGCCCAGACAGGTGACATAAACCCTAGAATTGATGCTTTTATTCCATCTGCAACATAAGGCATGATGTTTTCACCGAAACGTGTATCCCTGTACAGTGCCCGGAGGATATTTAAAGCATGAACCTGTGGGGGGAGAAGAAATATATGAAAAATATAAATTCATTAGTAAACATCTTAAATTCAGTTTATGTAACTACAACAGTGAACATGCAAAGCAAAAACAATCTATATGCACATTTACAGCACGTTCTTTTCATATTAAACACAAGACATACTACTGCTTAAGAATGCATTAAAATAGTGCTGCAGTAAACACTGGTAACAGCTACAGTTTAAAATATATTCCTCGAACAACTAGAGTCCAGGCATTGCCAGTGAAGGCCAACATTCTTTTATCCTTAGCTTATCATGGCCGTAAAAGTAACTTCTGAAGTTCAGAATCATCTTTTCCAACATTCTTGACACGGTGTAGATACTGTGAGGAAAAAAATAAACTACATCTCACAGGAGGGCAATATTAAGCCAAAACTGACAGCCAGGCTTGCTTTACCACATGGAACATTTTCTGATTTTTCTCTACCCTCTGTAAGGAAGGTGGTAATACACGTAGCTTCGTAGACTTTGACAAGGCTACATGAATTTTTACCAGCAGAAAATCGGGCAGAGTCATTAGGACATCCTTTTGTGTATTGTGAACAAATGATGGCTTGCACTTACAAACAGAAAGTAAATGGTAACATTTTGAAGGTCTTGCCTTTCAAACAAGTTTTTTTTGTATTCCAATTCTATGTACTTAAGTTTTAGGGGCTACTAAGTATGACTAAAATAAGTTTTCATGTAGTGTTTTACTATGATTCATGCATAAATAACTCATTTATTTACTTTAAATGTAAGCAAAGCTTGCTTGCTCATTTACAAACTTGTAAAAAGGAAGTTACTTATCTCTCTGTTTAGAAATATACTCTAGGCAGTAAATTGCTCATATATGACTTCATTTGCTGTGCTAGAATAAAACTAGAGAATTATGCCCAATCCATTTTTTACTATGTTTTACAGTAACTTCATAACCTCTGCATATTCAAACATTTTAAAATCTAGCTATAGATAGTAAAAACAGAATATCTTCATGAAAAACACATGCTTTTTTTAACTGCTAGAAATAATGTAAACACACTTCTGACATTTGCCTTTTGATGAGAGGCTGAATTTTACCTGTGGAATTACACTTAAAGAGTCATTCAAAGGTGCAGCCAGAGATATCAATTCTTTCATTGTCATTTTCAGCAAATCTGTTTTGCTCTTCTTTGGTTCTGATGCCAACAAAGCCTATAGAAAGGAGAAAAAAAAAATAAAAATCAGGTGTTTCTAGCCATTTTTCTGTACTACCAATTCTGCTCTCATCCCCGTATTTACCATACCACAGCTTAGCTTCTGACCATACAGAATGACTAAGAAAAAATTGCAAAAAATGAAGGTTCAGTTTCAACTCAGCTTTGTTCAGCTCCTCTCAGTATAAAAATCATAGCATTTTGGACAGCAGAAGTTATCTGCTGTACTATACATACTTACATTTCCTAGTATGGATTTTTTTATTTTTTAGGTTAGTAACACCTATTTGAGATGACAAGGGCTGGCCAAATAATATATTCTGCTTTGCAACACAGGATATAACAAGCAGCACATTTTTGAAAAAAAAAGGAAGAGATGAATCCATCTTCAAACATTATTTCAGTGGATAGGACATCCAGCTGAGATAAAAATATTCTAAATTAGCTCTCCAAAATCCAGGACTGAATTTAGAACAGTCTTTCTCTCTTTACCTAGTAGCTCTTGTTGATTTTTTCCAAGTTAGGACAAATGGATAATCATAAATCATTTATTGCCAATAAAAGATTATTATCCATTTGTGCTTTGGGACCTAGAGTCTGTTCAGCATCAGTAAAAACCAAATGAAATACAGAGCTTAGGCAGAAACCCAGGAGTAGTTTCTGTCAGTTTGTCAGTATCTTTAATGATAGGAGAAACAGAGAGGGCAGGTGGGGGAAAAAAAAAAGGCGTTCATGAAATATAAAATAGAGGAGAGTGATCTGAAGACTAAAATTTCACAGTGTTAAAGCTGAAAATCATATTTTTCCCACCCACTAACTGGAGCTGCACCTTTGCACTATTCAGTAATAACATTCCTATTTTACAGAGGTCATGGAATGGTTATAACCTTAAAAATTATATATTCTCATTAAAATAGATGTGTTTTAGGTTAACAACAACACTTCACAGGACATAAAAGCAAAGAGACCACGCTGCATAAATAAATTGACCTTCTTTTAGTACTATTAGGATACACTTTACAACTTCTATTTTAATTATCTAAATGCCACATGGCATTGAAGTTCAATTCATTTAACTGAGTCTAGGGGCACATTCAAAACTACTGCCAAAGAACATTATCACCTCACTTTACTATAAAATTATAATCAGAAAGTAGCTTATTTCAGACTAATCCCAATGTTAATTTCAAACTTTCCTGTTAATTGACTAGACTTTGTACTCTTCCGGTGCTGTGAACACAACAGCCTCTGACCTGTTTATCCCCAGAGCTGTGGCACAGTGCAAGCTTTGTCCTATGGAGTCAGTAGGCCAACTGCAGACTACACATGTTCTCTGCAGTGGGATGTATCACTGGGTTACTTACAATAACCTCACCTTTTACATAAAAAACTGATTCAAACATGCTTCTTTTCCCCCCCCACACTGTCAAGATTAAAACTAGACAATGTCCACCAGATTCAAACTGTGTGGTGCAAACGGGGAAACCAGAAACATGGAATCACCAAATTCCTTCCGCAGACAGCTTACTCTTAGAAGTGAGAAAGATATTTAACTGCTGAAGCCGAAAAGGAGAAGTGTCTCTAAAACCAGTGGCCTCCTTCTGCTCTCTGCTGCCTTGCACACACATCCAGCAAAGCCAGGAGCAGGCTGTGACTGACACAAGAGGTCAGACAGAAGCCGGCTGCCTCAACTCTCTCAGGGCAAACTCAGAGTGGAAAACAAGCAAGATGAACTCTTCTGGCAGCGAGAGCTTGCTCCCAGCAGTGCCTCAGATCCTTGGAACGTGCTTGAGACTGTACTTCAGAGAGTGGAGCAAGTTACAAATTCTACAGTGACTCTTGGACTCCTGTCTCAGAAAACTGGTTGAAAATCAGGATCATGGAGGTTAATTTAGGGGAAAGCAAGTATGACTGCTTCAAGGAACATAGGAATGAAAATAGGTGAAGTGTAATCTGCAGAACCAACTCTGCAGTGACTGACCCCACAAGGACAGAGATGAGCTGCTGCACGCTAATGTGGGGCACTCAGCAAGAGGTGACACGGCAAGCAGAGACAAAACACTGCCATCCCACCATCAGTTCTGAACTTGGCAGAAGTCAAAAAGGCTGGGATTAAGGGAGCTGAAGGTAACACAGGGAGTGGGAAGAATGTGGGAGCATGGCCCCACGTTCAAACATACAAGTCTCCAGTAACCTACTCCTCCATTGCACTTGAGACTGTCAGTCAACATCAGTTAGTGTGACACTGTTGCTTGTGCCTTATTGCTGTTGAGTGGCCTTCCCAAGTTCTTTGCAATATTTAATAACAGTTCTGTGAAGGTCTGCTCATATTTTACCACCCTCCCACTTCGCACTGAAGTAGCACATAGTTAGATGGCTAACAAAGCCTTACTTCACCTGTAAATTAATCTGTGACTTTGCCAAAATTATTACAGTTGTAACACAAAGCCTAAACACAGTCTTCAGAAATGCCATTGAAATCTATCACAAACCAAAAATCTCAAGAGTCAACAGAACTGTGGTGCCAAATATGGTTTAACTAAAAATGGCTTCTTGGTTGCACACAAGCAATCTAAATCTGTATTTTAAAAAAAAGGAAAAAAACAACTGTTTGGTCAAAAGAGGTTGGAGTGGGAAAAATAAATATGTAATTTTCTTTTTTTTAATGTCCTTTCTGAAGAATACATTTAAACCAGAGGCAGTGACATTAGCTGGTACCTGTATGTAGAATGGAATTCCTGCACTCCGTCTGGTTGCACACAGTGTGGAAGAAGGATCACAAGATTTGATTTCTTCTAACACACAGCTTAGCCAGTGCTCTGGCATCTTGTGCAGACTCTCGTTGTTACATCTACATCAAACAGATGATACATAAGAAACACGAAACAAGTGAATAAGCAAGGACAAAGTCAAAGAGAGCATTTAGCAACCTTAAGAAGTACTTCTTACCATATGTTAACATCTCCAAGCACATACACAGATTTTTATTACGAAATAAGATGAATTTAAAAAAAATTTGTACATTTTTCCAGTGTTGGTTCAAATTATACTAACCCTACTTATTAAGTTCCACTAGCAAAATATATTTAACTGAACAGAAAACAAGGTTCTGTGCTTCCATGCTGCAACAATTCTCTTCTGCCAAAAATGACTACCATGTTCTGGAGAAAAAAAAAACAAAGACATATGCACATCAGCCACTGTGTAGGATGCGACACTTCACAAATTCGTATCTTTGTTGCCACACAGTAGCTGATGAGCGACCCTCACACTAATAAACATGTTTGTAACCATACAAACTGAAATTGAAGCCCCTCAAAGAAAGTACACATTATGTAAATAACCCTGCACACCTCAGAGCAATGGGAGGAATGAAAACAAGGCACAGTGCTCTTTTCAATACTAAGTCAGTCAAACTTTTTGTAAAGCACCTAAATTGCTCTCTTATCACCAAACACTCCTCCTCTGCAGTTATAAAACTCAGCATTGCCTGAAAGCAAAGGACTTCCAAGGACAAGGAAAAACTCAAGCCTGCTTCAATTACCGGTGCTGCTCAGTTCAATGTAATGTACCACATTCAGTGTGCAAGAGCAGCCCATTAATCTTATGTCAATGTTCCAAAAGGATCACTTCTATTAACAGGACATTGTTATTAAAACTTGTCACACTGGTTTGACACATGATTCAGAGCAGAAGAAATAATTCATCACTGTGGGCAATACAACTGCAATTATCTCAACCATGCAGGACTTGCCTTACCTAAAAATATAAACTATAATTAAATTCATGATTAAGTAGTCAGACCTTATGGTAAGACTACAATCAAGTTTTCTACCTGGGTGACTGAAATAATTTAAAATAAAAGGTAAAAGCCAGCAAGTACCGATGTGAAAACCCAAATCTAATGGAAGGTGTGCATATATTCCCTTCTTCATCCTCCTCTTATTAAAGCAAGAATTTACACTGGCTAAAAACCTGGTCATGAACAATAAATGAGGCTTTAATCTGCACTGAAACACTCTTTTCCTCCTTTTACAAATAAACCAGAAAATTAGTAATGCAGAAAACTGTGGCCACAGAAGCACCAGACAGGTCAGCCAAAGATACAGGACACTTCTTACTCTTCAGTAATTCCTGCAGGATTTCCACCACATTTCCTACACTGTTGCCAGGTATTCTCCCCATTTTTTAAGGGCAGCACCTCTTCAAAAGGGCAGTCAGAATGCAAACACCAGCCCAGAGTTCAAGAGGAACCAGGCTTCACAGTCATACGTCACCTCATACCACGGCACAAAAGAAAGGCTCCTCCTGCCCCAAACCTATGACAGAGGCAATCAGATCAACTTGGAAACTTACAGTGAAGTCTCTTTTCTTTATCTGCTCTTTCTTTTGCTGGTAAGTGGCTTGCCCTCGCTTACCTTCAGGATGCATTCCTTTGCTCACTTTTGGGTACACAACAAGGATACAACTCTAGGACTGAGGCCACACAAAACTTCTCACGGATCTCCTTCATCAGTCCCAGCAGTTAGGACACAGCTCTGCAGTTCTCTCCATCCACATCAATACATCCTGCAAAATCTGCTCCTTCTGATCATGGAGGCACCTGGTCTTACCTCCCTAGCTAAGCAGAATTTAAATGTCTCCATTCAATCATGCAGAGAACAGTGTTCATCTCTCTTCAGTATGTTATCTTAGTATTAACACAAACACCCCACCAGAAATACCTACATCTGCTGGGGTGCAGAGGAGCACAAAGTAAAGCATTAAGGAAATATTTAGAAGTTGCTATGTAGCACACTGAATATTTTATTCTTAAGTAAACTGAGGGATTTTTCTCCTCTCAACATTAGTAGAAAGAGGAGAAGCATACCAAAGTCAAATAAACTTCAGATTCCCTTAAAGCCATATTGCTTTGATCCTGCCACAAGTAATTCTACCTTGTTCAGTCACCCACCAATGCACTTTTATTTATTAGAGGGTGAAAGAGTTACTGCTGTAGAGTTAGAAACATTAGAGACTATTGACTTTGCAATGGAGATGACTACTCCCTTCCATTTGGCAGCTCTGTCTCCTTGTGGTCTGGCTAGAAGAATATTGTCATAAGAAGCAGGTGGCCCTAAATTTTAAGAAAAACCAAGCTTTACAATAAAAAAATTAAAGCCTCAAGATCAAATGTCATTTTCCAGAACGAAATAGTAATAATTCCTACCAGATCAAACAAATACTGTTGATAATGAAAATATAACCCAGTAAGTTGATACACAAATTACTTAAGATGCAGTACATTAAGTGTAATCCGCAAGTTTCTGTCTGTTCATCTGTCAGTTAAAACAATTTCATACATGCCCCAAACCCTTTCTGTGGTCAGTATCAATGAGTACAAAAGCCTGGCAATCCTAAGTTAAAGCTAATCTCCTCCCCCTAAATCATATATCTGTATTTTCTCCTATCTGAAATAAATGGTGTGTTAACAATGGGTCAGTCTTGAATTTGGCCTTCCTGGATGCAAGTGCCTCGTGGCATAAACATGACATGAAGCATTTCTCTACATGTGTGCATCCAGAATTCAGTGTTTCCAATCACTGTAAGCAGTTCCTATCTAGGGAAAAAAGGGGGGTTCTTTCACCATTTTGTCCTCTCTCAACAGGACTGCAGTATTGCTCTTTTTCACGTAAGTTATTTGATTCCCATTTTTCATAGACAACACTGCCCCTGGTACTTCTCAGACCAGGATCTAACCTTAAAAACACATTACTATTCAAGTTTAAATTCTGCTTTTAAGACTTAAAACTACGAAGTCCTCCCACTTGCATCCTCCTTTTCATAGCATCTGCTCTACATGAAACAGAATTTTCCAGGTTACATAGGTGCATTGAGAAGAGTTTGAGGTTTCTCTATCAGTAAAGCAGAGCACAGAGAACCTTGGGTGGCTTCAAAATTTCAGAAAGGCAGTATCATTACCCCATCTCTCTCACACCAAGAAGGAAATGAAATGCAAGGGGAAATATGAACAGTGCTAAAAATTAAGACAGCTTCAACCTGAGCAGTGCCTTAACATTGTATCTCATACCTCTTTATGTCATGTATTTCCTAATGCTACAAACATCTGAAGATGTAAGTGGAGAGTTTTTCTCTCCACTTTCTTTCCCTCCCTTCAACACTCTTTCCTTCACATCTGTGATTACATTTTTGCTGCAAAGTTATTTACGATTTTGGTAAGTTTCACTCGAAAGTCCATTAGTGACATTTTCATTTCACAAGTCTTCCTGGCAGATCATAGCAGGCTGGGAAAGCAAAGAGTTACAGTCACTTCAGAGCAACAAAATGAGACAGAAGCAGTTTTCTGCAAAGGATTAGCAGGGGTCTATTCCCAGTTCCCCAAAAGAAATTACAGAAGATCAGACACTGACTAGGTACAGATAAATAATTTTCACTGATACTGACATATTAAACGTTTTTAAAATAAAAGTATGATTTTCATCTTTGTTTCTTTTAGTAAATGACAATTTTCCAGGAAATCACTATAGACCTAACTTACTGCATCCTCTAAAATAGTGCTCACCATGTTTAAGTTCTGATCAAACATTTAAAAGTGTTCAAAATAATTCATTCCTAAGTAAACTCATCACACTGTATGACATTACTCTTCCCAAACGTTATCCCTTGCATTCTGGAACTTCAGTGAGGCAAAGCACTACCTCCATAGCTATGCAATACCATTTCAGATTCCCAGAAATCTACCTGATCTCTCAGCAAACAGGTCACTGAATACAAGAATGTCATTTGGGAGAGAGAAATTGCTTGAGTAATAAGGATTACAGCAGATTCAAGTTTAAAACGGATTTCTGACTTCCCTGAACCACCATGTTTTCAGATCAAATGAGCATTTTTCAATTTCTCCAGGCCTTTGACTTTTGAAATACTTTTTAAAAAAACACATTGCTTATTTCATTGATATGAATGTTGCTGATTATACAACTGTATGATTTTTCTGAAGGTGCAGCTGCAGGCAACATTAAGCAGGCATGACAAAGGCAGCACTACACTCCCAGAAGGAGTATCAATAGGGAAACAGAAGAATGGTAACTTGCATATTAGAGCACACTCAGCAATTTACATCCAAATTTCAAGACAGATCAATTTCATCAGGTTGGTAAGAAATCTCTGCAGAGGAAATATTTCTCTTTCACCACTAACTCAAACAGGTCTGAATACCATCATCCTGTCTAGAAATAAGTCTGCTCTTGGTTCTTATGAAGACTGGTGTTTAAGGGTTGTACAGCTAAAAGCAAGCTCAGACAAAAGACACTGCAGCACAAAGTCTTTAAAAAGTGCTTGGCTATAAAATAAGTGAAGGACTATGTTCAACTGGAGTCATTCATAAATGCCTGGGAAAAGGATCTGGCACAGTCTTAGTGACAGATTTTTCAGTGTGTTTTACAGAAAGAACAAATTCAAGTGTCAGGGATGCTTTGCCCATCTTGAGTTCAATCCTGTTGAACAAGGTCTCATGCTAAGCTGTACACTACTACAAGCAGCCCTAGACAAAACCTTTTCCTCTGGCACTGGTGGACACAGCAGTAAATTAGCACAGGTTCTGACACACGGGCTTCAAGACTGCCCATGAGCCTCTCAGCTATGGAGAGAAGCAGGCCAGCTGAGATTCACTGGCAGAATGGATCCCCCAGCAGCAGCAGGGGACGTGGAAGGGCTCCATGATAATCAACAGACCTGCAAGGCAGCTGCATGCACAGAGACTTAATTCGCTCCTTTTGGAGGAGAGTCTCAAAATACTCCTCATATCCCAGGAGTACCAAATGAAAGAGTCATTTCCTGCTCTGGTATCAGTCTCCTTTCTCCTTTGTTTTAAATGCAAATATAAGCCTCGAGACCTGCAGTTCCTGGAAAATATTGTCTTTCGTTGAAATGAATGTATGCCCACAGAGCTGCTCTCCAGTTCTTATAAATCTTTTTTCCCAAAGGAACACTTGCTCTGCTTGAAATATCTCAACTTTTAAAATGCTAGGCAATATGGAGAACCAAAAGAATTGTAACAGACAACTGCTAATTCAGAAGAGGAAACTTCCTTAATTTTGGAGGGCTTTTGTTTTGGATGATACATACATATCACTTAACGTTTGAATGATTTTCAGGCAAGCAGAGTTCTCTTGGGCTTGGCTCTTCATTTCTCAACCTAACATAAGGCTGCTGTTAAGTGGATTGTGTTCCATTAAATACAATGGCAGAACGCAGGAGAGGCAACAAACACATCAGCAATTTTTCCAAAGTCTTGGGTAGATTTGTTCTACTCTATTTGCCTCAGCTCTTAAAAGAAATTTAAAAACTGAAAATCAAAGAAAAATAGTGAGTCTGCTATAAACTGACTGCATGTTTTCTATGTTTTCCATTATTTCCAGCTTTTAACTTTGCCTTTGCTATAAGACAGTCCTGCATATTGACTGAGATCAGACCAGTGGGGCTGTACCTGTCTGGATTACCTCCTTTCTCCTCTCAAATAGACTCATGGTAGCAAAAGGTCTGTTTGTTGGGTTTTTTCAGTTGTTTTTTTTTAAACTGTATTACTCTGATGGCAAGACTCTCTCTTCACATTGATGGGAGAAAACTTGCATCACCTTAGAACTTCCTGAACCAAATTTTCATGGTATAGAAGAACACCCCAATACCTAAACAAGTGTCTATAAAACATGAACCAGCAAAAAAAGATAAGCAGTGAGTTTCTTTTTTTTCTTTTTGAGTAAACAACCAAGTGTAAAGCAAGGTTGTGTGAGCGCTCAACAGACTCCTCAGGCCAATTTGAAATCCCTCAACTGCTATCACCTGAAAGAAAATAATGCACCTTGGAGAGAGAGATCACCAAGAGAATCATGGCATGCAGTTTAACATCCCACTGGCACACAGAATGAGCACCAGCACCTGCCAAACACCGTTACTGCAGCAGTGCTGGACCATGGATGCAGCAGCCTCACCCCGCATCCTCTAGCACAGACCAAGCCTCAGTTCTGTTGGGAAAATTTTCTGAGGGGACGTCTTCTGAACCTGATCAGCCAGCCAGTATGTACTAAAAGCACCAAAACTGTTTCCAGTATAAAATAAAGAAGAAATAAAGAAGAAACAGATCTGCATCTCAAACTGGCTTATGTGGGGCAAAAGGGGAACACTGGTTACTTAACCTGGCATTGGTGTGAAAACACAGGGACTTTCAAATTGAAAATCTGACTGGTCTTTCATATCTAAAAAGAAAAACAACAACAAAATAAGCCTACCAAACTCTACCTAGTCAGCAGAAATTTTAATTTGTCTTATTAAAACATGGATGGGCTATAAAAACTGTATACCACAAAGAAACGTAACCAGCACTTGAAATCAGTAGCTAAGCATGTAATGGAAATTCCAATGATCTTGCCCAGACCTCAGGACAATTCTGCTCATTTAGTTCTTCTAGGAAACTATAAAGTTACAAGGGGAAAGGAAAAAAAAACCAGAGTGTATATCAGTGTCAAGCAGTCTTCCAAATGTCACAGTAACCAACTCAGTGACAGGTAAGAGAAGTTTCCAAGAAAATGTCCTGGCTAAAGCAAAAAGTCTGGCATTACATTTCCATGAAGGACCAGAAAAGAGGAGCGAAATGGAAGAACTCTACACTCCTACTTTTCCCAGGAGTTTTTAAGAGCTGTTCAGGAAACTAACATGCCAGAAATGAAGAAAAATGCAACAAGCATTGTACGCCTGTATCATTTTTCAATGCCTAAGCACCATCTCTAACCACAGGTATTGTAGTCCAAGTCACGGACATCGTGTAACTGTCATAATGCTGCCTACACCAAAAACTTAAATAAAATCCATATGAAAGCAAGGATCTGCCTGCACAGCCAGTTTCAGGATCAATGCCAAAATTTGGTAAAACTTATATTAAAAACACAGTAAGTTGCCCATCTCCTACCTGGAAAGCATTTCTGTAAGTTGCACGAAGCCAGCGTATGCCAATTCAAATGCACCCCTGTGCCTTGACTGCAGCAGATGATGTTTAAAGTAATCACCAATATTTTTAACCTAAAAAGGAAAAAGTTACTAAGCCATTTAAAACTATGCATATACATATACATAATTTATTTATATATGCAAAATACTTTGCAGTTCAAAGCAGCTGGTTGGAAGGGTCACTGGTACAAGCAAAAAGCACCTACAAGTCCTATAATAAACAAGCTGTTACTTTAATGATACCAAATATTATACTCTTTTTTTTTTTTTAGGTTAAGGGAGTAGTTCTATATTTTTTTAAAAGTCCAAAAATATAAAGGACATGAAATTGGTTATTTCCCCATGATGGATATACCCAGATTTTAAGAGAAGAAAGTGACAACTCTGATTTTCAGGGGAAACAAATGCAGAATCCTTCTTGTTTAGCTACATTCTTGCCTAAAGCCCCAAAGAAAATGTCAACTAAAACACAACAGCAGAAAAAAAACCCCTAAAAATATTTAAGACATGAAATTCAAGCTCTGAAAACTGTACCAAAGGGAAACAAATCTACATTAGATTAGGTAATACATAGATAAAAACAAATTTCTAACATTCCAGAATTCTGCATAATTGCTGTTGACTATTAGAAGTCATTTTAAAATGAAGATGATGCTGTAGTAATGTCAGCTATTTTTAAAAGCATTAAAATTGTAAATGTGACGACTAAACTTTCATTTAGTTATTTTCTAGAGCTCTATTACAATACAAAGCTTTTAAATCTGTTTGGAATTTTGCAGATCGACACAATCTCATTCCACAAAGCACAGGCTGTCTGGTTTGCTGGATTTTTCCTTTTAATTCTCATCAACTTTCAAGGTCTAAATCAAACTTGCCACTTAATTTGTTTAAAATATATAGCACGTACTTAATGCCCTTATTTTAAATTTACTTCAGGAGTCTTTCCTAAACTCACAGGCTAGAAGCAACACTACCATAACTCAGTTCTTCGTCAGAAATTTAGAATATAACAGGTAAATCTTATTAATTCAACAATCAACAACATGCAGGACCACACTTGCTGCTGAGGCCAAGAATCTGGGTATTCAAGATATAAATTCTCTCCAAGATGTTCCAAAAGATTAATACAGGCCACGGGACAAAGTCTTTACTTGTACTGGCTGTTTCTTTTCACTTTGGCACACAGCTCTGGCAAGCTTATCTCCCAAAATTGTCTTAAGATTTCCCAGGTGAGATAAACAGAGTTTGAGGAAGAGCTACATGTTCCACCAGACTTGGAGTATTAATGATCTACATGGCATATGAAAAAAGAAAACAACACAGAATCTTCATTAGATGTCTTTGTATTACCTGGTGGTTACATGACAGTATTGATATTGATTTTCTTAACAGGCAGAGCTCTGAGCCTGCCATCTCTTGTCTTTTAGGATCAAACGGAAAATGAAAAATAAATATGTATTGAATAGAGAGATTCCTCCAGCAGTATTCTGCACTTCCTATGTCTATTATTTCTAAAGACAAGGCGACCATGTAAAATAGGTGATGTTTTGAAGACTGCTGTGTAAACCCAATCTCCTACTCAAAAGATAAGGAGAGCGCAGATGTGATGCTGTCCCCACTTCCTACAAACAACAGTCAAGCGTCGTGCAGGAGCTGCCTCCCTGCCAACCTCTCCCCCACTGGTACACAGCACAACAAGCTGCATTACTGCTGCAAAGAGCAGCCCCCCAGCACCACGCTGCCTGCCAGGAAGCAGTTCTGTTGTGCCATTTCCTAATGCACACCAGCACTGTAAGACACTGTCTCTCCATCTGCATGCTCCAATAAAAAAAGCAGGTACAATCAATCAGAAGACTGTGAGCAAATTCAACCCTCACTGGGATCTTTTGGGTAAGTTATGACAGCATTGATCCAGTTCAATGCAGTCACTGACCCAGACGTGGAGCACGGTACAACAGGAGGAAGGTTTGCAACTCGATGACACACACCGGCCAAGAAGCGCTATCAGATTTTTCTCAACAATTACTCAGCCCTGGCTCAAGCCAAGCTGACCAAGATTTCTCTCAAAGTTTTCATTCTCTGTATTCTTAAATCTCTTCCAATTGTTACAAAACGAAGAAGAAGAATGGGCAACTTGAAAGCAAAGTTCTACGTATGCGTAAGATAACAAAATCCAATTTGCCTATCTGTCAACATGGCAAAGTGTTTATTAAGTCTGAAGCTGCAGCAGTTAAGGCATTGGCATTCTTGGTGATTTCTGATGAAATCCCCCTCTTTTTGTACAGAACACTGTAATGGCCTAAAGTTACAGAAGTACGAAGAAAATGCCCACAATTTTCTTTGTGTATTTCCTTGCAAGCCCGAGGAAAATCAGGATTTCAAATAGATTTCTCATCCAATAGCATTCTTTAAGTGAGAATGTAGGCCTTTTGTTTTACAGGAAGATATCTGAAGCGTAAACAAGCTGAAGAGGCATCTACAGGAAAAGAAGGTCTCCTTACAAAATCACAGAAAATCCTGAGCTGGAAGGGACCCTCAAGGACCACTGAAGTCCTGCTCCTTCCTTAATAATGTATTATTTCTGAAAGAGACCTACCAGCATCTTCTGCTTTCCAAAACCAGAGATGCTACAGATAGAACTGACTCATTCTGAAACACCAATTCTTCTTTGATTGGTGCAGATTAAGGAGCATAATGGTGGAAAAGCTTATCTGCTCTCTCATCTGCCCTCCAGACCCCAGCAACAACACAAGCACAGCTGTTAACCAGATGAAAACATGAGGGCTGGAGAGCAAGAATAGAGGCACCAACACTATTTCCATGGCACCACAACATCAGATAAGAAATAAAATCTAGAGTACATAATACTATCTTTCGTTTTAAAATGTAAAGTTCTAACACCTAAGGAAAAACTAAGTGTTTCCTGTTGGAAAGAAAAGGAAGTTAAAAAGTAGTTGGTCTTTCATATTTCAAACTTCTTTGCAAACCGGTTTTGTTTAAACATATGGAAATGAAAAGGTCATCAATTATAACAGAAATTTAATAAACACAAAATATTTCCCAAATAAATGCCTGTGGTAATCTAATTTCTTGCAAACAATGAACTCAACGTTCCACAAGAGACCCAGATGGCATATTAACATTTCTGATCTATCGTATCAAAAAAATCTGAGGAAAAAGATACAATCACATTACACACAAATTATTCAGAACAATGGATAGCAGGAAGACAAGACTTAGTCAGCATGTTTGACTTTCAGAACTCTTGACTCTGAAGGCTAATTAAGGAAGAGCTTTGAGCAGAATCCAAATACGTAGAGTTCAAAATAATACAAAAAAGACTTTGACTATGAAGACAGCCTAGAAGATTTTTTAGCAATTCTGTTAGTGACTCATATATCCTGAGAGACAACAGGGAGGGTGGCAGGCAGGCATTGGTATCCCTAAATGCAGCCCACATCTCATAAATTACCCAATACAATTACAAAGAATGGTTTTGTTAGTTATGTATAACAACTTCACTTATCTGTTTCTACTGTAATTATGCTTTCTGAATACCACTGGATCTAAACAGGACAGATAACTAAGTATAACAAAGAAAACCCTTCGGCCATGGCAATTAAAAGGCATTTAAATCCCACTTTTCCCAAACAGAACACAGGTTCAAAAAAAAAAAAAAATCTGAAATCTGACATCACATCATCAGCACCCAAGAAGAAATTGCAGGTTTTATAACAAAAATTATCTCCCTACCTGTTCTACAGTAATCAAGCCATCTGACGGCTCAGATGTAGTCTGAGAAGGCAAAAGTTTACACAGCGTCCCTAAGAGCAGAGATACTTCCTTCATGCTTCTCCAGCAACACACAAGAACCATCTGAGCCGTGACATCACACACTTGCCTGTCTTTGCCTTAAAAACAAAACAAAACGAAAAAAACAAATGCAATAGCATAACTCAAGGTTCTCAGACGCAGGTGTATAATTCAAACCTCACGCAGCCTGCCTTACAAAACGCAATTAACTACGAAAAAATTCCTGAACTTGCCCGCCCGAAAGATAATTCCACCTTGTGGGCGCTAACTGCTTTCCCTGCTCACCAGCTGCTCTACTCCCCTGCCCTGGGGGAAGGCAGAGTACGAACACCTCAGCAGGGAAGCGCTGCTCCGGAGCGGACACCGCTCGGGCGCGGGCACTGTCCCCGGGCACCCGCACGCAGCCGTGCCCGCAGGGCCGCTCTCGGGCGCCCCCCCGCGGGGAGAGGCGCCCGTGACACACCGCCGCCACCTGGCGGCCGCTGCGGGCCCCGCGCGCGCTCGCCCTTCCCCTCGCGAAAGGAACACGCAGCGCCACGGAACTACATCGAACACGGGGAAAAGCAACGGCGGAAAGGAAGGTCCGAACCTGCATCAGCTATTGGATTTTAAAGCGCACGGATATTCTATCGATTTATTCTGGCCTACGCTAAAGATGCCAAAGTTTACGATTTCTTCAGCGTTGTAAGGTTCAGTTTCATAGCTGCTACTCATTAAAACAAACACTAGCTACTGTTTTACCACGGGAATCTTCCAAACTGAAGCTGCTGCTTATGTAACGCTGTATGTGCAATACAACAGGTTGTACTGCATGAACACAGCCTCCACTAGCCCCGTGTACATGGAGAGGAAAAATCACTGTAACGCTTCTCAACAAGAAATAATTAGAAGCATCGCTTGATAGAAAAGGTGTTCAAGATTACCTCATCAGCGCAGTTAAGGCAACAGAGTCTAGGCCAATATCAAAATAACTAATTTTTACTTGTGTCTTAAGAGAGATTAACCACAGTCTCCCAGAAGCACAGTGAATTAGTCTTTAAAACCATGTCCATGGATAACTAGCTTCTGACAGACAAGAACTAAAACATTACATAAAATGCCTCCTCTCTAAGAAATGCCTTGATTTAATTACTAATATAGCCTTGGATTTACCTCTCATTTCCATGCAAATATTTTTCGTTGGCCTCTGGTCATCCGGCTTTTCGGATTCTTCTTTGCAGTGTTCTTTCAGAATTTTTGCTTGCATAAAATAATCATTTGTGTCCTGTGGTTGTATCTCGTGCAGAATCATCTGCAGACGGCTTGCACTTTCTGCACATAAAGAGGGATATTTAAGATAGTTTTGTCTTCTACTTCTAGTTCTTTATACTGATGTTAATTCATTTGGGGTGTATAAGTACAAAAGAAAGCTATCGGCATTAAAAATAAAACCCACAACGAGGTTCTATGGCGATTAGAACAATCAAGGAAAATAACCGAATTTACAGTCCCCTGTTTTGAAACAGATGCAACAACACAGTCTGCAAACGTTTGTGGGTTTTGTAGCGAAGTAGTCAAGGAAACTTTATCAGAAATTAAAGGAGTGACCTAAAATTATAACATAAAATGAGAAGCTGAAAGGGAGGGGTGCTTGGTCTAGTTCTGAATGACTGCAAGACAAAGAGACCTTCAGAAGCAACAGATTTGGAAAGAATTCTTTTAGGATTCTGCTTGGTTCTTTACCTGGATCGCTGTCCATTGGAATAAGACCCTCTGGTGATGAGCTCTGTACTACTGGTGATACTACAGCAGAGAGGCTGTATGACATCAGAATGAGCCTGGACACCATTTCTTTCCATTCCGACACCAGGGTCAAGTTACTTAAGGAAAAAAAAAATCAAAACCAAAATCGCAAAAAAAAACACATCACAACATGGATTAAAATAATATTGCATTTAAAATAAAGAATCAAAATTACAAACACTTGTGCACACTATATTTATGAAAACTATAAATAAGGTAGAGATTGAGAAGTCTTAAGGCTGAGTTTAACACATACAAAGGAAGTATCAAACACTGCAGCAGCCAGGAAGAGTTTGAGAAGCCACAGATACTGGATTTCCTTATAAAAAATACTGCATGATTTTCTGTTCTCCTTAACAGCTCTTCCACTGCACTTAAACATGGAGTTACAACATCCCATTCCATATGTTTTTCTTCAAATATGGAGTTACAGCTTATTTAGTATATTCTACTTACTTGAAGGGTAGTTGCTGCAAAGCCCCAGTTATACAGTGCACTCTCCCATACATGGGGAAGGATGCTGCTGCTTGAAGCAGAGACCCCTTGGCTTGAAGTATTTCTTCTTCAACATTCACCAACAAAAGCTTGATAACTAAAATATTTTAAAGCACAGATTTGCATTGAACATTCATATACTGTATTTTCTAAGAAATGAATCTGCTTTAAGAAACAGGAATAAAACCTGTGTACACAACAATGTGCACAGCAATTTCCTTTATTATACTTTTCCCTCTTTTGTCATTGGAATATATGTTAACATTGATTTTCAATTACCCAAACTCCAGCAATATTTGTTACAGTCAATTTAATCTGTGTCTCTGAACCAAATGGCAGCTGTGAAAAGCACAACCCACATCCTATGCTCAGGAACAACCCCACAGCTCATGATGCAGGTGTTACCTGGCCCATACTGCAAGTCAGATTTCACCCTTACAACCACATGAATAATACTCTGCTTTGCTTATCACTGTAAAGACTGAAAGTTCACAATTATACATTTGAACCTTATGTTTTCTACTAAACAACCTGACCAATTTTCAAGGATACATGTGCCTAGTTAATTCTATTTATAGCTTGTGACATCTCAATGCCAGAATCAGAACAAATCACAGATCCTAACAAGGAACCATGGATCACCACCAGCAGCAATGCCCCAGAGCAATGAGACATGAGGTTACCCAGACATTTCCTTCATTTATAGCAAGCACAACCGTGTCTCAAAAGTGTTACTTCACTGCATATGAAGAAAGTATTAACAGGCATCAGTAGAGAAGTCAAGAATGGTACAAAAAAGTATAGAATAGTGAGATTACTGCAAATTATATAAAATGTTTTACTACAAATAATGAACTTAACTATTTCAGTTTCAATGAAGATTACATAAGGTAGAGGAAGCTTGATTAACAAATTTGCCAAACCTGCCAGATCTAGAGCCCTGTCATCTTTCACCCAGGGGCACTAAACCCAACAAAAATATTCCATGTGTGAGCAAAGCCTCATTAATGTGGATGTGTATTCACAGGACTGCAAATCCCACAGCAAAATGGCTGCAAGCGAACAGAGCTCCAAGGGGCAGCGTTGCAAACATGGAGTATTGAAACAAGCACAGACCAGCAACAGCTGCCTTCCCCCTGGGGAAGCCAAGGGTCCCTCCCTGCATTTCATGCACTCAGTGTCACCAGGCTCACTACCCAGGCCTCCACAGCACTTTCAAATGTCACAAAAGCCATCTCTACAGAATATTCAACAGCCTCAACACAAACAGGACTAGACTAAGATCTTACTAAAGAACCTGGCTTTGTAACAGCAAACAAAATATACTTAAAATCCTGTTAAGAAATAAGCATCACTTACTCACTAAGCCTCCTACCACAAGCCCTAGGGAAAGCAATAAATATAAAAAATACATAAATATAAAAAAACTTTTCCCCCCAAATCTTACCTGCCAAAGTGTTCTTCTCCACTGTACTCACTGATGTGTTTTCATCCATCTGGGGGCTATGCTCAAGCCGTTTTCCTAAACAAATGTGCTGCAGTCCTTCGTGATATACTAAAAAGTTCAATAAATATGAAGCAGTGACACAATCGTATGGCTTGGTACTCGTGCTAAGATCAATTGCTGCTTGGAATAGAAGATCTAGATGTTCAGAATCCTGAAAAAAGATAAAGCAGTAATATTGCTCATTTAACTGAGTTCCTAGATTAATTTAGATAAGCTTCTCACCACCCTGGAATCTAAGAACTTGCTTTTCATTAAGGCTGTTGGTACAGATTTCTTAAGAAATACTTGTTTTCTGCACTGATTACTTTACACTCAGAACATGCATGTGTACGTGTCTGGCAAGGATCCAATTACATAGACATTGAGGATGGAGACAGCCATTTATAAAGCAATATTCAATCACACTGCACCTCACAGGAATTTTTTTTTTTTCAAATTACTGTGTTTTATCTGCTAATGAACATTAAAGAGAAGCATAGTTTACTTGGTAGCAGTATTTGTTCATCTGTACTAATGAATTTAAAAACAACTTTTCATGAAGTCTTTACAGAGAAATCAGTATCAATTCAAAGGGCAAAATTTGTGAGAAATCAAAAAAAACAATCAGACAATGAAATCTGAGATTAATCAGAAAGAAAAAGAAACAGGGAGCTGAATTTCCTGCAAGTACAAGAGTAACCAAGTTAAAATGCCTCAATCATTTACAAAGGGAAGTCACAGCTAAGCCAAAAGCTTGCATTAACTATTTCTGATAGCTCATAGTCACACCCAATGAACTCCCCAAACTCCTTCATCCATTAGTGAAACAAGTCTCCTTGGGTAAGGGCAGATGCTGTATAAAAATGCACAGAAGGTGACAGCAATGAACACCACTGCAGGCAACTTGGACCAGCTTCTAAGGTTCAGGATTCCTGCTCGGTACTTAACATAAGCACCTGGTGGGCTACAGAACATTCATCTTCCACAAAACTACTCCCCCTAAACTCTTCAAGTTCATACCTGTAAATTCAATGCAACATCACGCAGTTTCATCAAAAGTCTAAATGCCAGAATTTTCACTTCCTCAAAAGTACTGGCGAAACACTGGATCAAAGTTTGGACACGTGCAGAATCAATCTCCTGATCCAACTGAAAAACTTGTGCCTGGCCTGTTCAAAGAAATGAATGCCTTAGATAGTTGTGCTGTAACTCCTTCCAGAATAAGCACTATCTCCACATTCTGCTTTGTTGTATTAAAAGCAGCGTTAAAATTTTAGCTGAATTATTATTTTAATATTACTTTTCTTAATAGCTCTTAAAATACCATATTTACTATTGTTGGGAATAAAAAAGGCTTACCTTATTTAAAAAATTACTCCTAGTAATACAGAGAATAACTTACTGCCAAAAACAGGATCCCATTTACTCCCCTTAAGTTCAGCATTAAAAATAATCTTTATTTTGTTTTGCTTAAAAACTTCTTTCTGCAAGTATGTAATATTAGAAAATAATTCCCTTCAAAAAAGAGGTTGAAAGCTTCAATGTGTTTTGGCACTTGGTGTTTTGAGTTATTTGGTAATAGGAATAATCCCTTAAAATGTAAGCAATTACAATTTCTTTTGGCTTTAATTTAGATATAAATGAGTTGTGAATTCTGGTGACTTAATGCTGTAAAGAAGGCAGAAATTTTAGGATGCAAACAACTGCACTGTAATACAGCACAGAACACAACAGCTGATTTGCCTTTATAGAAGAAATGTCCAATTTATAGAATTCTCAGCTGCTGTTATAAACAACCGAGGATAACTGTTTTTTTAAAAAGCAGTAATCATACACTACATACTCATAACAATAACATTAATATGTTCATTTATCAAGGGGTTTTGAGAAATGATTTTACAAGATGGCATTTTTTATTCCCTCTCAAAATCAACTTTAATCTTAGACAACTCATTTCTTTAAAGAAAAGTTTTACAATTTAGGACTGAAACATATTTTTATGTTGGCCATATGATTCAGAGATGAGATTTAGCAAGAATATCAATACTCCAAGGCTCTAACAAATACTTCTTGAATTAAGATTGTCATAGAATCGTGAAGAAAATTTAAAATAATACAAGTACATCATCATTAACTGGAAAATAACCTGTTTTTTTCTATTTAGCATAAAATTATGAGGATATGCAATGTTTTTCAATCAAGAGTTTTTGTGAATTCAGCATTTCAAGCTATCAAGATCTATGTGCAGGAAAAAGGAGTGAAGTCATCAAATACATTGAAAATTGTCCAGAAGTTTTCCTCATTTAAAAAAAAAAACCCAACAAAAAACAAAACCTTCCTTAAAAACAGGCTAGGTAAAAAATCCAAATTTATAGAAGATATGCAACAGGCATTAATTATTTGCACTTACTTTAATACTCCTTTTTCCATGAAAACTTACTATTCCTCCCTTGAGGTAAAAAAAAAAAAAGCAACTCAGGAAATGCCAGAGAAATTAAGGACTAGGAATACCCTTTTACTTTGACAGAAACTGACTAGCTGGCATAAAAGACACTTCAATACTTCCCATTCCTATAGTCTATTAAAGTCTATAAATTAGACTTCTCACCTTTTGGAACAGAAAATATTTCTGCTATTGATTCCAAAATGCTTAGTGCAGAAAACCTGGTTGGGTGTGATGAACCAGGAAACAATGCCTCAAAAAGTCTGGCACATACAGATGACATGAAATCCTGGGGGGAAAAGAAAAAAAAAACAAAAGAAAAAAAAAAATTAAAACCATTTACTCACTGCCTGACAAATAATAGCTTAAGTAACTGAATTCAGGACATTCTGCTTTACCCCAAAAATTATGACCTTACAGATAATTTTGGAGAAACAGGAAGTCAACATTCACAGTAGAGAGTTTTTTGTCTCAGAGTACAGTGAAGGCTGGAGAATCATTTGGGTTTTAAAATACAACAGCTTCCCTTCCCCACGCCAACAAAAAGACAGCCATTGTATTGAATCTTGAAAATTAGCTGACCAAGAAAACCAGAACTCAGGGAACAGGCTGACACTAAGAAACTGATGACGTGAGCCTTTAAACAGGATGAAAAGGACAAATACAAAAGAAGTCTTCATGCTAAAGCTCTTGCTCATTCTCTCACTCACTGATTATTCTGAAAACCTAGAAAAAGACTGAAGTTGAAGTGATCTCTATTTTAAGTCCAAATAACACGCTCCATTTAAAGCTCTACTAAACAGACAACACATTTACTCTTTTTTTTTTTATTTTTGATTGAGGGTACCTCTCCAGCCATTCCTCCCTTACTGCTGTTTCAATGCACATCACAGAGCAATCCCTCAGAAAATAACCTTTATTAGTTTTGAACAATATTTACCTTAAAGACACCCTCCAAGTACCAATGGGCATTCAGTTCATCAACAACAGCATATCTTGTCAAAATAAACTTGCACAAGTGCATCACAGAGGACAAGTTCCTCAGCACTGTTTGGCTTTGGAGGTTTTTTCCTTGTGTACTGCACTGCTGCCTAACAGACAGACAGAGCCTAACGTACGCAGTGGTGCTCAGGAACAGTGAACTCTCAGAAATGCTATCCCACCTCTATTACCTGCATCTCTAGCAGTCTACTTACTTTGTATTGCTGCAAAATCCTCATAGGAGGCATTTTAGTTGAGTTCTCAACTAACTCTTGCTTGGTTTTATTTTGTTCCAATTTATAAAGCACTTGAGAACTTTCTTGTATCCTGCAAAATAACTTTTAAAACAAAAGAAAACATGGGTGAGACAAGAATCGTTGACAGTGAAATAAAGCAAAGGCAGATTTTCAGCTTATTTTCCAAATCACACTGCTTATAATTTTTAGGACATTTGCGTAAAGCATAAACAAAACAGATCCTTGCCTCAACACTCCAAACCCAAGGTTTTGTTTCCCATCTCTCTTGTGACCCATTTTTTCTCTCCTCTCTCTACACCTCCAACACCTTCTTCCATGTCCTTCCTTAAATTCTTGCTAGGCCTTCTCCTCCTACCTCATTTTCTGTGGAACTGTGTTCATCTATAAAAAAAACTCAATGCAGACTACAGCTTCAGTGTCTCTTAAGAGTTTGACTCACTTCATAAGTGCTTCCTCCACCTCTTCTACTACCCCCTAAGTAATATTTTCTTTCTTACCACACTCCCATCTAGCATGACTTTTCCATCTCATGCTCCCCAGTCTGCACCAGCTAAGAAAGGAAAGACTGGAAGGAAAAATCTTTTGTTTTTGCCAAACTGACTCCCTCATTTCCACCTCCCCCCTTCTCAAATTAATTCTTCTCTCCTTCCACATCACCTTCTTTTGCCATAAACATCTTCCAAGATATTCTATATAGATACATGGTTCCTCATTTTATCCCCACCCTTCTCCCACGAGCTACAAGAAACCTTGGCAACTTCCACCAGAGGGAGAGACTCATTCCCTGCAGACTGGAATGGCACAGCCACATCAAGCTGAATATTCTTCTACTTTGTTTTCCAGGTCAGGTTTCTGAGGGTGATGAAGTGACTGAATTTTCCTGAGGCATGACAAGCCCATGCAGGCACAGCCTTAGGCCCCAGCAAAGGCAACACAACGATCACTGCTGACTCCAGGGCCCTTTGCTTTGCTATTGGCAAAGTGTGCAGGTGCTGGCAGGTCAAGCAACACCCATCACAAAGTTACTGTGCCTCTGCCATTTCATATTTTGTTTAAGCCATCCTTGCCTGTGATGATTTAACACCATTCAGTTGGGTAATACATAAAGCATAGTCCTGGTCTCAGAGCTTCTACTCTTCCCAATGAGCAACCTCGTAACATACTCATTATTTCTTTTTAAATGGTGTTATAAATAACATAAGAGGCACATTAGGCATTGCTCCTAGTTTGAAATTACCTTTCTCAGCATAGAAATGATCTGTTGTCTTATGGAAGGAGATTGGTTGTTCAAGTTGTACATCAGAAAAAATTGAATTAGTTGCATCTCCTCTGGAGACACAATCTCTGTAGTACGATGAGTTTCACAGAGTAAACCTAAAGCATCAATGCAAACCTGAAAGATATTTAAAAGTTCACCACAAAAGAGTTACTGACGCCTATGATGACACCTTTGTTTTAATACACCACCACACAGTAATCAGGATCAAAGCAATTATTCTCATTTCAAGGACACATAAACCGCTGTCCCTTTACCTGGCTGTGCTGATGAACCAGACCCTGTTTTACACACTCAGTGGATACCAGACCACTGCTCATGATACTTGAAAGTTCCAGGTGTCCATGAGCCCTGGCTGTTCTCAAGCATGCCATTAATGCTCCAAGAGCTCCTCTAGTACTGCAAGAGCCTAAAGGGAATGAAAACCAGTAATAATTACTATTTGATTAACACAAACAATGTACTATTCGCAGTGCTTGTCAGAAACTCCCAATACTTTCCAACGCATGACCCACGCCCTTTTATTTCTACTCCATAAATCCCAAAAGACAGTGCTGCTATAGATTAAACTAGCTCCAAATCACCGGGTTCCCAAAGTTTCATCTCAAATATTTCTTATGAAAAAAAGACCTTGAGGTCTCACAAGCCATTATTTCAGAGTCACTCTAAATTACTTCAAAACAAGAGAATCATCAATCTTGTATCCACATATTTACAAGAAAAGAACCACCTGTTACCAGACACACCTGTGTAAAAAATAAAAGAAAACAAGGAGTAGGGAATACAGAAATTTAACAAACCCTGGTGAAGAGAACCACAAGGCACCCACAGAAGGATTCTGCTCATGGCACAAAGAGACACTTATGACTATTATGACTTTCACCTTGAAATACTAACAGCAATAAAAACCATCTGGAATTTTTCTCCCAAAATAATGCTAACAATAATAATAGCCCAGAAATCACATGGGTAAGATTTTTTTTTTAATCCAATCATAATTACAAATACAAAGTTTATTTTCTTACCCAGGTTAGCATCTGCAGAGGCCTGAAGAATTTTTATCATGTAGCTCAGACTGCCAGGGTTACACTTGAGCAATTTTGGTAAATAGTAATCTATTATATAAGTAGTTTGGTCGTGGTTCCCTTCGCACAGTATCACCAGAAGAGGAGAAACCCAGATGTTGTGCCACTGGTCAATCCAGGTGCCTTCCTGAAAACTCAGTGTAAAATGGACCTTGTGGTTTGTAAACATGGTTTCCAGAAGATCACTAGCATAAGGTGCAAGAGACTGATCACTCATGACATCAAGGATTTGTACTGGAATTGTTCTGTCCAACTGTAGTATATTTTCAGTGCCCACACACTCCACCAGACAGCCAAGGGAAGCATATTTCCCTTTTACATGCCAATCCAAGCTCAGTAAATGCTTTATCAGCCTTGCAAAGAATGGGTCTGATTTTCCATTGGACCCAGCAATGGTGGTTCGGTGTATCTGAAGCAGATTCTTGAAAATCAATTTGGTTTGGTGTCTGATGGCATCCAGAGGGTGCTCCCAGTGTGTATAAATGTAGTCCAGCAGCTTCCCAATTATATCAGAGTTCCCATTTAGTTTGATTTTTAGATCTGGAGAGCCTGAAACAAGGGCAGCCAGTGCTGAATTAGTCCAAATAGCAAGGATTCTAGACAAAGACGTTGCCACGCTGGATTCTTTTAACCTTTTAAAAAGAACAAACACAAAAAAGTTCATTGTCTTCGTTTATCTGTATTTAAAAAAAAATTTGTATTTCAGAATAACTATTCATCACCTTCATTTACCTTACATGAAAACAGGTTAGGAGACACAAGCCATTCATGGAGGAAAAGGAATGAACACAACTGGATGTTGCTAAGTACATGCTTAGTTACCTGATGTGCTATTAAGTGGCTGCAGCTAAACCCCCTAACAAAGGGGAAAAGAAACCACACAAGCCCCACAATAAAACAAAAAAAAATTAAAATTACTATGCACCTGCTAACATTTGAGCAGCATCATGTCTTTGCATACCTCTTGAAAATGTAAGGAAAACTTTTCATTGCCATAGAAAGCCATCAAAACTGAGTATCCTATACGCAAAAACAGAATCACGAATCTGATCTCCAAGGCACAATCAAAGGCTGAGAGGAATACACGTTTTAACCTCCAATCCAATAGTGCTGGTGGGCCCTCAGATGCACACAGCCAGAAAAAAAACAACTAAAACTCATCTTACTTCAAGTAGTCCACTCACTGGCACACTCTGCTTTCCTCTGAACTTTCAGAAGGAGAGGACATGATGTCCTGAAACTGAAACTTATCTGTCTACATAAGAACTGATACTGACACACCTTACCATAAAGGAACTGCTGGATTTTTCCCATTCGTGTTGGAAAACAAAATTTTAGCATGCAAGAAAAACACTGAAACGTAGAACTACCTATGCAACATCATTATATTTTTTCAAATTTACAGAGTTTTTATGAATGTATTAAAAAGATTGCATGAACTGTGCAACCTAGAAACTGTATTACAATGAAAACATCAGAGATATTCCACCAGGACCACAGGGGTCATGCAAAAATAGAACCAAAAAGATAAACCTCACCCCCCAAACATGAAACAACGCAGATTAAAACACAAACTCACTCTGAACTCAGCGACAGCAAGACTGATGCAATATCCAGCAATAGTTTCTCTCCACTTTCACCCATGCTGCCATTTTTCCAATCCAGAATAGCCAGTGCTCCATGGCAAAGGAAGAGCTGGACTGAGTCCGGGAGTTGTGCCGTGCACAGAGCCCCACAGCTCCTCAGGAACCACGCTGGCACAGCTGAGTGCTCCACTGTCCCAAGGAGCAAGTCACTGATCTGGAACACCAAAAGCACACCCATTACAGCACCCCAGCACAGCAGAAAACCTGTTCCGTGCAAATAGTGTTTGTCAAATTCAAAACCCAAGTGTTATTAGTTCATATAGGAAGAAGAGAAGAAAGGATTATACTCCAGCTAAGGACTGAGAGAGGCTGGTGTCTGCCCTGGTATCTGCACCGGCAAAGCCTCCAGACAACACTGACAGCACAGGGTATCAACACTATGATATTGCACAGTCTTCAGCCAAGAAATACACTTACCAGTGAAGGTAATTCCTCAGCTGGTTCATACATAGCTCTGGTAAAGAGAATAACAGCCAGTCCTGAGGTAGTCTGAACAGTCTGCAGGAGCGTTGCTACACAGCAGAGATATTTCACATCAGAATGCAGCAAACACTGTGTGCTAGAACTACATAGCAAAACTATGAAAGATGGTCTTGGATTTTGCTAGGCTACTTGTAGTTGTATCATCACAAGTCTGTAGTGTCCACCTGGATAGCACATATTAATAACTTGATCCAGTGTAATAAGAAACTGCTAATATCTTAAACAGACTAAAACACAGGGACTGCCCACTAAAGCAAGGGAGGCTGAGGTAGAGATTACTGACATGTGATAAATTCTACTGTATAAAAACTTTCTTCTCTTTAGGTGAAGAAAACACTATTAGTTATGGTGTGCCCATAAATAGTTCTGACAGCATATTTCATAGAGATGTAGGTATTTCTGGTAGGCACAGATATTTGGTGACTCTCAAAAGCATTTCTGTTAGTTTCTGAATTACTAATAACAGCATTAATCTTGGTTTTGGTAGTGGGACAAGTTAAACTGTACACTCCAAAACTGCAATCTACAAATCATAGCTCACCAAAAATCCAACTATTGCTCCCATTCCCATTAATCTGTGTTGTTCAATTTCCACGCAAGCTAAACTAAGTTTTTGTACATAGAGGTTGTTCACTACAAAGACAACAAATTAATAAAAATATTAGGGTTTGAATGTTACTAAGCTTACCATCCATTAGGAAGTTTGTGCAACTTTTCAGTAAATTACACATACTTTGCCAAACAAACGATTCACTGTGCTTCCAAAGACTTCCCTGGATACTTTCTTGCAATTTCTGTATAAGCATCATTGAAACTTTAATGGCTGTCAGTAAATCATGCATCAGCTGAGTCTGAACAATACGATTTCCATGATTTTTCCTGTGGGTGGCAGGGGGGGAGAGGGAAAGACAAGCAAGCACACAAAAAGAAAATTAAAATCATTCTTCACCATCCCCAGAAAACCACATTCCAACTTTAGATAGAATTAATGGTAAAAACTAATTTATTGCTTAAGTTGATCAGATATGTAACTACAGGAAAACAAGGAGCAGACTCAAGGGTCTCAAGGTTTTGTTAAAACGAAGTTAACAAACAAAAATGACAAAGTCTGCTACATTCTCTGCAGGTTCCTGTGACAAACTTTTATTCACGTGATTCTGCCTGAGCAGAGCTGAACTTTTCCAAACAGGCCAACAGAATGCAGCGCTGCTCTTTTCGAATTTTTCAAGTAGTTCCTTCATGTACAAAGGATATTTCTATGATGTGGCTTTCTTCTAACATGAAGACAGAAAATATCTGAACTTTCAGAGCACAAAACACTTCCTTAAGTATCTTTCTCCTCTCAGAACAGAATGAGAAACCACAGTGAAGAGACCTCACTTTGTGAACTCGACTCAAAGGCCTCCCTCAGTAGTAGCTTGATGAATATCAGTGCCTCACCTCTCTTATGTTATCATATTGTCACAAAAGAAAAGAAAGTGATCAGTTTTTATTTGAAATGTGCCATCACTGTAAAATGATATTCCCATCTTTCATCAGTGTATGGCTACCAAAGTGATATTGCAAACCAAACTGAATTATCTCGCAAGAGTGAAGTAAAAACAGATAAAATAGAGCTTCTATTGAATTCACTTGCCTGTTTTCTTCCTGTATGTTAAGCAGCAACTTCTGCAGAAACTGAAGAACTAGTGAAAATAATTATGGTATAAATTTACTTACAAGAGAAATAGAACAGAAAATTTCCAGCAAAGCAATCACACATACGCAGCTACAATGAACAGTTACCCATACAGCGGTGATTCCTCCATTCCACCAACAAATTAAACTGGTATTTCAATACAGACAAACACAGGCAGTGTTAAAACAAAATCTCAAACTGTCTTGCAACAACCTGGTACAAAACAAGTTTCCAACCCACTTGGCCCAATCCTGTGAGATACTGACTCTCCCTACCAGAATTGCTCACTGGTACTCAGATTTGTACCAGGGTTGCCAGAAAAGCAAAACTGACCCCCAGAAATTAAAGCTATAAATCATAGTCTTGTCTTTTACAAAAAAGTACCACGTAAGGATACTAGTTTATTGAAAATTAACCAGGAGGAAATCAGATCTGATAGATCTTCATGCCTATTTCATGTCACTTCACATGCACCCCTCCCCCAATAACCTGCAGTGAAGCATATTTTACTACAAATATGACTTTACCTTCTTCAAACAGATTCTTAATACAGGCTCTACCTAGAGGAAAGAAAATACATTTTAAGTACTGAGTACTAGCCAACACTATCTATTTGACACAGCTGCAAACATCACTGTCAGGGGTGGCACCAGCGCTGAGCAAGTTCAACCAGAAGACTTTCAATGTACCTAAGCTGAAGTCCTCCATACAGGCAGCAAGGTTGTCCAGTACTTTCCTGTACAAATACACATCTGTGGTTTTCAGCTCTTCCCGAAGGCAGCACTCAAAGCTTTGCACAGCTGACATCATCAAATGTGCAGGAAGACCGTTCAGTGAACTGCAGCATGAAGAAAAGGCATGTTTAGTTTGGTTTTCCTGAGGTGTTGTAACGTCCCCTGCACCAAAATCCATGGCAGCTAAAACTCCAATACACAGACAGACATTTCTTCCTGCATGAAAACATCCTCTCTTTTAAAAAAAGCATGCAGATTCTCAGTTTGCAGCTTGCAAACCCATCAGAGGGGTGCACAGCTTTGGGGCAGCTGCAACCAAACCCAGGATGGAAGCCCTGCATTCAGTGAATGTTTTCAGACAAAGAAAGGAACGCAGCTCAGCACCAGATCATAAAAAATGCTAAGGCTATAATAAATTCACTAAAGAAATACCACAATAATTATGCAATTAAAAAAAAATCATTGCAGTAAAAATAGACACAAGAAATCACAATTTAGTTAGGATTCCTCTGAACCATCTTCTCTTGACAGAGCTGAGATTTTGCATTTTAAATTTCTAGTCTAACAATGGATTTTGAAGTTCAAACTGCTAATTACACATTTTGTTGTCTTCCAAATAATGAAATAAGCCAAAACAATGCTTCACTTTGAAGTTATTTATCCAATGATATGTTATTTATAATTAAGATTTTTAACTTAAAAAGAAAACAGTACTTCTGCACGTATTAAGTACTGCAAATTTTCAGCAATTAAGTTACAGCAATTTATAGTGAATGACAAATTGCTGATTTATGGATAAGGAAAGCATTTAAAAAAATAAAAAAGTCTAACTATCAATCTTTTACCTTGCTAATACTTTCTTCAAAGGATTCTTTGCACCCAGTGAAAAATATGTCCCTCCCAAAACATCCAAACAAGCTTTAACCATGGGATCACCCGCAGAGCTCTGATCCATCTGCTTCACCAATGGCACAATCTATAATCAAAAGAACACCAGATGAACAAAAATCTCCGGATATTTTAACATTTTTAACAGTGGCTGATTTCCCTCTCATCCAAGCATAGGGTGCAAAACTGTCCCCTATTCACCATTTCCCCTTGAGTTTCAACTTCAAATAAAGTTCCAAGAACCCCTCTAAAAACTAAAATAATCCATACAAAATAGGAAACTTGGAGTCACTTGCCTTCCACCATTTTCAATAACTTGCTAATTAAGTACTAGAACTACATTTCCACCTGATGCATGTGCAGCTGCTTTTTCTGTGTTTCCAGGAATGTACAAAACATTAGAAGTTTATTTTAGAGCTGTATTTTCCATTAACAATGCACAGGACACACTCTCAGTTACCAAAAGGCACACCAACAACAGTTGAAACTGTACCTGTTTAATACACTGGATCTGCTGGATGCCATTTCTCAGCTCTGCACACTGAAGAAGCAGAGATGCCAGGTTTTGCTCCTCAGCCTTTGAAAACCCTACATTTGGAAGAAGAGGATCATTTTATAAAGTAATTACTATAAATAACACATCATTTATAAGAAAAAGAAATGACTGCTTGATTCTTCGGGTGTTTTCCAGCTGCAGTAAACCCATCGGCACCTCACACCCTTAAGTCACCTAACAACACCTTAACACATTTTTTTTTTTCCCTAACAAATGGAAAAAAAAAATCAGTTTCACTGGCATTCAACAGTAAGGGACCTCTGGGAGTCACCTGGTCCAACCCCACTGCTCAAATAGGGTCACCTGGAGCTGGCAGCCAAGGCCCACGGCCAGGAGTCTTCAGAGCATCTCCAAGACTGGAGACTCCCCAGCTGCCCTATTGAAGCTGCGCCAGTCCTCAGTCACCCTCACATTAAAAATGTGTTTCTCCTCACATCAGAGAAGATGCTTAGAGGGAATCTTCAGTGTCTCAGTTTGCACCCATGCCTTCTTATCCTACCTCTATTCAGCACAGAAATAATACTGGTTTTATCTCCCTTATGTCCTCCCTCCAGGTATTTTTTACAGATTGCTAAGGTCCCCCTGAGCCTTCTCTTCACCAGATCAAAGAGTCCCAGCTCTCTCAGCCTTTCCTCAGAGGACGGATGCTCCAGGCCCTTCATCATCTTAGCCCTTAGCTGGAGTCTCTCCAATGTTACTCCAGGTCCATGTTACTCTTGTACTGGGGAGCCAAGGTCTGGATGCAGCAATCCAGGTAGGACCTCACCAGCGCTCCCTCACAGCAACTTCAGTATACAAATCTTGTATTACTTCATTTTGGGTTTTTTACGGTAAATATCACTGGAAGTTTCTCTCATCAAAAACAAAACAAAACAAAAAATCTCCACAAAAGAAAGCACGATTTGAACAGAAGCTTTAAAACAAATTAACTATAGAAAACACAAAGACTGGGAAACCAGAGAACCCTTCCAACCTCAGTCATTCTGGAACTCTTGGAAATTCAGTGTTATCCCACATATTAAGCTAACCATCAGATATCACTAATTACAGGCCTGCAAGTAGGATTACAAGTAGGACCTTCTACTACCTTCACACCACAGATAAAGTAAAGAGTTTTCAAACCAAAGTCACAATGCTCTAAAGGATTTTTTTTGACTCCGCCAAGGTAAGAAGTTGTTGTCATTACAAAATAAAAACAAACCACAGCACAGCAAACACATCTAAAATTCACAAAGCAAAACCACTAGAAATAAAACACAACAAGCAAAAAACAGATCAGTTTCAGTAACTACTCAAAGGCAAGAGAAATCACATATTAGTTCAGAAAAAACCACTCTACTTACTCTGAAGTTTTTCAAGCTGATGATGATCAAGACAGAATGCATCCACCTGAGCTTCCTTCTTCTTCTTTAAAACCATTTTAGCTGATTAAGAAATGCCTGCTTACAAAAACAAACAAAACAAAAAATCAAAACAACAGGTCACATGGTTTTAAAAACATACTTACAAACATTTCCTAAAATAATGGTCTTTTCACTGTCCTACTGTCTTGAAATAATGCTTGTGGCATCATCTGCGTAATTTTTCTCAACGAAGCAGCTCTCTGATTTTAACAACTTCAATTACTTTCCAGCATTTCATCCAAAATTCTCCCAAACTTCGGGATGCAAAATGGAAGTAATAGAAAAGGGGAATTGCTGCACACATGACATACTGTCTCACTCGAGTTTTCACTGCACTTGTTGGAATGACCCTGGATCACCGTATGCCAACATCATACAGAAGTAAGGAATTAATGCTACAAAACTTGCCTTGCTCACTTTTACTGTCCAAAATTCATTCAACTCATTAATGTCAAGTAAGAACCGTGCAGCAAACCGAACAGCTCTGCTATTATGGATGCTACAAAAAGCAGGTACTTTTTCAAATGGCAGTGGTCATTTAATATGCAGTTTTACTGACTTGAAAGCACACCCTTATGGAACTGCTGAGGTCAGAGGGGGCCTGTGGAGCTCATCTGGACCAACCTCCTGCTAAAGCTGGGCCACCTGGAGCCCACTACCCAGGCCCACGTCCAGGTATCTTCTTCTGACTGTTTCCAAGGATGGAAACTCCCCAGCCTCTCTGGGCCGCCTGTGCCAGTGCTCGGCCACCTTTCACTCCACATCCAGTGCCTCTGACGGTCTCAGACCACTCCCCGTGTTTCTGTACCCACGGCCCCCCGCGTTGCCACCGGGCACCACTGAATGGAGCGTGGCCACATCCTGCCAGGGCCTGCTCCCCGCACACTCACGAACTCCGCTAAGCTCTCCAGGGCCCTTATCCCGCCCAGCTGGGGCACCCAGCGCCTCCGGGCTGTGAGGAGCAGACCGGAGCCGGCCCCGCCCGCCGCCCGCGAGTGCTCCGGGCCCCCCCTGCCCCAAGAGCCCCGCTCCCACGGCGGCACCGAGCGCTCGGACGGACCCCGGGCCGGGCCGGGCCGCCTCAGGCACCCGCCCGGGGCCTCCCTGGCCCCGGCGGCAGCGCGGGCCCGCAGCACGGCGGCGCCCGCCTGGGGAAGCGGCTGCAAACAGAGCGCCGCAGCAGCGGGCAAGGAAAGCACCGAGGGAACCCCGTCCGCCCTTACCCGAGCGGACCCGCGCGGCCCCGCGGCGCCGCGTCCCTTCCCGGTGCCCGCAGCCCGCCCACCACGTGCCCGCCGCCGCCAACCGCCGCGCTCCCCGCCCCCGGCCCCGCCCCGCCCCGCCCGGAGAGCCGCCGCTTGTCCGAACGTGAGTCACCGAATCGCAGAGGCTGGAAAATCCCTCTGAGATCATCGCGTCCGACCCGTGACCGAGCTCCGCCGCGTAAATAGCAGGGCACCACGTCCAGGCTTTCCTTTAACACCCCCAGGCATGGCGACTCCACCGCCTCCCTCAGCGGCCCATCCCTTATCTCAGCCCAACCCTCAGCTCATCTCATCTCCCTTTCTGAGAAGAAATTTTTCCTACTGTCCAACGTAAACCTCCTCGATACAGCTTAAGGCTGTGTCCTCTTGTTCTGTCTTTAGTTGCCTGGGAGAAGGGGCTGATACCCACCTAACTACAGCCTCCTTTCAAGCAGTTGTAGATACTGAAAATATCACCCCTGAGTCTCCCTTTCCTCCTGGGTAAATAACCTTGTCTCCCTCAGAGGCTCCTCACTCAGAGGATGTGGCTCCAGACCCTTCACCAGTTCCATTGCCCTTCTCTGGACTCACTCCAGAGTCACTGTACTTTGTAAGGCACGACGGTCGTTTCTTATTTTAAATGTATTCTCAGCCTGAGAAAGAATTGGTGGTAACATTGATGAATCCCACGATAGCCTTAGCTTGTGTTTCTTGCCGAGTAGTTACTCTCCCTCCTCATTTCCAGGATGTCCTCAGCAGATTTAAATGGATGCTGTGCCTTTCGGAGCCTAATCTGTCAGGTGGCCCTTGCTGCAAGCAGTGGCTGATTGGCCTCCCTCCAGAGCCAACTACATTTCAGAGCCAGAGGAAGCAAATGCAGTTTTCCATCCAACACAAATCAAGCTGGTCCAGTCACAAAACCTTCTTCTAAGGAGAAGAAAGAAGCTTGACTATATGCTTCACAAAAATCCAATAAGCTTAATTTTGTTTCCTCATAACCGTATCTCTCAATCCTTTCCAGCAGTCCCTAATTTGCCATCACTTCCACACTTTCTAAAATTGTAAAATTATGAACCAAACCCAACTATTTACATACATACATACATACATACATACATACATATATATATATAAAAGCATTTATATAAATGCATTTATAAAAGCAGTCAGTTTTCAAGTACCTGAAGGCAGCCTACAAGACAGATGGAGATAGACTATTTACAAGAGCATGTAGTGACAGGACAAGGGGAAATGGATTCAAACTAAAGGAGAATAGGTTTAGATTAGATGTTAGGAAGACATTCTTCCCTGTGAAGGTGGAAAGGCACTGGAATGGGTTGCCCAGAGAACCCATGGATGCCTCATCTCTGGAAGTGTTCAAGGAGAGGTTGGATAGGGCTCTGAGCAACCCGGTCTACTGGAAGGTATTCCTGCCCATGGTGGGGGGGATGTGGAAGAAGACAATCTTTAAGGTCCCTTCCTACCCAAACCATTCTATAATTCCATGATTTTTAGGCAGAGAAGATTTTTTTTTAAAAAGTTTTTAACATGTGTGTTCTGTGCCTTCCACAATCCTCCCAGGTCTCATGTGAATATAATGTATGCAATAAGTATATAATTTGCAAGTGATAGATTATCAAATGGGAACAGCCTGTCCTGAATCTGGGATCTGTATCTAGCAAAGATACAACTTTTGCACTCAGTGTGAAAATGGTTATTGCAAAAGTAACTATTGTAAAAGGGCAGCCCAACATAGCAGTCATGCTTCCATAAAGATTTAAGAGCATCAATGTTTAGGTAAGGAAAAAAGTGGAAAATATAACAAGAATCATTCCTTGCCAATTGACTTTCACCCAACAGTGATTTTCTTGACAATCTAAAGCAGCCAGAGGCCCTTAGGGTCTGCTCAGGACTGTCAACAAACTTCTGAATCCCTCTTTAGCACCAAAGGTTCACAGTGCCTTCTGACCTCTGACATGATAATGGCCAAAGGAATCGAGAAATATTTAGCCACTACAAACATATAAAGAAAGTAATTTGAGTTTTTCATTGTTGGTTCATTGAATTTTTCCTGGTTTGCATTCAGCCATTTCTAGGAAACTGACACAGTTACTTGGCACTACCTGTTCCGGTGACCTACTCTAAATGCTGGATTATCTTCAGCTCAAAGAGAGACTGAATGCTCTTAAGTGATTTAACCTTCCAGACAAATCAGACAATTATCCTCATCCTCACTTAGTGCAAGCAAAGTCTCCCGCTCCTTCAGCCCAGTTCAGTACCTACATATTTTACATTCACTGTGATCCTCTTTCTACAGACTGGCCGGTTTCAGGAAACCTTCCAAAGTTCCATGCTCATTCTGTAACACTATTTCCAGTAACTTTCTTCTTTCCAAAAGAACTTTAGTCTCCCCAAGGTTTTCCAGTTAGGGGAAACATCAGTGCCAGGGAGCTGTCAGGTAACACCTGAAGAATCCACATTTCCTAGTGCAATGAAAGCAAAGAGGCATCTCAAGAAATGAAATGATAACATGCAACACCCACACAGGTCAATTGCTCTGTTCTCTAAGAGCACGGAGTTTCCAGTAACTCCAGATACCTTACTCAGAACCAGCTCACACACCACTGCTCACCAGGCAGGGGTTATGAGGCTTTAAGTCAGGAAAGTCACGCTGTTTTCATAACATCAGATCTGCTGGTAAGGAGCAACAGACCTTTGAATTAGATGCTGTGGCTGTGCTGTGCTCTGCTGTGTGCCACAAATCTTGCCAGAGGACAAAATAGCCTCGTAGCATTAGAAATTGCTAGGGAGAGAATAAATATCAAGCATGAAAACATCCCTATATCGCTACATAAATACACCTACACCTCAAACACTGTGTGCAGAATGTGGTGGGACTGCCACAGGTGTGAGGTAGGGTACAAAGGATGGCCAAAGGTAGTGAGGGGCATCTCTCTGTGAAACCATTAAAGTGAATTCATAACTTCACTCTGAAAGATAAAGTGGAATATGACAGAAATTTCTAAGAACATTTTTCATTGTTGCTGCAAAAAATTTAGGGGCATCAAGTGAAACAAGCAGGTGACATGTCCAAAACCATTTATTTAAACCATGGCGATCCTCATCTTAGGATATTTTGGATCTTGAAAATTCCATTTGTTCAAAAGCAACTGGACTGAATCGCAAGAGGAAAAAAAAAAAAAAAAAAAAAAAAAGGCAAACAAAAAGAAACCACAACAACAACAAGAAGAAGAAAAGTTTCAAATTACAAAACTGGCTCACAAAGTCCCTGAACCTGTAGTGACTGGGACAGGACTCTGGGGTAATGACACTTCCCTGGTCACCATCTGAGGACAACAATCAAGTGAGTGGGTATCGGGCTGGCTGACCAGGTACAGCCGTTTTCACTGGGTTATCGCAAAATATTTCTGCAATTCATCAGAAAGGTTTTTATCTGAACACTGAGTTTATGTTCACAGACTTAACTGTTTTGACAAATCAACATGCACCAGTGAGAATTCTCCTGAAAAGAAATGATCTAACCCACACGTGGAAACTTTAATGTTTTACGCTGTACATTCTAGCCCTCTTGAGCTATGCCTGTGCCAGTAAGTGGAATATTTTATATTTTATGTTTCTTTCAGATGGAGATGATTATATCATCATTTGAAAACTCTGAGATTATTTAGAGCAATATAGAATTTTACCACTCTGTGGCGCCAGATAGTTAAAAAGAGATTGAGCTTTTAAAGGGAAGCCATGAACTTTCTCATAGACTGGAGTATTCCTGAATGAAAAAAGCCTTTATTAGTAACTGAAGTAACTCCAGATTCTTCCATGCAAAGGTACCTAAGCACAAATACTAGAGGTTACTTAGATAAAATGCCACTTTTCTGTCACCGAAAAACAAGTCATAGCCTTGAAACAGCAACACTTTGTCATCTCATAATAATAATAATATTTGAACAGGAATGATCCTTCTCCCTTCCTCTCCTCCACTTAAATGATACCCTAAAAGTTTTCTGTCAAGAAAGATCACGATACTGTTAAATTAATTTGACCATCACCTGGAAATGATCAATTTATTTATATCAGTTCTGTAATTGCAACTAGTGTAGAAAATGGGAATCTTTTTTTCTGTTGCAAGTCTCAAATATATATGTCACCACCCTTTCAAAGAATCCACACAAAAGCGAACTTATAGAAGACACTGGATGATCTAAGATTTTAGAATGACAAGATGCTTCCTGGCATATATTTCCAATTGTAGACACACATACCAATCTGAAATACCTGAACTTAAATGGCTGTAATATTTATCTATGTGAGAAAAGACCAGAAAAAGCTCCTTTTGTCGTGAAGGAATAAAGTCCTGGTCCAGCATGTCAGAATGACGTTCTACATACGCAGGAAAGTCTCATAAACCCAAAATTTTACATTCTAGTTGCAGATTTGATGACAACTTGATCATCTCTGGAATGAAGCTGGTGGCATTTTTTGGATTAGCTTCCACACACCAGAGTAGATGTTTTGCAATACAATGTTCAAAATACTTTTTAACAAATGAGGTTATTGTTTAACAAGACAACCAGGAACTTAGAACTTACTTTCTTGCACCAAGTCAATTGCAGACAGTAAAAAATCTGTAACATCTTCAGCCCATGAGGAGGCTAATATTTAAAATTCACATTACAGAGCGAAATATTTCATAATGTTCTGACCTTGGTTCACTTCTGCAGGGAGCCAGCTAACAAATGATCACTCCAAAGTGCAAATACCTGGTCTTGCAATTTGTTTCTACAACGTCCCATGTATCAGGCTTTTGCATTTTCTGCACATATTTTCAGAAATGTGTGCAGATTTACTACTGCTTGTACGTACCTTCCATCAGTAAGGAGGAAGAACTCTCTTCCAGAATCTCTGCTTACACATACAATAGTTTTCTGTGCCTTTGCCTGGAAGATTTACAGCTTTCCCCATTGCTTTCTATTTACAAAATAAAGCTGTATTTTGATGTATTTTGTTCTACGCATCCCAGTTGTTCTACTTGTAGAACAATTCCCTTCAGCAATGGAACACAGATTCTAGCCACCTCTATATGCTTCACAGCTAAGGGCCATTGAGAGAAAATCCTGGATATCCCTATTCCTTCTTCCCAGAATCTTTTTTCAAGCCTCTTTCTGTATCAGTATCGAGAGCCCCATGACTGTAGAGCATTTTTATTACTTTGAGGGCAGTGAAAAAGTCAATCCACCGAGCAAAGAAACCCTCCCTGAGCGAGCAGGCTTCGCTCTCCCTCTTGCGGTCCAAGCCCGTCATTCCCGCAGCCTCCCGCAGCTCTGTGACTGAATTCAGAGGCTTTCCGCACGCTTGCGAGCATCCAGAGTGCGAGCCTCTGGCTATCCAGGCGAACGATATGGACAAAGTTTTCTTTGAACGCCAGGGCTAAATCATTTTGTTTAGCTCTCGTTAGGAACCAGGTGATGATTCTGATTCTTCTCGCTAAATCTCGTAATCCAAAGAAAGGGGGTTTTTTCAAGTTAGGTGTTTTTAATGTAGCTTGAACACTCTACCCAAGAGGTATCGGGTGGAACACAATGCACTCCTTCCTGCACACCAAGCGTGTTTTTAACACTCTTTTCAGCGACAGTGTTTAAAAAAATACATAAAGCACTTAGGAAAGTACCAGCAAATGAAAACAGTTTCAGTTGAAGTTGTTTGGACACTCTAAGGTCACTGCAAGGGAGTGGAAAATTGGAGCCTGTACTGAACTGAATAGGAAAAAATGAAATTGTGTCTATAACCAGATGGGGAATATTTGAGCTTCTAAGACCTGGGCGGTTTTGGGTTTGTTTTTTTTTGTTTGGTTGGTTTTTGTTTTTGTTTTTTTGTTTTTTTTTTTTTTTTGTTTTGTTTTTTCTTTTTCTTTTTTCTTTTTTTTTTTTCCCCAAAAGAAAAGCCTGCACTTTAAATGACTCACAGATGAATGTGAAAAAGCAGTTTACTCTGCACACCTACATGATAAATAACCTCCAGAGGAATGGTGCTGCGTGGTTTGTTTATGCACCAGAAGAGTCCGTGAAACGTTTTTGCCTCCATAAATCATAATACAAACAAAATAGAATCCCTAAATCTGAGTCCAAAAGAACATGTGTATGAGGCAGATCCTCTAGGTGCCAGGCAACACACAAATAACCTCTTCCAAATACTTTGTAATGTCAGTCTTCTAGAAGAGACAGAGATGGCTGGATACCTGAGACGTTCTCTCAACTCTTTTTCAGCCGGAGGGGACAAAGAGCCTGCTGCCAACACGACTCAGCAGCACATGCACCTGCCGCTTTATCCCGGCTAGAACTCAAGTACAAAGTGTGCTGTTACCTATGGGACAGGGCAGCTCAGCGAGACCACTTAGCCCATAATATCCCCAGCACTGCCCCGGGGACCGCACGGTTCCAGCCCTCCGGTTTGTGCTCGACAAATGACCTTTCACAAGACTTGTAATTTCAACTGCAGTAAGCTCCAATGCTGGAGGAACTGCAGAGCAAGCGGATGCTTCCTCCTAACATCGTCTCCGAAACTAAGGGGAAAAATTCTTAATTCCCGAAGGAACTTTAAAAAGGGCGATGGGAAAGGGGGGGTGGGCAGGCCGCCTCTTCCTGGGACCCCTCCGCCAGCCTTGCCCTCGAAGCCCTCCAGCCTCAGCGGAGCTCCATCGCGCTCCGTCCGGGCTCCCTCCCGGGGACGCCGCGGGGGCCGGAGCACCCGGGGGAGGCGGCGGCCCCGGGAGCGCATCCCGCGGGCAGAGCAGGGCCGGGCAGGGCCCCCGGCTCCGGGCCGCTCCTCCCGCCGGCTGCCGGGGCCGCGGAGCCGCGCAAGCCCCGCCCGGGCTCCCCGCCGGGGGCGGCCCCGCTGCTCAGTGGCCGCCTCGGCCGTCGCTCAGGCGGCCGCGCCGCTCGCCGCGGGGATGGTGGGGCGGGCGTCGAGGGGCGCGGGCAGCGCCCACAGCCCGGACGGCGCCCGGCGCGGCGAGCCACGGCCGGCCAGGTCTGACCTCCCTTTCCTTGCCCCCTTCCCTCCCTTCGCGAGCGGGGCCGCGCCCGGGCCGGCCCCGGCCCGTCCCGGCGGGGCGTCGCTCCCGGCGGCGGCGGCGCGGCGGGAAAGCCGGCGCGGTGCCCCCGGTGACACCGGCGGGCGGCGGGTGGCGGAGGGCGACGCTGTGTCAGGTCACCGCGGGGTCTCGGGTCACGGCAGGACCCCGGGCCGTCCCCAGGCGGTGTCCCCGCGGCTGGGGACCGGCGTCCCGTAGGTCCCGTAAGGTCCCGTAGGGTCCCGTAGGGTCCGGGCTCCTCTGGTCCCGTTGGCAGTGCCGCTGCCGCGTCCCCGCCGTGCTCCCAAGTACAGAAGGGCGAGGAGAACACAACTGCCAAACAAACGTGCAAAATTACGATACTTTTGAGATACCTACACGGCTAGCTTTCAGAATTTCAAGAAATTAAATTGGTACGTAGCGTGGTGTCACACTGCGACTTAAAAACTGCTGTCTTCGGGAAAAGGACATAAAATGATCTCGCGTGCTTCAATCTTGTTTGGTGCACGGGTTTGACCCCGGGAAGCCGAGCAGGGAGCTGGGAGTGGCAGCGTGGCCCCTGAAATCGGGGGGCTGTGGGGATCTGCCCCCGGGGCTGGAGAGGGCAAGCACTGACTGACTGCATCGCTTCCCGGGAACAACCTCATCAATACCTAGGAAGCAGCAGAAAAGGCGTTCGTAAATCAGATTTTGAAGGAAGTTTTAAAAAGCGCAGGCAACAGTTTGTTTGAGCATAGAATTATGCAAAATGAGTCAAATGGAAAATAAAGTTACCAGTGTTTGGAGGTGAGTAAGCGCCTTGGCCAGCAACAAACCTGAGAATGACTTCCTTGATTCCTACAGAGGTCCACTTTGTGTCTCATCATTTCCCTTCGCCAGTCCAATCTTTATGGCACCAAAAATATTTATAAGTGCTGAGTTTGGGTGAAAAGATTGAAGAAAGGGTCTTGAAATTCAAGAGGCATGGCCCAAATGCATTTAGGCCAGTAAACATTTTAGGATGGTGAAGGGAATCCACTATGTACTGCACAAACCCACGCCTGTTGAAAGAGAAGAACTTTCCAAACTTTCTCCAGCAGAGAAAGGACACGCAGAACATACTGACAGAATGTGAAGCGTTAAGTTAAACACTGCATTTCGTTAAAAACAGAGGAAAACACTGACAGTGTGATAAGGAATATGTAAATTTTTTTAACACGCTTCAAAAAGGTAGAACACTGTTCCCTCCCCCCTGAAATGTATTTTGATAATTTCCAAGCAGACGGCAAAGAAAAGGAAATTATATCAATCCCTTTGGGGAGAATGTGACATTCTGACTTCTTGAAGCCTAGAAAGAGGTTTATAAACTTAAAAACTGAAAAAGACAAATTTAATCTTTCCAGACTTGTCAAACTTGTCGCAGTTAATTTTTGATGACATAATTAGAACTTAAGGCTTTAATGTGTGCTTTTTTAGTTTACTTTTCAAAAGATGTAACTTTTTAAGACTCGGGGGAAACAGAGGGCTTTGCGGTGGGAACTGGAGCAGGAAGAAGGGGCGGACTCTGTGTAGGTTGGAGTGCTGATTCAGAGTACTCTATTAAGCCAAGAGAAGATGAACTCATTTTTATCCTCCCTTGGGGAATCAGACAAGAAACAGGAAGTCATTGATTCTAAGTAAGATCATTCACTCTGCAGTTGTAAACAGTGCATTATGTGCCTGTAAATATTTCCAGGACCCATTGGCTTGCTAGAAAATACAAAGTAAATTATTACAATCTCTAGCAAACAGCTCACAATAAAAAGTTATTTTCAGTCTTTTTATCCATAATGTTTATGCAGTGGAATATTAATGAGTTTGGACATTGAGAAACTACTTGGCTGGACACACTGTTCACTGCCAGAAATCCATCTACTCAAATGTTTTGTCTGTTGAAAGACAAACATTTTTAACTCCACCCTGTAATAATTGCACCCTACCAAAAAGCAAAAATTCTTTCATTACTTGACCTGTTTGTGTTTTCACTGCCACAAACACTGAAATATCCCACTGTTAAACCAGATGTCGGCCTCGTCCATTTCTGCTTTATGCAATTAGTTAAAAAAGGAAAAACCTAAAATATCCTAAATAGTCTAATAATATGTTGCCACTCCTCATTACTTAGGAGAGCAGAATCCAGATAAATTTGCAGCTAAAACTACTTCTTCCCTCCAAAATAGGAGAAGCTGCTGCTTGGCAGTGCCACCTTCCCCCCTTGAACAGGGGGATTCTGGACAAGCAGAGACGAGCATGGATTAGGGACAGGACAACAGTGAGCAGCTTGCTTCCCTCACAGCCCAGGGAATTTTCTGCTAAGCATAAAAGGAGAATGGCAAAAGACACCAGAGGTGTCTCGGTCACCTAGGAGGACTGCAGTTGAAATGCTTGTGTTTAAAATGTGGGTGTTGTAGGATTGGCTTAGGAAACTATTTTAATAACGCACTTAAATCCTAGTGATTCCATGGGGATGCCTGAGTGGGAGATTCCTGAAAAAGGATAGTTGTAACCTCTGGCGTAGCAGCTTGAATCCCAGCCTGCAGCACCAAAGGAAGGAAGAGCGAAAAATGGAGCAGTTATCTTCAGACAAGTGATTGTGGTGAAAAGTTAGAAACCTCAGTTTTTCTTTCCTAGTTTTCCTTCTAAGTTAAGGTAAGGAATGAAAGAAACAAGGAATTTAGGGTGTTAGAAAGGAAAGAAGGTTTTGAGCCAGAGTTTTTCACCTGTTTAGTGAAAATGAACATGAGAGTCACGTGAGAGATGGGAATTTAGAAGAGAAATAGAAAATATTACTGTAGCAAGGAAAAGTGAAGGAGTTCTTGGATTCTGGCTCATGACTTTGATCTGTCTTGTGATGCTTTTCCTTTTTTCTTCCTGTTGTCTGAAACAACGGAGAAGAGAAATTCGTAGGTCTTTTGTTTCCAGCTGAGAGGTTTCAAGTGGGGCTGCCTCTTCTGATGCAGGAAGAAGGGAAGTGCTTGAAGCCGGGCTTCAGGAGGCCTGGGATGGTCATGGGAGGGGGGCTCTCAGTGGTGTCACTTATTCATCCGTGCTCCCCGTGTCAGGACTTGCAGTGTGGAGATCTGTATTAGCCATCATCTTCCCTGTATCAGCCATGATCTTCCCTGTATCAGCCCCCTTCGTCACACTGAAAACAGTGGCTACTTGCCTTTCCTCGTCAGTGTCCCACTGTTCAGATGACAAACACGCAGTATAATCTTAAGACTTGTAGTTCTTTCTTTGTTGTGATCTTCCAGCAGCCTTCCACTGAATGGTGTTTTTTACGTGTTTATTATTTTTGAGATCAATTGGATACTTAGGAGCTATTCAGGCTTTATATTCAAAGCCAAACCAAAGTGTCCAGAACCCTGCAAAGGCCAGGCGTTTACTTAGCGAGGGAACTTGGACTGAATGGTTACATTCAGCCATTCACTTACTCTCTTAAACTGTCTACAGATGCTTGGAATACAACAGAGCCCAGTCCTTCTGCTTACACACAGATGATTTTCTTGGCTTCTCAGACTCAAACCATGACGAGCCAGCTCTCCTCCTGAATAATTTTTCCAGAAATGCTTGTCCAGAAGGGCACTGGGGCTAATTTCCAGAAGGCACGAGCAGTTAAATGTGGATAAAAACACAGATTTGAGACTGAAGCATGCCTGAACCAGGATGTCCTGACATCTGCAACAGCTAATGCGAAAAGATTATCACGTGGGGGGTCCATTAGAGACCATTTGCTCACCCACCTTTACGCTAGGAACCAGGAACTCCCCGTTCCATCTCGTTAAGGATATTGAATTTTAAAGGCAATTCGATTAAGCAGAATTTTAAAAGACTTTCAAAAGAGTCGTCTGCCAAACATTAAACTTGCATAAAACCAAATGTGCTGTTAACTCCCAGGCAGTTACACCTATGTAAGGCGTTTGCCAAGCAAAAGCTCGGTTCCCTACAAGACTCTCCTGAGTAAAAAAGGATATATGCAGTAACTGAAGAGAAAAATGTGAGATGTGTTGCTGCATATCAAGGAAAAAAAATTGCAGCCCCAGGATAACTGAAGAAATTAAAATACAATAGACCTAAATGTTATCAACACAGATTTCAGAATTTGATAGTTATGACAAGGGCCTTAGAAAACTAACATACTTTTACCATGTTTTATGAAACTCTACTTGTATAAAATTCAGGGGCATTCTTGAGATTTATATAAAATAGGTTAGTATGCATATTAAAATAAAGTCAGACATTAAATGCAGACTGAATTTGACATGGAGATTTTTTCCCTTTCTTTTTCCAGCATAAATATGGCTGAACTTTCAGAGCCAGAAGGTACTGTAAACTGGAAGGAAAGATGTCTAACTTTGGAGTCCCAGTTAATGAAATTTCGTCTCCAGGCAAGCAAGATCAGAGAACTGTTAGCAGAGAAGGTAGGTCTCATGGGATGAGTTTTAATGTTGTATAAATTATTTTATTTTATTTTGGGGGTCAATTACAAGTCATGATTTGAGGTTACAAGTACTGGGATTTTTTTAAGAAGGGGGAAAATAGTGTTTTACAACAAAATATATGGAAACCATGTATGTTTTAATGCTGTGAAAGAATTTTACACTTCAAAATTGCCAGCAAAAAATGTTCATTTTCAAGTAAGAGCACACTGGCAACTCTCCTGCAAAAAAAAAATATGTATCCAGAAATCATTTTTACAACACTGAAGTTAATATTTAACACATTTATTAAGTATTTGAGATGTGATTTAAGACACAGAAATCATGGAGAAAATCCAGAAGTATTACTTTCCCCAGTGTTCTTTAATGAATCATATAATTTACCAGACTTCATCTTCTTATAAGAAGACATTTCCAGCTATGGCTCATCATCTGAGTCTCTGGATCCAGAAAGTTGAAAAGTATTGTATAATTTAATTTTAAAAATATTGTTTAAATATTTCCTTTATTTTTCAAGAGAGAAACATTTCACTCAGCATATTAAAATATGTGTATCCCAACAGCCAGTTGTAATTGAGCCCATATCTGAAATATAAAACCTCCACCATTTTATTTACCTGGTAATATTTTGACAGAACAAGGCAATTAAAAGTGTACAAGAGACAAAATATCTTAGAGATTTATTGGAACTCTGTCATCATGAAGACTCACTTCAGTGAATTTTTAATTTTTTTTTTTTTTTTTAAATTTTAGTAACTCTTCTATGAACTAAAGTTTCAATCATTTGCTCCCCCTACAGAAAACTAAAATTCAGGTAACCTGATAGTATGCAAGCGAAAATACTTTTATTTTTTACATGTAAGTTAATAGTTCTCTTTTGTGGATTTATCCCTTTGAAGCCGTAAATACATTTGATCTGCACATTTAGTCCTCTGTGAATCATTCCCACTTTATTATGTTTTGGTGGGGGCAAGAGCTATGTAGTATTAAAGCAGGAAGAAACAGGTATTTTTGCATTTACAAGGAACTCTGGATGATGTACAAATTTCCAGATGTGTTCCAGTCCTTTCCTAATAATGCTTGACATTGTTTTCTTTGACAGCTGAATTGAAATTAACGATTGAGTATGTTTCCATGGAGATACCTATCTTAATTCTAGGATCTTACTCAAAGTCCTTTAGATCTCTAGGTTATGTGTCATTATTATTTTATTGACTGGCCACTCAATCTTTTATGGACCTGTGTGTAAATCTAGCTTGTCAGAAGGCCTCTCTTATCCTGAGTAACAAAATGCCGCCAAAAATGTCACTTCACTGCTCAGTGGCCATTACAAATGTCTCCCTTGAACAGCAGTGAGCTCTCAAGAGATCTCTGCAGATCTCCCCTGATAGCTGCTGGGCACTGTAGGATGTAATCAATAGTGTACTATTTATATCAAGCCCTTTTTGTAATTCATGGAGGGACATTCCCCCTTATCCCACGGGTTTTTATTTCCTTGAAACACTTTGCAAAATTCAAGTCATTACAATAACCAGACCCTCCTTACCTTCAGCCTTGGTGATCCCCTCCTTACCTTCAGCCTTGGTGATCCCCTCAAAGCTTCATTCGCTTTATAAGCAAACACCTCTCTTTTTTAAGGGCCACTCTTTTTTTACCTATAATACTTATCCACATGCTCCCTAACTTTGCTGTTATATTTTCTACTAATTTGCTTACTACAGACATCAAACTTACAGGTCACTAGTTGGCTCAACTACCTCGTCCATTTCTTGACTGAATAAAATTTGACAGTTTATTACTATTCATTTTATGTATTCATTGCCTTATTTGTTCAATGGAGGCACCCAACCTCAATTTGAGATGGAAAAAAAAAAAAATAGGAATAAAGAAATGTAGTATTTTCTGTATTAGACTTGTTTTCATTAAGTAGGCATGAAAATTTACAGTAGTATAAAACAACTTCTAACAAAAACCATTTTGCATAATACCAAATTCCACTGAAATTGTATTCTTACAGTTAGTACTCCAAATAGTTCTGCTTTGGTGTAACTAAAAATATTGCTGTTAGAAAGGATTGTAGTTGAAAACTCCTATTTTTTTCCTAATCCTGCAATATTTTTTTGTATGGCAAACTCTCCTTGAAGACGTATTGCAGAGTATTAGGTTTGGTAAGAATAATGAACTGCGCAAAAGCCTTTGAAATGTCATTTGAGAATTAAAATAAAACAAAACAAAAACCACAACACCGCCCCAAAAACATTGAAAAAAGGAAAACTACATTGTAGTAGCAAGGCTCAGGGATGAGCAAGTTATTGTCATCAGTCTTGGGGGAGAATATCCATCCAAGAGTACAATCAGCACATCACTGGATGCTTACACACTCAGAGTTGTTAGGGCAGAGGTTCTGTTCTGTCTCTTTCCCCATCTGGATCACTGCATTTCGGGGTGGAAAGTGGTTAAACACTGGACATCACTTTCCTGGCAACCCTCTAGAAGCCATTACTAGCAAGTTTTATGCGGCTGCTGCTGATGGTAGTTTTGGCAACAAAAAAGTTAAGATTCATGAACAGCACTTCACAAAACTATATAAGTTTTAAAAAAGAGAGAAATTAGAATGCTTGTTATTTGACTTTCACTTTTTTCATTTACAGTTTGCATTTACAAGGCTCTTAACTGCTAGAAATACCCTCTTCAATTAACAGCAATACATGCATAATCATATAACTTCAGATATCGACATAAAAATGCCAAACAAACAATAAGATGGATAAAACCACAAGTCTTCAGCACTGTGTTCAAAATAAAGTATTCAAAGGCAAATTCCTCTCTCATCTGTGAGAAATATGACTCAAATAAATAAAAAAAACCTTCTGAATTTGTTTTGGTACTGCCCTGTTGTTTTAGTTTGCCTTACCTTTCTCAGAAATTTTAGAAAAAGCAAAGTGATTATAGGAGCTACATGGGAGAAACATTTTCTATTGAAGACCACAGGTCCAACAGTATTCAGCTGGGATGATTCCACATAATACTGTCCAGAGCAGAGCATTAGCAGACTTTATGAAAAATGATCTTTCTCCTTACTGTGCCACTTTTTTAATTACAAATCTTTCACTCACAAACTGGAATTCAGTTGGGACATATGAAAGTCTGGTCACAGCTTAATAAAATTTGATCATATTCATCTGCAAATTTAGCAATTTGACACAATTCAAAAGTAACCACTTTCAAAATGGGCAGTAAAGTCTTTGGATATATTTCTGAGTTGGTTTCATTTGCCAATAACTCAGTAGTTATTTTTTCACATTTTAATTTTTGAAATTATACAGACAGTTCTCAGTATTGGTTAAAGGAAAAAATACACTCACACTAGTTTGAAATTGAACTGCATGGAATTGTTACTCAAAAATATATTTGGGAAATAGTAAAGTGAGTAATGAAGACCCAATAGTTGGCCAGTAGTTGATGGTCATCCTGATACCAATGAAAAAAGAATAACACAGCTGATATCCGGCTGTATAGGTGTTTTCTGGATTTGTTACTTGTTATAGAATGAAACACATTGGCAAAGTTCAGAAATAATTCTCACTTTGATTAGCACAGGCCTTTATTTGTGGTTTTGTTTACAATCATCTCTACACTATGAAATGTGTACTGAAACATTGAACAATAGCAGCGGACACTGTTCCACTTCAAAACAGCAACAAAATCACAGCACTGTGGTATGACAGATGTAAAACCCTGTGGGTATTACACTATGTAATTGTTGTAGAAAACAGAGTAAGAATGATACTGTGACAAAATCAGGGAGTCTGTACAGGAGGAGAAGAGAAATGGATTGGCTGGTGGCAATTCTCCAGCCTTCCTCCTCTGCCTGTGTTTGAGAGGTATCTTCAAGACAGTACCAGGGAAAGGAGTTTACATCCTCCTACCCCAGTGTGTATGACTTGACAGAAACTGCCACTGGGTTCTTCCTCTTATACTTGTTGTATAACTTAGTCTAGAATCAGATTTAAATAAGGGATGACTTGAATCTCGCCATTTCCAATATTTGTGTAGGATCTGTGTGAGCCTGTAAATGTATTCAGGCCAGGCCAGACTCATTCAAGTACTTTTCTTATACACTAGAAATCAAATACCTTTGCAAAGTTATTTTATTTAATAGTGCCCTTGCAAATAAATGAAGAATTAACATGAAAAGTCTTGAGTGTATTATTCTAACAGATGTGCTGTGATTCAGAAAAACAAACTACTTAGTGTGTTCTGTAAGTTTAGGAAGTAGTCATCCTTGAAACTCAGTTGAGGAGTTTGAGAAATTTGCATTGTAAATGTGTTGCAGCAGTACAGCTACCAGATATTAAATTTTTTACTGAACCTGAGAAGAGAGAGAAGCAAGGGAATATACAGTGTTTTCAGAAAACTTAATCCATTCCCTGTTGTTTATTTGTATTTAATATTTTTTCCTTCTTCCAAGTAGAGTCTATATTTATAAATCTAATGTGCAAAGAAAGAGACCTTGTTGGAGTTCTAAGCAGAAGCTGCTGCTTTAAGTGGGAGAGGTCTTTACAGGAATTTAAGGAATGATGTTAGAAAGTATCCTGGTACGCCAAATTTAGGATGGCTGTGAAACTGAGCTTTAAGCAGAAGCCTGTATTTTAATGCAGCTTGAGTCTTACGTATGTGAAGAGGTTACAAAAAAAACCTTTGGTGAGTAAAAGATTACATGTTTCTGCTACAAGTTTAGTTTCCAGCTGGCATTTCAAGTCACAGGAAAAGTTGGTGACCTTCATTCTTTTCACATAACTGCATTTTTCACCTAGAATATGCATGCAGCGTAAGGTATAAACTGTTCTTCCGACCACTAAAAAGTTTTTAGTAGAACTACATAGCTGTGTTAAATTCCCACTTGGGCAGCCTCCGCTGAACTTCATCAGACCCCCTAAGGACTGAATATGGCACTAACCCAAACGCTGCATTATGGGCTGTCCAGTAATGCTCAACCTTCCTATGAATGTCTCCAAGTTTGTTTCCTGATGTGTTGAGGGTCATTATGTTCTGCTTTAAGTGGTTTTCAACAAATGGAAATGATTGTGAGAGAGAATTCTTTTCATCTGTACATTGTTTTAGCCTTCCATTTGGGTATTATCTGTATACATGCTCAGCTGGCAACGAGTGTGTACATCACAAATGTAATATTATTTATACTTTCTGAACAGATTATGAAAATTGAATGATAATCAATTTTTAGGCAAATACCATTTTCAGTATATTCCAAAGCATAACATATTTTGGATTTTGTCTTAAAAACCAGCAGCTAAATCCATGTCCCACTGTATTTTTATTCCTTTCACAGTCCTATTTTTATGGTATGTCATTTGACATTTGAAAATGAAGCAGATGCAGTCTGTTTTGTTATATCTGGCATGGCAATTTCGTGTTTAATGGTTTTGGAGGAAAAGTCAGAAACACATTGAACTTACGCAGTGATTGCCAATATAAAACTTGTAAAAAATTATAATGAGTATTTCCATTTGCAATCAAAGGATTATGAAGGGTAAAAAAGATCAGAATACAATTGGACAAAAATTATTCAGATGAAGCTTATATTTCAGTATTTAGTTGTCCCTAAAAATCTTCTCATCGTGGGGAATAATTCAGTTGCAATTAGGAAGGTACAAATAGAAGGAAGCAAGGAGAGTTAAGGAGAATATAAGTTTATATGAATAGAGTAGTAGATTTGTTTACACCTTCTTAATACCCACAAATGTTTCCTATAGTTTCATTTTTATTCCTTGTTTATTATTACGTTTGTGCTATGCCTTTTTAAAAGCGGAGCTTTTTTTTTGTTTGTTTTGTTGTTTTTGTAGATTTTAAAACCACATTCTTTCTAAGGAGGTTGAAAATGGAAAAGAAAAAAACAAACCAAAAAGAGAACTCAGGAAGCAATAAATTAGTTGTTCTTGTAGAGGCGTGGCTGGGCAATGGCTTGAAGAGCATAGCCTTTGCTGTGAGGCCAGAGGATTAATATTTCCTCTCTAGTGGTATTCACTCCTGTTCCAGCCCACCTGAGATGGGGAACTTCATGGAAGCTGTAGAATCTGCGATAGTGGGTCCTTAGCCAATCTGTTACTTGTTTAACATTTCACTTTTAGGAGCTACAAATTTTTTTTCTCAATTTTTGATGGCGAGAACTCCTTTTTGTTCATTTAATTTTCATTCCCTGGGAGTGTACTTTCTTGCTTTAAATACCTGTTGTCTTGTCTTTAAAGTGCATGTCTTTACATATATTTCTGGAATCTTGCTCCTTTACCGTGGGTTTCCAAAGTGTCCTATGCACTTCAGTGTCTTGAATAAATTCAGTTGGAGTGATGTGGGCCATGAGTGGTAGCTTTGTTAACCAAGCCATCACCTCTCAGGTGGTGGCATGTCCTCTTTCAGGTGGACATTCACGCTGTGGCTCTAATCAGAAGCCACGGTTCAGTGAGACGCATGTAGCAGAATTTCCACAGCTGCAGCGCAGTGATCAGTACAAAACACAGCAGATGAACAAGCAGTTCTTGATATATGTTTGTCTTTTTCACGTTAAGCACTATATGAGACTTCTTTTTCCTTGCCTGCCAAAGTGCTTTGGTACCTTCTGTCCCTCTCACTGAACACCACCTTCACTCCTTTCAAGATTTTGAATGCTATGATGTCTGCGCTAAGAGTGACCATCTGCCTAGACAATTTGTGTTTGATTGTGTCTCTGCAATGTAACTATCAAGACAAGATCTGAGTTGGGAAAGATAACTGCCAGAAAGAAGGAATTTCCTAGCATTTTACCAGGCTTAGGAAAGTTTTCTGACTGATACTGGGAAAAGCACAAGTACTGAGCCAGCATTACAGGCTACTCAGTTGTCCTTCACTACACTGCCTCTTTAAATCCCACTGCTGAATTTAACATTTTTAAATCTGTATGTTTGCTAGCACCTGTACTAGATTACCAATTCTAGCAGAGTTACCTCTCTGGGGTGTTCTGGTTTATTTTATTAAGTTGTAGAGTTTCCCAGAGAAATAATTAATTTTACTACAATGAACACACCTGAAATGTGAAAGATTGTTTTTTCATGTGTACTTTTCACTCATTTAACGACCACCAGAAAACCTTTTGAGCTAAATAATTCTTAAAATCATGTTTAAGTATTGAAAAGAACTTGCAAGAAGTAAAAATAACTCAGTAATAAAACTGGTCTCATCAAGGAGAGCAGTAGAAATTTTGAGCCTTTTTTTTTTTTTCCTTTTGGAAACTGAGCAAATAGAGACTGAAAATTTTTGGAGGTTTCATTTTGTTCTAAGGAAAGCTATTGTGTCAAAATATCCATTTATCATTTAAGGCATATTTAATTTTATAAATACAGGTGGGTCTGAAGTATCACTTCCTAGATTATATAACAAAATGCATTTCTACTAATAAGTTAAATGCAAAGCTATTCTATTAAAGATAAGTGTCTCTAAGTATTGTATTCCCTTTGGGATAAAAAAAAAAAATCAGACAATAAAGAACAAAGTATTTCTTCCCCAAGGCATGTGCTCATTCCTTCTTTACAAATTATCTTCTTGTTTATTTTTCCTATGCAATGTTAGTATATTTATTTTACATCTCATTTCTTTAGGTGTTTTGTCTATATGGCTTAATTAGTCAGGTTATATTTTAAAGTTTGTTGTAGCTTATAAAGATCTACCACTGCCCTTATAGAGAATGCAGAATACATGGAAGAGAAATGTCAAGGCGGAAGGAATAACGTTAGAAAATATGTATGGAACATACCTAGTCAGCTTTTTAACAAATGAGTTACAGAACTAGGAGGAATATTACTGTATTTTCCTAAGCCAAACCACTAGAAGAGAGAGCTTTTTGTAAAAATAGTAAGTCATGCTTCTAGAACAGTTTTACCATTGCTTTTAATTAAAATACATGTAAGGCTTTATATGGTTGGACACAGCATATTGTAAAACATTATACTGGTTGTCATCAAAGCCATTGAGAAGCAGATTACTTGCTTTTAAGAAGTACTAACTTTTCTTCTGGAAATGCAGTGATTTGTTGAAATATTTGGGTCTAAACATAGGAATATAGAATCAAAAGGGGAAATCTTGGTCAGATGTAGAGCTGTGGAATAGCTGGCAGGCATATTCTTCAAACCATTTAAACTTATCAAGTATCACAGACACACAAAAAACCACCCAGATCTTTTGTCTTTGTAGCTTCTATTAGAAGGCAGTTCTAAAATCTTTTAAAATCCATGTTAAAAAATGAATGTCTTCTAGTTGCCAGCCTGTGTGTATTCATCACCTGTTTATATCTACTGGCACCTTTTAAAGACAGTTGTAGGTGTGTTTATTCCTCAATTGCTTATCCTATTTCTTTATTTGTAGAAGCAACTGTATACCCATGTCTCTGGTTTTAGTAAATCGTATGTGGTGTGAGGTCTGGTAGTTCACTGTGTCTAAAAATGGACAGATTTACTGCCTTTTTTTTTTTTTTTTTTTTTTTTTTTTTTTCCCTTCTTCTTTCTTTTTTTTTCTTTTTTTTTTTTTTTTTCCTTCCTTTTTTATGGGGAACATTATTTTTCAGGTGTAGATGGTTTGGGCTTTTTTTCTCAGATGATGAAGATTTGAAAAATGGAAGGAAAACAACAAACTCTAAAGATACCATTCTCAAATTACTGGAAATTCTGAATTTCATCCACAGATAAACGGTTAAGAAACATTAGGTTTTAATTCATTTTTCCTTTTTAAAAACTTTGACCTATTATCAACATGTTTTGAAAGGCATACAGAGAAGTGATGCTTTTCTTTTCGTTCATAATTGGCTGTATTTTTTCCTATATGTATTTCAAAAAGATTTTCAAAATGTCTATGTGATACAACTGTGTCATTTATAATATTAAAAACTAGGAGACACTGTATTATGCACTGATTACAATGTAAATTTCAAACACGAATGGGATAAATTATGTTTAATATTGACTTGATTAAAAATAGGAATTTGTTTCTATGCATAACAAACATTTTTCAGATTTCAAAAAGAAACTAATTAAAACAATTTTAATTTTCAAAATAAAATAGCTATTTTAAGTAACAGGAAAGTTATCATTTTAATGCTGTAATTTCTTTCTAATACAAACTACAGGAATAATTATCTCTACATATATGTATAGAAATATAAGTATATCTACACATATATGCATAAAAAAGGTGTATTTTTGAAATTTGTGAGTGATGACTTTTGAGTTTATACCTTTTGCTGATTTAGTGTAAAATGTGCTTCACTCAAATGAAAATGTCTTTACTTGCACAAAAATATATATGTCCAACATTTCTGAATACAGCCAAGAAACTTCCAGGTGACCCTTGAAAAGGAATCACTTTATGATTTGCCTTTGTATTGTACAAAATTCCCAGTGCCTGTGCGTTGTACTTCAATGTCCAGACCTCCAAGGCAGTACACCTCTGTTTTTATTGCTGCCATGTTTCTTCAAAGCATTCACTATTTATCCACATGTGGCATTTCTCTGTTCATTGTTTGAACAAAAATAGCTCAATTTGATGAGTGTCAGATGTAGAGTACTTATTTCCTTACTAAGTTTAAAACCAAATCTGTTTCTAACAATAGAAACTGTTTTCTGTAATTCAGTAATGGATGCAGCGTGCACTAATCTGTTTTCTGGAAATTTAAAGAGGATTTTTCACTTAAAGACAGAAGGAGAAAGTGCAGGTTAAAGTAGCATCTGTTCTTCTCTATCTGTGTTCTTTTGTCAATATGCATCTATTTTTTGTATATTTAAGACTGTAAAATAAAAATCAGTATAGATTATGACAGGACATCTCTGAATTCTTACTGAATTTGCACCAGTCCAGGGTGGGTGACAAGAACAATTCCTTAGAAGAGGTCTGTTGTACTGGGGCATTATTTCAAGTTACCTTATTCAGGATACGATAGAAAATTTGGATTAAATATATTTCATGTGCCAAATGTTATCAATAAAAGGATGGCCCTCCATGTTTTTCCCGGGAAGCCAGCTTTATGTCAGTTGATCCTTACAGACTGTAGTTCATTCGAGCAATGTCTTGCCTAACACCTGATACAAAGCATTTGGATGCAGTGATGCTGGCAATTTGTTGAGGTGTATGCAGAAAAAAGTTGGTGAGACAGAGGTCTAGTTCAACAGTTCTTTTTTTTTTTAATAACATTCTTTATAAAGTCAGAGTTGGTTGTCAGTATTCAGGATGCTGTCACAGGTGACTTCTGCACCTGACACTTCTCTAAGCTTGGATATGGCTGCCATTACCTGCCACATGCATCCTCAGGTTAAGAATTTTTTTGTCAAGTTTTATTTGAGGATTTTAAGCTATCAGCTCATGCTCTGAAATGGCCTTCATTGTCTTTGGGTAAAGAGGATTTAGCACAGCATTTTATTCTTGATGAGTTCAAAGCATGACTTGATTTAAGCTGTTAGTTATTCAGCCAGTCTCATATTTCCACCTTCTCTCAATAATGCTGTGATCACTGTTGAGAAACTTGTCACTCACTTAAGAAGAAGGTTTAAGGTTAGGTTTTGTTTGTGAAGAAAAATTCTTACCTTAGAAACAATTCCAATCTTTTGCCCACCAAGTTTGATAGGCAGGTTGATTTCTTCTGTTTAACTTCACAGGTTTATAAACAAGCGATGCAGTCAGTACACAGGCAAATCTAATTTTTCAGGCAAAACAGTTTGGTGATTATATATGCAAATGAAAAAAACATACTTTTAAAGTTTCATTATTGTTACAGTAGACCCTGCAAAACAAACCTATATGAACTCTAAATAACACGAAAATCAGGATTCACTTAGTAATTATTGTGTAGCATCAAAACTATTGAAACGCTGGCAAAATTAATTTGAACAGAAGTGCTCATGTTTGGGAACCATGATATTTGATCATTGCTGAATAATATAGATTGCTTTTTTTAACAGGGGTCTCCCAAAAGAAATTGAAGACCCTTTAGAAATTTTGCAAATAAAATCTCACATGTAGTTGTAGCCAATCCAGTTGTATGGATTGACATATCCGTACTGTGGGACTACACAAAGCTTCTTAGGACACCTTCTTGAAACAGTTAACTACCGAAGAGGCAAAAATAAACTTTGTTCTTCCCTCTATAATCTCTGAATAATCTTTTGCTTGGTAGTATTCTCTCTGCTTCTTTGGCTCCTGGCTTTACACTCAACAACAGCTTTATTCAAATCATATTCTTTGTGCCAGTAGTCTGCATGAACATATTCTGTTCCCAGTCCTGTGCAACGGTGAGTATTCCCAGCAAGAGGCGCACTGTGCAGAGTCTGTGCACAGCCCTGGAAGGAACGTGGCCCTTAAGTGCACTGGATTCTCCAGGACTCAAATGGTTCTGTAGAAGAGCAGCAGTACACTCACTCAGTGATCATGAGATGCTCCTGGAGAGACCAGCTCTCTTCAGGTTTAAGCCGGGTTGGAGCTGGTTGCGCTGCAATGGCAGCTGGGTGAACTTGGTTAGCAACATTTTCAGGTTTTAATTCCATTTACAAAATCTGTCACATTTCTGATACTGCCTTACAGATGAAATGACCTTAACTTATGGGACAAAAATAAATTGCCAGTTGCTGCCATGCATTACAAATTGCTTGTGAAAGTTGATGAACTTGCTACTCATCAGTGAATTTCACAATATAAGTATCTGAAGTTTTCTGCCATAATATTATAATTTCTGTCATAATATAAATAGAGTCAGAACATTATAGAGTATTAGTTCATTATTAGTACCTGCATGTCCACTATGTTTAGCTCAGTGCCTTTACTACAGTGGCATGTTAGCCGACCATATATATTCAGAAATAATCTCAATTTCTGAATACCAGCTCACTAAAAAATAAACGTCTCAAAAATTATACTAAAGTGAGTCTTGCAAACCAAACTTCTGTTTGAATGTAAAACCAAAAAGACAGATGGAAAGTAACCTTAGAAGTCAAAATTCTAAAAATGAAACTCAAAGTTAAAATCTTAACATGAGGTCATTTAAATATGAAATTAAATTCATGTGAGCAGAGAGGAACAAAGAGGGCTTATCTCCCTGTCCATCTGGCAAATGAATGACTGGGAAGATCATATCCTTAGAAGTGTTCTTGCAAAACAACTCACTGGGGACCTGACCATAACCATGTGGATTGTGAAATGTTTGTTGCTCTTGTATCAGTGGTGTGTTGTATTATGATTGTTATTATGATGTAGACTTGGGGTTTTGTATGGTATGAGAAAGTACTAGAAGGTGAGTCACAGCTTTTTTTTTTCAGTTAGTGAAAACTCATTTTCTCCATTTTCAGTTATTGATTGATAGAAGGTGATGTCTGTCCTTGTATGGATATACTGCTAAAAGTTTCATGTGATTAGCAGCATAACTGGGAAGAGAAAAAAGAGATGGAGAGTGAAAAAGAAACTAAACGATGCCAGAAATTGAGTACAAACAGGACAGGATGAAACATTATCTTAAAACCATGCAGTAAACTGAAGAAGGAATAAATGGGTTTCATTTGCATTATTTGCATCATATGCTTTTCTCAGAACAATTTTCAAGCTGAATACTGAGTATGGCAATATTAATTATTCAATGTTTCATTCTCTTCAGATGAAGTGAGGTCTCATCTAGATACTTCCTGCAAACCACTAAGTCCTTAAGTCATGGAATACCTTGTGAACTTTAAAGTGTTACTTCAAACTAGGGCTCACATTATGAAAAAAAGTCAGCAAAATCAGACTAGAAGGCTCTTAACAAAATGTAACAAGATGTAAACAGAGTATATCTTTCTGGCCTCTTCTGTATTGTTGGGAAAGCCTTAAAAATATATCCTGTAAAATGTTGGGGTTTTCCAAGGCCCTGGGCAAAGACTGAGCCTGTGATTCATTAGACATCATTATAAATGAAGAGATCAGACTCTCCCCCTCTCAGAGGTGACCTACACTTCTCCATGGAAACTGATCTCTGTCTTCATGCACTGCTGCTGTAGAGCACGGGAGGCCACCGTGTCCCTTCTGCCACATCCTGCCTTCTTTTGTGCATCAGGGGAGAAAGAAGTCTGAGACAGTCTTTGTAGCATATTTGTCCAAAACTAAATTTGTCAATATCAGAAGGATTAGCAGCCAAGTTCCCTCTACTCTTGCCTTTTTTGGGAGGACATGAGGCAAGTTTCAGGACTATTGTCAAAGGAACTTTTGCTCTTGGTAGCAGGAGAGATAAAACCGCGTGTCACACAGCAGCCGGAGAATTAATTATGAAGAAAAGGTGTATATATTTTTTTCTGTTGAAGAGTATTTACAGTGTTTTAATACAGTCACGATGGTGAATTCTTTTCCCAGTCTGTCACACAGTTTATCATTTTATTTTTAAGCTCCTGCCCACCACGTGTCCTTTCCTTTGTCAAAACAGACCATGAAAATATATTTTTCTGATGAGAGGCAGAAGGCATGGCCATTTAACTGTATGCTTTTATACATCTACAGATGCAGCAGCTTGAGAAGCAAGTTATAGATGCTGATCGTCAAGCAGAGAGAGCATTTCAGCAGGTATAAATGGAATAAATATCTCCACTAGCAGTGTGCTTGTGGTACTTCATTGAGGTGAAACTCAAAAAACTGCTTTAAGTACTTCTAAAAATGGAGAAGAAGACAGTTTCCTTTAAAATCTATTGATTGTTGTAGTGGAGAGTTCTAACACCTTTCTTTGCTCACTATCCAGTTCAGGTCAATAAAGTCAAAGCTAACATCACAAATCAAAAGTAGATACATGGAATGAGCTTCATTGATGCATCATGGGTCTTTGATATATGATGCATGTGGAAACAAAAGGGAGAGGAAACAATGACCTGTTTTAGAAGATGTGTAAGAAAATAAAATGAGGCTACCCAATACAGCCTCTAAATAGAACTGTTCTGTGTTGTTTGTTCCTCTTGTAAAAGTTGCATAATTTAAAGAATGAGATTGTGGTGAAATATTTAACCAAAGGTGCCTTTTGATTCCAAATGGCAGATTTAGCTACTGTAGACATTTTATGAACATACCTCTGGTATCGCTGAAACATTCCTCGTATCTTGCTGTGAGATAGATAGAAACTGAAAATTATAAGACTAAAAATGTTCATGTACTAATTCGGAGTTAGAAAACATTCCTGACTACCAGCCAAGTATTTTTAAGCAATTTTTTAGAATGCTACTGATAATTTGCTGGGGTTTTTTACAGTGTGCCACTGTTTATTTATTAAAACATTGTTTACAGCTCCCTGTAGATAAATTGCATTCTTCCCATACTGGTGTTTCTAAAAGCTTGTGTGTTACAAAACTAGAAGCCTCTCACAGATACACAAAATCTGTGTAACATCTTCCAGTGTTTTGCCAGTCCTGCTGGTATTAAATGCATAGGGAGACATAATGAACTGTGGGGTTTCTTCTCAAATAGGCTTCAAAACTTTGAAGGGTTGTCTTAAAACTTAAGCGTGGAGGCAGTTTTAAGTTTATTTTGTGATTAAATTACTACCTTTGACTTGGAGTGTCATATTCCTTAAACTTCTATATTTGACTTTCCAAATAGGTGCAGATCATGGAAGAGAAATTAAAAGCAGCAAATGTTCAAACAAGTGAATCAGAAACCAGGTTGTATAAGAGATGTCAAGATCTGGAGATCCTGATACAAGATAAAAATGATACAATACAAAAACTGGAGCAACAACTTGAAGAACAGGTTAGGAATAATGGTGTTACAAAAGAGAAACATTAATTCCCTTTTTAATTAAACAAAAGAAAAATAAAAATTAGATCAATAGAGGACAGAAAAGTTTAGCAATATTTCTGTTGTTTGATTCAAGAGGTTCCCATTGGAAGTATATAATTTGAATAACATTTATTCCTTTTCAAATTACATTCTGGCTTCCATTGAAAGAACATTTGACTTTTAAGAGAGGAAAGATGATATTCCTCTTCACTGTCCCCCCTGATGAGCTTTCATTTTTACTAGAGGAAAGAGGAATAGCAGCCTCTGTGAAGACCCTATTCCTCATTTTTTAAAAATCATCATGTATTGTCCAGGAGCCTGAATGACTTCAAGGAATCTTAGGATTTGTGTCTGAAGATACTATTCAGACAGATTATATTACTCAGTGAAAATTATGCTTATGTCAATTTTTTCCAGAAGCAAATAAGACTGCAAGAAGCAAAAATCATAGAAGAAAAAGCAGCTAAAATAAAAGAATGGGTGACAGTCAAGCTTCATGAGGTATAACTCTTGCTACAATACTTAACACAGAAAATATATTGGTGTGATACCCCTTAGACTTTTTGGCTGTTAAAGGCCTGTGTGCCATAGTAAAAAAAAAAAAAAAAAAAAAAAAGCTTCTCAGTTTCAATGATTTTATAGTTATTTGCTGGAAGGAGGAGAAATTAAAACCATGGCACAGAGAGCAGAGTGTCCACGTCACCTAAATTCTGATGTCTGATTTGGTCAGCCAGTATGATCTGGGTCCTCTTTCTGGAGAAGGGATCCAGGACTTCTCTCTGGTAGGTCAACTTCTTCACTAGTTGAGAGAGCTTAGCTGGCAAACAGCTTATTCAAGCAGATGCCTAAAGTGTGAATAATCCCCAGAACGCCAACCAAGCCTGCTGGGGCCTGGCAGAAAAAAGGCCTTGATCATTTTTTATTTCACAATGCCCACTTACTCTTAGTCATGAATAGTTTCAGGGACACTAGCTCTAGTTTCAAGAGACCAGTTGTCTCCCTTTTTTCTCTAGTGTGGTAAGATAACCATGTCTTTGTCCTGCCTAAGGCTGCCAGCTTTGGGGTACAGCTGTGCTTTCTCCTCCCTGGGTGTAGAATTGAAAGTTGCCTGTAAAAGTTAAAATTTTACTCTCTTGTAGTTTACTGGAAGTTATACTTGAGTTGAAAAACAATAAAGTTACTGTTTTTGAAGTAAGAAACTAGAAGTTTCTTACATAAAGTACTTACTTTTTGTCTGTGAGCCTAAAGTATGTGATTTTGAAATAACTGAATAAAAATGTCATTAAATTTAGCTAAAATTACTATGAAAAAGTTTAGACAAAATCAAGTATGACTCAAAGTATTTACTTACTCTTTATGGAAAATCTCAAGCTAGTTTCACAGATGTGACTAAGTGTCACTCAGTGGGAAATGGAATTGCTGGCTCCCTTCTGTGTGACATACTCAGATTCAAATCTGTTTGCCTAATCTGGAGCAGGAGTTTGAATACAGCATCTGTTACCTCCCAGTGGTGGGCTACAGCAGTGGGTTGTTGGGTTTTTATTTCCTGTAGGAAGACTTTTGCTTTGTATAAAGTTTATTAGCACCTTTTTTTTTTTTATTTATTTTTAATTTTTACTGTGGAATGGTAAGAAAGCATTAGGATCATCATCATCATCCTCTCTGATTCCTCTGCTCACTCTTGGTTTTGCGAAGTGGCACAGGAGTTTGTAATTCTAGCCTTCTGCTTTTATTAAAAATGCCAATGCAGTTTTCTTTTTCTCTTATTTATTAAGGATTTTTAAAGCAGTCATGGGTTTGCTTGGTTGGGGGAATGATTTTGGCAGTCATTGCAGGGAATTAATTGTTCAGAAAAAAGAGATGCCTAGACTGGTATTTAGAGAAGTAGCAGAGAGGAGATTATTATTTGAACTGGCTCTATCCTTAGATAAGTAGGAATTCAGAAAAAAATGTAAATGATGTAATAGCTTTAAGTTTTCTTTCACCAATGGATGAGATTACATTTATATGCTTTTAGTTAGAGGTGGAAAATCAGAACCTTCGCTTGATCAACCAAAAGCAAACCAAAGAGATGAAAACAGTACAATCTAAACTGCAAGGTAAATGTACAGATCTTCTGAAAATTTCTCTCTATATGACACATTTCTTTCTATTCCCTATTAATGTGTGCATCTACATGATTGAAGATATTCTGTGAAATCACAAAGCTTTCAGAGTATGAGCTGTCATCAGAGTCACTGTACATGAAGGTGTTAGGAAGGAATAATTTGATTTTATGCTAAAAAGACGCTCAGACAAGGCACAACTGGTTTTTGTGGGGTGAACAGGTACTGCTGTTACTCAAGAGATTCTTGAAATAATAAGTTTTTATTGGATTCAGGACAGATCTTTGCTTTCCCTTCTTTATAGCACAGCTGGTCACAAAACTGTTAAAGAATACTTGAATGTCAGTCTGCATTTGCTTTTTCTAGCAATTGGTCAGCTGGGAATCAGAACTCCAGTCAGGTATTTTTAGTTACTATCTTTGACTACAGTGATACAAAATCTTAATTCAGATCCAGTATCACCAGGTTCCTCTCCAAATGGGTACAGTAAATGTAAAAACCATAAAGTGTAAATAGAAAAAAGGGGAATATCCCCTCCAAAGAGCATTATTTCACATTGATCAAAGTTGAATTTTATTCACCACCATGTTTCCTGTTCACCAGCTTTCTTAAGTGTGTCTGAAGGTTCCCATCTCCTCTCCATGGCTGATCTGACAACTTACTGTCATATCAAAATTTTGTTAATTTGCTTCCTAGCCCTCATTTCTTGCCAGTGTATCTTACATATACATGTAAATACACATATATTTAGAAATGTGTGTAGAGAAGTGTGTGTACCCACATAATATGCATAATATACGAAAAAGCAAAAATTTACAAATTGATATACAACCTAAAGTTTTCAAGATGCACTTATCTGTTAATTAAGAAAATGGATAGATTTCCTTCTTTGCTATCTTTTGATATGTAGCAATTCTATATACTTCTAGTCATTCTCTTCTGAGAGATCTATTTAAAGGCTTTTTCAGACCCTGTAGTTTCCAGTACACATACTGATATGCCCAAAAATATTAAGAAATTTATTACTATTAGCAGTGTCCATGCTGGTGACCGGCTATATATTATGAACACGTGGTAACGTTTTAAGCAGATTTACAGGTAGGGTAAGGGCCTTTTGTTCTTCCATCAGCCACAGGGATTTTTATGAACAGGGATGGACAGATTCCATATTCAAGGCAGTTCATCAATTTCTGCTTTCACTTTCTCTTGAAGTCTTCCTCCATATAGACCTTCTAAACCTGGTAACTTACTCTTCCATATTTCCTGTGAAATTGTTAAAAGATTTTTTCTTCCTATTGTTATATCAATTTTTAAGAACTAGAAACATTGCTCTGGGTTTCTGCTGATGATGAGAAGTGAGAGATGTCAAGTAGGATTTCTTCCTATAATACAATTTTTATCATCTTTTTTCCCAACACTTTAGTTATCTTTAAAAAAACTTTGCACTGCAGAGTAAAGAGAAGAGTTGCATACTTGTTGTATCTCACTAACACAAGATTTCTGAATTCCTATTCTTCAGAAGCTACTGGTAAGAAATCTGTTACTTCAGCACAAAAACCTGGAGAGTGTCAGCGACTAAGCAGTTTGACTTTTGGATGCTTTTCAAATAGAGCAAGAAGTCCTCAACCGTCTCCTAAGCTTGAAGAAATAAGCAAGGCTTCATCTAAAGAGTCAGACTACCCTGAAGGCAAAAACATGCCAGGTACTTTGTCACCACCACTGCCATTTTATTCTGACACAAGTGGGAAACTAAAATCAACAACTCTGTCAATGCATCCAAACCAGCTGTTTTCAAAGTGCATGCCAGTACTGTCTCTGTCTGTGCCGCTACTCTTCTATTATTAGGAAGAAATTCTCCTGTTGAGCACTACAGTTTCTGTAATACCACTAATAGCAGCACACAGAGGCTCCTGGGTGCTTTGGCTGCGAAGTAAAGATGTGGCTGTGACCTTTGTAGTTGCTCTGGTCCTTCGCTTGAATCCCTTGTGCTGTTTATGACCTCAGTATCTTCTCCACAGTTAATTATGGTATCCAGAATGGCAAGCTGGGGTCTTTTGAAAATTAGAAACTGAAAGAGATCCTGTGAATATGTTGTGTATTTAGATTACAAAAAGTTCATTATGAAGGTGGCTGTATATTATTACTTCTGTTTTTACAGAGGAGGGAACTGAAGTAAGACTGATTTTTTTCAAGAGGAAGGATAAGACATAGAACCTTAGGCTTTCCTAGGTGGAAACAGATAATTTTGGGGGCTTCATTACTTTAATGTGGGTGAAATGAAAATCTTTGTCTTATTCAGTCCGATGCAACTTCACACAGGTATTTAACATAGACTTTTCAAACTGTCTGTGTAGAAAAACCCTGGTTCTTGCATCTGATTGAATTTGGGAACATGCAGACCTCACTAACATGTTGCAAGCTATAGCTTTCTCTTGCAAAACTAGGTAAAAGTGAAGAGCAGAAACAAAGCTATTTTTAACACAGTGTCTTTCCTGAAGTACTTTTCATGAGATTCTCTTGTATATCTTAAGTATTCACCACTGGGGATACAATAATAGCTTTCAGAATAAATGTCTGGGTATAAACACAGTAGAAATGCTCAGAATACTTGATTTGTTAATGAAAATCCTGACAAGCTTTTATTAAACTTCAGTTTTCCTTAGATTTAATAAAGCAGCTCGGTTTTTATGCCCGCTTAAATATTTGGCTTTTTGTTAGTTTTGTTTGTTTGTTTTCACACATACATGGCTTACTTTAAAATATGGCTTCAGTCTACTTATCTTTATATTTATTGCCATTTTTTAGTTCAGCTAGAACTTTGAGTAACATTTATTACAGGTTTTTTGCAAATGTAATTTGCATTCAGTCACATTAAAAATTTTTTAATCTTTTTCTTAATGTTTATTATTTACAGTATTAAAAAACATAAATGTTTTCACTCATTTGAAATTATTACCAACTTACTAGTTGCAGGCATGATGACAAAACCATTTATCAGTCAAGTTTGCTAAAGTAATTTTCTCATGTTCATTATATTTCTCCTCTAGAGAAGGATATCCTGGAAACTACTTTTGCTGGTCCTGTGCACGAGACAAATAAAGGTCAGAAGTCACTGCAACAAAGTTCCTCTGGTTCAGAGCAGAACAAAAATGTGAGAACAAGTTGCTCATCCAAAGACATAGACAGTGACATGTCAAAGAACTCATGCACTACTGGGAGTGACTGGAGCTCAGATGAGGAAGGAGGAGACAATAAAGGACTGAAATCCAGGTGTGCATCGACCCTTTCGAGCCACACATCTGAAGAGAACGCAAGGTACAGTAGAGTGGGGAGTGAAATGTATTTGACAGCATCTGATGACAGTAGTTCTCTCTTTGAAGAAGAGAGTTTTGATGTTAAGAGGACTCAGCAAAAGAAGCTATACTCATGGCAGCAAGGATCCCAAAGAAAAGGCCTGAGCAATTCGGGTGGAAAGAGCAACTCTGACTTCACAAGGAAAAAGAAAGACCAAGATAGTTCTTCAGATGAATTGAGTAAGAAATTTCAATCACAGAGACTTGATTATTCATCCTCATCCAGTGAGGCAAATACCCCAAGTCCAATTTTAACCCCTGCTCTGACACCCAAACACCCAATTCTAGGAACTTCTGCAGGTTCTCAGTGCACAACTCCATCAGATTTTCCCTCAAATTTGCCACATCCAAAGTTACGGACTCCTAATGTCTTTAGTCTAAATTCAGTGTTAGCAAAGAAACACCTAAGCCAGCCCCAGCTGAGTTCTGACAGAATGTTTGGTAGAAACAGAAATGCCATAAGCATGATCCGTCCGTGGAGACCTCAGGAAACAGACATAGATCTGGTGGATGGAGAAGATACCGATATTTTAGAGAAGATGGAGATTGGCGGTGATGAAGGAGTGTTTACCTATGACTGCACTGAAGCCCAAAATGCTGAAGCCCAGGAACTCTGTGATACGACAAAAAAGGGTGCTAGCAACAAACCTCCAACACCTCCTTTACATCGATTTCCTTCCTGGGTAAGTGTGCTTATAGATATTCTTCCTACTGGAAAAAACTAACTCATTTTCATTACTCTCTTCTCTGACTTGTTGCCTCTATTTTAATTACTTTCTGTTTAATGACAAAATGGGGCAGTACCTTAAACTACAAACTCAGAACCTAGTTTTATTTTCAGCGCAGTATTCCTGCCATTGAAAGACATGGTCTCTATTTTATAGATAAACCTAGGTTTTTTCATGTCACATCTAAGTTATGTATGTCTTTTTGAGTGTATCCAAGGATGTCATGCTTGTGACTGCATTTATTTATTTATCTGAACACTAACACAGCCCAAGAATGCTGGTGTCTATGCCCTTGCTGTAACTGCTGTACCACTCAAAATCTAGACAATAAACTCAACAGCAGACAACTACAAATTACAGAAGTAACTGATCACATTTCCAAATAAAATTTTAAAGCCATTGGTCAGGATATTAAAATAGATATTAATATGTCTTACAGAAAATCCAAAATTAATTGTGTCAAGACTCACTGATTCTGCAGTTTCAGTGTCAGAGATTTGTTAACTAATAATTTATTAAATATATTTATTTACTAATTATTATTCAAAGAGGAATAATACATTATGTACCAACTTCTCTCTATAGATATTTCAGTGAACTTTTTGCATTTTTTTATTGTAGCCTTTTAACACAAAATGGTTGAAAAGGTGTCTTCTAATGGCATTTCTCTGCTCCTAACACACAATGTTCCATTAAAAAACATTCTTGCTATAGCTTCTTTGGCCCCTGATAATAGTACTTTTAAGAATAAGTTACTAACATTGTATGAAAAATGTCAAAAAAAACTATGGCTATGATGTGTACAGCATAGAAAAGAAGGGTGCATTTCCTAGCTGCTATTGACAATGTCATTTTATGAACCATTTTATCACCTGGTTGCACTATGTGATAAAAGAACTAGGAGGCTTAACAGAACAAAAGTAATTGTTATGTTTTAATTATCTACTATCAAATCCATTCTGCTTGTATAGGAAAGTAGAATTTATGCTGTAGCCAAATCTGGTTTAAGGATGTCTGAAGCTTTAACCGTGGAATCTCTTAATAAAAGTAAGTGGTTCAGTTGTTCATTGTCCCATCAACAAAAGTTCTCTCCTTATGGTGGTTTGTGAGCAAGGACCTTTAAAATGTTTTTAGAAATATTTAATTATCAGTTATATAAAATCTAGAAGATCATTGGTTATCTTTCCATTGTCTTCTGGTACCTTACATCTTGACTTTGTGCTGAATTTGTATTGTTCACTCCAGTTTACTTTGCATTTCACTACTTTGAAGATTCTATACCAGGTACCAGTTTAAAAAGGGATAGTGTTCTTGATTGCAGTTTTGTTTATGTTTTTAAAAGCATTGTAAATTTTTAAAAGCTATAAATCTCACATTCAAGAAGAGTTTAGGAGTTAATTTGCTTTTTATAGTCGTTATACAACGCCAGAAAAAAAATAAGTTTTAATTTTGTTAACTGGGGGGTGGATTAGGAAAGCAATTTACAAAATATGTTGCTTTTTTAGGTGCTGTTTCACTAACTTCATGCTCCATATCTGGATTATATACTTCTCTGATATATAAGAACATGACCACTCCTGTCTACACCACTTTGAAAGGGGTAACTGTATTACTGTTTAAAAAAAAAATTCAAATAACCATTAGGCTTCACATCAAGAAACTTGCTATTTCACATTTGATACTACCATGCCAAATATGTTGCAAGTTGACGAATAGAGATCAAAGACCCCCAGAAATAATAGAAATGTCAAATAGCTGGGGAAAAAAAAATACAAAACGTTACTGGACTAGGTCAGTTCTTCTTAGGTTCCTTGCTGATTTTTTCCAAAGGCTTGTTAATTATTAAACAGAACCACATGGTGTTCAATGTCATAATTAAAAGTGTGTGTATGTGTAGTAACGTCTTTGTGTCAGTGCCAAAGCTGTTTCTAGTCACACAGCCAGCAGTCAGTAATCACAGCATTGTTTGTTTTCTGGCAGCCTTTTGTGATTTGGAAAGACCCATGCCTTGAGCTACCTCAGGTTTCTGTTTTAAACTATGGGTGTGGTCGAGTATACAGAGGGCAGAGGGAATCCAGTTTCATGTTAATATTTGTGTGCCAAAACTCACAACCCATGCAAGAACAGCTTTGAGTATTATGAAGCCAGCAGAGCCCTGCCTCAGTACGCAGGAAATGACTGATAGCCTCTATGCAAGGTATCAAAGGATGTTGTGTTTGTTTCTGCAGAAAGCAACTCAGATAAGCAACAGCCCATTTCTGGATGAGTCGTCAGGATCTGAGGAAGAGGACAGCTCTCGATCCAGCTCAAGGACTTCCGAGTCTGATTCTCGAAGCAGAAGTGGTCCAGGGAGTCCTCGGGCTATGAAACGAGGTAGGCAAAACCGTAAGAACCAGTAACTTCTGGGAACTTTGGAAAACTAGGCAGTTCACATGATTTTCTTAGGAATTTATTTCTTCCTTAAATGTGTGGACATCTAAAATCCAGGCTCTCAAAGCCCAGATCCATTACTCTGTCAAGAGAAAGGACTGTTACAGATGGTTTTCTTTTTATTGCTGTTTTTACAGCTATCTTTTCAAGGTACTAATCTTGTAGCCGGCTGTTGTCATGGGGGGAAAGTGACATGTACATTTAAGGCAAGAAGCACCATTCTATGTATACTCTGTCATGCCAAGACTTCCTCTGACTTTTAACTGTAGAAAAATAAAAATAAAAATGACATAGGAAAAAAAACCGCCATCAGAAACAAAACACACATATATTCAAGTTTATCAAACAATTTCATGTGATCAGAAAGCAGATGGAAAAGTTCCCCCAATAAATTATTTGGTCTTGTCACCTCATGCAATGAAAGACTTTTTTCATTTTTAGAGTGGTTGTCATAAGGTCCTGTGCAAACATGTAGTTAAAGCACTTGATTCTGGTAATGCCATGTATTTTATGGAAAACAGATCTCACAGGCCTAAGTGACTGTGTTTTCCATCTGCAAAATGGAAATATTATGCTTCATAATATTGAAAAATACAGTCCTTCCTCATTAGATGACATTATCAGTATTACATCTCTGTATTTCTTCACTGTGTAAACCAAGGGAGACCAAAATCCCAGTGAGGTCGAGTGTTAAGCTCCCTTATTATATATTGCTTTAGAAATGCTAAATAACATTATTTGGTAGTCTCAATTATACATGTAAAATTCCCAGTTAGCAGGAGCTCCATTCAGTGACCCTAGAGCAGGTTGACAGCCACTGGTCCCACTCGGCATTCTCCAGTGGCAGCCACAGCTGGAGTCCAGTCCTGTTTCCAGTGATGTAGTTTTGCCACATAAGTGTGGAAAGGCAGATCTTGCTTCCCAGCAGCTCCATCCTGCTGAGCAAAAACCAGTGCCATGACTGCAGATATATCTCATGTTACATGTTTACACAACAGAAAGCTAAATTGGGTAATTTAAAAGCTGGTTTCACCTGCACTTGATATCTGTGTCTGTAAAATGAAGCCATTCCTTTTCTTTGTGCTTTTTTCCCCATAAAATTGTCCTTGCATTATTTCATGTGTGGAAACCTTTCTTAACCACAAAACACATATATACATGTCTTTCTTGAGATCACATTCTTCAGAATTCTAGGTGGTCACACATTTCACCAAAAGCATGATTAGCTCGCTGCAATTTGTTATGAAAGATCCTCCATGAGAAGAGAAGAACCCACTCTGAAAGTCTTGGTGGCTTACCACAGCAATAAATGAGAAAAGCCTTTTTGAAGAATAAAACTGGCAAATCAGTTGGGAAATTATTGAAACAAAGGAAAAAAGGCCTTTTCATTTCAGTTTTGGAGAGTATGTGGAACACTAGTCCTTTCAAAAGAACACGTTTACATGCATGAAAATATTTCTATAATGAATGAGGGAGGAGTTTGAATTTTTATTACTGATTGACTAGAATTGAAAGCAGGGTGCATTTTTTTTCAGGATTAAAGCTAATAAACTCTAAACCCCCCCTGAAATACAAAAATCAAACTTTTAGAAAACCTTGGTATACAAATTCATACTAATTGCAGAACACAGTCACCTACAGCTTCAACACAAAGGAGATACTGAGTATGACTTCTTAGTATGCAAGCAGTTGTCTGAGAAATCTGGCTGCTACAGTTTCTGAGAGAAGGTGCAGGGGGAAAGATGCTTAGTTTAATTAAAGATCCTGGGGTTTTATCCTAAACAATGAGTATGATTCATGGCACTAACTCCCTCCTTAAAGAAGCTGTGGTAATGTAACAGAAGGCGATAAATACTGAAGACATTTTTTTGTTGTTGTTCCATTTACAAGAGATTTTAACTGTTTAATTATGAATAAAATGTGAATTAGCACCGTGCTAATAGTTCAGTGTGCTGATATTTAAAAAAATCCTTGGTTCCTGATGGATTTATGCTAATACTTATGTTTGCTTGCAGATTCTGTTCAGATGTTCTTTCTGCACGGCTATTCTGATCTCAGTTGTTTCTAACGTAACCAAAAAATAGATAAAGAACTCTCTTTCTTCTTTTACCACAGGTGCATCTCTGTCTTCTATGACCTCAGAAAGTGACTATGCTATTCCTCCAGATGCATATTCAGTAGATACAGACTATTCAGAGCCAGAGCAGAAACTGCCTAAGACCTCGTCCTCATCTAGTGATAATGGAAAAAATGTGAGTACTGAAGTTCTGTGAAGTGCACCTGAGCTACTCTGTGTATATTTATGTTCAAAGACTGCAACCAAACCTTTTCATTCAGTCTTGCTGACTCACAGACTGCCTTATGAGTACAAACAGCAAAATATACCAACTATGTTAGCCAAGTAATACGGTAATTAGTGAAGGAAAATGGAAGATAATTCTAAGCTTTCCTATATAATGAAGGAAAAATAAGTCAGCAACTCCGGAATGCAATTCAAAGTACTTGAGATTTCCTTTCTTGGAACCAGGTCTGGTATCAGATTGTATATGAAATATGCAAAACAGTTTAAAATTATTATTTGAGTAGTCGGGTAAATAGAAGGGCATTCCAAGAAGCAGCTGAAGTCATCAGTGGAAATCTATGCGCAGTAATAAGTTTCTATCCTTTCCTCATACAGAAAAAACATCAGAGAAATCCTAGGTAAAGTAACATGTGAAAACAGGCCAAAGAAACAAAACTATTGTGAGGTACTGGTCAGCTTCCAGTAGGTTTTTAATGGCTTGTGTTAGTAGTTAGTGTCTTAACATACAAGTGGATTGACTACCTGCTGATAAAGATTATTTTAAGCTTTCTTCACAGAGCAAAACTGTGACCTCTTCTCTGTACATGTACACAGTAGAGGTTTGTCTGTGAGGAGCTCAGAATTGCAGTGCTTTATATCTGGTTTTCAGGCTAGGACCTGGAGTTGGCAAAGAATAATACATTTAACTTCTATTCATCTCGTTCCTTGTTTAATATAAACAACTAGAAAGTAAAATCAGAAATCATAATATTCTTCATTCTCTTGTATAGTTCAGGGCACTTACTCTCCTTCATGTACTAAAACAGTAAGTAGGGATATTCATTAGTTATCCCATGTGCATGACAGTTGTCTTAACTGATGCTTGTAAAGACGTGGTCCTTGGATTAAAAGTATTATCAAATACTGTCATTATTATTTAGCATGCTTTAAAGACATTAATATATCTGTGTGTGTATTTATACATATTTCTGAGGAGCAGAGGTATATATGTGTATCTAAGCACTTTTTATCCAACTTCTAAACAACCAGGAACCTTTGGAAAAATCTGGATATCTGTTAAAAATGGGTGGCAAAGTAAAAACCTGGAAACGACGGTGGTTTGTGCTTAAAGGAGGTGAATTGCTCTACTACAAATCTCCAGTAAGTACGTGTAACTTACCTGTTGTTTTGTCTTAGATTGTTTACTGATAATCTAAGGCTGCTAGAAGGAAAAAAAAAATGCACTTCTGGTTTCTAAGCTGTTAGCGAGTGATTCAGTACTCATTTCCTCAAGAGGTGTACAAGGTACACAATGTCTAACTAGAAAGTATTCGTCAAGATTAATGTTTAAATTAGTCCTATATTAATTTATTGCTGTTTTTTTGGTAGATTAAAAATGTTCTTTTTCCATTCTTTCCATACAGAGTGATGTTATTCGAAAGCCTCAAGGTCAAATTGAGCTAAATGCATCCAGCCACATTGAAAGGGGTGATGGAAAACAAACAATTCAGGTGCCTCCTTTTCTCCTCTGTTGCTGTTTCAGCATTCCCCCCATCCCCAAAGGCACCCCCTTCTTCCAGTCCCTGTTGCATGTGAAATCCAAGTGTGGACTTGGAATTAAATAATCAGTGCCTTTCATTTGAAACCAAAGAATTTTTTCACTGACAGAAAATAGAAAAAAGCCTACCTGGAGTCTTGTTTGTGTTGCTACAAAGGTTAGATCATCACATATGGAACAGAAATAAAGAGAGCACTTGTGGGGTCAGCCATTGGGGTAGAGAGAATTCATTTGTCTGGAAAGAGAATTGAGTTTTCTCAACTGCCATCCTGGAATTTTCCAGATAAAGATTTTAAAAGAGTCTCTCTGCTCTGTCTGGTCATGGAGTGTTTCATTACTAAAAAGTACTTTGGGGAAGATAAACTCCCTGAAATTGTGAAGCTACATTGGGTGGTGTATGTTACAAATCCCACACTCTGGGGTCAAATATGTCAAGTTCTTGAAGCTCAAGACTGTTTGTTACACAGCTGACCACAGAGAAACGAACATACTACCTGACTGCAGATTCCCCCAACATCTTAGAGGAGTGGATCAAAGTACTGCAGAATGTTCTAAAAATACAGGCTGCCAGCCCACTCTTCGTACAGTCCGAAATCAAGCCAACCATGAAAGGATTACTTACAAAGGTAGGGAAACACTTCTTCCCCCAGTCTGCTTTATTCCAACACTGTTCAGGACAACACTGGCCTTATTGTGCTTCAGATGAGCACCTCATCTAATGCTCTGACTCTTATGCCCTTAATAGAGTTACACAGTTCTAATTTTCTGTCTAGTAATGTGGATAGGAATTTGAACCAAGACATGCATTCCCAATATCACCAAAGTTCAGAGATGGTGAAAATAGTCAGTATTTCTCTATCTGTGATAATTACTAATGTTCTGTAATTGCAGGTGAAGCATGGATATTCCAAAAGGGTTTGGTGTACCCTAGTAGGAAAAATTTTGTATTATTTCCGTAATCAAGAAGACAAGGTAGGTCCCTTTCTTGTTTCTTCAGAAAATGTAGAGTTTAAACTGTAACCTACAGCTTTATTAAGGTACAGTTGGCCTTGGTATTATACACAGATTGTCAACTTGGAAGAGTCTATCTAAAAGCCAGCAATCCAGACCACACCCATTGGTTATCTTCTGCAGGATGTGATACATGTCATGCATGTTATCCCTAGATGAAGGGGGACACTGGTTTGCTTGGAGTTCAGGTGCCCCTTTAGGACAGGCATCAGAAAAGACCCAGCTGTTGTGAAGTTCTGGAAGCAGACCCTTTATATCTCTTCCAGTGGGCGGTGACAAAGATTTAAATGTTCTTTCTGTCCCTCAGTTGACTTCCAAATCCTATTTTTGGTATGTCACTGTATGCCCAAAGTGCTGCAAGAGCTAGGACACTTCATAGACATGATTTCCACCTGGCCCTTTGCTGTCAAGGCATTGTAATTTGTCATCAAGAAACATGTTTTTTAATGGAGGCAGGCCAGAAACAGGATTTTGAACAGTCCACTGAGCCATTATTAAAAAAAAACACTAGAAATTCTCATATTTGTACTTCTGTTTTAAGAAGATACTCATAGTGGAGGCAGTAATTCATAGTTTTTGTATAGAGCCAGTTATTCCCTTTGTCATCCGTTCCTTTTACAGCTGTTTTAAACCTCAATGAAACCCCATTTCTAGAACTATATGAGTAGGATAGCAGTAACCAAGCATCAAAACATTTTACTTTAATCGCTCTTCAAAACAATGTAAAACAGAGCTTAGAAATCAGCTGGCTAGAGTACTAATCTCAAGGTCAACCTACAGAGACATTAAAATTAACTTAAAATTTCTCCCAGGGAAAAATCTCTATGTTTAACATATCTGAATTTAAAAATTTTTACCACTGAAGATTTTGGCATTTTAGCATACTCTTTAGCTGAGAATTTTGCTGGATTCTTGTGAATATTTCCCTCACATCTGGAAGAAGTTTAGCTGCCCTTTTAAAGTAAAATTGAAACTACTTCGCTAACTTTGAACAGAATGAGAATTAAGCTTTTGTAAGCAGAATATGTATGAAAAGTTTTCCAAAGCTACTTTATTTCTAATGTTCAACAATATGCTAATTAAAATCATGTTTTCTGTAGCTGACTGTGTCTGAGCAGAAATAAATTACACAATCCACAGTACAATAATACAATAATGGAGTCCATTTAATTGACCTCCTTTCAAAATGGAATTCAAACTAAAAAGTCAGCCAATTGTGTTTTAGTTAAACTTGGTGAATAAATCAGTCTTGGCTACTTACATGTGAAACGACATCTTTAGATTCTCAGAATCTTATCTTATTCAAAAAGTTGAATGCTTCAAAAGCACTACAGAAAATACGAATCACCACATCATTTTTGTAATCCTCACTAGTGGCGCTGTGGGAAAGGAGGGAGTATTGTGTAGAGTAGCCAGTCAGCCTCTCTCAGTCCTGTCACCCAGTTGTGAAGAGATTTCGTGCTGTATTTATGTTTGTTGAGGTTCCTGTTGATAAGGGCTGTGAAATAACTACTTCTGTGAAAACTTCCTCTTGAATGGCTTTTTTACGTAAAATATTTCCTGACAAATTATGCTAACTACATAAACATCTCAACACGAAAGCTCTGTGATCTCTCAGACTGGAGAAAGAAACCAGCTAGAAGGTCTATCACACAAAAAATTTACCTTTTGAATTTAGAGTATGAACAAATCAGATTAATCAACAATACATTCCTGCCCTCTAAAATAACAAGATCATAATTAAAGTTCTAGTCTTGACACAGGAAATTTTTGCTTGGAACCAGGTTTGGGAACTCTGAAGAACGACTTCTGTCACCCTAACATATATTTATTGCATTAGCTATATATAGAGGCAGACCTGGAAAAGAATTTTTGAAAACCTCATTTTCAGACTTTGTCACATATCATTCTCATTTTGCTCTCTGCAACATCTGGCTTATCTGATATTCCTTGGCAGGTCTGAAAATGAGTAAATACAAACAGGTATGGATGGTAGTTCATGTTTTAATTTCTATTTGCAGAATAAGAAAAAATTGTGTATAATAATAAATGTAATAATATATAATGTAAAATCTGTGTGCACTGAAACAAACATTACCCCTCTCACCAATTTTGATATATACTTTTAGTTTCCTCTTGGTCAAATCAAGCTTTTTGAGGCAAAGGTTGAAGAAGTTGATAGATCCTGTGATTCTGATGAAGATTATGAAGCCAGTGGTCGCAGTTTGTTATCAACCCATTACACTGTTGTTATCCACCCCAAAGAGCAAGGACCCACTTATCTTCTTATAGGATCCAAACACGAGAAGGTAATAAATGGATATTTTTATTGAATTGCAGTAGCACTTCTATGAGTATGGTGCTATGACATGAATATTCCTTGAGGACAAGGACTACTAGTCACCTGGCTTGTATTTTGATATAATAAGATTAACATCGATCAGAGCTCGTCTGCAAATCAATGCTAGTAGCAATCCTTGTTAAAACAGACAAAAATATGCAGGCTTGCCTACATAAGTAGATGGTACCAAATATTTTATATCCTGTAATGAGAATTTTGCTCACATATAGTAACTTGTAGGCAGAGCTGTAGCTGAGAGGTTATAGGGTACTGGTATCCATTTTCACAGACAAGACTAACATAGCACAGACTTGCCCTGCTGTCATAAAGGAGCAATGAGAGGCGCAGTTAAAACCATTTTTATTATTGTTGCTTCATTGTTCTCAAGTAATCTTGTAGACCTCTTTTTGCTTTCTGGCCTTACCCTAGGTTAGCAGGATCTGGCAGCGATAAAAATGACTTATGTAAGCTTTTGGAAGAGGAAAGGAAGAATGCCCTGATAATTAGATATGATTTCTGAGGGTAAAAACTTGAAGAGAGCCCTGTCCAATCTTTCTTGCTTAATTCTTGTAACATAGAGACCATGCATACGTGTTTATTCAACCAAAGGGAAACTCCTTTGGGCTTCAAAAGGAGTGCATGGTAGGGTTTCAAGTTGAGAGCAAATCCTGATGAAGCAGCTTCTTCCAGCATGGAATGAGTGAGCTGCTATGTTTTTCTGCTTTAGGACACGTGGCTTTATCATCTGACAGTTGCAGCTGGAAGTACCAGTGTAAACGTTGGATCTGAGTTTGAACAACTTCTTTGCAAATTATTAAATGTGGAAGGTGATGCCAGTAAGTTTTTTAATTTCATCATACTGATCTTCCAATGCTTATTTAGTAAATGTACTTATGAACTGAATTAATTGCAAAATGTATGTATTTTATCTGTTCAGCTTCTCAAATTTGGAGACATCCTACCCTTTGCCATAGCAAAGAAGGAATTACTTCCCCTCTTACAACATTGCCATCAGAAGCCTTGCAAACTGAAGCGATTAAATTATTTAAGGTAAAACCACAGCAGATGCCTTTTTTATTAACTGACTATTTTACCTCTTAGCTAAAGAATGGCTGTAGGTTGGCTTACTAGAGATATTCAGCAGATAAGAAAAAAGAAAAGAGAAGTTTGTTTTTATCTTTAGTGGAGGTAACTAATGGACAGCAGCAAAATGTGCCCATATTACCTCACCAAAGACTATCAGTTCCAATGTGAAGATGACCTTTTGTTGTGAGGGAGCAGTTTAGGCTTCAGCTTTTGGTGTTCCTACTTATTTGATAAGTTTTCAATAAGTGCATGTTAGTAGAAAAATCCATGGCCATAATGAGTGATAATAATTTTGCCTTGAAGCTCATAGCTCCAAAGAATCTAACAGCATGAACAGATCTCTGCATTCAGAAAATTGTATCTGAAATACTATTTTTTCAGTTAGATTCAGGAAAAAAATCGTAGGCAAGAGTTTTGTTGTCGATACATTTAAATCGTCTGGGAGTTATTTTAAAAATCAGAAGAAGAAGAAAGTAAATTTTAAGTTTAGGCAAGTCAAGGGTTATTTAAAACTGAGATAGCAGGGACTGTAGTGCTCCTTTTAATAAAAAGAAAATATTTTCATATGAAGTAGCTATTCTTAAAAGACCAGTTACTCAGTAATATAAATAGAGAAGATATTCCAGAGCAAAATTATTAAAAGTATTTCACAAGAATCTTTGAATTCACTTTTAGAGATTCTCATAGATCTTTAAAAATATACACATACATCTACGTCCCAGTGTAGTAAAAATGCTTCATGATTAGGAGATGCACACTAGTTCATAACCACTGAGCCACAGCTATTTTCTTGAGAAATTTTGTCGGCCTTACAGCTTTCCCAGTTGAAGGCCAGGTAGGTAGTTGATGCCTATGAGAAGGAGTAGGCTGCAATGCCATTAACCTGCTGCCAGGCTGTAAAGTCTGTTGTAGAGACAAAATAAAATTTTGCTGTTCCTTTGTCTGCATGTTGAGAACTAAATTTACAAATTGGAAGGCATGGAGGTTGGATAAATGAACTTCCTCCACAAAACAAGTCTAAAGAATTAATTCCCTGAAGCATCAGCTATCTGGAGAATTTTGATGTTGTGGTTCAGATCTAGAGAGGAATTCAAGACAAGCACTGTATGTTTAGTCATGGCCACTTTTAGGCAAACTTTCCAGCTTTTTTCTCTGGAATGTTTGAAGCACTTCAAAGAAGTACATCCATCTTATTTTCTGCAATCCTGCAGCATGAAAATTTACAAGGAAATGTACTTCTTTGATAAAAGCAAATTTACATCTACTTGGAAACCACTTTTCAGACCTAATTCAAATCACAGACACTTGCCTAAAGTAAATAAGTATGAGATTACTTGTATGACCTTTATTGAAAGCTTGTATAAATCAGCTTAGAAGTCAGGTAGGGAATTTATTTAGAAACAGATCAAGTCATGTTTCAGTTATCCCATTTGTGATAAAAATAGACTAGAAATAGATTGAGCTTCCATCCAGTTCTTGTATTTTTCCTTATATCCCTTAAAAATTCAACTATTCTATACAGTAAATGCAATGAGTGATACATATGCTTTCTTCTAAACAGCACAACAAATGCTCAACGTCTGGTTTTCCGGAGACAGTACTGGGTATAGGAAAGGTCATACTTTAACCTACAGTAAAAATAACCATGGAAAGCTAAGCTGGAAATCAATGGCTCTGAGTTACGGATTTTATATCTGTGTATATGGTGCCGTGTTGTGCTCACTGCTTACAGAAGCATTATACATTGTCTGGCACTGAGAGCTGTAGACAATCAATTTCCAAGTCCTGTAGAGGGGTGAGCTGTGTTCAGCATGTCCTCAAACTTGCCTACCACCGCAATTGTTCCAACTCCTGTTACAGTTCACTCCATAGATACAGAGTGAAAAGCATGGGTTGTAAGAGGTGTTTTTCTCAAGTCTCCCTGTATAGATTTTCATCCATTCTGTCCCCTTTTCACCCCATTTTGCAGAACCAGCATGGTTTCCTAAGTATACTGGTAAACTTACTAATTGCAATTTCAGTTAAAGTACACTTGATATACAGAACATCTTAAAGATTTGTTGAAGCTCCCTTGTATGTAAACTCACTTGCTTATTATTTTATATCTAGACCTGCCAGTTGTTTATAAATGCTGCAGTTGACTCTCCTGCCATTGATTACCATGTATCTTTGGCCCAAAGTGCTTTGCAGATATGCCTCACACATCCTGAACTTCAAAATGAGATCTGTTGCCAACTTATTAAACAGACCAGACGCCGACATCCACAAAACCAGGCAGGACCAATACAGGTAACCTAGTATTTATTTTAATGATACTGATTTTGGCAGCAATGAAGGAACTACACAGAGTGTTTAGGATGGTAAAGAGGTTCTGCTCTTCTGCAGCATCTGCTGAGTTAAGATGCAGTTCACTGCTGCTGTGTTTTCCTGAAACAAAGCTGATGCTATCATACAACTAAGTACGTCTATCTGGTGCTAGAGTATATCTCTGCCCATGCTGTTTGTAAAGGGTGGACATAAAATGGGCTGTTTTCAAGTCAAGCAAGAATGTATGAAAACTATTTACTGCTTCTTTCCTAAGAGAGGTAATGCCTCAGGAAGCTTGGTGGGCTAAACCACATGGCAAATGACTCAATAGCATGAGTGTGAAGTAAAGCTGTGGTGCCATGTCATGGAATTGCAGATAAGGCTCAGGGCTTCTGGCAGACAGCCCCTCTTGTGTGCCTTGCTGTTTTGCATTCACCCTGCATGCTGCATTATTAATACATACTTGAAATTCTTCCCTTTGTCCACTGCCAGCTATTCACTGCTATCCAGATAGAAAATGAACTGGAATTGAAAAGAAAGCCCACACTTGGAGTTTGCATAGAATTAACAGAACTATTAACAGAGCTGGAACATTATGATGGAGCAATGCCTACAGAACTAGGAGATGGATCAGAAAATGCGAAAGGAAGTTACCACATCAAGGCTTCTGTAATAGACGTGTTTTTCTCTTGCCACAGAAAGTAGAACGTGAGCAGCAGCCATATCTATTACTTAGAAACAGCCTGGGTAGATGGCTGATGTGTGGTGAGGTGCTGGAACAGGTTGCCCAGAGAAACCATGGCTGCCCTGTCCCTGGAAGTGTTCAAGGCCAGGTTGAATTGAGCTTGGAGCAAAATGGTCTAGTGGAAGGTGTCCCTGCCCATGGAACTAGATGATCTTTAAGGTTCTTTCCATTCTAAGATTAAATGTGTGCACTGTAAAACAGTCACAAAACTTTTACAGCAGACATGGTACATTCACGTCAGTTAGCGCACCCTGAAGCTACAATATGGCTGATAGAATTTAAACTGACTATAATCCTTCTTTGGTACTCTTCTTACCACTGGCAAGGCCTTCCCTCTGATGTAGATAAATAAATTGTTGTTATCCTAACCCCCTGGAATGGTTTTTAAGAATTAATACATGTTTTCAGCCTTACACTAAGTTTTTTAAGTCCTAAATTCCTGCTGTAGTCTCCTACCCTTGCTTCTACTGCAGTGCATACCTTCAACAGAGCCAATGCTATTCTCCATCAAAGTATAGATACTTGATGAAAGGGAATATCGGTGCCAGTGCTATCAAATTTCTATTTAATACCAGGCAAGCTGGATAAGTCAAGATAGAGAAACACCATTTTTTGAATCTCAATGTGAAGCACTGATGTATTGATGGTGAGAAAAGTAGTTGCAACGTTAGTAAGTGTATATGAGAGCACTCTGTATTAAGTGAAACCAATACTGAGCAACAACAATATACCAAAATGTTGAATAATTGGTTTTTCCAAGAGTTACTGTCAATTTGGTAGGAGAAAAAATGTCTAATATGTTGCTTCATAATATGTATAAGAGAGCTGAACTAAAATTGCACAGGTTTCTTCTCATTTCACATTGCTTGGCCTTGCAGCCTTATTATTTCTTCTCCTTTTTATTAACTGCTTTTTATACAAACTCAGCTGCTGTCGCATTTCCAGACCCAAAAGAAATTTGGTGTACACATGTAAATAGACAGAGAGTGTTATGCCCTTCAGTGAGGTGATATGCTTATTTATTCAGCTTTTTCTCTGTGTTATTTTTTTTTCCTTCCTATTTCAGCAGTCTCAACTTGGCACAGTAAGCTGCACTGCTGGCCAACAGCCACAGCAGGAAGTTTTATGTTGTAGGATGTTTAAAACAGTGAATGTATTCCTTTTGTTCAGGGTTTGCAGCTCTTGGCCCTCTGTGTTGGACTCTTTCTGCCACAGCACCCATTCCTTTGGCTTCTTAAACTTCACTTGAAGAAGAATGCAGATTCCAGGTGTGCCTGAATATTATTACCCAGCTAGTCAACTGGTCTTTCTGAAGTACCTTGTTTGCAATCTTTCCTGTAATATATATTCCTGTATATTTTAAAATGAATTTGAGTAGAATTGCTACTAAAATATAGTACATGTTGCTTCTGTGCATCATTTGGGAAAGTTAAAAGTTTTTAAAAAATATATTTTGTAGGGCATACTCTGGCTGTATATTGCAAAACCGTGAAAACCAAAATATGGCAGTTACACAACACACCCCAAGCCATGTTCATCTTTGGCACAGTTCTGCTGGTCTCAGTGGACTAATTCTCTTTCTAATTCCACGTGCAAAAAAATGTGTTGGAAATCTCAGAGAGTGAAATCTGAGTGCTTCTCCCATCTGGCATCTCCAGAAAAATTCACTCACAGTTTACTATCCTTTCAGTCAGTCCCCAGGAATTGCCTTATTTCTCTTTTTGCCACAGGACTGAATTTGGGAAATACGCTATATATTGCCAGCGCTGTGTAGAACGTACCCAGCAGAATGGAGACCGAGAAGCCAGACCTTCCAGAATGGAAATCCTTTCCACTCTCCTGAGAAATCCTTACCACCACTCCCTGCCCTTCAGTATTCCAGTTCATTTCATGAACGGCATATATCAGGTAATGCCATGCAGGCCACGAAATCTGAGCTCTCCCAACCCCCTGCTGTAAGCACAGACATGGAGCAGTAAATCAAAAAGAGAACCGTAAGGTAAACATGGCTCAAGTTTCATTCTGTGCCAGTGCCAGCAATGGCAGCACAAAGTACTTGTGATCTGATTTGATCAACTAAGAGTAAAGGTTTTGGGGAAAGTCTTGAAGAGAAAGAAAAGTGTAAGAGTGAGAACTGCCAGACTCTGTTTCTCATTTAACCTGACTGCCAGATGAATGAATTAGACAGAATGGAAAGGAAAGGCATCAAATTCCACTTCCTTTCATCAGACATCTTGGAAGTTCAATATCTCAGTGAAGGCCTGGAAGCAGAGCTGTAACTCCCATTACCAGTCCTGAAGGATAACCATATTTGTTACAGAACAAACATGGCTCCGTTCTTAACCCTTTGGGGACATCATTAGTCAAAGCCTGTAGGAAACATTCCATGGGCTTCCAAGCATGCTGCTTCACATCCTGATTTGTGTTTCCAGCTGTGAAGAGTTTTAGCAATTCATAGCATTCATAGATAGAAAGCAACACTCTATATAAAAATAAATGCTATTCAAATAAATGTTTCATTTCAGGTCACGTAAGAACTCTGCATTTTTTCACCTCTAAGTTTCCTAATTGCTTATTGCTTGTCCAGTAAAACGGGAAAAAAACAACATCCTTTAAATTATCATAAAGGGTTTCACAATTGAAGTTTGGAGAAGAAAAGGAGTAACTGCTCATTAGTTATTTACTGCTCAAAATTGTATAGTTCCAAGGGCTAAGAAAATTTTAATGAAATACATAAATTACTTCAGTGGGATCAGCAAATAACAATTATAGTGGTATTAAAAACTCTTGTATTAATCACTAAATATCCTTCAGATTTTTATTTTAATGCCAGCCACTGAGAAGTTCAAACAAAAGTTCATGATCGATTTTCAAGACACTTTTTACCAAAACATTTTCAATGTGTCAAATACAGGGAAACACCCTCAATACAAATTTAAGTGAGCCACTGGTATCTGTAAAGAAGCCATTTGCATCTCTTGCTAAAATGCCTCAATACCATTCACAGCAGACAGACGTTCATATTTGGGAAGTAAAATTTAGAAGGTTCTGTTATATTACTGACCTGTGTAATAGTGACAAAGCAACAGTCATAAACTGTTTTGGATCTGCCAGTGTACTGCCACCTGATATCCCTCTAAAGCTGCACAAGATGAAAAATTATTAATTGATCTCATTTGTTTCTCCACTATATTGGAAGGTGCAGGAAATTATAATCTTCATTTTTCAAGCGGTATTTGTCACAAAAAGCTCAGATACTAGAATACTGTCATATAAATTCTGTAATAGAATTCCAAGTGTAGCAAGTGCAAGGAAATCAGTCCCACTAAACTGACTTCCCACGTGGAAATCTTTTCCAGGCCCTTTATGGCAATTTTTGATTTCTGATGACAGTAATGGATGGAATGGGTCTTACAGTCCCACTGTTATTCTGGAGGTATTATCTTTCAAAATCTTAGATTTAAGGTGGTAATGGGTATGAGTTTGATAGCAAAATGCATTTTGGCTGCTTTTTTAGGTTGTTGGGTTTGATGCCTCTACCACAGTAGAGGAATTTCTGAACACTCTCAACCAAGATACAGGGATGAGGAAACCAGCTCAGTCAGGATTTGCACTGTTTTCTGATGATCCTTCTGGCAAGGACATAGAGCACTGTCTTCAAGGAAACATCAAGGTAAACAGAAGCCTGTGATGAGCTATGCATGTTAAAAAACAAAATATCTTCATTTGACAGAGCTCTCTTCTCACAATGTAAAGGAAAACACTTTTCAGGCTGAAAAGTGTCTTTTTTTCTTAATGTAAAAAGAAAGATTTTTTTTTTTTTTTAAATCACTTTTTCAGTTGCTGAAATCCAGTGAACTATAGTTAAAAGCTTTCTCCAAGAGACCCATATTGTTCAGGGAAATAACAGCTGTGTTAAAAAACAAAAATAAGCTGTTACAGTTCTTTAAAACTAAAAAGCAGTTAAGAGTCAAATGCGGATTTAGAGATTTCAGTCAACATTTCTGATACAGCTCCAGAAGATGATCATGTGAGGTCCAAGAAGTCATTGATACTGGGGTGGAGATCCTGGGAAATTAAAAAAAGAAATGGTTCCTTCTCTAATACAGAATAGTTTTAGGGCTCAGTTTAAGAAATTTCCAGTTTTTGGCTTGCAGTTGAGCTGAATTCTAAATTTTAGCTCCCTCTATTGCTAGAATTAAATTCTTAGCAGTAAAGAGTGACAAAACTCAATAAAATCTGTGCTTTAGTAAAGTTTTAGATAGTTTCCAAGTCTTTTAGCAACTAATGAATCATTAATTTTTTGCCCTTCTACCGAGTAGCTTTTTGCCCCCTTTGGCCAACGTTCACAGCTGCGCTTTTGAGTAACAAGGTGTGGTACAACCTGGCCTTAGTGATAAACAAGCGGTGTCACCATGATCAGAAAAATTACCATATGGAAAGCAAAATTTATAAAAGATGGACTTATTTTCTAGGTAACTGTAACTTTAGAAACTACTCATATTACTGCTTCCAGGAGGACTCTTTTATGAAGGGATGGTGACATGAAGCCCAGCTGGGCTCCTAGGATCTCTGTTCCGCCTCCTCCCCATGTGCCCACCTACCCACCTACACAGCTTGTTGTGAACCACTTCTGGTGCATTTTATAACAAACCTCATGCCAACTTTGTAGCAGTTACTAGAAAGGACCTGAAAAACCTGTGCATGCAGCAGAAGGAGAAGGCAGAGATCAAAGGCATTTGATTAATTATATAACAACTCGCTCTGTATTATTACATATTAATTGGCAGCTGCTAAATCAGGTACCTGCCTTTCCATGTTATGGGTTGTTTCCAAAGGTAGTGCATGTGTTGCAGGATAAGCAAACCCTAAAAATGTTAATTATTAAACGCTTTGACTCAGAAATGCAAGTAAAGTTATACTTCAGTGAGTTTAAAAATTCAAGCTGTGTATGTTTCTAATAGGTGATAGGTAGAGTACATTAAAATAAGTTGACAGTTTCTCTTCAGAGGTGTTTTCAAATAGGAAGACATCCCAAATCAGTTTTGTATTGCTTTCCTTCTAGATCTGTGACATTATTTCAAAATGGGAGCAAGCCTCCAAAGAACAACACCCTGGGAAATGTGAAGGCACAAGGACTGTCCGTCTTACTTACAAAAACAGGTTTGTTTAGCAAGTATAACTCTGTCTTGTTCCAAGATTTGTTTTCCAGTTTCTGCAGTTTCTTCATCTGAGAAACACTGGCTGACTTGAAGCTTGCAACAAAAATAGTAAATGGGTGTAACTGAAGAATTTTTTTAAAATATAGTTACCCTTTTTTAGTTCTTAAGAGGTGAACAGGGCTGCAAAAAAAACCCCAGCGAAGTCAGAAGACTGACATTAAATATCTACCCACTGGTTCAAGTGCAAGTGTTGCTCTGCTGATGTGTTTTGACGCTGAAATAAACTTGTCACATTCAGAGCAGATACTGCTAATCCTCAGGGCTAATGCGTTCCCCTATCTTCTTTACTTAATAACTTTCTGTCTTTTCTGTAGGCTTTATTTTTCAGTTCAAGTTCATGGGGAGACAGACAGAGAGAAGCTGCTGCTAGTGTATCAGACAAATGATCAAATAGTCAATGGACTTTTCCCTGTAAACAAAGAATTAGCAATGGAATTGACAGCCCTTTTAGCTCAGGTAATCTTTATGCATGAATAACTCACACAGCAGTTTTTCAGAAGAAAATCTTAAACAAACTGATCCAGGATTGCTTGACACTCAATTGACCTCCACCGTTTACATATGAGTGTGCAGGAAACAGACTGGGCTGGAATCTTTGTGTAATGCTATTCTGAACTGGAGTGGAAATGCTTTACAGCATCTGCTGCTGCTGGCACCAGTATGGCAAAAATGTGCTTTCCTTCTTACACATTAAATATCATGTAATCGTGTACCATTTCCGCATTCACTGTTCCTTCCATGATTTCTGCAAGTTAATTCTCTAAAGTGACAGCTCTTCAATGAAAGTCTAAGACTCCTTTACTAGACATGGTCTTGATGTTTGATTTTTTAAAAATTAAGAGCTCAAATTAAGGGTTTTGAGAAAGTTATTTGATGTTGTTATTCAATATATATAAACTGCTTTGTGTCAGCTGGAGATTTTGCAGTCTAAGAGCAGAAGTAATATTATGTCTGTACAATTTGTGTTTGATATTTAACTTTTTTCCATGGTAGACAGAAAATAAGCAAATCACTAGTGTGACTATTTTATCAATGAAAAGTATACATTATTTGACAAATTTGTTTTCTTTTACACTTGGTAAAACAGATTAAAAGACAGTTCCTAATATCCAGCTAGAAAATTACTCTGGAGTAACAAAAAACTCTTCATGAACTTCCCCCTAGGTAGAGATTGGAGATTTTGAACGGCCTTTCTCAACTCCAGCAGGGCAAGTCACTTTCCAGTCAAAGTCCAACCAAACACTAAAGCAAGTTTTGGAGAGATTCTACCCTAAGAGATACAAGCAAGGTTGTTCAGAGGAACAGTTAAGGTGAGATGGGTTTTTTGATTCATATTCTCTAAAGATCTAGGAGTGAAACAAGGAGGTTTTAAATTGTCATTGGGAATAATGTACTGCTGGGCTGTATTTACGTAAACCTCTGTTTGAAACTCATTTTCTCGCTAATCTAAAGAATCCATTTCCTCTGCATGTTTCTAATGTAAACAAAGGACCATCATTAATAACATTCCAGCAAAACATAGTGTTACAAAACCCAGCCATTTTGAAATTCTTACTTTTCTTATTCAGCAAATCTAAATGAGGTTTGTCTGTGCACAGGCTAAAGAGTTACTGAAGTAAAGGACGTGAGGACGTGATCTGTTTGTGATTCCAGTGTGCAATCTCTGGCAGCCAGTCAAACTGGCAATGTGTAACTTAGTGGATTTACTAGTAAGGTGTCACTTTATTTAAAATTGGTAACTTAAAAGGCATTTAAATCAACACCTACTGACATGAAAACAAGCGTAACAGTGTAATAAATGATCCAAAGTCAGTGATAACAGCAGTTCTGAAGTCCGGTAAACATCATACGAACATTCTTCAATACAGAAAATTTCCAGGTTGAGAAACTTAAAGCTATTATTATATACACACAGTAATACTATTACATACTCTGAAGACAATGGGACATTCAAATTTACACAATTAACTTCGAAGAACAAATTATAAAAGATCTCAAATTAGATTAACTCCTGGAGTAAAAGTGAAACACCTGTTGGACTGTTTATGTAGTCCTACACTACCAGCTGACAGAGCTGGAGATCTGTGGCATGGGAAGAATCACTCTGTGCCTGCTCTATTGCCTGTATCTTTTTTGGTAAGGGTGCAGTTTGACTTCATTAACAGTAAGACCAAAGTTGCAAGTGATGGATCTCCCTTTACTTCACATTAGCCCTCCCTTTTCTTGGGCTCTATCTGATAACCTTATGGTTGCTGGGTAAGTCATCCCTGCAGGTCAGTGTCCTAGAAAGGTATTCTGGGCTGGGAGTTTCTTGAGAATTAGTTTTGCCATAGTATTGAACCAGCTTGACAAAGAGCCACAAATTCACAAAAGGAGCCAGGTACAACGCCCCAGTGGGAACACACTGTGCATCAGGAGCAGCATTTTAGGTAGCAGTGCCCAGACACACTGAAAGGGAGTAGTGCTAAATCACGTCTTTCACGCCTCTTACCAGCCACAGTTAAAGAAAGATACGTGCTAAGCTGGATGGATTTTTGGAATGACAACTGACATAGCTGTTGAGTACTGATAAAGGTACATTGATTCTCTGTAGAGACACATTAAAAGCCATCCCAGACTTTCTGCCTTTATGCTGCAACTGCTACATCAATATTTAATCATAATGTTTCAGAAATTAGAAGATACTTCATCAGTTTCATGTGCATTAAAATACTAATGCCATTTTGATTTTTTTTAATACTGTATCCATGATAGTCCTGGTATTAACTGAAATTATGGTGTTCAGAAATGGATTCTTTTGTTGCTGATTGAGCTTGCTGTGGGCAAGCACTGGAATGCCCTTCAAAGAGTAAACTCCATCCTCCATTTCAACAGACAGCTCTGCCAGCGCCTGTCAACAAGATGGATGGCTCTGCGCGGGCACAGTGCCGCCGACTGCGTGCGCATTTATCTCGCCGTGGCCAGGAAATGGCCTTTCTTTGGGGCAAAATTGTTTGCAGCAAAAGTGAGACATTTTAATGAGTTGGATTGGGGAAGGGGAGGAGGGGCTTAAATAAAAATATCATTTGAAAATATTAGTATATTTTTGTTGAAGATAACTGTGTATACATGAGCTGATTGGATCTCCTGTCAAATTACTTTTTAAGTCATGCAGTAGTGAAATATAATAGCCATAGAACTAAATGTATCATAGTAGTAACTTTCCAGTACACTTATTTCTTGTTTTACGTTATTAATCTGTGTTTCCTTATATCCTAGTTTGAGACAGCCTTTTAGGTTTAGACTCTTTTTACCTGATAACCAATAGAACATTGAAAAGTTATCATTAACTGGCTCTGGAAGCTGAACCTTGCAGAAGGTTAAGGGTTATTTAGAGCACTCACTTCTATGCTAGCCTCTCAATTTCTCTTAACCACTCGTATCTTAATTCTCTTGATTCAAAGTACTGTCACCTCATGCCTTCAGTTTTAATAGGTAAACCCAGTGTGTGTATATATAATTGCTTGTCTGTTCTTTGTGTATTTAGATATATGAGCTAGTGGACAAACTGTAAGACACCTGACTATTTTATTAATGAGACTATGTATTTTATTGGACTAAGCACCAGAATAGGTTTCAAGTGTATTAGTTTGAGTTCATTGTTCTGCCACTGGCCACCTACATGGCTTTGGGCAGGTATTTCAGTTCCTTTACTGAAATTTACACTGAGAGGGAACTGAAGTGAGAACTGTGGATGGAGAGAGGTCTGTAATAGCTGAGAATTAATAATTATTCACATATTGCCTCATTTGGAAGCAGTAACTAAAGAACATTTCTCTTTATAGCCTCTAGCAACAGCCTCAGTTGAGAAGTCCTTCATATGGTTTGCTGTCCATGAAGATGGCATAAGCATCCTGGATTACAGCTCCATGGTATGTGAAATTGCCATTTTAAATTTGGTCAAGATAGATTTTAGTACTATACTAATTATATGGAGAGATTCACCACCATACTATCTAAAAGATGGCATTAGCTTTCCGTGCTAAGTTATCTATTCCTTCTCTTAAAGCAAAAATTCATTCTTTTTAAAATGCTTTAATGTTATCAGCATTACAGTAGCACTAATGAATTCTTTGCAAGAATTTATTTTTGTTTATCAGATACAGTTTTTATATAATTTAATGAAATGTTAATGTTTTAATCATTCAGATGTCAGGAAATCTATAGTTATTGTAATGTTATTAACAATAACATTAATTTCCTTTTCCTGGAGACTTAATTTTCTAGTATTATTCATAATATATACACTCTGCAAAGAGCAGTTAGTTTAAAAGATTGTTATTTTCATTGTATTATTTTTGTTTAATAGTAGGTAATATAACCCAGTGTTATTTAATTATGTCATTTTAGTCTCAGATTTTTCTTTGATTTACAATACAAGTTTTCACAGAAAATAACTTGTAATCAGTGTAAAAAGCAATGCCTGAGAAGATCCCTGCTTTCATTTATATCCTGCAAAGAAAAAGAATGGCATGCTGCTATTAGCAAGTGCTAATATTGAATATCAGAAAATTAAAATCTCAGCTTTATAATTGTGCTGATATGGGCCTTTTCATTACATTTCTTTGCAGTTAAAGAAATAATAAAACAAAGAGCATGAGGAGAACAAAGAGCAGCTCTCAGGGAACGAGCAAAATGTGCTTGATCAGACTGCAGAGAGCTCTACAAACACTGCTCCTGGAGCTATGGCATTTCTGGAGGGCATTGCCAGGTTATGTACTGGCAGGCCTTACCTGACGTTCAAGGAATGCTCAGCTTCCAGGGAGCATTGGGATTTTCTATAGGAAGGATCAGGGGTATCAGAAATTGTGTTGCAAGGGGTAGAGAGATAATACTACTTCAAAACTGGGGCAAAGAATGGTTTACTAAGGAAGGATACTAAGTCAGTTATTGTAATGTTGTCTGACGATGAATTTTAAATGCAAACATCTGCATCAAATTAATGAGGTGTAACAATAAATTAAGTGCTGATCTTAACTCAAAGGCCGCTATTGTGGTGTTAAACACTGAACAGTAAGAACTGAAGGATGAAAAGATGAAGAACCCTGAAGAGCATCTATGTTTCATCAGAGATGGGAAAAAAAGAGAACGGAATTTAATTTGTGTGTTTGTAAAACACATCACTGCACAAAAAGAATACCTGAAGTTAAATTCCTTCAGATGTCTCATATTCTGCCATTTAATTTTTTTAGACACTGCTTCAATTTCAAATGGAATTAGTAAGTTTAACTTCTCTCAAAGTCAGTCAAGATTTGGGTAAATGGAATTTACACCCTTGAGTTGAAATCTTCTCATATCTTTTATCTAATTAATTTGGAATAGAAACAGAGGTCAAACTTACAAGAGTTATCATCTACAGTGAAAATTCCTCATCAAGAAGGTCTAAATGAAGCTATCCCAAAATTCACAGTTAATTTCAAGATTCATAAGAGGCTACCTCCATTGAAAAATATATGTATAATTATATTTTTAAAAGAAGAATCCATTGTAATCTGTTTTCCCTGCATTGTCCCGCTTAATAGTTTTGTGCTTTGTTCTGGGGGTTTCCTTTTTTCAGCGACTGACAGTTACATACACATACAAGAGCCTGATGACTTTCGGAGGATACCAAGATGATTTTATGCTGGTTGTTAACAATGCTCAGACAAAGGACAAATCAACTGAAAAATACCTTTTTGCCATGACAAAACCAAAGGTTGGTATATTACCTGAAGGTTTCCCACCACCTGCTTCTGTGCTCTCTCTAGTGGGTAATCCCTAACAGATGTGAAAGATGAAACAGCATTTTTAATCCCAGCCTGCTCAGATTAATGACTTCTGCCAGATGATTTTAGAGAGCAAATAATTAGTAATGTCAGGGCTAACTGTGGCAGTACTGATGTATTCCTGTTCTTTTCACGTCCCTGCGTATAACATTCCAAATTTTTCATAGAAGGACAAAGAAGGCTGGTAAGGACAGAAATTATGTGCCGTACCTAAAACCTAGTCTGTTGGCCCAATCAGCATCAGAGATAATTTTTCAAAATGTACATTTGGGATCTACAGTGAAATTGCAGAACACAACATCTGAAAGATCATTCACTTCTTAAAAATCCTAGGATATTTTTCCTTTTGGTGAAAAAAAAAAAAAAAAAAGTCCTGCGTTTTAAATCTAGATTCTCTCCTTTACTGGTAAGACTGATTATATTAAAAAACAAAACAAAACAAAACAAACAACAACAACAACAACAACAAATTTGGCTGTTAGTTTAAACAAATGCATGGAATAATACAAAATTCCACATATAAATTTGGTTCGAAACACGATTCTTCATAAAATAAGCATAGTAAAATACACATGTTGAAGTTTCTCTCTGATTGTGCCCTTATGAAATCACAGAATGATTTGGGTTGGAAAAGACTTTAAAATCACCTAGCTCTGACCCCCCCTACCCTGGGCAGGGACACCTTCCACTAGACCAGGTTCCTCAGAGCCCCATCCAAGCTGGTCTTGCACACTTCCAGGGATGGGGCATCCACAGCTTCTCTGTTCAGTGTCTCAGCAGGGTTTGTATGGGTCACAAAGAGAAAATGTGATAAAGACCTCCCTGAAGTCTTTGTTCCCCTCATCTACACTGCATCTTGAGTTCTCTGAGCTCTAGATGCTTTCTGGCAAAACTCAGAGCATCATCTTTTGGACTTCAACGTGTCTCTCAAAATTAAAGAAGTAATCTCTGAATCATTTAAGACCGTGGAAGACAAAGTGTCTTTGATACATCCTGATGGGAATAACATTACATTATTTGCAAGGAGCAATAAAAAAAGCTTTATTAGTTATCTCCTCTGCCCCCATCATTAATTTGTTAAAGTACAAGTACTTATCCAGTTGATGGTGATTGTCACTTGCTAAAAAGTTAGCTATTTTTTCAGCAGTCAAAACACATCACTGTATTTTTCAAAGAGTTTTGTGTGTTCCTGTTATAGATTCTTGAGATCACTCTACTGATTGCCAGCTACATTAACAACTTTCATCAGCTGAAAGGAGCTGCTCATCACCTCTCTGCCCCAGCATTACTGGCACCTCAAAGTGGACAGAAACTCAAGGAAATGGGGAGCCAGCCACTTCTTACAATCAACAGACCAACTAAATGTCCCACTTTGTTATGAAAGGATTATGTATTGTGGTAATGCATCCTTGTTACAGTGTTTCTGCAGGGACTGAAAACCTTCTGATGTACAAGATACAGAGCGTAAGCAGCTCCATAAACAAAAGCAAGGTGGACAGGTTTACGTCCATTCAGTTGCACTTATCAGGAGTAGCCCTTTAATTAAAGCTCTGGCCTGAATTGGAAAGATGATGAGTCCGTTTAGGGATTATGATTTACTGGGGGTTGCTTGTGCCTACAGCTCAGAAAAAATACATCAGTTAATAATGACGGAGAAAGGTGTCATAGGAAACAATTGTATAGATTTTATAGTTTTACAGAGATATATACTCAGGGACCAAACTGTCTTCAACTCTTTATCTATTTTTCAAAAGAAGACCAGCTGTATAACTTTCATTTTGGAAAGGAATTTTTGTTTAGAGAAGCAGTCAAATACAAGATACTTTGCACTTCCAGCACCATCCTTATTTGCAATACAAGTATCATGGGACTAAAAGGAACAAATTGTGTATAATTTTTTCTCCTTTGAAAAAAACAAATACCTAAGCACATCATGTAACTATTACAGATTTAAAGAGTATTCTCATGATACACTCTAGCCTTTGTTATGTAGCTGTTCTACTTGGCAAATCTTCAGCCCTGGTCTGGTAAATTTCTAAATAAACCTCTGCTCCAGCCTTTTGGGGGGAAAAAAAAAAAATCTGAATTGGATAGGCACGGTATTTAGTACAGTTTTGTTAAAGAAGACCCTGTACCTAATTACCCCTTTAATCCAGAATAATAATATAATACAGATGGCAAGAACGAGTCACAATTCAAAACACAAGAACAACACAGAAAACCATAGCTTGAAATGTTGTGAGTAAACTTGGAGACCCTAAAATCCGTGTACAGTATGTATAATGTATATACATGGAGTCAGAATAGTATTTACTTCTTGTTTTTAATTTGTATCTACACATTTCATATTATAATGCTAATATAATGTTCTTGCACACTGAAGACATGATGCTGCATCTGCACTATTGGACCTAGGAGCACTTTGTAGTTGTCTTTTTTAGGTGCAAACCTCAGTCCTACACAGGTCAAATGCACAGAAATTACACCTATTGCTTTTCTTCCAGTCCTCTCTTTTCTGTTCCAATGCAAATAAACCACTTCTTCAGGCTCTGAAATGGATCAACACCATACTCTAATAGATAATTCAGGTACAACCATGAAGAAGGTACCCAAACATAAATCTTTGATTCATGGATATTTTCCAGTTTCCACTTCGGCTCATGTTAATGATCACAGATATTTAATGCCTTACAGCCAGCCCTTACTGGGTTTTGTTTGATTATTACTTAAAACTGAAATAATTTCACAATGAAAAATCTCTAGTTTATGTTCTTTAAACACTTCAACTGCTCATACTGAGAGAAAGGGTATTTTCAGCTTTTTGCCCTCTATTAAAAGTAGGGAGTACCCTCCTAAAGAATTAAAACAGATTGGAAGAGAGATACAGGCCAGGAAGAGAACATGGTCTTAAAAAGGGGAAAGGCAGACAGGCAAGCTGGCCTTCTTTAGAAAGCTCTCAAAGTCCTGCCATGGCTACTGAAGTCCACAGGACTCAAGCACCACTTGATGAATGGTACCATGGGCCAATGCTTCCTCTTGAAAATTACAACCAAACAAACATACTATATCCAGATGCTTTCATTTTGCAAGGTGGAAATGCTTCCTGGTAACTTCCACCCTCTGGTGGTGGATGGGGCACTAGACCCTCCTCTTTCCATGAGGCAGGGCCAGCAACAGGAGGTTTTGCCTCCTCCTGGGCAGCCAGTCCCCTGCCATCATCCAGGGAAGCATCCTGGGAGCTACAAGAGACCAAGGGCATTACTTACTGTGTTGCACCCTATGGGAAGTGATACAGATCCCATGGTGAAATTAATTTAGGAATTAACACCCCTTTGCAATCAGCAGAATAATTAACTTTCAGATTTGATGGGGTAAAGGTATTTAAAAATGCAAACATGTTACTGCATCACTTAAGTCACAGCATAAAGTTTCTCCAGTGTGATTAAACACTTCAATTTACAAACACAGAGGTCTCCTTGTAATTGTGAAATGATGATAACCTGGAATACTACAACTAGTAGTCTTTCCTAATAGTCCAGTTTCAAATGAATGTGGCAGATCACCTGTTATTAGAAGGCAAAAAAAAATGGAGCATTTTGCTAGTGGGCCTGTTCACATAGTTTTAAAACCTTCACTGAATTTTGAGACAACATGATAAACAATACAAACAGCTGATGTGCACATTTGGAGATATCATCAATAACATTACAAACAGTTGTTTTATAAAGCCCTGTACAGTCTATGAAGCAGAGTATGACCCTCCTGCCTGCCTCTGAGTAGGAAACTCTAGACATTGCTTTGCTTTTTTTGTTGAGCTCTTGCTGCTGCAGTAAGTCCCTACAGCATCGTAATCAGAAGCAATTCATGCATTAGTTCCCTTTTTTTGGCATGACTTTCCAGACTAACTAACTGCTCATTATAGGTCACCATTAATCCCCCCCAGTCACACAGACCAGAAATGCTGTGTTACTTTATGAAATAAATGCATTCAGTTACCGTGACAACAGTGTGTAAAACAATGGAGCTGCTTCCAGTTTGATTAGCAAGAGTGAGGTTTCTGTAGTGACAGTAACCTCAGCAGACACTTCCCTTCAAGGTAAGGGGTCAGCAAGTGGGGTCTCTTTCACCTGCAAGCACATTCCAAGCACAGCTCTGCAGATCTCAGGGCTTCACTCCACAGTGATCAAGCTCCAGAGCTACTTAAAGAATACCACACAAGGCAACACAGCAAGGCTGAAAATTTCACAGTCCAGATAATCTGTCCTGCCTTCCCCACCACCCAAGCCTCACGAGTGATCCACATCTCAGTCTCAACCTTACGTCATCCACCAAAGGAATTCCTAGTGTGCTACGGAACCCGTGACTTTCTCACCTCGGCAGTGACGATACCGTGGGAGCTGTCAAATGAGCCGCAGCTGCTGGGACCGTTGCTGGAGAACTTCCCGTGCTCAAAGCTTGCGGAACCCAGGCTGTAAAAATATTGGCAGGGTGGGATTAAGATGCTGGCACATGCAAGGAGACTTCACCTTCTTCCATGAACTTTAGGATACCTTTTGTGCTTGGGAGTTAGTGGTCAGAATCAACAATCCACGTAAATGATCAGTGAATCCAAAAATCACTGGTAAATGTCTGTATAAACAATCACATTGTTTTGAAAAGGCTGTTTGGAATGCAGTGTAAATTAATACATTACTTGAACTTCACTTTGCCTTGTCAATTTTTAAGCAGCAGTATTAGCAAGAGAACAGCGGATTTCTAGAACAAGCAGGACCCATTTACTCCTGCAGCACGCCAGGCAAAGGATGAAGCTTTAAGGTTTTAATGCAATCCATAAAATTAATGGATTTTGTTATATTTAAATTTTGTTTAAATTTGAAATAAAAGCATTTATTTCCCTATGAAAAGAAGGCTGGTAGGTATTTGGTGTTGGAGTTCCTTGTCAGACTACCAGTTTTCATAGGTTTCAATGATTCCTGAAGGAAGAAAACCATTCTTGCATAAAGGAATGCACCACTTAAAGCTTTAGTTAGAGCTTTAATAGTCCATACAGCTTAATGCAATCCATTAGTTTGAGTTAATTTTAACTAAGGTGAAAAGTAACTCAGTAATAAGGACTTAGGGGGAAAAAGTTTTGTGTGTGTGTGTTGTTCTGGGGTTTCTTTACAGTTTATTAGGGCAAAAGAAACAGAAGGTTGGAACATAAAATGCTGAAGACTCCAATTTAAATTCCAGATTGGGTTTCAGTACACCTACTAACTGTGCACCCTGTTCCTATGCTCAGATCTGTACTGCAGCATCTTCCAGATTTGTCACCTCTGACAGTGAGTAAATCTCTGTAAAAATACTTTTCTTTTTATACTCTTGTTTTTACAGTAATACCTTATGGTCATAGTGCCAGGAGCAATTCCTACAATAGTTTTGCTCTCTTTGGCAGAGCAAGAGCAGCTTTGTCCAGGGATTTTTCTACCTCTAGGTGCTGATTACACATCAACACTGGCTTCACAGATCTACTGAGATATCTGTATATCTGTAAGTGTTCTGTTGAACTGAAATTGATGAAAGAAATGCACTTAGACAGGCATCAGCATGATCTGCATTGTACAACACTACATAATTAAGTTTCTTTCTGGATTTTAATTAGCAAGACCATGGTTTCCATAGGAGGTTAGCAAATTCCTGATAATACGCATGTAGAAACCTGGAAGTAATTAAAAACAGACAAAAATAGCCATATAAAGGCTTCTGGAACTGAATGATTATGCAAGCTAAATTTAGAAAAACATTCTTATTTAAAGAATGAGCATTACTTAGGGTCAGTGGAAGGACACATCAGCCTTCTTTGGGTAAGGAAGAAGGAACAGTTAAAATGAAATCTGAGTTAATCATTATGAAGGAGGCTGCTTTCCTGGCTTTGATCAAACAGGTAACTGAAATATTTTAGTCAGGTTTTTCTGTCTCCACTCTCTCAAGATACAAAGCGGCTCCTCAGCTACAGAAGAAAGCTGTAATTGCTGTCCTGGATTTTGGGTCACTTCTCTGATTTAGGACACTTCAGACTTGTTGGGTTCACCTACATCCTATGCCCCTTTCATACTCAGGGTCATCGTGCTGTTTACTGCACCCTTTAAATCCTACTTTCTAGTCCAAGCCCAGCATTTTTTGACTTGATTTTTGATAATCTTATTTGAAATAATCCAGTCCCTGTTTGTTACAGTGTCTTAAGTTGTGTGTCCCTTGTAACTATGAAGAATCCCAGAATGGGTCAGGTTGGAAGGGACCAACCAATCTCCCTGCTCAAGCAGGGTCATACCAGAGCACATAGCACAGGACTCTTGAATATTTCCAGTGTGGGATTCTCCACACCCTCTCTGGACAATCCTTTCCCGTGCTTGGTCATTGCACAGTGAAGAAGTTCTTCCTCGTGTGCAGGTGGGACTTCCTGTGCATCAGTTTGTGCCCATTGCTTCGTGTCCTATCACTCTGCACCACCGAGCAGAGCCAGCTCCATCCTCTGACACCTCCCTTCAGACACTGACAGACACTGACGAGGTTTCCCTCTCAGTCGTGTCTCCTCGAGGCTGAACAGCCCCAGCTCCCTCAGCCTTTCCTCCTAAGAGAGATGCTCCAGCCCCTCACCCTCGCCCTCCGCTGGACAATAAAATAATTACACAATTATTTTTACAAGATGACTACACTTACTGTGTGTTACACAGCCGTTCCCAGGGAGTGGGAACGACTCGGGCCTCGTTTCACTCCCCCCGCTAGTAACGAAGCTCACTGAGGGACCATGAATTTATCAGGAGCCAGTGCTTAAGGCCGAGGTAAAATAAGACCCGGTGGTGTTGTTTGCTTATCCCTGGCTTCCTCCACGGCTGGAGTATTCTGTCCTCATCCCCCGAGGGCCCTCACACTCACACTCGCACCGGGACCGAGGCACGGGAACCCCGGCGCCGGAGGCAGCCGCAGGCGGCACACATAAGAGCCGGGGCGGGACGCTCGCTGGCACCGCCACACGGCCCCTCCTCTGTGGGGCGGGCTGGGCCCAGCGCGGGGCGGGGCCTCCCATCCCTCCCCCCCGGGGAACTACAGCTCCCGGCGTGCCCCGCGCCGTTCCCATGGCCACGGGCAGCCGGGCCCGCGCCCCGCGCAGCGATGCCCAAGGCCAGGTACCGGGAGTCCTGCCCGCGCTGGAGACGGGGATCGCTCCCGCTGCCCTGGGGGAAGGACAGCTTGGAGAGGGAGGGAGGGAGGGAGGGGACGGAGGGTTTAAAACGGGCGGTTCCGGCCTCTACCCCTAAAGCGAGCGGGGCCGAGGGCATGTGGGGCACGCTTGGCCCTTGTCCGTTGCTTCCGTACGGGATCTCGCATAAACGGGGTCTGCAGGAGGCCGCGGGTGGACCTGATCGCGGCGAGCCCGCGCTGCCCGAGCAGCTCCCGGCACACCGAGCCCACGGCCGGAGCTCTCCCGAGCCCTCCGAGCCGTGCCCGGCTCCAGAGGCTGCCCGGCTCCCCAGGCTCCCGCGGAAAGGAAAGCCTGGCACGCCACACAACCTTCCAAAGGTGTCTCGGTGCCGCAATGGGCTGCCCGGGGAAGAGGTGGAGTGACCGTCCCTGGAGGTGTTAAGGAAAGCCTGGACGCGGCACTCGCTCTGGTGGGTGTTCGGTCACAGGTCGGACTAGATGATCTCAGGGGTCTTTTCCAACCTAATTGATTGTGTGATTCCGTGATTAAATGTACTCCAAGCAAAGCCTCCCCTGCACAGCCTGTACGTGCTCCCTATGTGCCACCAGCGGCTGCTGGGCTTATTGAGGAGCCTCACTTGAGCTGGTTTGGTTAGAAGCACTTCGACAGAGAACAGGTGATGTGAAATAATAACAACAATCTACACGATAATAACCTTCATTTAGGTGTTTTCAGGAATTAGGGCCTAAGGTGTGTGTTTTCTCTAATTATTCTCTTCTTGTTTCCTTCCAACTAGTGATACTTTATGGGATCTTGCTATAGCTGAAGTGGAGAAGAGAGAAAATCCTGATGATAATGATGTCAAGCCAGGGGAAGTTTGGGAAAAATCAATATTATTTATGGGAAACAAAAACGGGGTAATCTAAATACTGTACAATTCTACACTTTTCAAACATAATTTGTGTCAGGGAAAACATCCCATATTTTCAGATATTAAGGTTCACTTAATTTTAAAGACATAATATCTCATGGTCTCATTCTGCAGAGGTGTAATTGATCACTAATGTCTGTTTTAAGTACAGTGTTCCTATTACTATGTTTGCCATGTCTATTACTTTATACTTAAAATAATAGTGTGACTTGATTCTGATTGAAAATTGGACTTAAGTTTCCACTATAAGGCTGCAAACAGTTACTCGCATTTGCAGTTTTCTGGTACTTTATTATTAGAATGTTAAATGAATTTGGCTTAGTGATACAACTTTATTCTTTAAATAGTTAGAGTTCCTGTTTGTTTTCAATTTCCAGGGGAAGACCACTATCATACTGAGATGCCTTGAGAGGTATGTGTTAAATATTTTAAAACAGTTTTCAGCTGTAGATTAAAAACCAGTCATACTGTATGATAATTCATAATATATGTATGCAGGTGTATTCTGTGACTGGTTGATCATTAAGAATGAACTTATTTCCCTTCATTATAACCTCTCAGGTGACCCTGTCAGTCCTTCTCCAGTGTTAGCTGAAATGACTCATTTTTTTGGGCTGGTGCTTCTGCCTCTCCTGTCTTCAGAACCTGACACCTCCCGTCTAAAAGTGTCCTCCCCATACTGATGTCTCTAAGCCAAATTCTGAGCTGACTGAGAAATACAATTTAGTAACTGTAAAATTACCTTCCTTTCTTTAGAGGATCTTGACAAAATTCAGTTACTTTTCCTAATTTAGGGAAGAGTCTCCAAAGCCAACGTTAGCCTTGGAATATACTTTTGGAAGAAGGGCAAGGAGACACAATACAGTGAGTAGAATGTCTAATTTACCATATCTTTATATATATATATATACACATATATACACACACCTAAAAATAACATAAAGAAACTCTTTTGCAGCCTAAAGATGTAGCTCATTTTTGGGAACTAGGTGGTGGAACCTCATTAGTGGAACTCATTCAAATACCAATCACTAGCCACAACATAAGGTAAGTGTAAATATTACAATTCCAGAGTTAATTTGAGCTTTTCTTCAAACATTGGTAATCTCATGACCTTTTTTTTTTTTTTGAGGTGAAAAGCCCTTTCAAAGTGTAAGATTTATCTTAGTGTTTTGCTAAGAGTCGCTGTAATACCACGATGCTTTGCTTTTCTCTTCCTTTTCATGCTTCTCTCCTAAATAAACAAGTTATAAGTCATCTCAACAAAACATGGATGAAGTAGGCTGGCCTTAAGTAGATAGAACAAGAAATACAGAAGAAGAGAAGGCATAATATCTTTATGCTCAATGAAGAGCAAATTAACAGACTTGGGGATATATGAAAAGTAAAATCTTGCTTCCTACTTCTGTGTGCACACAATAGATGCTCCTTCTGTGACAGATATTTTAAGGTGAAAAACAAAGCAAAAAAAAATCTCTGGATTTTTGGGAAATGACCTTTTAATGAGAAAGTAATTTCCCAACAGAGAGATGACGTTTCCAGGAGCAACTAGAGCTACTGAAATTATTTGACAGCAAAAGGAAACAGAAATTTTGATCAAATTAAGAGAATGTAGTGAGAAAAACCCATTAAAGGAATGGATAGCCTAAGAAGAAATGCATGAAAAGTTGCATGAAGAAATGACAAGGTGATAGGGGGTGTTTTTTATGGTTTTTTTTTGGTTAGGGAAGATGGGAGTTGAAAAGGGAGAAAAGAATCAGAAGGTAAGTTTTGTATTATGATGTATTGCTTTATTTCATTGGTATTGAGCTTTAATTTCTGTGAGGAAGAAAAAGGAGGAATATCATTTTTACCAGGTACATTTACTCCTGTTTTGACTACTGAGATAATGCCATTATTTGCTGAGGGACTTAAGAGGGAATAGAAATAAAACACTTATGGCATGTGAAGCTCTTTGTCTCTAGAAGAGCTTGGGAGAGAAAAAATGAAGTATAATTTTTCAGCCCTTGACTAAATTAAATTAATTGAGCTCTACCTCCATCAGACTTTTCTTCCTATTGATAAGGGATTTTCTAATGTGGAGAATCTTAAGATGCTTTGCTGGAATAGCAGTGTTCTGTAAGAACAATTCACTTCTGTTCAGAAGGCAATATTTTAACATGCCAGTAAAAATTCTACCATTTCAACAAATGTAAGTGCATTTTGCTGGTTTTCTCATCATTGTAGTCAAGCAATTTGCTTATTTAAAAGTTCCATAAACTATATTTAGTTTCATCAAGAGACTTTTCACCAGATTTTTCTTCCCCACAGTATTTTTAAATGAAATTGAACACTCAGCTGCTTTGTAGCTTTTGTAATACCCCTCTAGTCTGGAATCCCCTTTTTCAAGTCAGGCTGGAATAGGATAGAATGATGGCATCTATTCAGATTACTGCATTTGCAATGATCTTTACAAGTTGCACTTAAATGCAGCTGGTATTTTGGGAGGCAGGGTATTAGAAAGAGGGGACTCAGATGTAAAACATTTCTCATCAACAAGCCACCTTTAGAAGCCTGGTAGTAGCTAAGGATGTTTTATCTTTCGGAAGATTTTCTGCACCCATTCAAGGTTCCAAACAGTCCATGACATGGAATATTCTCCTTAACCAGGTCATCTTCATTTCATATTAGAAAAGAATAATGAAAGTAGGGACCTTTCCCAGGTATGCAGGGAATACAGGTAATAGTTAGAAAAGATCCTAGCCATTGGCTAACATTGCTTGGTCTAGAATTGTAGACTTAGGAGACTGCAGGGATACATAACAGCAGAAATCCTCAAGTCACATAGGAAGGAGCTACAGGACGGAGGGTATCTGCATACTTTACTGTTTGAAGACAGTCCCCCAAAACAACGCTTGATTGAAAGTCGCCAAAATAATAGTTTCTGAACAAGAGACAAGGGAAAGATTTCTTCAGAGTGCAGAATATCCCTAAAAGCCATCTTGCTTTGCTGTCACATTTAATTCTACCTTAGCAGTTAGATGTTCCCATTTACACTCCAGGTGTGGTTTTGTATGAAAATGCTGACTGCATCATGCGCTGAGTATGGGACCAAATAATGCCTCTTTAATAGGTCATTTGCTGTAGTTCTGGTATTGGATCTCTCCAAACCTCATGAACTCTGGACTACTATGGAGAACCTTCTGCAGGTCACCAGGAACCACGTGAACAAAATTTTAACCAAACTAGAAAAGAAAACCCCTGAAGTAGCTGCTGAAATTAAACAGAGAATGTGGAATCATCTGCAGAGGGATCACCCTGTAAGTTACTTCTAATATTTTCTCCGGATGTCACAGGCCTTTATACAGTTAAAGATAATGCTTTTGAAAATCATAAACAACTCTTTTAGATTTTTATGCATGACTGAAAATCCATTTGATGTAGATGAACCTGTTCACTGGAAAATTATAGCAATTTAATAAAAATTCAATAAGAGCAGAAACAAGGAAAGAAGGTTTCTTATATCTTTTTGTTAGATATCTAATGTGATTGTTATGGCATGTTACACCAATCAAAAGAAATAGTTTTAGAGTAGCAGTTTGCTTTTTTCCCCCCTCATCTTTTTAAAATGAAGATGAAAACTAGAATGTACAAAAGTCATCTAGCAAGAGACTAGCTGAAGGTACAAATTTAAGCAAAGAATATAGTTATAACAGCCATCAACATGACTATATACTTTGCATTTATTTAAATGTCTATCACAAACTCAATGCCTTTTGATAATCTGACAACTAATTAAATTATAAAGTTTCAGAAATGTTAACATCAGTCCTTTAAACATAGTTGCTAACTAAATCTCTGGAAAAGCTAAACTAGATTATGCGCAATAGAAATGAAAAGTCATTGTGCATTAAACCTCTGCAAATGTTGTGTGTATATAATGCACAAATAAGCATTCAACAATTCAAAGACCTGGCATGTAAATCTACTTGCTGTAACTTCTATAAAATGCTTCAATACAGCAAGTGCTCGTAGAGCTCCGAAATTTAAAAGTAACTTGAAATATATGAGAAAGCAACATATGCAGCACTCCGCAGATTTAGAGTATACCGGGTTTATTTTGGTTGTTACTTTTAGAGAAGGGAATTCACAAAAAGCTAACACCTACATGCACACCTGGCAATAAACTATGACCACGGTGTCTAGTTTCATATAGGAGTTTACGTATCAGAAAATTGCAAGCTTATTGCAATAAAGAAAAATAATAATGCTATTAATTGTTAAGAAAACTTGTTATTATTGCACTGTAGGAAACACAATTATACCTTCTGAACTAAAATTTCTGTTTAGATTCCATTATCAAAGACATAAATAATGCAAATATTGTATTACTGCTTGGTTCTATTCTAGCTTTCATCTTTGTTCAAAGAAAATGTATCAATTTATTAGAAGAAAATACTATCTTTTATAGTCAAATTAAATTACACTTTATGGAGATCTTTATGTGCCTTTTAATGGCTAAACATATTTTTATCATAAACAGGAATCAATGAAAGACTTATATTTTTAAGGATGAAGATACATTTCATTGGCCTGGCTAAAGAATTATTTGCTATGATGATAAAACATATCACCTGCAGACCTTGTTTAAAAAGGCTGGATGCATTCAACATACTCCATAGTCAAAAATAAATTCCACAGTCAAAACATGAATAGGGTTCAATGAGCTAGTTTTAAGGTTTCTGATGTTATCCCAAATTTTCCTCTTAGTTATGAAATGAAAACTATTTTTTTCAGTTTTATATTCTATACACTCATTTTTAAGTTGTGATAGTTTTGCTCAAAGCTTTTGCTTTGACAGTGCATGAGTGAAGCCATTATTTCTCCTCTCCAAGTAGAGGATTTTCAGGGTGTGCACCTCCTGTCAACATTTTGTCATTTAACATGTCTGTGAAATACCTGGGTTTAGAAGGGAGCAGCTGGATCAACCTCTGCTACAACACATCTTTCTGGCACTGCTGCAGCCATAGCAGCTTGAATAAATAATTGCTTGAACACACGAGGGGATTATCTCATTTCATATGGACTACAGCAAGCCCTTCCAGATCACTTGAGAATTCTTGTAATACACTTACTAAATTTTTTATTCCATGTTAGCTATTTAGCACTTAAGTCTGTAGTATCAGACTTGTTTTCCTCCACTGATCAGTATTCACATTTTCAAGTTTGTTGGATAGTGTTTCCTCTTTGTGCTGATATCAAGCATTGGAAATTCACATTAAATATTGTTTAAGTAAGTGTTCTGACTGCTCAGAGGGATTATTTCCTGGCCATTAGGAAGAAAATGGGAAAACGGTAGAATACAGATATTGCAATAAAGTTGATTCCTTTACCTTAATGTTTGGAAAACCGTGTCTTCTGTGAATTAATTTTAACCCCTTTCAGTTGCTTTAATAGTTGAAATATTCTACAGTTTGTTTACAGAGCTTACCTGTCCTATATCTTTTTAACAGGACTGTGCATTAATCGACCCTTTTCCAATACCCTTGGTGATAATTGGAAGCAAATACGATATTTTTCATGTAAGTAATACTTAAGCACATTTTTAATAATTAAATTATTCTCAGTAAATATTCTATATACTAAAATTTCACTAATATAATAGTAATCTTTTGAACTAAAGTGTGGACAGCCTGTCTTCTACCACCAAAAAAAAAAACCCCAAAACCTTTCCATCCAACAACATTAAGGAAGGCCTACTGTCATTCCTTCACAAACCACCCCCAAACTGATGATTTTTGAGGTGTACTTGGAAAATGTTGAGACAAAAGTTGCTGCAGACCAAAAAGGGGAGCAAGAAAACACCATGTGAATGATTTCCTTTTATAAGGAGAGAAATCCAGCTCCACGTGCCCCCTGTGACAGCAGCTGTAAGTTTATGGCAATGAAAGAGGGTTGTACCTCGAGTCAAGCTGATCAGATATTTTCAGTAGTTGTGGCAACTTCAGTCTAGTACTTACTTTAAAGTACTTCCTAAGTTTCTAGAGACAAGTGAGTAATTGCATCCTTTATGGCACAGGGGAAAGAAATGTCGTAGTACTGCTGGATTCTCTCCCAGGACACAAAAACCCAAACGAACACATACTCACTGCACTTGGTCATGAGAAACTAGGGATGGTATGTTTGATTTTTAGCAGTTGTGCTGGCAGCCTGTGCTTCTCTGGACGGCTACACAGTGCACTTGATACCTGGCTAACTCCCTGAGTTACTGAATTCTTTATTAATAAGGGACTTGCCTCCTCTCGTCTCAAAGCTTTATGCTGAGCTACGACCTTCAATGACTCTCATGCAATAATGACAAAATGCCAGCCTGATTCCTTTGGGGGTCTGTGGATTGACTCCTGCAGGTGTCACTGGGACCAAATTTTCACCCATTTTATCCAGGGAAGGCCACCTGTATGATCTTAGATTAAACAGACATGGAGGAAAAGGTATTTTGATGCACCTTTCAAATCTTGCAGGTATTAGAATTTAGACAGCATATACCCAAAGATTTACTTATATATTTTCTAAAAAAATCCCTATTCTTCTAGTAAGGCAGCATTTCTACTGATAAAAATTTAAAACAGTATCAAACAAATAAATTGAAAATTAAATGTGCATTCTCAATTAAAAAACTTTTCCTGGACTAATATATTGCCTGAATTAGGCTCCATCTGTAAAAAAGAAACAAAGAGAAATTGTGACATTTCTTTTCAGAGTAGGCTGTTACTGATTCTGTCTTAAGATATAATTAAGCTGACAGCTGAAAGCCTTATATGCTGTAGCTTAAGTGTATTGCAGTTTATATGAAAAAAAATAAAAGTTCTAACTGTAGTTTGGGTTTTGTTTCTTATGTCTATATTCCACTATCAACTTTTTCAGGAGTTTGACTCTGAAATGAGGAAAATAATTAGCAAGACACTTCGATTTGTTTCGCATTATTATGGAGCATCATTAGTGGTATGTATACTCACTTTCCGTTTAAGGATAGAGAAGATGAACAATATTTCTGCTACAAAACAATATTTTTTAAAATAGTACTGTAAAACTAGAGAAAGTGGGATTTCATTGGCTTTACAGTAGCTTTCTTCATGAGGCTATCTTTTGAACAAGCCACTGTACTGGCAGGAGATGGATGGACATGCCTTGTGAACAAATACACAAGGTCCCAGTATCAACAAAAACTAAATTAAAACAGTTACCTGCTACTGTTAACTTAGTTCCTGCACTGAGTTTACTGCATCTTGGGCAATTTTTTTTTTTTTTTCCGTACAAGAAAGAAGAATGGGAAGAAATGGGCCTTAGACTGAATTAGAGAACTGGCCCTTTTGGTAGAAGCATGAACTTACATTAAGTGATCCAGCTTTCATAGGCTTGAAATTGAGGGCTCATTTTCACAGTAGTTTATGTATACCAGATTACTACACTTAGTGTGTTGAAGAAGGACAGGAGCTTCCTTACAGAAGTGGGTAGAAAGATGCCAACATGAGGACAATGAAGTATTTCTTTCAGTTTGGCAGATCATCCTCTGAGTAAAGACAGAAACATGCATGCTGAGATTCACAGTGCAAAAACGCTGCCTCTTGGGCTCACTGTGCATCAGAAGATGGGTGTAACTGTATCAACCACCATTTATGCAATAAATAATATTTAATAGTAGCTTAGTGATTATCGAAACAACCTATGTTTACTTTGAATACTTATGATCTCGGCATGTCCTTTTACATGCACGTAAAGCTTTTTCACTCTGACGCATGAATTTGTCTTCTGTTAACTGAGAGTACAACTGTCTTGGTCGGTTTTGGTTTTTTTTGTATTTTAGTATTATTGTAAGTAAAAATTAAAAATAGAATATAAAACTCTTTGTCTGCTAAATCCTGATTGTCATTGAAATGAGAGGGAGAAACTTAATTTCCCACAGCAGTGATGTGACTTCTTTCTCAAAGACATGAATCTGTTAGATACAAAAGCCCTTAGACACGGAGAAGCATGTTGTTCGAGAATATATTCTGAGAGCTGCTTTCTGAAAAATCTGTACCTTCTGCCACTTGGAAGCTGTTTTTATGACAATTATATAGTTACTCATTACACTTCTAAATGTTTAAGGTATTCTGGATAATTTTTAATGTAATTTAAAATCGTAGTTCCTTAGTCTTGGGCAAAAGATTTGTGTCTCGTAATGTGCATATTTCAAAAGTTTTGAATCAGTATTACAAAAAATATTCCTTAATCTTTATTTATGCTACTTTTTAGTCTTTCTTGATCTATATATTCAGTAACAAACATATTCATGTTTCTGAATGGGAATGTGAGATTTTTCTTCCAGTCAATTCAGTGAACATGTACCAAATTTGTTTGGGTCAGGAATTAATTAGCAAGGCTCCATCCTCTCTGTAGATGGCAAAATGCAATATATTTATGATGGAAGTTCATTATGTGAATTTTGTTTTCTGATTCATTTAGTTTACCAGTAAATCTGAGGCTCTCCTGCTGAAAGCCCGTGCTCTCATTAATCACTTGGCATTTGGCTATGATAAAAGGTAATTTTTATTCTTCAACTATTAAATGTCTTGCTCAGAGCCTAAAAAATATTTTAATCATAAAAACTTTTTTTTTCTTAAATGTTATTTCTGAAAGATTTTTGTTCATGGACTTGGACTTCTGTGACTCAGCTGCCTATCTCTGCTAAGGACTGTGATAACTCCATAATTTTGATCCTCAAACCAATGAATGAAAAATGTGGTTACCACTGGAGTGGAGTACTATTTTTGTATTTATATACAAACCCCAGTAAGACACTAGTCTTGGCCAGAATAATGTTTTTTGTTGATTGCTAAATGCTCACTTGATACATTTTCTCTTTTTTCTGTTTAGCAAGTCTGTATCAGTGGATCCCAGCAAACCTCTCTTTATACCAGCAGGCCTGGATTCCATGAGCCAAATAGGTTAGAACATTTCCTGTTCATTGTTGCTTAATTGTTTTGAAAACAAGAAAAACATTTTAAGCAAACATACAGCATCAGTATCAGTTTTAACAGATTATTGAAGGAAATAGCTTATAGATTTTAAAATCATGATTCATTGTATTACTGAGAATTATTTGTGCAGGTTTGTTAGGTAGTTTCGTAAAGTTTCTGGACTATGTAAAATAGTAAAGTACCAATAAGCTTAGATCTGAAAGAAAACAAAATATACAAAACCTCTCAGCCCATTTCATGGTAGGAGATCAATGTTTTTTTCAAACTTGTTGCAGCTTGTCAGTGTAGAAGGTAAAATTCTAAATTAGATGGATCATTATGCATCTGTGATTTATGTTGTTATGACAACACATTTGTCTTATGTGTGCTGTGATCCTCAGGACCACCACCTGCCTCCGACAGTGATCTTGGAAAGATGCGTGCCAACACGCCTTTGGAACTATGGAAAAAAGTATTTGAGAAAGCATTTCCTCCCAAGGTAGGGATATATATGCCATGCACACTGCTGCTTTTTCTCACAAAATAGCACCAATATCCCTGCTCCTTTTTGTCTTTCAAGTCCACGGACTGGAATTTCAGTCTCACTTAGTAGCTGTCTTTAATACATTTTTAAGTATTAGTTTAAGTATTAAGTTAATACATACAATTATTAGTTATATAAGTTAGTACATACAATTAAGTATTGTATGTAGTAGTGCTTCTGCGTCTTCAGTCACCTTCCTAAATTTAGAAATTATGAAAGATGCTGTTCTCAGTATAAAATGCCCCTGCATGATAAAGACTAAACTTCTCAGAAATTATACAGAAGTGTTATTTTTCATGTTAGTTTTCCTCATAGCCTTTAAAAACACGATAAACAAATGTTTCCTCCTGCACCCACCCCTCCAAGTACCCCCTGAAACAGCTGAAGAAATAAATACACTTCTCATCTTGCAAGCTCCATCGCTGTTCATCAGTGTATCAGTCTAAGTAAAGATTTAAACATTTGCCAAATAGATTCACGGTCTCCTGTTTTGGTTCCATAGCAGGTTTTAAACTTCAGAGTTATTTTTATGCATTGCAAACTTCTTTTTCCATTGCCTCACCTAAGAAGTAGAATTCCATTATTTTATTCCATCACTGATATTATTGCCTTCTTGCTAATTTCTGTTTGATATGATTAAGGAGAAATGTGCAGGACAACATTTAAAAAACCCCTCCTCATAGTTTTTTCTTATATTATTGTATTTCCTTCTCTGGAATTCAAGTTATAGTTCGCTCAAGGTTAGGAAATGAGAATTCTGATATTTGGCAAAGATAGCAATCAGTTTCTCAGCTACTGAGGTAATGCTCCTGATAACCAGAACTGAATTCCAGGCATGAGTACCCAATGGTTTAGCAAGGGCAACCCCAACTGTGCCCTAACGTCGTGGACCAGAAACAGTATTTTCATTTTGATGCTCAAGAATAATAACCAACCACCAGAGAAGAATATTTTTTGCCCTTTAGAATCTAGCTGCACTCCTACTTTTTCTTCATTTTACTGATAGAAGAGCATTTCTTTTTAACTAACCTGTGTCCTGTAACACAAAATTGTTCCACAAATGCAAGCTTTTACTATATTTGTAATAAAACATAGCGTGGCTTTTTCGTATTAAATAAGATAAATTCTATCATTTGGGGTTTTGTCTTTTTTTCCTTTTAGAGTTTCTGTGATTTACAAGATACCAAGGACCCTGCACAGGATAGTCAGTATGCTGAGTATGAAGTTGATGTCATGAGAGCTCAGAAAAACCAGGTGTGTTCTCCAAATGCTGTTCACAGTCAGGTATTCCAGAACCACCAGCACTGCTGAACTAATAGCAGATACTCATACCTCCCCTTTTTGCCCTTAAATAATTTCAGCTTTAGATTTCAGTTTAGTAGTTGGTTATGAGTTTTTTTTCCCATTAAGATATTAAGCCAGTAGATCATTGTTAGATCTCAAAGTTTTGGCTCTGAGTTTCTTTAGAAATTAATAATTCAAATTTTCCCTTAAACTGTTCTTAAACTCACTAAAATAAACTTTGAAGCTTTCTTGACAATAATTTCCTCATTTCTTCACCCTGTACTCTCATTTGAGTGTTGGCTAACAGAAAGTGTAGAAAGCAATATCAAGGTCCGTGGTGGGGACTCCTTACTGCTCTCTTTCTCCTTCAAAACTTAATTTAACTGGAAAGATACTGAGATGATAACATTTCTAACTTGAGTTTGCAGGCTATGGACATTTTATCTTAAACAGTGAATGGAATTGTTCCACAGAGTGATGATATGTGGCTTAACCCCTGAATTCCAGGAAAGACCTTTAGTGGGGAAAGAGTCTTCTATTTTTTCTTATTAATTCTGAAGTGTTTCTGCCTTTCTCTAGATTAGTGGGGAATTAATTTTTATGGAAAAATTCTGTGGCAAACTAGATGAAGGTTAAAGGATTGCCTTACAGCTATCAGCAAATAACATCAGCTGAGTAGCAGTACTGTATATTACATCAGTATCATAGGTATGGGTCTGTTAAAATCAAACCAAGATTTATCCAAAGAATAAAACAATTTCAAAAATCCCCCACAGCCTTTGAACTTGCACATTACCTGCAATATCCTGTTAATGTGGGTATCAGTTCTGAATTTCTGTCTCATCAAGAGCAGTCTTAGAAATCATTGAAATTTGTAAAGCGTGCTGCTTTTGGAATTTATAATACAAACATACTCAGTATAGCCACATATCTGGAAACAACTATATAGTGCACTAGATTTGTTATTTTTAAATAATAATGTGTTGCAAAAGAAGATACTGGTACGTATTGATTAAATCATACAGGAAATTATTTTCTGTTTTTAAACAAAAGAGACAGGCTTTTAGAATCTTAATCTGTTCAAGGGCATTGCAAACCATTATAGCTTCTTTTTATTGGACTACTACAAGTAATTTGAGCATTAAAGAGAAAATTACTTTTGTTATCTGCAGTTATTTCCTAAATTTCTATCAGGAAGTTTAATTTTTACAAGATTATTTGCACATTATTAAAATGTTTTATGCTAGGAAATTGAAATGCACCAATCTAGAAATAGACATCTAAAAGAAAAGAACTCTCTAGTTGCAGTGTTTCTTAAAGTGTCCTTCTGTTTTCCTGTTCAATGGAAAGCAGCACAAAAAGCGTATTTTTAAAGCAATTTTTTAAATTAATCATGAGTCTGACATTATAGAGTGTCATGGTATCTGCTGCTTGGGAGGACTAGTATATTAAGATGGTCAATATGCAACATGTTGCTAATGAAATCATGGGACCTAATGCAAAATTGAAAAGTATCATGTGATGATAGTGAATGTTTTCATGTTATCATTTTTCTCGGTTACTTTCGGTTAATTAATGTTACTTTGGACTCCAGGTGATCGCCTGTTTACTTATTTATCTCAAAGATAAGCTTTAAAAGAAAAACAAACACAAAACCAGCAAGGGAAGCAAAACACAGCCCCTGTCAGTGCATCTGATAGAAGAACCAGCAATACTTGACTGACTCAGTCTTGGTCAGGACTGCTCAATACTACTGTAACAGATTTAGAGATAACTGTGGCAATACAAAGTTTAAGTAAATAATTTCCAACTTTGGAGTTTTGATTGAAGGAATTGCCTGCATTCCTGGCAGAGTAAAAGACTGAATTTTAATTCTTAAGTATAAAATAAGAAAACAGTTAAAAAAAAAAATCAAAGTCCCTGGCAGACTCCAAGGTACTGTCAGCATTTATCCGAGGTGCTGACTGGCTGTAGAAGTTTAGAGTCCAGCTCATCGGCATTCTGACGTAAGTTTTCTTTCAGACCAGGTTATTTTGCCTCCTTAATTCTTTCAGAGTTAACTATGAGATGTACCACTTTCTTTCTAAACATTTTTGCTCTGGAAAGCTTCCTGAGGCTGTCTTTTCCTCACTGTGCCTTTCTTCAAGATGGAGCACAGCTCTCTTTCTCAACTATGTCTTTTCAGAATTCTTTTCCTAGTCCTTGCCTCACAGACATGCATAGCACAGATTTATATCAAATAGTGCTGTTGGAATTGTTCACTGCTTTTCATTCCCTGTAGTTAAACTCTGAGAGAGAATACAGCACCAGGGACCCTTTTGAAATTTGTATTTCTAATGTAATTCTTAACTAGCAGATTTTCTCCAGGAATTACTGGAATATTGTGTTTTCTGCAAGACTTTCAAGATTAAAAAAAATACTCATTCTGCATAGTTATTAGGCCTTAAATGTCTAGGTTTTGGTTAATTCTTCATACATAACCCACATGGCAAACTTGGCATCCTCTATTCCTTCTCTGTTAACTTTTTGGCTTTTGATGTTTCAGGTCACCTTAATTTGGGTTTTGGTACACACGTAACTTGAATTAGAGTGAGATCTTTTAAAATAATATTTCTGATTGGAGCTACATATACACACCTGCATCTGTGAACACGTATGGGGAGCATGAAAAGTCTTGTTCATCAGTTCCTTCTAAATGTTTGTGGCAGTGAGAGCCTGGCACATGGGAATGTCTGTTCTCTTTCCTTTAGGTTTGCTCTCTGCCACATATATAAGTACTCTAAGGTGTCTTTTTGAAGGTTTTGCTTTGTTTCCTCTTATGCCTTCACTGCTAATACTCAAAATAGGTTCTTGAACCTTTTGATCTGGACATTTGACTGCAGCTTCAGTCATTGATGCAACAGATAAAGCTCAGCCTTGAGCTCAAAGAACTGGAGAGCCTCCAGCTCAGGTGCTTCAGAAGTCATGCAGTGCCAAAGTTCACAGTGACTGGTCCTTGTTACTCAGAGCTATTCCTTCAGGGATTGGTCCAGTTCTAGCTGAAGCCTCATGCCATGAAGTAAAGTCAGAAAAGTAGATGCCTCGTGCCATTTGGTGTCAGCTAACAAGTCATGGAAGCTGATCTTAACAGACAGAGATGTAAGAGCTAAGACTTTAAGTTATAAACACAAGAAGATTCTACATCTCACGAGGAACAATAGTTGCATTTCCCTAAAATTACAGCAACCTAATCAACCATGGCACACCAAACCAAATGTCTCCTCCATGCCAGATCTGCAGCTGATATGGGGACGGGATTGGCCAACAGACTGAGAGCCATATTTTTTCAGCATACTTTGCTAACATGAACACATTGCTGAACTTCAGGAGACCATTTCAGTCTCATTCCATAAAACAGGAGATTTCATACCATGCCCTTGATCACACCAGTGTTACTGGGCAGAGAAATATAATAGGCCCCTACCCTTAACTGCATAACAGAGCAGTACCACCTTTCATTTTCTCCACAGGAGGACATGTGCTAGTCTTCATAAGAGAAAAATTATTTAGGCTATTTACTCAGCTGCCAAGAACAAGCTTTCTTGGCAGTTTTCACATGAAAGCATGCAAATGGGTAAAAAGTATTTAATTTTTAAACCAAAGTAAAGAGCGTTATTAGAGCACTGTTATTAAATTTTCTACTAAAGTTTGTGTGCTTAAGACTTTTAATTAGTGTTTCAGTACTTGGTTGCTTCCACCATATTCCAGATTGAGGGCACTTCCAGTAAGAAACTGCATGAAAAGAAGCCATATCAGTCATGCAGAACAGAGGAAATGCAACAATTAAGGCTTTTCCTACAATCTTAATTTTTCCCTCTTGTTTGTAGACATTGTACTATTGTCTTTAATTACATGATCATATACTATTTTGCTGATGTCTCAATTCAATTGTTCAGTATTTCTTTTCATCATCCTTATTCTTTATGTACCTTATTTTTCAACCTGCCATTCAGACACTTCAATGAACACAAAAGTATTAATTTTTTTTTATCTGAGCGTGTGTGGTAATGTTATCTTATCTGAGTGCCTCACAAACATCAGTTAAGTCTTTCTTCCCAATCTCTATGAGATTAGGTGTGATCTTCCCCATTTGACAGATGAAGAATTTACAAAACACAGAAGTACAGAAGCATTAAGGTTTAAAAAAAAAAAAAATTAAGCCCACTTTATGCCAATGTTGAGACATCTGTGATAAGCTGCTAGCACTAATTACGTTTAAAGCACTGAGAGCACATTGAAACTGCAATTATTTTTTTCTTTCTATATCTGATCTCAGTCCCCTGTACTTGCACCCACAAAATAAGCATAGCATAATGCTAGCATGAAGGTTTTGGTGTACTTTGAGATATATTCTTTTGTATGATCTTCTTTCACTTTGGAGAGATAATCTCTTAGCTGACTGTATCATCAGTCTATTCCAGAATTCTGCTCATGTTTGCAGTATAGAACTTAATGAGCAGCAAGGAGCCCTTTATCAAGAGGGTCTCTGGAGTAATCTTCAAGTAGTGTTTGAAAGAATTTTGCATTACATTTCTGACTTAAGGAGATGTATTTTACTTTCTATTTTGCATAGAAACTAGGTAAGTGTACTTTGGTGACAACATTTTCCCTCCTGAATCACTGATATTTATTAAAATAGTCTTTTTTCCTAAATATCCTCCCATTTAATCAATTTTTCTTTCTTTTTTTTTTTTCCATTTCTCATTGTTTAAATGTTAGTCTTACCTAGATACACATCTATAATAAATACTTACAGTTTTGTTCTGTATGTAGTGGAGTAGCTATACAGCTTTAAGATATGCTGTGGTTTGACACGTTTGTTCGCATGTTTGTATTGTTTTGAATTGTCTTTACACTTAACTGCCTTCTAGGCTAGCTAAACCTACAGCAAAATTAATTCTTCTAAATTATCTGCCTCTTTCTTGAAGGAGATTAATCAGATGATAAATCTGCAAGGGTAATTATTTAGCCAACACCTGTAGACATGACCTCCAGCCAGTACTGTCATTATATGTAAAACCTGACTATCTAATTTTACCCCATTCCTGAAGCCTTTGAGAAAGTTTTTAAATGAAATTACTTAGCATAAAGCAGGTTCCATGTGCTCCTTAAAATACCACAGTATTCTTTCTACTCCTAACTGCTGGCAAGTTTCCAACAGTTCAGTATGTTCCAAGATCATAATTACTTTATATTAATAATGAGGGAATGAAAAATACTGAATAAAGACCAGCTTAGAGATAGAACAGTTTGATAGTACTGGAGTTGTAGCTAATAATGCAACTTACTGGCTTTAGCCTAGACACAATATGTTCTGTGTCAGTCACCCATGGAGTTGCATAACCCTACCAGCAGACTCCTACAAGCATCAGGAACAATGTGCACTGACTAAAAATCTTCTCCCTGCTCATACAGCTGGGGAGCTTTCTGAAAACTTTGCACCTCTGACAAAGCTGCTGAAGTTAATTCCTTAGAGAAAATTCCATTTGTTTCCATACAATCTTAAAATGATTGTTTTGTTGTTCTGTCCTTTAATTTCTTCTTTTTCCCTGTGTGCTCTAGACTGATAGTTAATACTTCTGTTAAGTTCACCAGGTGTGAATGTTGTTATTTTTGTCATGCTGCTGATACTTGCATGCCTACAGCAAAACCTCTCTTACCCTCTGAAGTCCATTCTATTAAAACCAAAATAAATTGTAAATCACACGTCCACTTTTGAAGGTCTTTGCTACATTTATCCTAAGCACTGGTTTATGTCCACCTCTTTGCTGATCTAAGTAAGATATTGTGAGATTTTTATCTTGAAAGCGGTACAGGGTTAGGTCTAACAGTACCTCATTAGAGCATCATCTTCCTGTAAATCTGCTGGAAGCCTTACTCTGAAATAAATGAAAAGCCATCGTAATGCTTCCTAAATTTTTTTTTTCTGAAAAAAATCTTTAGAAATTACTCCTGACAGTACACACCCCTACAAAAAATTCATCAGAGGAAACTTTATAATGGTGCTAGAACCTTCTATTACAGGCTTCGGTGCTCCCAGTTGAATGAGATGAGGTCATTTGTCTGCCTTGATAGCACTCTACTGATCTAAAGTACAGGAAAATGTAGCTCCCTACATGACAGCAAATGTGGCAAAATTCTTACCACTTTTAGGATAATTTTGTTAAATATAAAAATATAGTACATTTTTTCTACAGTGAAAATGTTTGTACATACATACATTTGCCAAATAAATACGTGAAGTTTCTGGATACTTTTAGTAATGAGAAAATTAGCTTAATATGTATTTATGTTTCTTTTTTAGGAACTTGAGCAATACAAAAGAAATGCTTCTAAATCCTGGAAAGAAATGGATTTTGACTCTGATTGATGAACTGCTCTGTCTTCAGTTTAACACCATTTACAAAATTATTTTTATCGTTTTTACATTACGTTAGCAATTTCATCTGATGCAGTTGAAAATATCTAATACCAACCTACAAAGTTAGAATTTATTAAGCATCCCTGATGTTATTTTTCATAAAAGGAGCTGTTTATTCACTCAGTCCAAATTTGTTTATCTTGGCAAAGAGTTTTTTTAAAAAGTGGGGAGAAAGGAATTCTAGATTGCTCTCAAATGGGTTTGTTTATGGAGACTGGAATTTGTCAGTTCTATCTATTTTATAAGTTACAACCCATTATTTAATTTACTTTTGAATACTTCTAGCCTAAGCATATATTTAAATATAAACAAGTTTTCACACCCAAAGTATGAAATTATGTAGTGTGCTAGGCATCTTTTTGTCATTCAAAGCCAAAGCCTAAGAAATACTTGCATAATTGTTTGATATATTTGAATAAATAAATAAAACTAAAACTGGCAGAATAAAGTGGAGTTAAAACCATCTTTGACCTGAATTCAGAAGTGTGCTTTCTCTCTGTCACAGGACTTATTTCTTGCAATGTATGATGTCACTCAGAGTTTGGAAGATGGATGTTTCTGTCATATATTGAAATGCCAGGAAGTCAGTCTAATTAATTTGACAGATACTTGGTTAGTGCTGAGAATATTATTGATTCACATTCTGCCTAACTAGGAATGGGTTTTTGTCCATGCACACCTCACTAGTGCGAGATGCACTGGGTGCTCTGAGAATACAGATTCTTTTTATTTTTTATTTAATTTAATCTAATCTGACAATCCAGATTAAAGGCAGAGGTGTCTCCTGAGAGCTCAGACTTGTCAGAGAGTGAATGTCTGAACAATGGCAAACCAGATCAACCCTACATGCTCATAAATATGGTCGAGACACACTAATCTTGTACCTTTCCAGCTATTTAAAGCTATTTGTTATTTTGAACATATTCCTTCACCAGATGTTTTTCTGGTAACAGCATTTGTATCTCAGAATATTTCACATAAAGATATTAGAAAAATACTCTTAAGTGGAAATACTGTATTACCTTGAGGATTGGATTTACAATTCTTTGTTATGAACTGCCTCACCTCAAAACCATCAAATAAAACTGGTTATATAATTACAGAAATTTAAGATAAAAATATACTTATCTCCTTGGAGAAATCTATTTTTCTGCAAAAACTAGTTTCTTCACAGAACATGAAAATAAGATACAAAATTTAGGAATTCTGTCTGTAATGTTTTCAATTTTGAAAGGCCCATGAGAATAATTTCCAAAGATGAAAATGGCATTGCTTCCAACAAACAACATTTATACTTTTTCCCTAGTTAAACTGACATTTTATTAAATAAACCAAAACGTTATTAAACAAACGTATTTTTTCCTTGTAATTCATAAACTGCTTCCAAACCAAGATTAGAACTTGACAGAGAAAAGCAAGAATTTATATAAATAACCTGTCTTTAGTGATTTACCATCATTTACAAGGCAAAAATGAGTTGGGTAGCTTTGATAGTGCTTCAAGATCCTATACTCATCAGTTTTATAGTGTGTATGAGATTAGAATGGAGTGATTTCTTGATTCTGTCTTTACATGTATTTAGGTTGTTTCCTTTCTACAGATTCCTCCAATGGTACCAAAACAAGGCATAAGACTGAAAATACAATTCTAGAAATGAGATTTACTAGCAGCTGGACACCTCTGCTTATTAGTAGTGTTTTAAAAAAAAAAAAAGTGGGGAAAAAAATTACAGCACCATTGCTACATTGTTAAAAATTGTCAGCAATAGCTGACTAAATTAAATCAGAAAGCCCTTTAAAACATGAAATACTGTTGATTATGGCTGATCTGGAAATCAGACAGAGGAGAGGGGTGGGGAATACCACTATCAGAACTCATTCACATTCCTAAGAGAACATTGGCTTTCAAGATGAAAACAAACACGAGAAGATGAATGTGGTTTTTTATGTGTAATCACTTAAATTCTATCTAAAATCCAGCAATATAAGCCTTCGACCATAATATAAATACAAGTATAGTATTAGAGACTGTTGGAATTGCTACTCTTTCATTGTCTGTCAGTAATTCTCTCTCTTAATATGAAGCTTAGAATTGCGATAATGGCAAGTACTGGTATAAAAGCATAGAGTACGAGGAAATCAGCTGTGAACCGGGACAGTGCCCCGGGATAGTTTTTTTCAATGAACCGGATGCCTTCCGAGAAAACACACGCAGCATTATTTGCAGTGGAACTGTTGGCTCCACCTGTCAAAAGAAACAATTTCTTTAGTAGGTAAACCAGTAAAATTAAAACTCAGACTCGTCTCTAGCTCATGCCTTGGACACACCTGACATCACTTCCATGAAGAACCATGAAGAACCATACCCACAGCAGTATTTCTCATCACTGTGGAATAAAACCAGACAACCCTGTGTTTCTGCGGTTAATCCACGACAGACTTTTTGAAGGGGAGAACAAAGGGTCACTATGAGCTCTCTCTTCTGTTCTTGGCAAACAAGGATTTATGGCTTTTCAGACACATTATCTGGAGTGGCATCAAGAAGCAAGTTGCCCCACGTGGTAGACTTAACAGTGTGCATATGTGTTGAGGGTTCCAAAATGCAAGAAATGGTGACTGTCTGAAGGACACATTAAAAATGAGGTGTTTATTGGTACTAATGGAGTCATGGATTCGTTTTCTAACAGTTGTTCTTCTTGTAATAAAGAGGCGCAGGAGAGATTAATGTATAAGAAATATGTAGCCTTGGAGAGGAGCACAGACACCTGGACACACCCCAACATCTTAGGGTAGGTCCAAAGCTGTACGTTTTACCCCATTAATATGCATTAGCTACTAACCCTGCCACCCTGATTGATTCTCTTGTTTTGTAGGTTATCTTGCTCACAACCAGCAAAGTACAGCCTGACAGACCCAAGCTGCTCAATAAATGCCATGAAAACACATTTGAACAGAAACCTCTCTAGTATTAGAGGAGATACCTGGTCAGCTGTCTGTTACCTCTCGATACTCCCTCCACTGATGTTTGGTCTTAGCCTGTGCAATTCTCTTGATGCTCTATTTGTGTAACATTGCTCAAAAAAAAAAAATTCCAGCCTGTAACAAACTTAGCTTCCAAAATTCCTCCAAAGAGGGGCTAAGAGAACAGGTGAAAAAGAGAAAGATGGAAGAACTGGAAGAATGAGAAATGGTTGGAATAAAAGAATGGAATTCTGCTCTAGCTTGCTGATGTGGCATTATAGTCTTTACTTATTATTAAGCTCTTTTTAGGAATTCAAAAGTTACCTTTATTTTATCAGGATACGTGTACATAGAAGGAAAATAAGCATCAACATCTCATTAAAATTATTTATAATGGACTTTTTTTTGAACACTTACCACATGTGAAGTTTAAGCCATAAAATTCATTGACTACAAGGACTTCACTGCTGTATTTTTGAAACGTCAGAAAACTGAGTAGTTTGAAAGGTGTTGGCATTTCTTCGATGGTCCTTAAAGAAACAGAAAAGTTAAGCTGGCTTTTGCTACATACCAAGAGCCCCCAAGTTAAAGCAAGCTCTCGTTGTTTGTAACCTGTGACAGAAACAGTTCTTGTCTCTACCTGTAGGGTTTTCAAAGATAAAGTCCAATTTTAGGGCTAAATGATGAGACAACCACGAAGGCTGTCCCTGACTTTGGTACACTGTCACAAAATTCAGCCCTGACTTGTTTATGGACAGTCACAAATAATTCTGTGGTTGTTTGCTATTCACATGGCAGTGATAAACTGAAAATGACAAGACCCAATATAAAGACCCTTACTTGCCAAAATGTGTTGCTTTCAAAGTAAGAAACCACCACCCCTCCCTTCATCTTCAAAACCAAGAAAGACTGGATAGCAATTCATTGCTGCAATAATAACAAAGCAGAAATGAAGCAAAAATAATGAGAAGAAACATTCAACAAGACTGGGCAATTTCAAGATCTAAAATACTTCAAGACTCAAGATTCAACATGAGCAAAAAAATTAACAGGAAAAACACCCAGCAACCCAGCAATGCTATTTTTATTGTCCTTCACTGCTTATGAAGATTAATAAAAAAGATTAGTAATATTAATGAGCACTGTCTGTGCTGTAAAATAAGGTTAGAAACCACTCTAATGCTTTTAAGTTATCATTAAGGCATTAGACTACAGTAGCAGTAGACATTAAACTAGCTTTATATCCTAAGTATGAGCTGAGATTTACTTTAAAGAGACAAAGCATCATCAACTTTGTTCAAATGGTTTTCTTGAGGACAACAGGACATCTGTTGTTAGGCTTACTTCATTTTCATTGGGAGGGTCACAGGTAAGCACATCCTACTTGCTCAACGTCTTAGGAAAACTGCTTTTAACGATTATACATTTATTCAGGTATGTCCCTCAAAAAACCCAATAATTTCACTATTGACAAATACAAGGGGAAAACTGTTCAAACTTCATGTGATTAAAACACAAACCCGTTTGTTTGCACAGTAATAGAGCATGTGGATCACAATTTTCCCACATATTTAATACACTACTTAATATTTTTTATAGATTTCAGTCTGTACAGGTAGAAAAAGTGACTGAAAAGTTTACTGGCTAAACTGGATAATACTACTAGTCAGATAGTAGAGAGCAACTGCTTTTTTAAACCAGCATTACTAGTGTTTAATGTCTGGTAAGTTCCAGCAGTTATTAAAAGATGTAGGAACAGGGATTTTTGGTAGGCTGCTTTAATGAGGACAGCATTTCACATCATCATGTCAGCATCAGTAAAAGAATTCAGATGAGCTGATAGATATTAATTGTTCAGTTTTATCTTCAATGTATTTCCAAAAACTGGGGGAAATCTTCAGTATCTTTGTTGGTATCTACAGATATTGTCTGGTTTTGTGTTTAGTACAAGGCCCAACAAGATTAGGTAGTTCTGCCACTGAAGGAGCACAGCTCTTCTTTCTTTTCCATTGCTACCTGTGGATTACTGGATTTCTGAAATACCAATTGTTCTAGAAACTCTTCCACAGTTGGAGCATTTTATTAGCAAGACTGTAACAAAGTAAGATTTTTTCCTACCTTACTAGTCCTGTTCCCACTATCACACCAGCTGAATTAAGTAGCACCACGCCACTCTGGACTATATTTGGGTCTTGAACCATGCCCAGTATAACAAGCGTTAGTAGTTCACCAATCATATGAGATGCTAGGACAACAGCAAAGAAAATTCCAAATCTGGAAGCATCAGGATACAATCCTGTAGTCCTGTACAAAGATGAGCAAAAGAACAGTTAAAAAACAATGTTTGGGCAGTAAACTTGGAAAGCGCCTTTTACTTTTGTTCCTATTTGGGTTTTTTTTTGCAGTGAAGAGTTTATGCTATAATCCTTAGTATATTGTTTGGAATCTTAACACAAATGACACCCACTTACTATCATGATGTAAAGTGCAGATACATGAGGTTTTCTCCATCTAGATTGAAGAGGGTTATGCAAATTATGTAATTCTTATAGAAATCCAGGCTGTTTCAAGACAATCACCATGGCTTTTCAATTCCTTAAACTAACCTGCTGCTTCTTGTAGAGTCTTTGCAGTGGGAGTCGTTCACGTAAGTCACGTATTTAAAGAACATCTTTATGCAGGTATTTAACAGGTGGGATTGTGCACTTCTGATAATGTGCAAGCAAACGTAAGTATGGACATACTCAACTAAATTAAAAACTAATTGAATTCACCACCCATGTAATTCATATCAGTGCAATTTCCCCATACTCCTGCATTCTTTAATGCACCACGCTGTTCAGTTTACCCTGAGCTAACCCAAGGCAAAGAGTCCTCTCAATCTGTACTCAAGATTTAAAGTTAAGGAAAGCCAGAAACTGCTTGACAAACTTAATTCAGCCTTATAGCGTACGTGACAGATGACAAAACCCTTTATTACATTGTGACACATTACTCTTTTTCCAAAATACCTCATACCAAAATTGGCTCACACTAGGTGCACACTGCATGCTTTGCTTAGCTAACAAGCAGCAATTCGACATTTAATTTTCTTTTTTTGTTGCTCAGTGCAAGACCCTATGTCTTTTTTTTTTTTTTAATCACATTTGAGTATGGTCTTAAAACAGAAGTATCAATTTTCTCACAGGCTTTCCTGCAGCATTTTTTCTAACACCAGAATAATTTATAAATAGATGGATGAACATTTGACTCTTCCAGCATTAAACACTCAGCGAGCTAGCAGGTATTTAACAACTTTTAAGTACAGATTGGTGTAGAAGAAACAGCTTTCCAAAGTCCTAGCCGAAAACTATTACCTCTGAGCCACTCAAATAGTTTACACAGAGATACGGAGATGCAGGCTAGCAAATCTGGGGTATGAATAGAACAGAAGAAAGCCTAAAAAAAGAAAAAAAAATCCCAAAGAAAGAATATTATAGCAATAGAATAAAACCATGATGTGAACTGTCAGAAGATCTCCCAGAGGTATCTTCAGCTAGAAAAATATGCACAGACAAGACATTTACTTGATTGCAAAAGAGGCTCTTTGAGCTTGGCCAGACCTGCCTTGTGTCTGATCAGGTCAGGGTTTGGGTCTGCCTGACCCAACCGTCTGACCCCACAAACACAAACTCAATGAGAAATGGCTTGTAAGAACACATGCCAGAGGCTGTCAAAGCCTCTCAAAAAGTTAGTCCATTCAGGAAAGTTCAGCCCTGCATAAGAACTGCCAAAATTTCATCCAGAAGCTCCTTGCCCTCAGAGGTCCAAGAGCATTGTGAAATCGCTTTGACACATCCTCGATGGCTTCCAAACAACCGCAGTATTGGAAAGATAATATCTGTAAATATTATCCATTAACTGGAGCCTCGCTATTTATTGTTGATTGTGTTTGAGCCAACCAAAGCTCAGGCACAAAGTCTCTGCCCATGTGGATTCCCTGTTTGCTAAGGAGTTGAGAATGCCACTGAGCCTGGAAAGCTGCTTTCCAAGTGGCTTTTTTCTCAGCACCAGTCATAAACAGAAGGTCAGCACAGCACTTAGTGGGAGGAAGAGTAATTTCTGTCTGTCTGTCTGTGAAAAAAAGGCTTCTCAGGGAGCCCTGCCTGAAGCAGGCAGCACTGACACCTTGCAGAAATAAAAACCCAGGCAGCTAAAGGGACAAAAGTGACTACTTTTAACATCAACACCAAACTACAAAAAAAAACTGCCCATGCATGCAAGTCCTCACACCTGGAAGAGCAGAAATCTTCCTCTCAGTGATCTTCTCTTTACACTGACATTTCAAATGGAAAAAAAAAAAAGTAAATGCTGAGCACTTCCTCTCATTGCCTGCTATAGACCAGAAGGAAGAAAATAGTAATCTTTTTTTCCTGAGTTTTTCCAGATGGGGGAAAAAATGCTACTACAAAATTCCCTGTGCAGAAATTCTGATTCAGAAGTCCAAGCAACTTTGTGTAGTCCTACTTTATCCATTTTCCATTGGTCCTACTGGAAAGTAAGAGCACTAGCATGCACTGCTACAGCATAATAGCTTCTGCACTTTAGCTCTTTTATGAGGGTGTATCCATTTACCATTTCTGAATAGCTCATCAGAGAACACGATTCCACAACACAAAGCAAGCCTGCTCATCACTTGTACACATTTTACTACAGACTGCAAACTGATTGCAACTGTCCCAGGAAAACTTTGGTGCACTAGGTATCTTTCAACATTAGAAAATAAAAAGATTGAAGGACAGAAGTCTGTGCTTTTCTCTGGAGAGCGTAAGAAAGGGATCCAGATTTCATCACTTCCATATGCTGTAGCTAAATACCAATGTCCCAGGAAATTAAAGTTTTGTTATTGTCACGTACCTAAAGGTGACTTCCTCACTCTCAGATTTTTTTTTTTGTTTCTTTTTTAATTTCCTCTCATTCTAAATGCAATGTAAAATGACACTTCCTGTTTTCAATACGACACGAGCATGGTACCTGTCCCAGGTCCATTAAAACTTCCCATGTTACCTAGAGAACTGGTAATTTACTTACTGGGGAAGTATTCTCAGCTCCGCCTGAAAGAGAAGGGCTACATTTGTGTCATCTTTCCTTATGCTTTCTGTGTAATCATTGTGAGAGACAACAGCAGGAAGCCATGCCAGGAGGCCTTTTGCTGACATGTTAACTGACACTGGTAACAAAAAGAAAATGACAACCCAACAGATGGTCCAAATGCTTACCAGTATATGAAGGCGCTGAAAATGGCCACGCTGATGACACTGAAGGGCAGGAAATGGACTATATAAGCTACAAGCATTTGCCATTTCTTATACAGGCCATCTTTACTTTCTTGGTCACTGATAGCACGTAGAGGTGGGACTGTATTAGACAGATAAGCAATAAAGTAAATTACCATTAAACAGAGAGAGCAAGACTTGTTAGTAGAAATGATCTGAAGCACAGAGACAACTTTGTGACTATATCACAAACATTCTGCCTAAACCATTCTGATCACTTTTTCCCCCACTCTATGCAAAGCATGATCCCTGCAGATTGCAAACATTGGTAGGCTTAATGAAAGAGGCCTAACTTGTCAGCATGCAAGACAGCCTCCTATTTTTGCATATACAAATTAGACATGAGAAAACCTCTGTCACTGGCTAATTTATTGAGGTGCTCTGATTTCAAGCTGACGACAGCAGTATATGTTCCCTACATGAGCAAAAGTGTTTTTAGGGCTGTAAAGAGAAGCTACTGTTGCTTTCAGTATGGCACCTGTAAGAGAAAAATACTTTCAAAAAATTTATTCATCACATAATACTCATAAATCCAATTATGCTTAATTGCTGTTAAAGTTGTTTTGTATTTCCATCCTTTCCACATGTCTGCTTTTGAGCTCAGATATTAACTAGGCCTAGACTTTGTCTTGCCTATAAAATGCTACACACGGGCAAATCTTTTGCACAGTTTAGAATAAAGCCTTCATACACAGGCCAGCTGTAAAAAACAAAGGCAGGGATCAGGGTGTATTCCCTTAAATTCCATTGAATTTTTGCTTCTGTATCAGTTGTATATCAACTCTGACATTACCTAGAACAGTGAAGATCCTTTAAATTACTATCTTCAAGAAAATACTTTATTTTATTTAAGACAGAGCAGCAGCAACACCTGCTGCTGCACGTAAGGACAGAAACTCACACAGGGCCACAGCATTGAGCATCCCTGTGTAGGGGGGGGCACTCACGCACTGGTAGACAAGCCCCACGCGGTCCTGCACGGCTCCCTGGGCCAGGTCATTCCTCAGTCTAAGAAGGAAAAAGGCTATGAACAAGCCAAATAACAGGTTCTGGAGGAGACGCATGATGATGCCTATCTTATCTCTGGAGAGGTTTCTTGTTGTTCTCCTGACAATGAAACCAAACAGCAACAAAAGGCTTGTTAGCTACAACCGAACACGTGTTGGTAGGGTATTAAGCTTTGAACAAATCTCAGGCACACAGTGTCCACGAAGAGCTAAGATATTAAAAAAGACAAGGGACGAGAACAGTGGGAGATCAAATAACCAATGAAGTACATTTATACATGGAGGGGAAACCTGAAAGATTAGTGAAGAAAAAAATATTTGCTTTAAAAATGGGGGGGGATGGAAAGCCTTACCGTAAAAGAATCAACATTTGGTAAAAGCCACTGGGGGAGTCTTTGTTTTTGAATGGTATTGGTGGCAGCTCCTTCATACACTTAGTTTTTTCAATGGTTGCCAGTACTTTGCTAAAGATCTCTGAGTTTCTATAGGCTGATACAAATTCTTGAACCCTACTGTAGGTTTTGAGTTCGTGTTCCTTGCTTCGGGTGTCCACAGATGTCAGGTCCACTGTAAAATGACAAAGTTTTTACTCTATATAACATCACTACACATTGCTTTCCCTTCGTATCTTTTTTCCCCTTGCAACCAACTTCTTGTCTCCCTTCTACAAAGTGCAAAGATGAAAAGGTCAGTTGAAAGTATTCAAGGCTTCTTTCTCCTTTCTGTTAGAAGCAGCATGAACGAATTAACTGTGCAGCCACAAGAAATCTGGTTTTTGTGACCTGTGTAGGACCCTGCAGTTCAGGTCCTTGATCTGGAAATGCAAGGCCTGAGCACAGTGCTGGTCAGACCTCTAGCATTCTCCTTGCACAACACAGAGCTGTAGAGAGCAAGACAAAGCACCACAGAATGAACACTTATGAAGAGATGACTTATCTGGTCATATATTTCTCAGGTTTTCAGGCAAGTGCTCAGACATGGCTTCATGGCTCCCCCTTGTCCTCCGCCCACTCCTCCATAACTGTGGAGCTTTATTGTTTGGTTAGTGTGAACTCACACTGTAGAGATGCCGCTCTTCTCTACTTGAGCTATTAACGCATTGCTGCACTGGGTTTCACCAACCTCCTCTGCAGATGTACTTCTCTTTTAATGTCAAATCAGAGGATGTTCAGCTGGCCAAACTCTCCTAGCAGGCTCAGCCCAAGCTGAAGGAAGTATTACTGACTGCCATGAAACTCAGGAAAGGTAATTATTTCACAGAGTTAACGGTCTTTTCTAGTAAGTCCACATAAACATATTCCTGACACTAGCAATTCTTTTGCTGGCAGATGGGAAATTAATGTGTTCCATTTTTACAAGTCATACAGATTCAGTAACAGTGCTAAAACACCTGAGATATTTCCCTTTTCCCTAACAGCAATGAATTAGCCAAGGTTTTTAAAACTGGAATGTTGTTTTCAGCAGTATTTGCTCTTACCCAATTTTATATTACTCTTCTACATCTGGTAAGATGTCTTCATCAGTTACTTATTCCTAAGGTTTCTCTCATCCTTAGATTTCAGTTTTGCAATGTTCCGTTCAACTTCAAAATACAAATTCAACAAGAGGAGGTCTTGTCCAAGATTCTTCATTTGTCCTCAAACCCTAAATTAGGCTTATGAATAGTTCCCTGGTGTTCTAAAAGCTGGAATCCAGCAGAATTGTCTTTAATGGTAGACATATCCAAAATGAAGCCTTTGCTTTTAGAAACATGAACATCCAAAACAGAGAAACACTTTTTAAAGCTTGGTCAGTGTGACTTGCTGGAAGTCACACAGGAAATAAATGCCAACTGAGTGTACTTTAAAAGAACTGTAACACTGACTACTAACTAGACCAACTATCTACATGACAGTTCAACAATATAATCCACACTAAATACATAGGATCTATTTTCCTCTGCTGCTGGTGTAAATGATATCAGAATCTGTCCCTTCATTCACATCAAATCACACAAAAAATATAAACTACCAATTTTCGAAAGACTAAATATTCTTATGATTCTTTGCTCTAATCGGTATTTTTTCCCTTTCTTGTCACATTCAAAGGTTGACATTTGAAGAATGCAGTACTCTCTTTACCAAGCTTTTTTAAAAGTGGGTCTAAATCTCAAATCATCTATGCTTTTCAAGACTATTCAAATTCATGAAGGCAAAATTATCCTCACTGTCATACCAGTATTTTCAGCTTTATCCCATTCCAGCTTCATGTCAACAACCATCCTCTCTTCTCACTGAGTTTAGAATGCCATGCAGACAATAGGAAAACACTGCCTGCTCTGAATGCAGCTTTTTGGATTGGTCAAATTCCCTGGTTAGTGCTCAGCTAGTACTGCCACAAATTAAGCTGCTGGATTTAAATAAAGTTATATACATGGCTGCATATCTGTACACATATAAACACATCCACACTCTCTTCAAACCTGTGCCTGTATGGATCAGGGACATGGATGTCCTGCAGCAAAACCAAGCCTCATTTCCAAAGTCTCCTGCTGACCCTTTTTTTTTAAATTCCTGAATTGGTAAAACAATACTCTCCAGCTTATGCCAACAGCTTGTTATCATCATCTCCTGAAATATCCATTCTGTTCCAGTAGTTCACTCTGGTCCTAATAACTCCCCAAACTTTCAGAAACCTCAAAATCAGAATTCCTGGAGACTGATGCCTCAAGTCATCCCATATTTATCCTACATCCTTCTCTCCATGCAACAACTCTTTTCAGTTGCTTGGCATCGGAGAGTCTGCAAGAGCATGGGATTTTCCACCGTTTTGGAATCAGATTCATTTTCCAACATCCAGTGCACAGCCATAGGGAAATGCCATCAGGAATCCACGGGTTTCAAGAAGTTGAGATTCCTTTTTTATCAATAGTTTACTCCTTTGCTGCAAATATGGCTATTTTATGGAGTCATTAGGAAAGACATGGGGCCAGCCTTCTCTGTGAGCTGAAAATAATTAAAAAGTTGGAGCAGAACTCAAACACATTTCTATCTCTGGAAAAACATTAACTTGGGGAAGAAAACAAATTGTTTTACCAAAACAACTTTGACAAACTTACCATAGAAGTCAAAAGGATTTGATTGTTCAGGACAAGAATAGCCACAGTCACTAAAAAATGTGATCATTTCCATAGGGTTCCCACAGAAAACCATTTCTCCAAAGCTCATGATGGCTATTTTATCAAATAACTGTTGGGGGGAAATTAATATATTAGCAGTATGTACTAAGAATCACAGAACATGCTGACTTGGAAGGAATCCACCAGGACCGTCGAGTCCAACTCCTGGCCCTGCAAAAGACACCCCAAGAATCACACCATGTGCCTGAGAGCATTGTCCAAAAGCTTCTTGAACTCCATCAGACTTGGCGCTGTGGCCACTTCCCTGAGGAGCCTGTTCCCAACCACCCTCTGTGAAAAATCTTTTTCCAAGATTCAGCCTAAACCTCCCCTGTCACACTTGAGGCCATTCCCTCAGGTCCTGTCACTGGTCACCACAGCAATCAGATCAGGAGTGCATTTACTCTTGAGTACAGCTACTGTCGTGGCAATAGAAATGCTTTGATGGGAAAAACAGTTTTGACACATTCAAACTTCCTTACTGTACTTCTCCCAAAAGAAGTTTATCCTTGCTTTCACTCCTCTCATTGGTGGTTTATGCAAAATGACACATCTTTAAGCACTAGTGGTTCTCAAAACTGTCAATGACAACAGCGTACAGAGGTAATCCACAGAAAGAAATGCGGCTTTCTAACTTCACTTCTAATGCAGATGCACTTACTGACTGACCTCCTTCGGTGCTTAACAGCTCCAGTCTGTAAAACCCTCCAAATTGTTGGCAAGGTTATCCTGAAGTGCTTGGGGACTCTAACAGCACTGCTCTCCAGGTGAACATCTGAAGGTTCCTACTGGCTGTGATCAATCCATGGTCTCAAGACCAGGGATGCCTTCAGCCCAGAAAAGCACCGTTGCTCCTCTCCCCCGTAAATGCTCCACAACCATTCACACTCCATTCAGTTGGCCAAAGAAGAGGAGTTTTGCATTCACGAGGCAGGTGGTGGATAAGAGCAAAGTGAGAAACAGTAATGGGAAGAGAGAAAAGCTCACCCCAGCACAAACCCTGCAAGCAAGGCAGGACTGCCCCACCACAGGACCAAGATGTACCCACATGCCTTGTCATGGCTTCCCCCACTGGCTTTGGTTTGGGTAGTTGCATAACACAAGCACCAGGCACACAGTCAGAGTCCATGCTATTTTCACAAGGCAACGTGCGTCCCAAATTGCCCTCTGACTGGCACAAGGCCAGAGTTGCAAAGTTCAATGTTCATCATGCAAAGGGAAGGAGAAGAGGCAGCTATACCCGATCTTGTACCTCCATCCTGAAAAGAACCTCATTACTGAAAGGCCTGCTGGAAAAGCCAATAGTGAGTAGATAACATCTACCTTGAAAAGTTCTGAGCGAGGCTGATGGATTGTAAGAATCACAATCCTGTCTCTGTGTGCAAGCTCTGAGAGAAGCAAGACAAGCTGGTTTGCAGTCAGGCAGTCCAGCCCTGTCGTTGGCTCATCAAGTAGCATGACCTCTGTCAAATGACAAGGAATAGCTTTAAAATTCAGGTAAATGAGGAGCAAATGGCATCACTTCTGCCCTTAAAGCTGATTTGGCAAATAACACAGAAATGACTTTACAGAAGTTCCACACATAAAACAGGGTATGCACAGATATTGCCATTACATAATCTTTCCGTTTTAGTTACTTTCAGTGGTTTCAATGACTAGGAATAGGGACATTAAAAAATACTTCAGAGCATAATACTTCTTTTCCTAAATTCATGTGAAATCTGAAAATTAAAAAAATAGTTTTGATGCATACATCTGCTTCTAAGAGCAACAATGATAAATTTCAGCATGTATGAAACTGTAAATATGAGCGACAAAATTAAGGAGTTATATATTCAGAACTAAATTTATATATACACAGAGAATTTGTTATGAACGAACCGAGAATTGTTACAACACGGCAGATGCAACTCCACAGATTGAATCAGATGTTACTGCCTTTTCTTCATTATTTCATTGCACATCAAAGGGAAAAACATACAGTCTAATTCCTTATTTTTATAGCGATAGCACAGAGGAGGGAAGCCCAACCCCAATCAGGGCACGAGGGGAGGAGAGTTTTCACTATAGGTTTACCTACACAGAGTTACTATAGCATTTACTGTAGAGTTTAGTGAGGTCCTGAGCAGCAACCTCACCCGAGGGGTCACCAGTAGCAGGGATGGCCCTCGCTGTGCTGTTTAAGCTCCTTCCTGCCTAATATGCAGTTGTAGCACATCCACATGGCTACAAGGACTCCAGCATCCAATAAATATGCGCTGTACATTCAGTCAGTGAGATTCTGGCACCTTCAAGACACTTTCTCCAGACTGACTAAATTTTTCCCATGGATAATCCTTCCATAGTTACTCAGCTTAGGTTTATTTTCATTTTAATTTTTTTGGCTCTGGAACATACATGACACTCACACATGCAGATCAAGGGCAGCTACTCCACTACAAGGCTCAGTGCTTGCACATACATGGATCTAATGTGCTCAAAAATGTTATATTAATGGCTCACAACCAACATTTGGGAAGAGTGAACGCAGAAAGACTTAAAATGGATAAATCCAAGTCTAAACCTATGCTCAGTCCCTAAGATTTTTAAATTGTCTGCTTTCCAGGATCAACCAACAGATCAATGGCAGACCTCAGTTACTGCTTATTCTTTCCTGTCATCACCAGACTGGCTTCTGCTGAATTAAAGAAAACAAAGGCTTTTGTATTTTAAAGTGGTTTATGGAGGCCTGTGGTAGGGGCACAAAGTGACACAGTTTTGTTTTGTTTTGTTTTGAAAATCCATGCAGTGGTACTTACTGGGGTCTTGTAAAAGCTGGGCTGCAACTGATACCCGCCGCCTCTCACCCCCGGAAATTCCCACAACGTTCCGGCTTCCAATTATTTTGTCAGCAATGTGGCTGAGACTCAGCTCAGCCATAACTGCATCTACCTGAAAAATAATTACAATTTCAAAAGACTAAACACAGTCCAACTGAGATACCTGTGTGCAATGGTAAAAAACAGCGAAAAAAAAAGACATCATTTTAAGTTATAGCTTTACCCATATCCTGCTTGCATCCATTCTAGTTGGACAGTATCTGGCCGAATTTCTATTTGACTAGTTTTAATATATTATTCAAATTATTTTTTAAAAATATTTCAATGTATTCTGAAATGAGTAAATTTTAGCTTCATTTGACATTAAGAGATAAGAGTTCAAAGATGGGACTAGAAGCTAAGGTACGCAGCATAATGTGCTGCTCTGGCTTCCAAAATCAGGGAGCAGGAAGGCACAGCAATTCTGGGAAAGTATAAAGTACTGAGTGGAAGACTGGGAAAGAGAGAAGACAGAAAGCAAGACTCTGGTCAGGAACATCTAATTTCATTTTTAATAGAATTCAAAAAGAGCCCTTTAAATAAATCTAAACCACACCAATTTTATCAAGAAAGTAGCTTGTAGGGTGCTTAGTAGACCAGTGCTTTTTTGAGCTGTTGTGGTTAGTGAGAGATGTCTTACAGGAGACTCAGTCGTGCTGCCCATGACTTGCCAGCACACATGGCCCTACATACCCCGGAGAAGTGAGGTTCCCCTCTGGGGAAGGGGAGCTGACCTCAATACCAGGACCAGCATCTCCTGCAGTAATAACTGCTTCAGCAGGGATTTGTCCCAGCATAATGGTGATGCCTTGGGGCACCAGCACAAACCCTTGAAGAGGTGGGACCACCAGAGAGCTTGTGTCCTACTCCTCAGCAGGGAGATCTCTCCCCATCTGCAGAATGAGGATTACGAAACCTCACAAACATAACACACAGCCATGGATGGAAGGTGCTGCTGGTGAAAGCATTACATGACATCCTGCATGACTTTTGGTAGAAGACTGTAAAATACAAACCTTCTTTTTGATGGAGTCATTGGAGCATTTCTTAAGAGTTAGCAAAGCCGTGTAGGTCAAAGACTCCTGGATGGTGAGAAAGCTTAACAAAGTGTCACTCTGAAAAAAAAAGTGAAGAGAAAGAAGCAGTTAGTCCTGTAGTAATTAAAATTTTGTCCCTCTTCACGCAAGCTTCATCATTCATACAGCTTAATAATGGATTTGTCACAAATTTACTAGCAAAATCACATTCATGTGACACTATTCCATTACACTAGCAACTTTTTTTTTTTTTTTACACAAAAGGAAGCACAGTACACAAAAAATAAATGTAAAAACCAACCTGTGGCACGTAAGAGAAGCAATCTCTGAACTGTTCCCTCTTCAGCTGACGTCCATTCACATACACTTCACCAAAGAAGTTGTCTTTATGTCCCAGTCTTCCTGATATTGCATCCAGAAGTGTTGTTTTCCCAGATCCTTTCAAACAAAAGGAATTAATCATGTGCTGAGATGAATTTTATGATTCCAAGAGTGGCAGCCTGACTTGGATGGACACATATGAAAAGTAAAGTTGGGGTTTTTCCTCAATAACTTTAAAATAATAGGCTCTGAAAATGCAGCTAATTAAGGGAAAGTAAATGGGGAAACTAGAATGCAAATTAGCATTTAATCCATTAAAAATTCACACTTTGCAGTGAAACATTTGAGTTTTGAAGTAACCTTGTCTGTTACTGAAGTTATAATTATTAGTTAGATGACAGAAGACTGAACTCTGAAAACCAAGCACCAGTTTTACAAAGCAGAAGTTAAAATCAGCCACAATTTCATTATTTAAAACACAGACCTCAATCACAATCATGCCGCTGTGGAAGTCACCAGTATTAACTGTGATCTTATTTTTTTTAAATTACCGGAGCAACTTACCAGAATTTCCTAAAATCCCCATAATCTGGCCACTTTCTATGTGAAACGAAACATCCTTCAGTATTTGCCGTGTCCATTTTTTACAATACAAAGAAAAGTTCCACCACGGGCCAACGCGCTCTCTTGGAAAACAAACATCAATAAAAAAATTAAGACAGGGAATACGGAAACATTTTGCATAAAGCAAGTGAATGGTTCACAGCTACTTGTATGTGGGATGGGAGCTGCAAGGATTTTAAAATATGGAAAAATAAAATGTATTTTCCCCCTTACCCTTTCCCCTCCTAAAGCTTGTAACCTTGGCATTGTCGGGAAGATAAAACAAGGTATGAGCACCTTTTTCAGAATGATTGCTAAGAGGCTTTCAGAGCACAACCAAAAGGGTAAACGTGAACTGTGCCTTTATTAGCTGATGATGTTTGCCAGCCATTAATCCACCCGTCCCTTTCTTTAGGGCCTCGCGTTATCCCCCCGGCAGCAGCAAGAAAGGCAGTGGGAAGGGGCACAACTTCGGGAAATCTCCTCTAAAGCAGGTCCTTCAGAGAGGCGCGAAGGAGATGCGGCGAGGCTCCGGAGGGCTCTGCCCCGAGGCGGAGGGCCCGGCGCCATGAGGGGGCCCGGGGCCATGAGGGGGCCCGGGGCCATGAGGGGGCCCAGCACCATGAGGGGGTCCGGCACCATGAGGGGGCACAGCGCCATGAGGGAACCCGGGGCCATGAGGGGACCCGGCACCATGAGGGAACCCGGCACCATGAGGGGGCCCGGCGCCATGAGGGGGTCCGGCACCATGAGGGGGCACAGCGCCATGAGGGGGCCCGGCACCATGAGGGGTGCGGCACCATGAGGGGACACGGCGCCATCGCTCTGCCCTGCTGGGCTGCGGCCAAAGCCAGAGCCCGCAGCGCCAGCCCCGCTCCCGCAGCCCCTGGCGCCGGAGCAGGGACCCTGCACACCGCCCTCCCAGCCCTACCTGATGGTGTAGGAGACACCCTGGACGCTGATGCTGTCGGGGAGTTGCCCCGCAGCTTTCCCCTGACCCGTGTGGCCGATGCTGCCACTCTTCTCCAGGGTGGGAGACGCTCTGCCCGACATCCTCGGGTGCCGGGGCTCCGCAGCCTCGCCGAGTCCCTCAAGCTGCTGGCTGGGTGCCTGGCACTGCCGCTGCCGCCGCCACCATGCCTCCTCCCCCGGCAGCACGCAGGGGCAGCTCCCGCTGCCCCGGGTCAGAGCAGGTCGCTGCCCCCCGGCACCTGCAGCCTCAAAGAAAACAGAAGGGCTCCCTGTTCTTTATTTTGCCGGAGAACAACTGATCAGCGATTAGCTGAAGCCGCTATCTGATGTACCTTTAGCCTGAGCTATTAGTGTCCCAGAGGAGGGGAATATTTCCCCGTCCACGGGGTCATGCCAGCTGCAGAGACGCAGCGCGCCAGGAGCAATGGTGCTGCGGTGAGGGTGCCTGGAAAGGACTGCGTTCCAAACCAAGAGGAGAAGGATTGCACAGCTTTCACAGAGACGAGAGTCAAGCCACCGCACGGTGCGAGACCTTCCACCACCGCCGCCATGAAGGAAACTACTGACAGCGTCTCTCTGGGCGATGCCAGCTGGAGCCAGGTGATGTGCGAGGGCTTGGTGCGAGTGAGAGCCGCGTGGAGTGCGGGGCCCGAGGGGCTGAGCCAGCCCCAGCTGCGGCGCTGGCCAGGAGCTGGCAGGGGCAGGCAGCCATCCTGCCCGCGGGCTGGCACCGCCAGCGAGCCCTGGGCTCGTCCCGCTCCGCCACGGGGAGCAGAAAGCACCCACGGCCCCCGCCCGAGCGCCCTGGGCGTGAGGCTGGTGCCCTGCTCAGGTGCCACCGCGGTGCAGCTGAGAGAGGGTCTCCAAAGGTGTGGATGGAGGAGAATGCCCCTGAACATGGCCTGGGCTGGCATTCCCAGGAAATGCCTTCAGACTGGACCTCCACATTTGCTGGGGAGCACCTGTTTTTAAAAACTGGGCTCAGCATAAGGAAGGGCTCAGAGTGCTTTTGCAGCAGAGGTAGTTTGGAGGGCTTTCCTGTGGCTTTTCAGGCTGCTTGGTGTGATGTTGCTTTCTGCTGTGTATCTAGACTGCAAATATCTGTCAGCCTTGTTTCCTGTGAGGGCAGGAGGTGCACGCAAGGACCATGGTCATCCCCCGCCAAAGGTACCACAGGCACGAACAGGGTCTGGTACACAGGGAACAGATTTGCCTTGGCTAGAGTATGAGTCTGACAAGTAGGAAAAGCACAGAGCTGTGGGAGAGATACGGCTGGCTGGAAGGAAAACTGCAGGCATGCACACAGAATTCATAAAAAATGGAACCCAAAGCCAGAAAACTGCCTTGGCTAGGACTTCATAATTGCAGCTGTAAGCAAAAGGGCCAAGTAGACTCTTGTTATTTTAACTGATATCTCAGAACGTTAAGCTCCAGCTGAAAAAATGGTGAATTTAAAAAAAAAAAAAGAGAAGAAAGAGACTGCACTAGCGGCTGCACACCTATTTGTTCATAAAGCCTCCAAGTCTGCAAGTCCATGTGGAATTCAATAATGGACATACTTCCACTGAACCTGCATTTTTAGCTGCCAAAAACCATCAATTAAAATATGCACCATTTTGATTCAGTAGATTAATACTGCTGAACTAGTACATCTTTTTTCCTCAAGGAAAAAAAGAAAAGTCTTATCTCTTTATAGTGACATGACATTTATCTCCATTGTGAAAGTTTTCCCTTTTAATCTGAAAGCAACTAGAAAAGCACAGCACAGCATGTTTGGCCCTCACACATCAATAGAACAAAGTATGTTTCACACTGATTAACAGATAACTGATAACTCATTTCGACCCTTCAGACTTTTGCACTACAGTAACTCATCAATAATTCTGTTACATCCCATAAATATATTTCCCTTTGTGCTTCAATCTTTCTAAACTCAGACTTTAGCAGCACTTTAGGTATTGTAATTAACTGTTGTAATCCGCCTAACAACTTTTCCAGACCAAGACCCAGGATACTATTTTTCACTCTGAAGAAGATAACAGTCTTTATTTCACATACAGTGGAAAATCAAACGTTCTGGAGGTCAAAGAACTCAACTACCAGGTAAAAATTGTCATTTATACACCTCCCTTCAGCAGGAAGCATATCCAGCAGTGTTTGTTTCTATACCCAGGCCATTTTAAAAGCCAGATAAAGTCGAAAAAGTTCACAACTGTTGCACAGGCAGCTTGTGAGCAGAATCACATTCCTGGCTGCAATACTGACAGCAGACTAACCCCTGTAAATACATCCAGCAAAGTTAAGGGATAAGACAGGAAGAGAGATCTGTTTCTAGGCCCTGCTTTGTTTCCATCTTGAGCAAAATTATTCCTCTGAGGGCTGGGGCAGAGGGACTTTCTGTTCAACTAGGGATGAAAGGAGCCCCTGCTGGCAAGAACGAGTATGTGGAAGGGGATAAAAAAGGTGACTAACAAGGAGGATTTCAGTGAATCAGTGAAATATTTCATCTCCTTATCACCATGGCATCTGAATAAGATTTCACAATTTTCGGTTTTGTAGAATTTCTAATTATATGTAAAGTTTGAAACGTTTAAAATTTACAATAGTAATAAGTTACCAAAGTAACAAAGGACAGAGACAGTTTTAGTGATTAACAGAACAAGAAGCAAGGCATGAAAGCATTAGGTGGCTGCAAAAAAATTTCCTTCTATGTATTTCTGAAGATGAACAATAATGTTTTAATATATGTTTTGCTTGAAACATTGTAACTTTGAAGGCATTAAATAGTTTATTGCTTGACTTGAAGGGACTCATTTCCTTCTCTGTTAGGTTAACACAGCATCCCAGATTCCCTGGTATGAGAACCTTGCTCAGATGAAAATGCCCTGGACCTGGAAATCGGATCCCCGTTCCCACCTGTCAGTCATCCAAAATCTGAATCTAAAAGTGCAAAGCGGTCAGATGCTTGCAATTATAGGAAGCACTGGTAAGAACAACAACATTTCACTATATGACCAGCTCTCAGGTAAAATGTACACAATCAAGAGCAGCACTCTGCTGTCTTTATAATGTCAAAATCTAGTTTAGAAAAAAACTATTGGATGCATCTCTAAAACACATTCTTTAAGTGACATGATGAACAAGGAAACAAAGAAAGGTACTGAGGGGGGGAAAACTAAAATTTATTTTCAAACCCGATTTTGTTATGCCCTGCACACATTTGCACTCTGTTTCCTGAGGTGTAATGAAGTATTGTTACAAGTATGGCCTTGCAGCCCCAGATCTGCTGGACATGAATCAGTTTCATGGCTCAGATTCAAAACAGGACAATTGCAGACCATACTCAGAGAGCAAACAAATGAGGCCGGACCCCGTAAGAAAGATCAGTGCCAACTTGCATGACCATAAGCAGAAATTCCTGCAGTCTGGTGTTACTGCTTTACTACACTGGGGTTCAGTTTTTTTCTTTCATTTTCTAGTGGGACTGGTCAAGGGGGACAAGAAGTAGACACAGGACATTTAAACTGAAGCAAAAAGTGCCATACTTAGGAGGTAAAACCCCTCATTGTGTGTTTCCACTAGAGTCTTAAGTCAGGTTAGCTCAGTGATTCAGTGAAAATGCTCTCTCTCAAAGGTAAGGCATATTTGCCAAAGAAGTTTTAACTTTATTCCTAAAAAATGAGAGTTTTCTTCCCTATTGCCATGGGAATTTTTCCTTAGCACATATTCTTAATGTAAGTGAAGCTTACCTTAGAGATTCTCCTGATAATAAAAGGAGAAGCTTTGTGATGAAATAACATACTGAGTTATAGATATAGCACCTTTGTAAGGCAACACACACTGAGCACAAACACCTTTCAGCAAACTAGTCAAACTATTTTCAAAAGCTGTTTATCATGTATTTCATCAAATGCTTTAGTAAAAGGGATTAAACTGCTGATGGGTTTCACATTGTCTATGGCAATCAATATGTCACTCTTAAACAGAGCAATACGTGGTTTACAGATGGATGGGTTTCTTTTTTAAGATGTAGGTATTAAGAACCAAGCGTGGAGTTAATCTTTCAACAGGGAGACTAGAAATAAGTGACATCTAATCATAAGAGAGTTCTGTGTGTTTACATACAGAATCATACAACAAAAAGGAAAAATTCATTTGCTGTTTAACTCCAAATCAGGTTTTGTTTTCATTGTTTCACTTCTCCTACCTCTGGATATGAGCCAGATTTTCTTAATTATTTAAATGACTTTTTGTCTTATTTAAGTCATAATAATTTTTATTTCAATCGTGATTAATGTTCTTATTGTCTGTGTAATCGTTCAGTGCCTTAGTCATTCAGCTGATCCAACTGCTGTTTCTGAATTCACAAATCCCTCCACAGGGAAAGCTCTTGCTGAGCATTTGGGTGCCAGCCCTGCAGCCAGGGCAGGACCATCTTTCCCCTCTGTTTCAAAAATGAAAGAGAGTTTACCAAAGAGATAAGAGACACTTCTTGTGTTCATGAAGCCATCCTCAAAGCCCAACTACCCAGTTCTGCTGAGAAATTATAGGGGTTCAAACCACATACTCCATTCCGGAGGAGAGAGATTTCCTGAACAGGAGCTTGTAGTCGGTATTTTCTTTGAAGATCATCCTGTCTCTGTTACTTTGGGAAAACTTCAGGAGAGTTTGGCAAAGAATTTTTTTTCCTTAACATCTCTGTCTATGACAAGACCACTTTTCAAAACCACCCCTCGGAAATTAATTTTCAATTTTTGTTTTTTTCTAGCCGGTGGAAAGACATCCTTGCTTGACGTGATAACCTGCCGGGATCATGGAGGCAAAATCAAGTCTGGTCAAGTCATGATCAACAACAAACCCAGCACTCCCCAGCTTGTTAGGAAATGCATAGCACACGTGAGGCAGGATGACCGACTGCTCCCCCACCTGACTGTCAGAGAAACACTATTGTTCGTTGCCAAACTGCGCCTTCCAAAGTTTTTTTCAGACTCACAAAGGAAAAAAAGGGTAATTAAGCTGTTGGGAAAAAATAAAGTTGTCAAAAATGTGTCTGACAGGAATTATCCAAGAGATCCTGTGTGTTTGGAGTCAGAACAGCTAATCTGGCATTTTTTTATGTAGATTATGAATTATAAACCTTTTTCATCTTTCAAGATAGAAACCAGCAATTGTTCCAAAGCTCATAAAAAATGACAATCTAGAGAAAGCATTAGAGAGGCTGAAAGACGAACTAAATTTTTGATCGCTGAGTCTTTTTTAATGTTACCTCTAAAATCAAGACTTGTTTTCAAGTGTCTCTAGCACTGAAATATCCAGATGACTTTTAACCATACGAATCCTACTTTCAGTTTTATCAATGCACGAATGTGACGCCTGTCACCCTTGGATCCCGCAGGTGGAAGATGTGATCGCAGAGCTCCGCCTGCGGCAATGCGCCAACACCAGGGTGGGCAACGAGTACCTGCGGGGCGTCTCCGGGGGAGAGAGGCGCAGGGTGAGCATCGGCGTGCAGCTGCTCTGGAACCCGGGTGAGCGCAACTCGCACCTTCCCTGCGGCCCACCACACACCGCTGGGGCATAACTGCATGGAGATGGAAGCCTTCAGGGCAGAGCCACACACTGTCTTGCCCCTAGGGCAGCTGGAGGGGCTCATAATGGGACGATTAACAGGCCTTGCACCACCCTCTTCCAGAGGCTGCCTCTCCGCAGCACAGTTAGTGACTGCTGCTGGTCCATTTGCTTCAAATGCAGTCGGTGCTGATCACAGATGATACTGTAATTATGACAGGAATAATTCTGTAGACACAGTGTTTCAGCAGCTGACACACTTTTGCTTCGGTCACCTTTGCCAGTGGAAAAGTGGAGACAGACCAAGGCACAGAGCCCCGAGGAGCATTCACTCACCACTCTAAAGCACCACCACAAAGATTACTCAAAGTTGCCTGAAGTTACTGTCACAGCTGTGCCCTGGTTTGTGCACATCAGTATAAGGTTTGGGTTTTATCTGACCACATGCCACAAGTTACTTTGGCTTTAACGTGGAGATTGTTTTCCTTTCCTCTGAGACTGCCCCCATTTACCTGTGCAGTATTAACAGGAAAGGTCATTTTCTTCAGTGCATAGTCTGTCATTGCAGTCTTGTGCAACTCACTGACATGGCTTCATGTTGCAGGTGAACTAGAAACTTCCATTGTCTTCAGTAGAAGCAAAACATGAGGCTAAATCCACAGCTGATTTTGATGGATTGAATCCCCCCTCTGATCTTATATATATCAAAAGCACTACTAACCTTGACTGAGCCTCTTGTTGAATAGGATTCCCCTAGGAAATCGATTTGAAAACTTTTTGCTTGTATAAAGTTATACTTCTGTGGTTATGGGGAAAGCAGGTTTTTGCTTTTGTACTGAAGTACTTATGCACTGAAGTTTAAAAAAAAAAAAAAAAGTATTATTTTCTTGAAATTTACAAATGAGTGAAATTTCATGCACCATTTCACTTAGAACACATTTTCCAAAACAAACGAGCTGCTTTCCACAGCTTAAACTTAGTGTCTTTGGCAGGAATACTCATACTTGATGAACCCACGTCTGGACTGGACAGTTTTACTGCACATAACCTTGTGATAACATTATCCAGACTGGCCAGAGGAAACAGATTGGTTCTTCTTTCACTTCATCAGCCCCGGTCAGATATCTTCCAACTGTTTGATTTGGTTCTTCTGATGACTTCTGGACTCACTGTGTACTGTGGAACAGCTAAAGACATGGTCCAGTATTTCACAGAACTAGGCTATCCCTGCCCAAGGTACAGCAATCCTGCAGATTTCTACGGTCAGTATCAAGCACTGTCATAAAAAAAGGGTTACTGGAAGTCATTTGCTTTCCTAAGTGGCTACATAACATTGATTTTTATTGACCATGACTCTCTTAGAAATTCCTTGTAACTAACTCAAATCAATATTGCAGCAAGTTCAGTTTTTAACAGGATCCTTATTTGTCTGTACAGGAAATGTAGCAAAAACAAGAGGTACAGACAAAACTAATTGTAAAAATGCTCCTCCTAACTGTGCCAGATGCAGTAACTTGTCAACATGCTTAGCATACTTATCCCCATGTCGTAGCTGGTTGAAACTTCTTCTCTGGGAAAGACACAGATAAACTGACAACTGCTTTCTGTAGACAGTTCTGTGATTTCTCAATTAAGAAAATGCAGAAGTTTGTTTCCCAGAAGCTAGTTACTAGTCTGAGACAAACCTGGAACAGGTAATGGGAAAAAGGAGTGCTCCCCTACAGAGCACACTGGAAGGGAGAAAATCCTAATCCAAATCAGCAATCTTTTTATTCCCCAAAGAAAGTTTACATGGTTTCAAATCCATTCATTGTCTGGTTTTTGCAACGTGGAAGGGGAATCTGCCCCTGTTAATCTAATGGCAGGAATCTCGTTACACAGGCTGGTTCAATTCCAGCTCTTAGGTCTTTGCACTCAAGTTGGCCAGAAAACCTGGTATAGACCTCAGACAGCCATAATGTTCTGGAGTAACCTCTTCAGCTGTGTGTGTGTGGCAGGCAGTGCCAGCTGCCCAGAGATAAACAGAAGTTAACCTTGGTGTCGAGCTCCGCAAAAAGACCTTTGTCACCATCAGGGTTCAGAGCACTCCTCAGCCAAGCACAGCTTTGGGGAGGGCTTGCAGCACCCCTGTAAAGGAATGGAGAACGAGAGGCAGTCCTGGGGAAACCTGTAGCTACAGCCTGTGGTTACAGGGACAAACCCCTGTGACGTGGAGGTGGGAGAGCAGAGGGGTAGGTGGAAGATCATTGAATGGTATGCACCAAGTCAGTGCCCACAGGAAGAGACATATGGGCAGCAGGAAGGTGGAAATAGGACAGGATGGCAGAGCATCCACAGCAAGAGGGAGCACCTGATGGAAACACACAGATGCTGGCTTTGTTTCTGACAGAGAAACAGGTGACCAGGGCAGAAGGGCAGGCAAAGAATTTCTGATGGACTCCTAAGAGTGGCTGAACAGACTGATCAGCCCAGTGCAAGGAGTTAGGAAATGTGCAGTGATAGTTCTTTTAGAAAGTATCTGTAAAATATCAGATATTGTCAATCTACACCAAAGGTCATAATGGGAAAATACTACTGTAAGTTTAGATTAAAAAAAAAAAAAAAAAAAGCTAAGTCAACTACTATTGGTATGACTGTGTTGTCCTTAGATAATATTTCTTTTGGACTTTCTCAGTATCGGTAAAGTTTATGGCACCTCTGTAAAATACAACTGAGACAGTAACTATAATTTTACAGATTAAGAAAAGCGTGATTTAAGTCAAAGTCACATGAAAGACTGTAAATGCCTACATGCCAGGAAGGAAATTCAAGCTATTTTTTCTCAGCACTGCTCTCAAGGCACTATGAAATTTATAAAAATCTGAAATAGAAGTTTACAATACTATAAGCAATTATGTAATCTCTCACTGATTCACTGAGTGACTAGGTAAGAAACATACACATTAACAATCTGTTCATCTCTAATTACCTAAAATAACTGATAGTTTTAACTGTTGTTACTTAATGCAAACAGGTTGGACTGTTTGCTCCCCATGAAATCCCTGATTCTAAACACATCAGAAAGTTATTTCTTCTGTAGCACAAGGACTCACACCAAATAATGTCTTGCAGTTGACTTGACCAGTATCGATAAACAGACTGCAGAAAAGGAGATGGAAAGCCGAAAAAGAGCAAATGCTCTTGCCAGCTTGTTTGTAGAAAAGGTCAAACATTTTGATGATTTCTTATGGAAAGCTACTGAGGGAGACAATGCTGAGACCACAGTCATCAAGCAGAGGTAAAGAAAAGAGGGTCATAGAGAAGATCTGGATAATATCTACATCTTGGGCTAATTTAATTTTTTTTCCTCTTTTTATTTTGGGCAGGAATTCAGAGGAAGTTCTCAATATGCCTCACCATTCAAGTGATCAATTACCAGGAGCCTTAAAGCAGTTCACTATATTATTGAGGTAACCCTTATCTTCAGCATAAATAGTTTTGTATTGTGCCCATTTGTATTTAAAATCAACAGAAAGATCAGAACATCCCACACCAATTCCTCCCTTCAGGCTTTCAGCATTTTAGACCTGAAGTACTTGGTGGCTACAGCTGCTTCATAGGTTTGATTAGGTAAAATCCTTTACAGAAACAGGGAGCCCAACTCCTATCCTAACCAAAGCCAGCGAGTTCAAGAACTGAGTTTAACACTTTGGGGCTGTGAGTCTGAATATAACCGGCATTAGCGGGTATTGCATCTTACGGTCAATATTGCTGTTTTCGTAGTCGACAAATCTCCAATGACTTCAGAGATATTTCAACATTATTAATCCATGGATTTGAAGCCCTTCTTATGTCATTACTAATTGGATTTTTGTACTATGGCCACGAAAAGAACGGACTCTCTATTCGTGACACAACAGCGCTGCTGTACATGATAGGTGCCCTAATCCCATTCACTATCATTTTGGATGTTATCGCCAAATGTAAGTGTCAGTCTTCTTGCAAACGCTATAAGGAATCAAAATAAAAAAATTCTTAAATCGACGAAAAAATTCAACTTCTTATTACAACCCAATGTGTTTGTTCCTACCCTGCAGGTCATTCAGAAAGAGCAATGCTTTATCATGACTTGGAGGGTGGAATGTACTCTGTCAGCCCATACTTCTTTGCTAAGGTAATTGGTTTTGTTGCCAGGAAATACAAGCGGCTGTCTTGAGCATTAGAAAACACAAGGAAACCAAAGCCTTGTTATATAAATAATCACATTCATATCAGACTTTGTTCTTTTGTGTCTGCCAGCTAAGGCTATCAGTCTCACTTCCTTAGTATCGACAGAATAAGCCTCACACTAGTTTAGGACTTTGCCATAAGTCATGGCTGAGATCCCACACCAGAAAAGCCAAAGAAGAACTTTTCACTGGGCTCTTTGGCCAAAATGTGAGAAATCTCAGACTCAGATTTCCAGGTTTAGACAATTTTACATACCTGCATATTTAATTCACTGCAGCATCTTTGAAAGTTTGCTTACATGTCTTGATCTGTAAAACAAAACATTCGTATCAAATGCTAAAGCAGAGGTAAAACAGAAACGACAAAAGGCTGTGATATTTCCAGTAGTTGTTTGGACCTCTATGGGACTGAGCTAAAAAATGCATTATGTGCACAAAGAGCCAGAGCTTCTAGAATTAAATTTAGAACTTTTTAAAAACTACATTCTCTTTTTCACAAGGGTTTTGAATAATCCCTCTTTTGTGATGTTAGATGAGTTCTGCCTGCCATGGCATCTGTAATTTAGGTTTCCATTTCTGCACAAGATTTTAAATGCTTATTAGTGGTTGCCAGAGAAAAATATTCTTTGCATTGTGTCACAAAGATTGCACATTATTCACAGAGAAATCGATGTAATTTGTTACAACCTTAGTATTAAGAGGATAGTAGCAACCCTCTTGGGAAGAACTAATTCTCTCTATATACCTCTTTTGATATTGGAGAAAATTCCCGTTATGCTTTTGTTTTACATTGAATCAAGTTGCTGACTGGACTGCCTTTGGGACGAGGAGGTGAAGGGACCAACAGCCAAATTTGTCTCAAATTGGATCTCAACCAAATTGGGACAAAACATTCATTTGCCGTGAGTCAGTAACACGGTTACTGTTAAGGAGCACACCAGCTCGAAGCAAAAGTGTATTGCATTCTTAGAAGCTCCCAAAACTCTTAACAAAACAAGCTGTAACAATTAGTTTTAGACATTGTCACAACCTGAGAAAAAATCAGCAAGGATTTGTTTCTGTTGTGGATTGGTTTTGCATGTCACTGGCAAGCCCTGACAGGGAGATGACTGCCTTCTAAGGGAGTATTTCCTGTAGCTTTTATAAACAGTCCCTAAGTAAATTAAGGCACATCTCACATATTTTTGTATCATTCACCTTTTTTGAAATTTTATTTTCTTTTTCATCTTCCCAACAGATTCTGGGGGAGCTCCCAGAACACTGCATTTTTGTTATAATTTATGGGATTCCCATCTACTGGCTGGCAAACCTTGTTCCTGAGCCAGAACACTTCCTGCTGAACTTCCTGCTGTTGTGGTTGGCTGTTTACAGTGCCCGTGCCATGGCACTTTGGGTGTCAGCTCTGCTGCCGACATTACAGCTCTCAGCCTTCCTTGGCAATGTCCTCTTCACGTCCTTCTACCTGAGTGGGGGCTTTGTGATAAGCCTGAACAGCCTCTGGACAGGTAAGACAAAGCTCCCACCCTCCCTCCAGACCGAAACATCAATGGCTTCCGTCAGTGACAGTGAGTCCTGTGCAGGAAAACTCTGCTTTATTCTTACCTTTGTAATTACCTTCTTGGATGGGGACCCTGCAGTCAGGTCATCCATTTTACATCAGTTTCTCCATCTGAAAATGAGGCAACAAGAAGTTTGGTCAAAAAAGCACTCGTGAAAGGTTAGCTTCTTATGTGGTTGCTAAATTCTTCAGTAAAAACATTTGAATTCAAAAGAAGATGATGGAGCTCCAGGAAGACTTAGTTGACAGGAGGAGTTTGATGGATATGGATATCATAACTCCTGATTTCCCATCTCCATGTAACTATGTAAAGCATATCTGCCATTTTGTCCAATAATAAACTGTCACATGTTTACAGCCTCTGGCTGTCAAGAAGTGAGACAAACCTGCTGTATTTGGCAGCAGCACAGCAGTATTCAAGGTCTCAAGTTTTGTGTGTGTGTATCAATTTCTGTCATTCTCTTTTTCAGTTCCTTTCTGGGTTTCAAAGATCTCTTTTCTCAGATGGAATTTTCAAGGAATGATGCAAGTTCAGTTCACTGACACCACATATGAAATGACTGATCGAAACATTACTTACCAAATACCAGGGAAACTTGTAAGTCAGTAATAAAAATTGTTGCACGCGTCTGATAAGAAATTGGAATGTTATTTATATACCCGTCATATTTAAATAGATGGTGTAGGCCTCAAATTCAGCAATTGCCAAATCACCACCCAAAGCTGTAAATCTGTTCCTAAAGATGGCCCTACAGCAGTCACTCCTTCTTGTAGCCTTTCTTATAATTGAAGATATTATCACAAAATAATAAAGGGCAACTCTTCCTAGACCAGCCCCAACTATGTACTTTGCCAGAATTGTTTAGAAGCTGAACTGTGTTGTTCTGAAATAGGAATAGTGTAGCTGCAACCCTCTATCAAACCACCCTGGAAGCTACACCCAAGCTGGAAGACAGAAGGTAGCAGGGGCCAGGGAAGCTTACACATAAAACACACTTCACAGATCCAGCATGAAAAGTTCGTGTCTTTTCCTGATTTTGTGTTATTGGTCATTACAGATCACTCGGGCTCTGGACCTGGACTCCCACCCTCTCTACGTGAGCTACCTTGTCCTCACTGGCATAATTTGCAGCTTCCTGCTTTTATACTATTTGTCTCTGCGCTTTATCAAGCAGAAATCAACGCAAGACTGGTAAGAGCAGCGGCGGCAGCGGGTGACGGCCTCCCTTGCAGGAAGGCAGGGGAGGAAGGCTCCCGGTGCAGGGGACCCGGCAGGAGCGGGGAGCGGCAGCGCGGCTGCCACAGGATGGCAGCAGAACCTCAGGAGTCGGGACGCTGCCGGGAGCCTGCCACGGACCGCGGCTGCTGCCTGGGATTTGGGTCGGGGGCGGGCTTTGGGCATTTTGTTCGCTTCGCGTACGGTTTGAACGAGTGACAAGGCGCTTGTGAGTCCTGCACAGCTGGAGATAGTCTGAGCTATGGGCCGCCGCTATAAAAGGACCCATTGCACTCCGAAACGCCATTGCTGTTTTCGTCCATGTTTGAACGTACTATGATCACTGACTTAATTCAGAGGGCTACAAGAGAACGGGATCAAAACGCTTTCTGTAGTGTGTGCGGCATATGTTAGGAACACCACAGAGGAAGGCAACACAGAGGGTTTCACAGGGGCTTCAGGAGGACATACAAGGATGGAAAACAACTGTTAACTGCTCTGTGTTCTAATTGCTTAAGTGCTTAAAATCTTTAGTTCTGTTTTAAAGCTTTGCCTCTGTGTTCTGGTAATATGCTGATGATGCCCAAACCAGGTATTTGCTCACTGTAGAGATGAGATCTTGTAACAAATAAAATTTTCTCGCCTTTTTGGATTTATTTTTACAATAGGAATGCATACCTACTGATTGTTATGAATGACATCTTTTCTCCGTTGCAATACACATTGTAGCAATTTGCCAAATTTGCTTCCTAAGGTTCTCGGGTAGACAACACCAACCTGCCCCTGAGTAATTAAAAATCTAACGACGCTTGTCACGGTGCACCTAGTTCTGCTCAGAAAATGAGCATCAGTAAATAAAAGGCCATAATTCACAGAATCATGGTAAGTGCATGGGCAAATTAGGTGTACAGTTGCTGTGAGGGTTTGTAAGAGTAGCTTGCTTGCTAGATCTCTGCTCTTACACAGAGAAACCCAAAGCAGATTGTCTACTTGACTTTCATTTGCATGTTGCACAGAGTGGGAAACTCCAAGTGTAATCAGCTGTTAATGTCCCGGATACTGTTACCTGAATTGTGAGGTTTGGTTGGTTTTGGTGGTTTTGTTTTGGATTTTTTTAAGAAACAGGAATGGAAGAGTGTTTTATTATTCTACTTGGCAGTTAGGACTGCCACGTTACTTTCCACAGGGTATTAAATTCCCACGAGGACCCTGGTCTATAGATGGTAGGCAGGTCTGATAAGTTCTTCAGCCCTGTGCAGCAGTAGGAATCCAAAACACTACAAGGTTCTTCTAAGGTGAATTCTACCGTTTCTTCTCATTCTGCTGCATTTGATTTCAAAAACCCCACTTGATCTGATCTGAGAGCCATTTTGAAATTATCAGATTTTCACTGCCTTTTAGTGGCAAAGCCAATTCTTTCAGTCCAATTCAGCATCATTAAATTGTCAGAATAGCAGCTTCCTGTTTGATTCTTAATTATTCCTTTTTATTATATTTAAGACACTTAATTTTTTTTAAAGTGGTTTACTCTTCTTTGTAATGATCTGTTGTGATTAGAATCTCTTTTATATTACACTGAAGTTTTAAGGGTATATATTGGTAGTTCTAGTCTAAACCTCTATTTTCAAGGTATTTAGAGGATTAAATTCTAGGCTGACTCTCTGTTGTGAATTCACTTTGATGTTTAATAGAAAAAAAGGAGCGACACAATGGGAGAAATTAAAGACATAAGGGACAGCTCTGAATTTTAGGGGCATATTGTCATGCACGGAAATCTTCAGGCATCTAGATAAGAACATACCGTAGCCTTAACTTTGAATTTCCTTCCTTTTGTGAAATTAGTCAGGCTGCTGACATTACTTAAACAGCCTTTTTCCATTTAATATTCCACCCTCTTACCATTATGCAGCAGGACCAAACGGTGTGAGTGTTTCAGAGGTGGTGTTATGACAAGGGTGGATGTATCCATAATGGGGACTTGAGCGGTGAGCCGAGGAACAGCCTGCGTGCGGAGTGCGGGAAGAGCTATCATAGGATGCGGCCAGGCCTCTGTTTACATAGGAAAAGCTCATATTCTATATACTACAATTACATTAGCACACTGCCTGCGATCATATCTTGTTTCCTTGATGCCGAGAGATGGGGAATATAGGCTGTGATTATTGTTACAGGCTTTAGCAATAAGAAGGTAGGAGCCTTGAAACACCAGCAATTAGCGTTCGTGCCTAACAATAGCACCCGTGGGGCTGTGTACGGAGAAGAGCTCAGGGAGGAGTGGGTGGATGCCACAACCTGCCCACTCGCACTGCTGGCACTTGCAAATAGTGCAAGCTCGGGGGAACGATGCCCCACTCAGCCAGTGAAGGTCACGTGTGCCTCGGCCTCTGCGCTTGGCTCGACAGCAGAGCTGCTGCTGCAAAAGCAAATGGTTGATGGGGCAACAGAAGCCTGCCAGCGAGCTCCAACCAAGGCTAGAAGCCGTAACTGAATTTCAGCACAGCTTTGCTTTCCAAGTTTGAGAGTAGCTGTTCCTTTTCCTAAGACTCTATCCCTGCAGTAGCAGCAGCCCACTGTGCCCTCCTGCCTGCACTCCCTGTAGCAGTACAACCAGAGCTGCTGCAGTCCACAACAATCTCAACACTGAGACTGAACAGCACAAGGAAGACGCTGCCCAAAACTCATTAGACTGCCCACTCTGCCCAAAACTCACGGTACTGCCCATTCCACAGGCTCAGTACAATGTTAGGGACTTCAGCAATGTGGTGAGACAGACGTGCCACTCAGCAAAGCACTGCCCCCAGTCCAACAGTGCCACCATCCCAAGGATTCACGAGCTGCTGTCTTTGCTCTCCCTATATCCTCCCTGGCCAGCCTTAGAAGGGATCTCCTCAGCTGTAAGTCCCAGTCCCTGCTCCTGCAGCCAACCGAGTCAGTGCAAAACTCATTTTGAACTGGCACCACATTTAACTGGCTACAGGGTTTCCAGGCTGGTTTGCCCAACTACTGTTTGAACCGTGCACAACCCAGCCGCATCAGTCTAGGGGGCTGCAGTGTGCAGATGTGTCCAGTTTGGGAATGGGATTATCAAATACAAGCAACAAGGACATATGTGGGGAAAATTCACCAAATTTAGAACCACAAGAGTCATTGTTGGTTACATGGATACTGATCTGTTAAGAAACAGATTAAAAAGTTCCCTTTATTAGTTTAGTACTCAATATGGCAAGAAGCAGGAAGCTCTTCCCTAGTTTCCACTCAAGTTCATGCAGTCTCTCCACTATGGCAAAGGACAAACTCTTTAAGCACTGGAAAATGGATTATAAAAACACTGCCCTGCATACAGGCTCGTAGGTAGTGCTAGTCCTCCAAAATATTTTTAACTTCTCTTTGGGGAAGCACTAGCTTTCATATGGCTAGCCTGAATTAACAAGTAGTTGCCAAAAGTTTCATTTCATATTTGTTCATTCCAAAAATCACTTTGGAAATGCTATGTAGGTAACAAGTATCAATTGGCATTCCTTTTCATTAAAAAACCAAAACTCATTGAATTCCTTTTAAAAAAATCGCAGACAATACACTAGGCATGGAGGTTCTCGGGGTAAGAAATTGCAGGTGTTGGTGTGTCCACTTGCACCAGAAAAACCAAACCTTTCAGGTTATAGCCACAGTGATTAATTTTAATGGCAGTAGGCAAGAAACAGTGTACACAGAGCTCTGTGACATGCTTTTTTTTTATATACTCTGAGAGCCAAGACAAGCCCTTCATGTGTTAGCAGCTATTAATTAAGGCAACAATGTTTAAGCAGTGGGTTGAGGTAATTTTAAAACTGCTTAACCCTTTTCAGAACTGCTGAGCTTTAGAAAGCACATATATATGTGCATTCATATTAATATGTAGTAGAAGTATCTGCATGAATGGATTACATACATATGTATATGCACACATAACTAATGTCTGATTCCTCCTTTTTTTTTTTTAGAGAATATTTAAAAAGCAGTTCAAATCCATAATTTAGAGAAGTGCTGTTGCCAATTTATATAATTAATTATAAGACTTTGTTGACATTTATTTTGTCATGAACTCAAACTTAAAGGTTATTTTGAATTGCAAATTTTGTTGGCATTATTTTGCTTTCATGGTAACAATTAGATACTTAAAATGCTTACAGTGCTAAAAACCCCTGCAACTTCAAACCCTCAACATTCACACTATGGCCTCAGAATCAGCATCTCCCATCAACAGCACATCTGGATGCTTTGCTCCTCTTTAAGCATCTGGTCAGATTTTGCTACATTTCCTATTGCATCTCAGCACTGTTTCTGCCCCACAGCAGTTTTTCACGTTGAGCAAGTGGGTTCAGAGGCCTAAGTGTTAAAGTATTGGCCAGAACTACATGGTGAGTAAACAAACAATGCCATTTGCCTCAAAAATAATCTGTATTTTTTACACAAGCAAATTAGCCTGAGTTTTCCAATTCCTCTGCATTTGCTTGAAATCTATGAACATTCACAAGGAAGCAAAACCAAAATGCACACACAACATGTGATTTTCAATAAACTCCCAGTGCCTTGCAATAACATACAACCATTATCAGGTCCCAGGTAACATCGTCAGTCTTCAAGACAGTAGTTTTGCACACTTTCACTTACTGGGGGATGGGGGAAGTGTTTAGAAAACAAGAGAAATTTTCTTAAAACAGAAAACCTTCATGTTTCACTGAGAAAATTAGAAGGAAAAAACCCCAAACAATGCAGCAGCATTGCTATGCCTGTCTGGACTCCACCAGCAGCTCCTCCCTGACACAAGTAAACACCCTTCTCACGATTCAATGCTGTGAAGATTGCCCTAAAATAACTATTACCTTAATGTTAATTTTTCAACAAACACCCGACTCTTCTATGACTCAAAATCACCTTATGGTAGTGCTTCATCTGACTGTGGGAAGGCATAAAGCCAAAAAAATGGGAGCTCCAAACCAGGCAGCAGAAAAATGTGCTACACAAAATAAAAACTTTGAAGAACAAAATGTGTAGCACCCTTTTTAGCTGCCACCAGGTACTGGATATTATGCTACACAAGGCAGTCACTAGATTTCCAGGTGGGAAAAGTTGGAGGACAAACCTGTGGTGACCATCAGCCCAAGAAACTCTGATCTCAGCTGAGCAAGGCAGAACACCAACAACTTCTTTGCTCTTTTAGCATCCCCTTGATAGAATCACTTTTTGGTTTGTGGTTTTTGGCAATAGGAGCACGAGCTGCCACCCCCCAGAGCCACAGGGGCATTTCAGGCCAGTGAGCAAGTCCGAAAGCCAGCACAGTCCCACCAGAATCCCAACAGTGACTCTGCACAGCGCTCCTGGCTGCTCACACCACCAACTGTACCTGCTTCCCCAGTTCCCCCCAGAACTCCTACAAATAATCCTGTAAAAAAGCGTTTTGGCCGAGTGTTATTGTTACCAAGAAAGGCGCCCTTGTCTGGTAACAGCAGAGCTCAGCACTGCCAAACGCTTTCCACACACCTGCTCCAGGTTTGTTCCTTCTAAAAGCAAGACAAAAGAAAGGTGAATGAGTATTTTTAGCTGTTTGTACTTCACAGGGAATTGCTCAGTGCCTCTGTATTAGAAAAACGCCTTGCAGCTCCGTAGTATGTTCGGTGACAGGCGCGCGATAAATTTCCACTGGAAAAAAAACCTCTTGAACATGACTGACAATAGTAAAGCCACAAATTACCGTAATTTTATGCCCCCTGCAGCTAGTGGTATAAAACACAGTTTTCAACCTTGTTTTTACTTGCTGAATTTAGACAAATTTATAATGTTATTGATGACAGTAAGAAAGACACTCAAATGCAGAAATTGTATTGCTGGGTACAAACACACCTGGAGCACAATATTTTATATGTACCACAGGGGAGGAAAAATATGGTTGTCATTAAATACATATATATAAAAAGATGGAAAACTAGAGGATTCAAAATAATAAATTACATATTATATACATATTTGTTTTCAGCTATCACACACTTGATGAGGGTTTTTTTCCTCTTCCCTGGAATGCTGAACTATTAGCCAGGTGCAGCACATGGTATTACCAGTGTTCTCTCTTGCTGAACATGAATGTTTGAAATGCAGGCTGTGTCAATATCATGAAGAAATGCAAAAACCTTGTTTAAGCAAAGTCTACAGATATAGTGTTCCCAACATATTTTCCAGTGAGCATACATGTTCTATCATATTTCTAATTTTTACAGTATCATTTTACTTACAGAAGGTTAAGAGGGTCCTAGAACTGGACAACTGCTCGAGATGATCAAGCTTTACAGCTAAATAACCCCACACAGGCTGTTCCATCTACTAACTAAACTGATGGAAGTCCCAGGGAGCTCTGTAAGTAACAAGGGCAATTGCATAATTTAATTCTGGAAGTTTTTCAGATTCTGCCTCAGTAGCAGGCTTGGAAACTGGAGACAGTTGCTTCAGTTACAACCTCACCTGAGGGTGCAATTTCAGTATCAGAACACACAAAGAAATGGTGACGGTCCCAGTGCTACTCCCACCCAGTGCTACCATTCCACCTTGGTGCTCTCAGAGTCCCAAGGGATCAGACTGCCCCGGGCTTTGTGAAACAAAGCCCCTTGAGGTTCCTGGTTCTGTTTATTATTAATGCTGTAGTTGTTGTTGTTGTTTGTTTGCCTTGTTATACTTACTAGTAAAGAACTGTTATTCCTTTGTCCATAGCTCTGCCTGAAAAGCCTCTTTAATCTTCTAAATTATAATAACTTGGAGGGAAGGGATTGGAATCCCCCGTTCCTAGAGAGGCCCCGCCCCTCCCTAGCAGATACCTGTCTTTAAACCAAGACAAGATCCAAGTCCAACTATCTACAGTAACAACCCTTCCCAAAACTCACTTTTCAGATCTGCCCTGGTCTCATGGACTACATGAAGTACAGCAGATGCCAACTACTTGCAAAGCCAAGAATTAAATTTGCTGCTGGTTGTCAAGGCTCATCACTGCCAGACACCAGGGTTTGCGGCTTTCTAAGGCCTGAGTTCATCGGCACTTAGAGCTGAGGGAAATAACTGTGAGCAACACAGAGCTACAAAGAGGTTTGTAGCAATCGCTGCAGACAATAGCAATTCCACAGATACCAGTGCTTTATCAGTGTTCAAGAGTAATCACATGAGAAATTGGGAAGCATTAGCTAGTTGCAATATAAAGGTTTAAGAGTATCAGAGAGAAACCTTGCATTAATAGTTTTATCTAAAAGTAGATCAACGTGGAACCCCCATCTACAGCAGGCACTGCGTAAGACAGATTCTATTATCTCATTTTCTTAATTACAGGAAACAGTAGAGAAAACTTAAACCTCAAACTTCCATATCTACTCTTATTTCCATATCTGATGGCAAACCCAGCACTTTCCTTCTGTAGCTGAGGATCTGCACACTTAGGAAGATGCCCTCAGATTGAACTACAGTCGCAGTTGGAGCCACTAACTTAGAAGGATATTTGGTTTCCTCTGATTACTAATTCGCAGAAGCAGTGGCAAACCACCAGAGGCTGCAGCCATCCTGGAAATACTTTCTGGCCGTCGCTTTACACAGAAATCAGAGTAATTTTAAGAAACGCACAGAAATATTTACTAAAAAAAGGGGCTAAATTCAATGGCAGTCTCAGCCTTTTCTTACATGCTTACTTTTTTCACCTTTACAGTAAAAATAAAGTTGTGCAGGAATCTGGACATCCCTTCTAGATGCTGACAGATTCCTCGCAGCAAAACCTCCTGGTCACATCCATCACTTCTGTCACTTTCTCCTCTGCTGTGTTCCTGGGGAGTCCAGAAGCATCACATATTCAAGAAAAATACTAAATAGAGCAGTACCCTGGTGAACACACCACCAGTCTATTCCTCTGTCAATATGTGCACTTGTGATACTCCCTTCACAGTTATGATCCTCCCTTGTCATGTAAACTGCAGCTGGAATCCTGCTGACTCAGGCGTTCAATCTATAAAACCCCTCTGACTCTCACTGCCAGAGTCACAATCCCTTCAGCTACTCCATTTTCAACAGTGGGTACATATTAAGAAAGTGTGAAGACAGCTACTAACCTACCAAGCTGCAATTCTTGCCATAAGAAGGGGTCTCAGGAGACAGTGAGTTGAACGAACTGTTTTAGCAGATAAGGATAAAACCATAGCATGTAATTATCATGCTGCAAAATGACTACACTGGTAGTTAACGAGGAAACTTCTCCTGTGTTGATCTCAAAAGCCCCCTCCTCCTGCCCCTGCCTCAAGGGGAGTGGGGGAAGAGGCAAGCCCCTAAGGTGGCGCAGGGCACGGAAGTGAGATTAAGTCATCTCAATTCAGGCAGCAAGCTTTTCCCAGTCCTCTCAACCCCAATCAAGACACACGATTATGCAAACACATACACGCTCCCGCAATTTGCTTTCTACAGTAACACGTCAGGTCATGGCATGTCAGCAGGCTCTCTGCTTCCCACGGAGGCCTCTGGAAAGGCGTGCTTCCATCCCACAGACACTGCACCTGGTCTGGATCTTGCACAATCCCGGCTATCCGCTAGCCGGTGGCAAATAATTCTATCCCGCTTTAAAGGGGTGCATGCTGTGGTCAGCGTGCCACGGTGCATTTGCTCCCAGGACCAGTAAATCCCCGTGACAAGTTTGCAAGGCTGCCATTCTGCATTTTGTCATCTTACAGGTTTCTCTCTTTGAAGATGAAGAAATAATGAAACCGTCTACTTATTTGGTGGAGAAATGCCAACCTTCTAAACTGCACTTTCCTTCATGCTTGAAATGGCCGAGTCTCAGCACAACGGTGCACAAGAAATATTATCATTTCAAGCGTGTGCTTGAAGGGTCGGCACAAATGCCGATTCTGCAAAACCTTCCCGGTATAGCCTCGTTTCAGACTGAGATGACTGTGTCCCAGAGTGGCACAAATCCCTCATTGGCCCACATTTTAAAGACAGGAGAGACTGCACTTCTCTGTGTAATCATCCCTTAACAGCACAATAAAACATTTACTGGAACAGGAAATCAAAAGTGTTATCACTCAACAGCAGCCCATCCTTTGAAAAATCTCCTTCTTCCCATCTCTGCCACAGAGAAGGGCTGGGCTCCATGAGTCCAGGCTATTCCAATGGGATCCCAAATGGCCAGCATGTCCCTTTGCTCATTTCCCTGGCACTGCTGCCATGAAACCCTGGTTCTGTTTGGTCTCATGTTCCTGCAGTGCCTCACTGATGTTTAATCAGCTCCACAGCCAGCTTGCTCAGCCCACAACTTTGCATGAGGTCACTCAAAAGGCAGTTTTGGAGCTGAAAACAATTTCACTTACACTCTTCGGTTACAGGCTATCAAATGTACTTATTATCTCCGTAACTGTAACAATGACAGGGCACGGTTCTGGCAGAGAGGCAACCAGCCAGAAGGAAAACGGGCAGATGTTAACTAGCACCAACCCTGCACGGTCAGCCTCCACTGTGGGCACCAACAACACAGCTCTGCATCGGGCTGTGGCCTTGTGAGCTGCTCCCCCGCCTCAGAGGGCAGCAGCCAGCAAACAGGAGCCCTCGGGATCACAACCCAGACTACCGAGAGGGGCAGTACCTGATCCACAGCCTCACGAGATTTCACCTCTTTGTCAAAAACGGACTCAAGATCCACAGATCTGCCATTACCTTCCTCTGTGATGACCTGGTGTTTGCTTCAAGAATATTCTCTTCCTTAATCCATGCACTAGCTCAGCTCCAGCTGCATCCGTGGCCATTTCCTCAAGTTACGCTCGGCTGTGACTCCGCTTACAGGAACACGGCTACTGCTGTGAAACGGAGAGATTCACAGGATGACCTCTAAAAACAAGAGCTGTGGCACCAGAGAAAGGGTTGCCAACTAGTTGACACAGTCTTCAATTATGCTGCTATTACACTGAAACACATGTAATGTAGCTGCAGCTTTAGAAAAAAGAACCATCTCCATTTGTGAAATGAAATAAACTGAGTCCTGCCTAGGCTTGCTTTCATGTAGGGCACAAAACCATTAGGCTATGAATGAAATTTCAAATGTTAATGCCTTATCGTGACAAGCCAGGAACAAAGGGTGCGAGACGGTTCGAGCCACGTAGCTGCCGTATATTGTCAAGTCTACGCTTGTGGGGCAATGAAGGTCACTGCAAAACCACACCAGTGAGGAACCACACACTGCTTGCATTCACCCAGCTTGCCTGGAAAACAAAAGTTACCTTTCTCCCCCGCTCCTGATCAGTGAAGCATCATTTTAAAAGTACAGCAAGATTTTTCCTGTGTATTTGTTAATATAATAATTAATTAAAATGGAAGTTTGACTTAAAAAAAAAGAGGTCCCAACTTCTTTCTTTGACCATACAAGCCTTGCAAAATTTTGCCAAAACCTTGTGCCTGCACGTGAATTTTTAGTTACCACAATTTTGCCTATGTGGGAAAACCTAACAAAGATAAAGTTAAGATATGGGTGAAAATGTAAACGTTAATAAACAAAGCTGAAATGAACAGAAACAATCTTTCATTTTGTTAAAACCTGTCTGAGGTATGCAGCAGGCAACCCATTCCATTTGCAATACCAATGTGCCCATTTGTGAGTTTCCACCATTATGCACAGAGATAATGGATGTATTTTCTACCTAATATTTAATCTTTGTACCTTAGACATGTCTTATTTTCATGATCACACAACTCTGGGCTCTAAAATATCGTCTCAAAAGCAGCTGTACTCCCACATTCCTTCAAATAAAGCATGTCCACCAGTCTCCCAGCAAGTAAAAATTACTACCCCTGCTAAGAATACACACTGCTTTGTTTAAAGGACATTTTTTTTTTCATGGCCATGGCGTTCTTGTATATGTAAAATTAACTGGACTAACAGTTATGAGGATGAATATATATATCTCCATTCTATATGATTACAACACACCAGGTTAGTGTAAAAGGCCAAAGTATTTTGTCTTTATGTATAATATCCAACACCCTCCCAAGATGCTTAACACAAGAAAGTACAATGAAGAAAAAACTTAAAAAATAACGTTTATTTTCTGTGTAGATACAGCTGAATCCTGAAGATGATGTTCTTCACCCTTGTATTTTCAACCCAAAGTACAGAGACCAGGCAAAGAACAAGGATTAGACAGTCTCCTTCAGTTGCAATTCTGTACCTCTCTAGCAACTTCCTTCATATACACATATCTGGCAAATCAACAGGGGCAAAGAAACAGTTGAGTTTGTAGCAGATCATACATAAAAATGGAAGTATCTCAGTGGGCGGCACCTTGATATTTCATTAGGACTTTTAACAGCATTTCTATTAATAAATGTTTCTATCAACTGCAGTTACAGCAAATTATGTTAATCACAGATTTAAATATTACACATAACATGCCTTTTAAAGTTTTATTGAATGTAGTACTTAAACAATTTCATAAACAACTAAATCATAAAATGGTCTGTTCATGATGCTTCCAATCTTCTATTCCTCCATTTTTCCACATAGAACTTGAATGTCTCCTATAAACAGAGTGGAATAAACAAGTTCAACCTTGTTTCAACTGAAAAGTTACTAATTCTGAACAAAGTCTTATGTCCTGACAAAATCTATTATTCTCTGTCATGCAAAACAAGATCTGTATTGAAGTCTGTATAATTATGAAAAATACCAGAGAGAGTGAATAAAAGAAAAAGGAAAACCTTGCCAAAAATGCATAATGAAGCTTCTATTACTAAATGCAATAATATAATCAATTTCATTTTTAAAATGAAAATACTTTTTAACTTCAATCTGCAATTGTGTCAAAAAAATTGAAACGCTTTTAAAGACCAAGCTGCATTAGAGAAAAATTGAAGAGGGAAATCAGAAAATGAATCATCCCAGCGACTTGGAAAAAACCACTCTTATGTTCACTAGCTACATATAAGAAACAGACATTCTAATTCTTAAATTTACAGTCCAAATAAAAATTCAGATGATAAACTATGTAAAGCTGCAGAAAAAAACCCACCATAGCTGTTGAAAGGCTAAACCAAATACTTTGTGCCAAAATTTTCTCCAATTCTTTACAAAATAGAAAAGAAAATCACATTTATCATGAAGCAATATAGAGAAACAGTATATAGCCAGTCTTCACAGAATTACAGAACTTTTTTTTTGAGAATATAAAAAGTGATGAGAAAAAAGCAATAAAAGGTTTGCTTAGAGAATGGAAAATATAATTTATTCAAAATCTGCCTAGCACAAATGGTACTAGTAGACTATTAAGTCAAAGGAATGATGCAAAACTATTTGCAGTCTTCACAGATTTAATATCATGCTGCTTGTCACTCTCAAGTAACATGTATTTGCACAGTCGCACAGGTATCTTGGCAGGGCAGCTAGAAGCAAAGCTGCAACAGAAAAATAATTCCTACAGTTCTAAAATTCCACGCTACTAGCACAGCAACTTACACTAGACACAAAAAACTAATTAATGAGAACTAGAAGCCATTAACTGTTACTGAAGCACACATTCTACAAGCCTTTTCAAGTCCAATTGCTCAGATAAATGCCCCAAGGAGATTTGATAAAGGTACACCTGTAGATGAGTGCCTGATAAGGAAGAGTTGGCTTAAATATTGTAAGCCTCAAGAGGTTTTATTTCCTAAAGTCAAATCCAATACAAAATTACCACAGCTCCCACAACACCCAGGACTTCATACATTACCTCCTTTGAAGAGTCTCTGCAGAGACTTGGTCCCTACGTAATTACTCATGCAATTGGTTTTATTAACATTGAACATACACAACTCCACTGATCTATTTCTTAATTAGGAAATACTCACAGGGGGTTCAGTGAAAGGGACAGGCTCTCCTACTTTCTTCAGGAAAGTTGCTAAAGATTTCAAAGAGATCTCGTGCAGCTCTATATTCTTCGCTTTTGTTTCCTCGTACGTAGCCTTTACAGAAGCAACGTCCCCGTCCAATTCTGAGGAAAAAAGCAGAACCCAAAAAAATCTCAGTGGTTACTTGTTTCTCTTTCCACCTGTTTCCACTCATGCTTAACCATCGACTGCTGCTCAGACATTTGCTTGAGAAGCACTGGGATGAAACGGAAGCGACCCCTGACAGTTTCACTGCTGTCCCCGGGGTCCTGGAAGCAGCACCACAGTCCCTAGCACCTTGTAAACATCAAGGAAGCCATCATGTCCAGTTCAATTCATTCTGTTGCCTGGGAGGGAGAACACAAACACCTGCAGTATGGGAGCTGTCTCAGGTTTTACTTGTTCACATTTGGAAACATCGTCTTCGAAAGCCACGGGAGCTATAAAAACAATGGTTCATAAAGAAAGAATAAAAGAGCTTTGTGCAGGAATGGATAGCCTGTGTCCCTTTCTCGTGAGAAAAAGCTTCCCACTCACATCTGGCAAGTGGCTGAGGCTCCTTCTTGAATGTGGGAGGCTACTGCAAAAACTTCATGAAATGACAGCTTAATGAAAGCGTAGAAATCGTTAACTTTCTACAACTTGAAAATAGATTTATTATGGGAAACACCAACAAAAAGAGCTAAGACTTAGATTGCATTTAACGGACCACACAATCGGGATTTTACGTATCTCTTTTTTTCTGAAAGGTATACAGCAAAGGATGGTGCATCTCACCAGACTAAAGGAAAGCTAGTCCTGGCAGTGGATCCCATCTCAGGAGTAAAGGTCCTTTTATTTGTTCCTGATGGACGCCTGACAGTTGATCAAACTTCTTTCAGCTCTGATCTATATTCTACTGTATCTTTGCTAAAAACAATTATCATTTTATTTGCCCATTTTTTTTTTTAAATTAGAAACAGTGACCAGCTGTGGTAATAACAGTACTCTGCCACGTTTCATAGCCTTTTCTAATTAAAAATAACAAGGGCCTGAAAGGAGAATAATTTGTTCTCTCAAAAATTATGCTAATACAAGGTTGGATTTGGCCCAAAACAAGAAATCGTGTTTGAAAGCTTATGAACTTTAAAATTACAAAAATACCCCAAAAAACAGAAAAACAACAACTTTGATTTAAAAGATCTTATTTCTACCCCACATGGCTAGAGTACAATCTCAGCCTTCTCATTTTCAGTTGTGCTAAATGTTTTGCTGATGATCCCTTTAACAGTCAAATGATCAATGTCTCATAAAGGTAAGATGCTTGCACAGAATAACCTGGGAAGAGCTTTTAAAATTCTTCATGCTTGTACTGAAAGTGTCCTCTAGAACCTGCTAGGAGCCAGGTACATCTCTGCCTGAAGGGAGCGCAGCAAGCATCTGCCCATCCAGAGTATATAGCTTCATGTGCTCAAATTCCCTCTTAACCACTGTTCTAGGTATAGTGGGGCAAGTGATTGATTCTCTGCAACCTCTTTGTGAAACTGCTATGCCATCATGTAGTTAGGAAGGAGAGTGAAAAACTTCGTTCACTTACAGAATTTTACAGAGGTAAAAGCAGAAGAGGATTAATGACAGCATAAAGGAGCAAGTACAGTGCTGGTGAGAAAAGGGCCATTTTTTGTTTTATAAAAACATGTTTAAAAACTTACCCTGCTGTGAACCTGAACCTGCCTGTTACAGGGCTAAACAATTTTTGGTAGTGATCGCTCTTTGCCATGTTACTAAGCAAGCAAATTTTCTAAGTTAGGTAACACATCATAGGACTTCTATGACTTGATTCAAATATGTAAGTTTGCATTCCTTTAACACCTTATCTTAGACTTGTGTTTGAAGTATTTTACCTATTATTCCTATTTATCTCCTCTGTGATAGACTGGTGCACAGGGGCTTCCATCCTTGTACTCTTTTGCTTGTAACACGTGTGAAAAGGTTTTACTCCCTGTAATAAAACTGGAGGACACAAGGCAAAGGACTCTACAGCACAGCGATGCAGGTTTACAACTGAGTGTTGCCATAGGAGCTGGATGTCCTGGTTTTCCAAGAGCGAGTCTTGCAAATAAACATACTTAAACAAAAAACTTGACTTTTTTAGAGGTGCTCTCCTCCGACTCCAGCTATAAAGAGAACTGATGAGTACTTCAACTACTTATGTAAATTCAAATGAAGGCATCTGGAATATTAATTCTAGCTACATTACAAGATGCATAAATAATTTACAATAGTAACAATAAGATAGTTTCACATTACCGATAGAACAAATCACGGAGAATTTTGAAACACACACATACACAAAAGGGACCAATATTACTACATGCCTTGGGGGGAAAAAAAAGCTAAATTCATTTTACAAGCCATTCATTTCTACAGCATTTTTCCCCATGGGCTAGGATGGATTCTTTCCTATTCCATGAAGCCCCTACTTTAGGTTTTTAGTAAAGGATTCACAGCTTGTTTTAGCTGGTTTCTCTTCTGTCCTAAGAGCTAGGACAGCATACAGACCCAACAGACTGAAACAAGAAAAAGCTCAGATAACCCCTGCACCTCTTTATGACTCGAACTGTAAAGCAAGTGAGGGCTTGTATGACCTGTCTGAATGTCTCCAGAGTTCTTACTGAAACACTGTTCCAAGGAGAATTGCTTACCATAACATCTCAAGAGGTACCGGTACACCACTGCTGGATCGAGATGCTCAGGGATCAGTTCTAGAAGTGCCTCAATCCTCTTTGCCTGTGAGATTTAATGCACAGACAAAAAGAGCATGAACTTGAAATCTTAAAGAACAAAATAAAGTCACCACATTCAGAACAGTGACTGCACATTTCTCAAGTGAAATGAACTGTGCTGGTAACAAAGAATGGATTGTGTGACTCAAAGTATATACAATACTTTCCATCCCCAAATTTATCAGATATTAAATAGTAAAAGAAATGAAGCACAAAACGCGATTAATGTAATAAGGGTCTAAAATCCATACTCAAAGTCCTAAATGTTAGTGTCTTCTTTTATTTTTTATTTTTTTCCCAGTTAAGCAATTAATGTATCAATGAGAATATGGCAGGATTTCAACCAATTTAGGAAAAGAGCAAAAACACTCAGCAGCATCCTTCAATGACCTAGAGGTCAATGGTAGCTATGATCAATGCTTAAAAGGAGTCAGATCACTAACTAATGTGCTTAGATTTGGAACCTCCTTTCCTCAGCCTCTGATTGCGTTTTCAAATCTTCTCAGGTTTTAAATTAAAAGCAGCTTATTGAAATTAAGAACATCTTTATCACACATTATCAACTTTGATGTGTTAGTAAAATTTCAGCTTGATGAGCTGGGAAACTTCAACGTTTTTAGTTCCTTCTTACAGACACCAAATAATAGTGTTTAGCACATCATATTTATCATCATCACTTCAACAGAAGAACTTTAAATCTATTAGTATTTAATGGCAATTTCCACAAAACATAAATGTGCATTTGGCTCCTTTGAAAAAAATATTTATTCTAGTTTGTGTACTAGATGTCTCCTGATGTTGCTCCTCTACGAAAGAGGAATGCATATGGTTTTGCTTGGGTGTGTATTTGAGGGGTTTTTTTGGTTGCTGTTGTTCCATGTTGGGTTTAAGGGGTGGGGGGTGTTCGATTTTTTTAGTGTGCACTAAGGCTTTTTTGCTTGCGTTGGCGTTTTTTGGTTGGCCTTTGGATTTGTGTTTTATTTGTTCGGAGGTTTTTTGTTTACTTCAAGGGGGCCATAGGAGGAGGGAGGGATAGGAGTAGAGCAAGCATATAAAGCCTTTCAAATTAAAAAGCCAGCAATCTAAACAGATGCTCCAACTAGATACATGTCCAAACCACCGGAACAAGTAATATGAAATGTGTCTTTCAATGTAAACATGGAGGCAATTTTATGATCAGAGAGAGGCTGAGCTTTTAACTTGCATTTGTATTCATACAATGCAGCCAATAAAATAAGGACTTTCAGGCTGTGATACTGTGCAGTAAAACCTTCTGAGCACAGCGTTTGTAGGCTATACAGTGTAACGTGGAAAATGCAGGAAATAACTGAAACAATAGAAAAATATTAAGTACCCCCTCCTTTCCGTCATGCTCCATAATGTAAGCTGCTCTTTAAATATAACCAGCCCTGCAAATTCACCTCCCCACTCCCCAAGAAACCCAGGAAAGCTGTCAACTGTGAAGTTCAAAACACTTTAAGAAAGGTTGATGAAATAGTATTTAGTGACATATAAAATTGTATACATGAAAACAATACCGTACCTGTCCAGCTTTAGATGCCGATCTAGCCATAAAACGCCCTAAAGTTCTCTTCTCCTGAGCTATTGCATCCCACCTCTGAAGACAAAGAAATGATTAATGTAGTAGACACAGGTAGGTTACTGATAGACAAAATTACTAAGGTGAAAATTTCCAATTACAGATGCTTAAAACAATATATGAACATATTACCTATTTACAAGGTAAATAATTGAGTATTAGTTTGACAAGAAAACAAAAAAAACAACCACAAACCAAGTTCATTTCATGCACCTTTTTGGTAAACATTTTTAAAATGGTAGGTATAAAGTTTGTTTAAAACAATAGGGGAAAGAATTAAACTAATACTTCCATATACCACAAAAACGAGGTTTAGGACTGCAAAAGAATGAAAAAGAGAAACACTATTCCTCTCCAATTATACTGCCAAGCATTCACAAGTGAGCTAGGGATCATAAGGTTAATTATACATTTAATAAGGTGTCAGGGAGATAACTGCTCATTTCTTTATAAAAATTAAAATGTACAAAGCAAGTTCTCTTTAAAGTATAATTACCTACACTTATGCATACAAAGGACTGATTTCAATCTCTCTATTTTATAAAAGGCTTTAACTGCAATAGACAGGGTTTGAGAGAGAGAAGTTGAACTTAGAAAAGTTTGAGACAGACCAGATAAAAATCAAAAAAATCTATCTTACGTTAGAAACAAGGACAAAATAAAATATACAAGACAATATTTAGTGCATGTTCCTCGAAGATGTCAGTCTTAAAGCTCTTAACAATGCACAGTGTGGTTTTTTCATCAGCTGCATATCACTATCAAAATGCACAGGAACAAAAGAACACTGTGCATATGGAAACACATACCTTGAATTTTCTATATTCAACCAGTATTGTGGACGTATGCTAACAAGAAATTCTGGGTTATGCTATGATGCGTATTCTGTATAAGTAATATGGTTTACAAGCTCTTTAAGGTCCATGTGGAAAGGTTCATTCCTTCAGGCAAACAGACAAGAAGTGGCTTTGTGGTGCTAAACAGGGCCAAAGCACTGATGAGAGAAACTTGTAATATTTTATTACCAGTTCTAGATGTTCTCACCTACTGCCAGTAACTGCTCTGAGAGGAAAGAGTCTAGTTTGAGAAACGTTATCCAAGTTATCCTCCCTTTCATGCTGAAATAGCAAATCCCTTCTGACTCTCATCAGTAAAAGCATTCTCCCTCCAGACAGTAGCAGACACTACTGCTGTTTCAGAAACTTTTAAATAAATAGACACTTAGATGCATTTCTGAAAGCAAGGAGTCTCCATGTATATACTAATATTTTAGATTACAAGCAAAATAATTCATTTAGATTGCCATATACTTCCCAAAATATTACAATGGAGAGTGATTATTCCTATCTTCCAGTTAGTGGATTCCTATTAGTGGAATACTTGATCCACATATCAGTCACAAGTGTTGTATACAGCTCAAAGTTTTTCCTGAGCCATAAAACCCTCTATTTTTTTCCTAGACACAGAAGATCCGACTCAAGCTTACCTGTAAATACCCACTAACAGCAAGATATTTCAAAACTGTCTTTTAAGATACAATGTATACAATGTTATTTCAAGTATGCTACAGAGCCACGAATTTCATTCGAACAGTTGGATGCTGTTGTAACAAGTTTCAGGAATATATGGATATTTTTCCATGTTCTGGAAAATTTTAGCAGTACTACGATTTTACTTACATATGAAAAAACCGTACCCAATTTTCATTTACTCATTCCATGTCAATCAAAAAACAATCAACAAATCAGGAAGAGTGAAATAACTTGAGAATTTTTTTTTTTTTTTTTTTTTCATTTGGATGTTTCAAACTATACATAGCAAGAGGGTTTTATGGCAAAATTGTATTCTCCTTTTCATTTAATATTCAGATGACCACTTAGGCAAAGCAGCACTCAAAGTAAGGGAATTACAAGTAATACACCTCACGCTGCAGCAGAAGTAACCAAACAGCTTTGTTGGTATTGTCTTGGAATATCATAAAATATCCCATGGATGAAGCAGGGCTTTTTCTTTAACAGTTTATAATACTTAGGAAGTGGTAAATGAGTAGCATGCACTATCAGGAGATGATAAGAGGCCCTGATTTGAGGCAGGAGCCTATGCACACGTCAGTCTGACTGCTGGACTGTCACCTGCTTGGATGAGCCTCCTGACAGAGCCCGTTTCCAAGCACCCACAGCTCATCCCATCTCTTGCTTGGCTTGTCTTTAGCTCTGCCCAAATGGCACAAAATGCAGCTGTCTCAATTCCTAACTCAGCTCAGACTGACCCAAAGACCAACACTTGGGTTTTAATGCATCTGTGACACTCAAATAGAAAGCAAATTCAGCTCTTAATAAACCATGAATACATTATATACAATATTACGGCAACCAAGTCGAGGCAAGTCCATGACAAGCAATCATTGCCTGCTTCTGTTCTGCAAACTGTACAGCTGTAAGATACAATGTTCACAGCATTTAAGAAATTAGGTGAGAAGTTGCAAGGAAACGGTTGGCAAGAAACAACTGACATCTAACAGAGAACTTGGAGAAAAATATTTGCAATATACAAATACTTCCTTTATTTCCTTCAGTTTATGGAAGACAAAAAATGCCCCTGACTCTGGCACACACTACTGTTCTCAGTACTAGAGCAGGAGCTCATGGTTTAGTCTAAAGTGTGCACTGCTACTCACACTGTAATTCAAATGCATCCCTGTAGCAGCCTATGCTGCACAACAGCTCTTTCTGACAATTTCTCAGTTAACCTTTGAAGAGCTCTAAGCATTTCTGTACCTCTTGTTATGTCATTACCTGTATCAACGATCTGGCATCATCCACTCTGTCTGCACTGATGTACTGAAGGAAGAGATCTGTGACAGGTCTGTAAATTCCAAACTGACTGGCCAGTTGTTCTGCCATCGCGCTAACTGCAAAATGATGGGGACACAAGGAAAACCTTTGAGTGAAAAGCTGCTTTTGTAAACTTCACAGGCATGATTTCTGCTGACTGAGCAGTTTTATGTGTAATAGCTCTTTCATAACACCTCTGTCGAGTCAGAATATTTAAATATCATCGCAATTAACTTACATTTTTCCAAAGCTGGTTCTAATCCTTCCTCAGACACCCTTCTTAACAAATAGGAAATACTTCTGACAGCTTGATCAGGATTCTGTGCACCAGAGATAAGCAGAGGCTCAATGTATTTCACAGCAGCATCAAGGTCATTGCTAGAAAAAGAGATTGAACTGGCTCAGTTTCTGAAATCAAGATTTCTAAACCTAAAGAAGCAATTACAATAAAGTTTTTGTTTTCTACATCAATCTTATATTAACTAGTAATAGCTGATGAAAAAACATTGACTAAAACAATTTTATTCACTCAGATATTGTAAAAGTGAAACAATTCACGACTGAATGAATAAATCAATTAATAAATAATTTTAGTGGCCTTTGACCTGTACAAAGTTGAGGCATTTTGGACACTCTTTCTTCCTCATTAAGAAAGAAGAGTTCAGCTTGCTTCTTTAGAAAAATGCACCTTGCAAATCCAGAAGGCAAAATCTAAACGTTAACAGAGGGTATCTGAATAATTAACACATGCAGCTTAAGTACTTTTATGCAATGTAATTAATTATTTACCTGATTTTTCCCATGCCTGCCTTTTTGGATGCAAAAGACAATACTAAATGTCATTTGGTCATTATATCTAAATGCTTTTAATCTTAAAGCTTAAATACAGCAAATTCTAATAAAATAATGCAAGAAGTATTCACCCAACTGTAAACTCTACTTTCAGCGTCCTAAAAAGTTCAAATGACAACATCTCTTACCAGTCCACCTAATTAAATTGAAAAAGAAAACTGAGCACAATGAATGCTTTTAGGTGAAGCAGCAATGCAGTACGTGGGAAAGCTACGAAAAATGCCTTGAAAACCGAATCAGAAACATGGATTTACCAATAAAGGAACATTGCATTGGGAATATCTGCAAGAAGCTGGTTTTCAGAGTTATAAAGGTACGGATTGCAAGGTATTTAAGAGCATACAGGGTGTGTATTTACACTGCTCAGCCTTTTCATACATCTTTAGTTTTGGCAGGGAAGAAGTTGATGCTCTACTTGCATACAACAATTTTATTTTTGTCACCAATCTCCATCATAAGAACACAGCCTGACTTTGCAACACTTTTATGACGTGGCAATATAGGAAAAACTGCAGCTTGTAAGAAATAATGAAGCGTCTCTCCCTTCTGAAGCATTTCATTTCCATACAAGTTCATGCACTCGAACCGTGTGCCAAGGACCACTCAGGTTTGCTCCCTGGGCCCGGCATGCCTGAGGCCATCAGGAATCTCTCATGGACTACAGAGTTCTACAGCTTTCCTGCCAATCAAGCACAGGAGGCCCACCCAACAAAACTAGCTGGAAATGAAATAATAGAATATGCAGGATTCCTGAAGATTGGTTCCTGCAAAGTGTATTTGAGACGCTGACCTTGCCCTTTCTCCTCCAGGTGCTTCCCCATGCAGCTTTACACAGAGGATAAACCAGCACAGTACTGATGTGTCAACTAAACCAGAAATGCACGCAGAGCACAATACTGAATTAAACAGATGAATCACAGGATACTTGTGGGGGGATCCTGGAAGTGTGGGGATAATTATAATAACTCAACTGTGGCCTAAAGCATCAGCTAAACTTTTATAATTCTTACCAAAAAAAACCTCAAGAAAAGACCACACTCCACAGATACACATCTGGCTTTCACATTTTGATGGTAAAGACAATAATAGTTCAACTGCTGGAACAGGTAGTAGATTTTTGTTTCCAAACAAAACAAAACAACAAAATCAAAAACACACAAAATCTCTGGGTGATAAGTTTGATGAAGTAATTCCATTTTACCTTCAGATTTCATAGAGCTTTTGATGTAACACCAAGGAAACACTTTACATGCACATTGGAACAAAAGTATCAAAGCTAAATTACAGCACCAAAGAAGACCTTAATGCTTGAGAGTTACTATCCCTGTATTTCATTAAAGTTTCAACCCCAAGTTTCTTTGGGAGACAATACCAGAACAGAAATGCACACTATACTCAACTAGAATTTTAACATCTGGGATGCTGTAAAAATGAAAACAGAATGAAATGGATAATGCAAGAGATCTCCCAGCGCTCTGCAGAAAAGAACTAAATACATAGTCCCAGAAATACTTACCTTTTAGTATGAGCAAATGCAATTGCATTAGGTATTAGGGAACTAGATAAACCAAGTGATTTTGTGACGTCTCCCAGGATGTTTTCAAGCACTTGCAGGTTCTTTACATCTCCTTTATCTGCCAGGGCCTCAATGAGAGCAGTAACTGCTCGTCTACTAGGCAACACACCACTGTCAAGCACTCCTTTTAAAACAGCCAAGGCATCTAACAATGGTAAAGAAATAAGGGAAACAGAAATCAGACTTTGGTTCAGAAAGCACCCTGCTGCTGGTATCATTAATCCTACCCTTTAAAAAATACGTACAGAAAACAAATTCTTTAAGCCCTGTAATCACTATAGTGAATTCTAACTTGATTATATATACACATTATATATACAACTTTCAATCATAATTTAGGTTGAAAGGCCGTAATATCTCATAATACGAAGCTACTTTCAACATTGAAATAATTTGTTTGTAACCAGCTCAAGGAAAGCAGGTGTGTCATAAATATCCTCTTATGATTTTAAAGTCCTGACTCTTTTCTACTCCAAACTGCAATCAATTTTCTTTACTAAAACTCAAAAATGTCATATATTTAGGAATAAATACAGCTTAAAAATGTAGTTCATGATAGAAACTGCTGAAGTATAATACTGAGATTTCTCTTTTTAAGTGTCCACAAAAGCTTTGTTCCCCAAAAATTAATCTATAAATAGAGCTGTGGGACACAAGTCTCCTTGCAAGAACAAAAACTGAGAACTCAACCCTTAGCTCAGGAACTCCTAAGATTATAGCAATTACATATCTTAGAAACACACAAGGTCAATCTCCCGTCCATCTGCCACAAATTCCCCAAACCCACAGCTGATGAAGTCACCCTTGTTTCTCCAAGGAGAATTCTTGTCAATTTATGTTATCCATGAGCAAACACACACAGAAAGACGTGCCCCTCTGGTAAAAATCTCTTATTCCTTACCAGCACAGGCAGGATTAATCACAGATGATAATTATAATACCAAGGGATAACACTTCCAGCAATAATTTACACCCACATGAACTCCACGGCATTGCCATTCCAATTCAATATGCAGGTACTGCAGAAGCCAAGTATTATTCTTTACTTGACACAAAGCAAAAACATCCTATATGCTTAGCCTTCCTTCATAGGACTTTTTTTTTTCTGCCCTACATTCTTCTTTTTAGGGGAAAAAAAAAAAAAAAAAAAGGAGCAATACATGGTGGGGCAAGATTCACAACATTTAAAAAGCAATCTCAGAACACATGCCAAGTTCCAATTCTCTCCTAACTGGGTGTGGACCTCCCTCCAGCACAGAGTACAACCAGCCTTCTCAGGAACAAGGCCAGAGAAAGATCTGAAAGCTGCATATGTGCAGCGCTACTGCAAGAAGTTAGGTACTTGGTAGCATAGTGGATAATTCTGCAGGTAACTACATGCATGCGAAAGCCAACTATGCATCTTTCAAAAATGCTCTCCTGTAAACTCTGCAAATTTCCTAGCATGAAGCCCAAGTTCTGACTCTTTAAAGTAACCTGGTTTTTACCAAGCTCTTGCTAGAAGATACTAGAGCTCTTAGGACTAAGGGGCCTCCATAAAACCTTTGAACTGTACCACGTTACACAGCAAAGAAGGCTGATGAACTAAACAATGTATGTAAGTGGTCAAGCAAGCAGGTTTTACACAAGTGAAAGCCATCACAGGATGTAGGTCAAATGGAGCTCACCAACAAAACACTACAAAAACACCATGCCTAGAAATGTTCTGGGTAATCTGTGAGCCATAGAACATGACCAGTATGGCCAAAATACTTAATAGCTTGCATTTTCAAGGCTTCACTTAGACAAAGACACGTAGTATCTCTCAAATTAAAACAGAAACAAGGATTAAGTCTGACTATTCAATAAGATTGTCAGCTAAAGCTTGCTTATCAAGATAAAATATGATTTTGCAAAGTAATGTGATTCCACAGACTTGAGAAACTTTGCATTGTGCAAAAATGAAGATTTTGAGTACAGCAAGGAAGGGAGTTGATGTCATAGAGAATTTTGTATGCTGGCTAAAAAATTCCCATATAGTTAGTGCAATAGACAGGTAGGATATAGAAACATCACTGAAGAAGGGGAGAATTTTGTTGTGCAGTATTCAGGAAGAACTGCTAAAATTCATGGCATATTGGAGAAGAAAACAGAGGAGATTCATTAGAATAAAATCAGACAGGAAAGTCAGGTGAAGGCCTTGAAAGCTGCAAAAAAAGATCTGCCAAGAGCCAAAGGAGCAATGGCATTCACCAGAAATACTTCAGTGGATGGCACCTGCCAATGACGTGAAACTGGAGACTGAATGAGGAAGACAAGTTTATCAGCCACAGGAAAAAAAAGAGTAAAAGTGAGAAGAAGTATCTAAATGCTCATTTTGAGCATTTTAATGTAGCTGATGTTACATGGGTATGGGTTATTAGCACATTCCATCATTAGCATGATGGAATGAAATAAAACCTAATGATGGCACAATCAAAAATGGATTTTCCGGTAGGCCTTATAAACCCAACTCAAATAATACACTGAATTGGTACATAGTTGATTTAATGCCTAAAGGTGCTGACAGAAATACGTATCAACACTGTACTTCGCCTTGCAAGGAGATAAAAGACATTGCCCTGCATGTACAACTACCTGCATGCAGAGTTTTCCTCTCTCACAAGAGTTCTAGAGCCCAACTAAATAAGTAAGATGCAACACTGTGGAGCCGATCTCTAGGCTGCAAAGCAACCAGTGCTGAGGACTAAAACAAAACAACCATCTTGTTGGGTACCCTTTCGTACCACCATTTTCTTCACTATCATCATCGTTACATTAAAAAGAAAACCAAACGGAGTTATTTTGTTACTGTTGGTATTGAGAACTATTAAAAAGTATTTGATTAAGTTTTTAAATCAATATTATAATCATTTAGTTCACAATCATGCGCATTTAACAGTCAATTTAACTCATCTGGTATCTCACACAACCAACACAATACGCAAGAAACAACTGCTGGGAATTGTTTCAGATGCTCTAAAGTATGTTAATTTCCAAAGCAAAATGACTTGTGCTGTGAATTTTAACGCACTTGAAAGCCTGTACTTTCTCTCGTTCTGGAGCACAAATTTTGCATGTCTGAAGAGCTGTGATTCATCTTAAGAAAACCCATCTTGTGTTAAATGGAATGGAAACTGGACTAAGTGGTCAAATGACAAGTACATTCATATTCAAGCTGTATTATAAATGCATGTACAGTAATTTACGTCTCTCAGCTACCACAAAAGGCTCTTGATAAGCAGGTAATTTGCTAAATGGACTCCTTTATCCAAGTATTCGAAGGGCGTTACAAGAAAAATCTGCAGAGGCATTAATGTGACGTAAAGGTCAAGCATTGTGACATACCTTTCAAATAATCCCGCCTAACTTGCGATATGATGAGGAGGCTGCTGGCAGCACTGTTCAGTGTGAAGCCCTTGATGTGGGTCTCAGCACTAAAAGAAGCAGACATTTAGAAAGGAATTACTGACATGCTTCTGATACGATAATAAATGGTTGAGCACCAAGGTGAAATTATAAAAACTACTGTTCGTATGTTAAAAATATTGCTGCAAAATATCGACCTGGAGACAGCTTTTGTGTTATCCTGTCAATGGTTATAGAAGGATAATTTTTTTTTGCATTCTGACAGATGACAAAGTTGGAAGTGAGCAACAAAAGAAACAAAGTACAAGATTTTTTTTAAACAATCGGTTCAGATTCTTGAATGCTGACATATGAGATGACTAAAATAACTGCATGCCCTGCATTGTTCTGTTGTATCCTAAGCTGGATACTTTTTCTTCTTTTTTCAATAGTCACCATAATTATAAAATATAAAACTATTCTTTCAGCAATAAAAAATGAAACATTTATTTTCAGCACTGTATATTTTAAACATAAACTAAAGCATATTATGAACTAACACCGTATCATTTGGTTGATTAATTTTCAAATTTCTGTCATCTAAATGTATACAGGTTTTAAAGTGAACATCCTACATTTGCTGCCTTAGCCACATTAAGATTGTATTTCGCTTATCAATTCCTTGTCTCCCGTAACACAAAACTTCACGTACGTACAGCAAAGACAGCCTTTACTTTAGTAACCCTGCTAACGCTTTTCTAACGCTCTGGAAATTAGTCAAGAGAGACTAATTGATCCACAATCACATTGGTCTTATACTACAAAATGTTCAAAATGTTCCTGCTCCTAAATGACACGGAGCCAAGCCCCATTTTTAATCTATAAGGATAACTTTACAAATGTTCATTTCTAGATTACAAAATCTCTACAGAGCAAAGGGGGGCATTGCCATTTACCATATCAGCAATCAAGATAAACCTCACTGATCATCTTGTGGCAAACAACTGAGCAGCCTACCTACTTGAACTTAGAGGCTGAGCGGATTGGGAGGTAAGCAGGGTCATTGCTAAATTGTTCTCCTCAATCCCAAGAAAATCCTTCACATTGCACACAATATGACTATCCTCTCAGTCACTTTCAGCCTTCCAGGCTCACAAATGCAGTCACTGGACTCGGGATTTTCTTACTCTCCCAACCAATCCCCTTAATCCCTGCCTAAGCACCCACTGCTCAGTTCTGCCTTTTTTTTTTTTTCCCTTTGTCCCATCTGTCAAAGCCCTTAAGTCAACAATTCATGCATGAGACTGTAAATTACATGTAACAAAGGATTTACTTTCTCCAATCTTGCAATCTTTAGTGTGATTAAATAGATGTTAGCTACTATTACAGAACTAATCCATCATTCCAGTACTCCTAAATTTCTATTTAAAACTTCTTGGACTAAATGCAGTAAATATTCCTCAAAACAGTTTGAGAATGTGAAAGCAACTACACTTGGGTTGACCAATGGATCAGTAATGCTCTGGGATGTGTGGTGTTTCTTTCAAAGGCAGTGTAGGAGTGTTATTTGCTTCCCCCACATCGCTTTCTCATGGAAGTTTTTCAGTTCTCGGGCCATTTTGAAGTTATTGAATGTTTTTAAATTACAAAAAAAGTAGTTATTTTGTTGCCTATGCTAATGTGCAGGGTAAGACTATCTACATATTATTTACCTTCCAAATTTGGCTTCAAACAGTAAAATGAGTAATATGCATCTAAAGGAAGGTTCCTGTATATTATGAAAATATTAGAAGCTGCAACAAGTTTCAGGCCACTGCACACATTTAGGCTTTGTAGGAGTAATCTCTTTTTAGTATGAGGCTGGAAAAATTCTGAAGCATACAGAAATGTGTGCTAAACACACAGATTTCTTAGTCCTCAATCACAGGCACACACACAATCACTTTCTCTATTTCAGTGAATTACTTAGAAGCTTTTAAAAATGCTTAATATAAGCATAATGTTGTTACTAGAAAAAAAAGCTACACAGATACACCCTGAACACGACCAATATGAGGCATTTTCTGTCTTGATGCAACAGTAGGCTGTTAGAAGCTTCTCAGATTGTCATTATTTGGCATTTCTATGCTACGAGATGGAGTAGGAGAGTTGTGAAAAGCACCAGGGTTGCGATCATAGCTGGCTTTGACCAGTAACCAAGAAGAAAATCTCTTATAAAATCCTATTACTTTACTCCTAAACATCTCAAACTTCAGAGGCTTAACACATCTCAGTCTTTCAAATAATTTTTTTTCTTGAATTTTGAATTTACATACTACAACATTTATCTAAAGTGACAATCCTCAATCCTTGGAATACTAGGAACAAACCACCACCTTCTTTCTTCTCTTCCAACCTGAAAATTACTGCTGGTATTATGCACTACTTTGTGCATCTTCCTTTGAGCTGTAGAGCAGGGAAGCAGTTGATCCATGTACAAATCTTCAGTACAATTTCAGAAGGTTTCAAGCTTCTTCCCTGCAGAACTTTCTAATACACCTTTAGATACTAAAGTATTTTCTCTGAAACAAACTACCTACATTTTATCAATGTTCTTCATACTCCCTAAAACATCTCCCCTCCATGATCTATTTGCAAAGATTTATCAGTTACTTGCATTACACAAGGAGATCAATTTGATAAACTGATTTAGTTTCCCCCTGATGTAAGTCATATATCCTGCAGGCACAATTACTAATGTTAATTAATTAAAGCCCAGTTGCTGAGAGCTGTTTGAAAAAGCACTATCTGTTCTTATGAGTGCAGAATTCAAACACTTTTTCAATGAAAGACATTTCTCCAGTCTAAACACTTTTAAAGAAAACATTAAAATAATCAGTATCATCTTACACTAGACTGCTCCTGGACATCAGAAACTAAGTCTGCTCTAACAACTATTAGGTTTTTTTACAGTACTCTATGCATTCGGTAATTCACCTATAAGCACTTTCAAATCCACTGCTTTCAGTCAGTGAGCACACTTGATGACAACCACCAGTCTTGTTTTAGTTGAATAAATTGAAACCTAAATTCTAGCTCTCCTGAACTCTGCATTGACAAGTCACAACCCTTTAAAGCCTATAACCTGACCAGAACACACGTTACAGGCAATAATTAAAGCAAGTGCCATACCATACAACTCACTAAGGTTAATTCGATTCCTTTCCTTCTAATAATTTATGACAGCAGGTTGGATTTATTTCAGAAGTGTAAGAGTTGAATCTAAGGTTTATGGTCATCTCCTAGCCACTGGCATCACAGTCAAACGTACCATTTTGCATTTGGCAGGCAGCCAGCTGCCGGGGAGTGTGGGCAGGGTAAGACAGCAGCAGGGACAGGCATTCAGTGGAAGGCTCAGGGGCAGCTAAGTGAAGGAATCTTGTCTGTTTGGATATTGCTCTAAAGAGGAAAAGGCAGACTGCCAGAAGGGTAGACTTTCAGCTCTGATGCCAAGTACATTTGTTCAAAGTGTTATTTGAAATGAGTTATTAGCAATACCCGCTGTCACTCTAGTACCTTTTAAAAAATGTGGCATATCGTCCTCCGAAATGCTGCTGTATTTCTTACCACAGGTCCTAATCACTAGTCATGACCTGTTTTCCCATTAAAAGATAAGGACTCACCTGAAAATGATCCAGAAATTATTTAACCCCTCTCTCTGAGCCAATAAAAATCCCCCAAAGAAAAGCCTTACGTGCGTTTCACGTCGAGGGCTTCATCGAGACAATTCTGCGCTAACAACGCTTTTATCAGGATGTCACAGGAACGATTACAAGACTCATCCTTATGCATTTTCTTGAAAATATTGTAGGCCTCTAAAAAAGAGTAAGAAAGCCAAAAGGAAATGTCATACTGCAAGAAGCTTGATCACAGAAAGAAATCACCTATTCATCGAAAAAGGTCCATCTTTAATCTACGAATCTCTTGCTTACATCTTTAAGCCCGGAGCTGCGGATCACAGCTCGCTCAAAACCGCCTGTAAACAAACAATCAACGCACACTCGTGCAGGAGAGAAAGTTCGCTCCTGCTCTTCCTTTCTATGTGGCTGCTGCTTCAACATCAACACAGCTGGTTAGAAGGGGAAGACTCACGATTTTTAAAGCAACACCTAATTCTGGGGTATACAGTTACAGTCTCTGGTGCACGATCATAACAGCATTTAACAAATAATATAGGAGGCGATTCCAATATGGGGAGATCAAATTATTTGGCTACGACAAGATTTATACAAAACATACAATTTACAAATATACAGATATTTAGCGAGTAAACTACACTGCATTTGTTTGACTGATTAACAGTTTTATTTCATGCATTCACAATAACTGTCAGTGTATGAAAAGATGTTACCAAAAAGGGGGAAAAAATGATAAGCACAGTTTTCAGTCATTTATTTCTCTGAAACAAGATTATGCAGCTAGAACTGCCATCCACGCTGTAACATATGCTAGAAAGCTGTGCTAAGATCCACAAATGATCTTTTATACCTAAACAGCGATTGCATGTTTCTTTTAATGACTCATGAAGTAATCCCTTTGCTAATTCAAATCATAGCCACAATAACCTTTAAAACTTCTCAGAAACAGATGGACTATCACCACAAATTTCACAGCTAACCATTAAGCTTTTTTCTTCTACTTTGAAAGTAAAGGTGAAGTCAACTCATTTCAATCTTAATGTCATAAGAAGCATCACACTAATTGCACAGTGTGTTATGGAATTTTAATCAAAACTGTTGCTATGCCTTTCAGTCTGCATCTTAAACTTCTTCAGACAAAAAGTATACACAAAAACCTCCTGAAATGTAGGCACAGAAGTGGCTATGCATAAAATTTATTATGTACATCACACAGACTCCTACACCAAGTTAATACTTAGAATTACCATGGCCATTCATAATCTGTTTTGTATGCTTGAAACTTTGTTAAATATATATATGAACAGAGATAGAGGCTAACAGTATCTTAGTAAAAATTAAATTCACTTCTGTGCATTTGAGTTCCATGCATACAAGAGAGTCTGACATTACAAGAGTGACTGCACTGTCAACCAGGAGAGCAATGAAACAACGTAAGACGTAAGAAAGTCCTGAAATCCTCCACCACTTTTACTTAGAGGTCTGAAGTTAGTTTGGCCTGAAACAGTGTGATGAACTCTTGCCTGCTCAGATGCTGATCACCAGCATTCACAGCGTTCAAGTTTAAATTCAGTGCGAAGACATTTTTTCTTCCACAGCTCTGAAATCTGAGGTATCAGTAGACCAGTAACCACATTTAACAAGAACAACACCCCTCTGACTGGTGTAACCTGCTACAAGTGCAACTCATGATTTACAAAAATGTTGCTGACTGGTGATAGGTTTGTCTTTCTGCTCATAAATCTCTGCTTGAATTCTAGTTTTCTTAAGGCCAAGAATTCCTTATGTTTAGAGACTCCTACAAAAGCTCTGCTGTCTTCAGACTGAACTAGGATTTCACAGTGTTTAAATATTACTTCCATCAGTTGGGTACAGAAATGGACCTTGCCACTACTGGTCATTATGTCAGGTATATGTTACCATCAATTATCACAGTCCATAACATATAAGATCTCCTCTACAAGGAATTTATTTAATTTTCTCTCGTAATGACTACTTCAATGAAGAATTAAAAATATTTCTATCAATTTTGTTGTGTATGTCAGTCCTAACCTTGGAATGATCATCTATTCATATTTTTTTTTAACTTCATTTTGTATCTCTGCAAGAAGAATGTTTGAAGTATACCTAGATCAATCTTGAATTGAGACATATGCCTGATCAGGTATTATCAGCTTATTACTTCTTCAGATGGCATCTAAAATTATTAAAATATATTAGCATTCAAAAGAGAAATTTCTTGGTTTCAAAATCATATTGTGTGATACCAGCTATTTCAAGTAGAAAGATTTGTTAGAAAAGTGACAACTTGCCAAGAAAGTCTCAGCTCTCAAGACAGTCAAATCTGTTTCAGCAATTGTGACTGTTTGGGATATGTGTTACATGATCTCCTAGAGTCAAGTTCTCACACTGAGGAATCAAGACAAAGATGAAAATATGACTTTGCATAAATCAAGCACTCTGGAGAACAGATGATCAAAACGTGTCAGACTTGGTAAGTTCATTGAACAGTTACATAACTAGACTGAGTTCATCTTTTTCCTATCAAAAAGCTGCCCTATTACACTCACACCAAAATCACATGATACTGTTATACTAAAAAAGGTAACAACTTAGTGGTTTTAGGTTTTTTTAAGGCCAAGAGAACAGTTTTCCAAGAAGACAAATAGTTTTCCAACATAGCTGCAACAGTTTTCCCCTTCATTCCCAATAGCTCTAGACCTTCTCTCAAATACTGCACCTTTCATTAAAAGAATATGCAGAAGTGATTCACTGCAAAGTTCAATATCTGATATCATCACAGAAGTTATATTTTATAGTTTTGTTTTAAACCAGTCTCCCTGCAAAGCCTAAGGCATATTCATTTAGTTTCCTCCAGCTCTCCAGTTGATAATTTACGGTATCAATTGCACGGGACACTTTCCTAGTGAAAATGTCATGAAGTGCATCCCCTTGATTTTGTCTGATTTTCAACAAAAATATTTCTGCATTTCTCATTTTCTTATGATACCCAACAGTTACCAGCAGGAAGAATTTCCTGAAAACATAATGTTTGCCATAATACACAATTCTTAATTTTACATACATAACATGATATTGCACTCCCAGTATGCAGAATGTCCAGACTCAACTTTAGACTCCTAATCTAAACAAACTGAGTAACTCTAGATTGTAATTTCACTAACAATGTAAGTTAATGTCTGAATGACTGATACATTCTTCTTTTAAAAACCTCAGAGCTTAAAAATCTGTGTCCAACCCATAAAATATACTGATTACACTTGGAGAAGAAAATTACTAGGTGTCTTGCATATATAAATCTTCCTAATTCAGCAAAATTAATTTTTAAACCTATTGAATTCTATTTTCTATACAGCTTTCAAGTGAGGTACCTAGTTATTTACTATAGGATAAACGAATAAAATAAGTATTTCCAGAATATTCAAATACTCTGCACCTTGGAAAATACTAGAAATGAACCATCAGGGACCAAAGGCTCTCCCCGGTGGTGCAGAGCAATAGCACAAGAGGCAATGGGCAGAAACTGATGCGCAGGAGGTTCCACCTAAGCATGACTGTGCTCTGGCTGAACACTGGAACAGACTGCCCAGTGAGCTCGTGGAGCCTCATCACTGGAGATATCCAAGGATCCTGTTCCATGTACTGGAGGATGAGACTGCCTGAGCAAAAAGGCTGGAGCAGGTGACCCACCCTTCCAACCTGACACACTCCGGGACTCTGTGATGACTTCCCATTTGGTAAGGTCCAGGAAAGCTATTTCCTCTTCTGTCACCCTGCTTTGGGATGAGCTGGATAGGAATGGATTTCATTTCCAATGATTGAACACAGACTAAAACAAAGGAATGGCACTGAAATACACTCTGCTCTTCTGTGTACAAAAGCAAACATCCCTGCATAAATTAACTCTGTTTTTAAGAGAGACCAGAAAGTTTGCACAGAAGAGCTCTGCAGTTAATTGAAACCTTAAAATTAATGTGGAAGGGGGAAAAAACCCACAGTGGATTTCACAGTTTACCTTTTGCTTGATTTTTCTTGCAAAGCATCTGTATTTTCAGTTCTTCCCCAGAAGCAGTACTTCCGCTATCTTCAGACAAACTCTTTAAAAGAAATAAACATTTAAATTACTGTAATGCTATCTGTTAATTTTTTTTAGTAAAAGGAAATATATTCCTAAGTGTTGTTAGCTAGGAAAGTTAAACTCCACTTACCTTAGGTACCTCAAATGGAACAACCTGACCATTCTTCTTAAATATATTGGCAAGTAAAATCAGTGTTTTCTCACGAGGAACAATATTTTCTTCTTGAATTTTAGTCCAAATAGCTTCAGCCTTTCCCCAGTCTTTGTTGCCCTCTGAAACAAGATTAAAATCTTCAGATAAAAGCACATTTAGAACATAAATCCGTATCTAAGGTGATCCAAAATGATGTCTCTGGAAAATAATTCATCGGTTAATCATGTACTTCTGCTTCATCCGATCATCAATTTCAACTTTTAAACTATTTTAATACATACAGGATGTCAGAAAAAAACCCCCAAGGATTATATGAACTTTCAGATGAGAAGTCAGTTCAAAAGTAGTGGAGAAGTGATCATCCCAGCTCATCACTTCTATTGGTCTAGACTGTTAATTGAAATTTATATATGCATCACTGTACATAACTGCAAATAAATAGAAGCGTGGACTTAATGAAAGAAAAAATTAACTACCAGTTAACTACCTACAGCAGGTGGTTTCCTGTTGCCTTTACATTTTCTAGCTTTGCAGTCACCAATTGTGAAGGACTGGATGGATTCACAGACACTACTGATTTACACCCTGGTAAAAATGAGCTCTCTATTGAGAAGGATGTTTCTGCTTTAAACTGCTTTGGCATTTAATTCAAATCAGGTTTAGTTCTCCTACTATACATGCAAATCTTGTAAATTCTCCACTGACTCTGCAAGAGTCACAAGTGCAAAGGATGAAAGGTGACGTTTGAAAGCTACAGCAATGGAGTAGCTGAGAATGACCAAATCCTGGATCGGATTGTTCAGAAAGGCTCTCTGACCTCCACTGTTGGAGGCACCCAAACCTTTACTATACAAGGGTATGCTATGATCTGATTTTGGAGCTATCCTAGCTCCATGGAACAGCCTAGGCTTAAACTCCTCAAGTTTTCTCCAGTATAAGGTATTCTGTGATAAGCAAACACCTTGCTTTCAAACTTTTTGATTGTTGCTTGGACTAGATGGTAGGTTCTTTTTTTATATGCCTAAAATAGATCTGAAGTTATGGCTTTGGTACACAACAGTCCTACTGTAGCTGTGCAAGGGGCAGCTTTGAGAGGTAATCTAAAATGGTTGAAAGCAGGATTGTGCATGGCTTTTGTCTTTCATGGTGACAGAAACCCATAAATGTTTTCCACTTCTTTGAATAGATGGAATTGGTTCTGTCTTCTGAATGAAGACTGAAGATTTTGCATGACAGAATTTGATGAATTGTATCTTCTTAGATTCTCTTCCTAACAGGCACACTGTCAGACTTAGTCACTGCCAGAGGTAAACAGGATGAGTGGAGAAATAGGAAGGTTCTCTCCCTGTTCAGACAAGATTGATTTTCAGGCCTATTTGATTTTTGATGGTGAACCAGTATGTGTAAAGCCAGAATTAGGTAACACTACAGTTTTCTTTGAAGCTTTCCAAGGCTTCAGGAAATGAAAAGCAGCAACATCCTCATGGAGTCTCCAGTCATTTTTGTTGTGCAAGTACTCATGTCTTCTCCTGCTGTAGCTACGTGCAGTGGGGAAGAGGCCTGCATCAACAGTCCTACCCAACCAAAAATATACGTGGAGAATGGCCTAGAATTGCTTCAACTCAAAAGCAAATTTTCCAGATATATCCAACTCCTGTAATGGCTCAAAAATATATAGATATATATACATACATTACCAAAGTACACAGAAATCCCTGTAATGATTTATGTCCCAATTTACTGTTTAGTGCTCCATACCCAGTCTTAACACAATGGGTTTTTTTCCGTACTTTAAAATAAATCTCAAAATTTTTAATCTTTTATAACACTATGATACACTGGATAACAAACCCAATATGGACTGAAAAACACAGAAAATTAAAACTTCATAGATACAATCTATACTAAGTCTGTAGCACAGAAATTAACTTTCAGTTCTAAAAACTGTTTCATGGCCATAAATGATGCAAAAGTTAGGTTGTGCCTGGTGAAAATTAAGTAAATTAAGAAACTATATGCACCTTTCAGAACCAGATCAAATTACAAGAGACCCCTGATTTTTATCAGTTATGAAGATCACAGTTGAGCAGGTTTTCTTCTCTAAGCACATGGAAAGGCAAAACAGAATTAACTTTCAAATTATAGCACCAGACAATAGCATGAATTGGAAAACTTGTACGATGTAAGTCTACATATTCCATCCATCCATCAACACACACACACACTATACTAAGTGTTCAGGTGTCCAGATGAAAGAAAACCAAACCCCTGACTTCTCCTCCCCGCCAAGATGCCTCAGAAACCGTACCCAGACTACTTGCGTATCAAGATATAGCTTCTCTCCAGGGTTACATCCCATTTCCACGCACAAAGGAAAACAGATCACAAACACGAAAAAGGTCTCAAGCTCACTTACCACACAGTTCGAGCAGGTGGTAGTACATCTCATCTCTATCACATTCAAACAGATTTCGAGTTAATTCCACCAACTGTTCCAAAACTTCCATCTTCAAAAAGAAAGAACACAGTTATACCTCAGTCAAGCAATTATTTTCTATATATGTGCACATACATGCTGTGGGCATTCAGCTAAAATAGTATTTCTCTTTAAGTATAGACCAGCATTAAGTTCACCTCATCAACCTGTCACATGTCCTTTCACAAACATAAAAATGAAGCGAGAAAATACTTCAAAACAATTTTTCTTGGAATAAAATGACAGTTCCATAGAACACATCATATGAGTCACATACCTGTTTATCTAATATACACTTTTTTGCAAACCACTGCAATCTTCCAGAGTGTGCCCTCAAGCCAGGAGTCTGTAAAATATTTCCACGAGAAGAAATACGTTACTGCACATACAACATTCTAAGGGAATATGAACATAATACATAATAAAAGTTCATAGCTTTTGTTTGTTTAAATGAAACTACAAGCTCACAAATAATCATGATAAGTTGCATTTATGAGACAAAAATTGCTGTCCTCTTATTCAAGACATTCTCCTTTTTGGTTGAACATTGCTGGGAGAGTTAATTTAAAATACACTTCAGATGAAATGAAACGTTTAATAAATTCTATCACCACATTAATTGGCTATTATTGCTGCTGCCTATAGTAATCCTTTGTACTACTGAGGGTAAAGAAATACACCAAATGTTTTCCAACTGTCTTCAATGAAATATCTGCATTCAGCACCACTGCAACTTAACGGCGAGAAAACCACGCTTCTGCACCATCACCGTTTGGTGATGCCAATATACTGTACAGATGCCAGGTGTAGGAACTGCAGGGCAATTCCCACCCCAGAACAGAAGGCTCAAGACTTCCTCTCAAGGCTAAGACACTTCAAGCTTGCCCTTAAGTGTGTGTACACAGAGGAGCTGATGTGTAATTGTCAGCATGCCACAGTTCTTCCTGTTACTGACTTTCCCAGGTTGTGAGCCTTTGCTTATTCATTCCTTTGTTGTTTCAAGCAGACTGCAGCTACATTATACACGTGCTTAAAGAAAAGCTTTCAATCCTTGAAAAACTATCTGGTGTAGAAAATCACATTGTGCCTTCCCAGCACCATGTGCCCTAATCAGAACAGCAGTTCCTCCTTAAATAAATTCTAAAATAAACATAGGAAAAGCCAAAATTTTTGGAGACGTGACACACGTTCTACCTACTCAAGTCCAACACATCTCAAAAAAGGTTACAGCAAAATGTGTGCAAAGCATGCATAATTTTTTACCTCTTGGCCTTCCCTACCACAGATACTTGGATTTCCTTGCTTTATACAATCTTCTCTTAGCACAAATGTAATTTATAGAGTGGACTCTGTTTTTTATTTCAAATGTCCAGATTCACATTAATATAGCTCAAAGCAATTCCAAGGAAATGCCTGTTCATGCCTACAAAGAAACATGTTTTGACTCTTGAAGGTTTTGAGGTTGAATATCCTAAGAAATCTCTACAGTTTAAATGTGAAGTGCAACTTTAAAAATCTGAATGCCAGTTTGCACAAAAGAGGCAGTTTGAACAAAATGCTGTGAGAAATGTTAAGTTTTAGTTGCAAAACAGTGGAAACAATTACTACTGGAAAAGTGAATTTACCTTCTCTCTTTTAAACACAGATAATTTCCTTTTCCTGTATCCTCCATGCACAGAATTACTACCCTTGCATCTTTCTGAAATAATCCAGCATACACCAGAAAACCAGTATGCAACGTTTCAGTGAAAACTCTTTAAGTTTTGCTAAATATCTAGGAGACAGTGTTCTGTAGAAGAAATGTCCATATAATCCTACCAACCACCCAACCATTCCATGAAGTCAGCGTATGGGTTTGCAAAAACCAGGATGATAATCCCACAGCTCTTCAACACGGAGCATCTCTGTGTTCAGCTCTACTAGAAGAGTCTCAGCCCAGAAGGTTACAGAGAAATTGTGGCTTCCCACATATTCAAAGTGGTGTATATAAACACAGCTTTCCAGGTACATGCTTTTTTTCCAATTTAGTTGTTTGTTTGGGTTTTTTCCCCTCCCCACAGTTACTTGCATTTATAGGTACCTGTTCAGCGCTTTTTTAAGAGCTACCAAGCGGTTTCACATAAAATATGCTGAAAACTAAGAATTAACATCTTACACAACAGGCTCTTGATACACAACAGGCTCTTGAAAATGAAAAAGAAAGAAGTATGTTGCCTGCATTTGTAGCTAATCCTCTTTAGGACATGGTAAAATTCAAATGCTGAATTCACTTACAACTTCCAATATCACTGCTGATCCGAATGCCAATGAACTCAACAGCTCGAAAGCCACAAACTTTTTATAGTAAATCCTTTCCTGTTCAGAAATGATTGATGTGCCTGTCACTACAAGGACAGCTGAGTTATACAACAGATATCCTTGTGTTTCATTTTGAAATTGAGAAGTGTTTTCACATACTGCAGGTCTCAATCATCAAAAGAACATCTAGGTCAGATTAACTAAATCTCCAGGGCTTGCCTGATAGTCCATATTGTAGCTTATCCCTTACAATCTTAGGGAATTTTAAACATTGCATTTAGTAGCAAGCAAATATCTGCTTCTACAAAACAGCAGACTGAAATAAAGAATAACAAAATACAAGGAATAAAGAAAAATTAAGTATAAAACTATAACTACTCTTCCAAATTCCCATTTACAATTTTGATCTTGCTTGTTTCAATGGACTAAAAAAACCCGATATAGTCTTAGTGGTTTCTTTGTCTTGGTTTTTTTTTTGGTGGTTGGTTTTTTGGGTTGTTTTTTTTCTGTTGTTGTTGTTTGGGGTTTCTTGGGGGGGGGGGGGGGGCTTGGGGGGTTGGTTTTGGGGTTTGTTTGTTTGTTTGTTTTTTGTTTGTTATTGTTTGAGAGTCTCAAGCAATTCATTCAGCATTTAAACCAAACACAGATTTCTGGCTGTTACTTAGAAATATTAAACAGTTGTACTGTACCAAATCAAACCTCGTTATCCTCTCTGTAACAGTAACTACAGGAGAAAATAAAATGCCAGAAAACACAGCAACACTTTCCCTTTAGTGCTCTTCCACTCTCCAACTACCTGAGGTTTAATGGATCACACTAGTTCTAGTAAGTTATTTCTCTTCCATGAGCTCTTCTGGTCGCCTCTGAAACCCCTTCAGATTTACCACATTCAGATGATCTTTTGGCAATGGGTTGCCTCCACCACCTTCTGCAGAGAACCAAAATACTACCACTTTTGATTGTTTTCAGCCTGACTCCTACTAGCTTCATTTGAAACCTCTGGATTTTGTATTAGAAGATGATATAAAATAGATTTTTCTTCATTATCTCAATCCTGTGCTAATTTAATGATTCATATATAAAATAATTCCCTGCCTTTTCTCTAGGCTAAGCAGAATTCAGCTACTTCATTGTACCTCTTATAGAAATCGGTCCACAGATTTGATCAAAACTTACACGTGATGTGATTTTTGGGGTGTCCTATACAGGGCCAGACTGGGACTCGATCCTGATGAACCCCTTCCAACTCAGCATATTCTGTGATTCTGTGACAATTACACTTACCTCACACTTACACCCACACCACTTTACTCACTGATTCTACACCTTCACACCCAGTAAGGAACACTAACCAGAAAAGGAAAAAATATGCTGCATCTTTGGAAGAACTCTTGTCAAGCAGCACTCAAAAAGCATGAAAATGCAACAGTCCTAACACACTGAAAGCATTTGATTTGTTCTCCTCCTTCCGAGAACCAGTCACTTCAGACAGGTGATTGAAGGGGTCAGCAGATTTTCTGTACTAACATTTTTATTTGAGCTAATTCCCACCTATTACAGCTGAAAGAAAACAGATTGTTTGGAAAAATACTGATCTGACAGGGAGGAATCTATCAGATGTTCTTGCAGATTTTTAAATAATGACAGAAACATTCAAATTCTGTTTACATTAGTATTCTCTAACTGCTACAGCCAATAGAGCCATACTTGTTTTTTTACTTTCAAAAAAGCTTTTCTAACAAAAAAGTTTAAAAAATTACAGAAGACCTATGAAAATATTTATTTACTCCTCTCCACTTGCCTAAACCATTTTTTTTCTCTTTAAACACAAAACTTACTTACAAAAAACCCACAAGGCACCATACACACCAGAAGCCCTGAGTCCTGTTCAAAAAGATGACTTTCAGCAAGCTAAGAGTTGAGAACTGCCTCGTAACAGTGCCACTTTTGCTGGCTTAGGTTGCACAACTGCTTAAAAACCAGCAGCAGCATTTTTCATTTGATGACATGAGATGGAGAGCTTCTGCTTTAACCCTCCCACACTGCACGTTCATAAATGACTACTGCGCGCTGTTTGGCAAAATAATTCTTATATATAAAAGTCAACTTACTCTCGCCTTTCATAACTTCACTGGAATAACACATCAATTCTAACTGCTCAAGTTGAATCCCGACCACCTTAAGTGATTTACATCTACTTCACAATTGCTGTATTTCGTTTGCAAAAAGTTTGATCTTTTTTTTTAGGGAAACATTTCTACAATAATTACAAATTCAAGCATATCGGAAGGAAACAGCCAAATTTTACAAAAGCCATCCACGTTGCACTTCCTGATGGTATTCTTTGGAAGGACAGATCCATTCATTCCTCTCTTTGCAGCTGAAAAAGCCAGTAATAGTAAGAGACAGCTAATGCTGCTAAAGGAAAAAGAACATTTCATGAAGAGTTACATCAGCAGCACTAACACACTTATGCTACCAGTACCAGAACCAGTTACTGAGATTTAGATGCCAAAGCAATGTCTTGCAGGAAAATGCATTACTTCTCCAAGCAGACAGCCTTGGGCAGACAGCTATAAGAACTGATGTGTGTCATTCCTAACAGCTCTCTCCAACATAAGCGTCAGGGAAAACAGAACACTTGATGGGAAGTCCTTCATTTAGAGACTGATTTTTCCCTGATTCCACAGAAATGTCTATGAAAACCTCACAGATTCCATACAGTTTTAATGAAGCCTGGGATGTTTTTGCATGGCAGGCTATTTGAACAAAGCTGTTTACAACACAAACGCTGGATGTTTTCTTTCAATCTTCCCCTAGGTTAAAACTTGTAGCAGAAGTCCTCACTTCTACTAAGAAATAAGTGCACTTCTTAATCAGAAAGTTAGAAGAACATATATAAAATTTCTGCACCTTATGTAGCCATCCTAATCTAGTTATTGAATGTGATGATTAAAACTATTTTACACTTCTAATTTTTTTTCCTCCTGCTAAACACTCCTTTACTTTCAAATAACAATGCATTCGTTTGTAAAAAAATACCAATTAACACATTTACATGATTTTTCTTAAAAAATCTTACATCTTGAGTTCATATGTAGGTATATCACTTTGCTGTATTTCTCCCACTATAATCTTTATAGCAAAGTCTAAGTGAAGTATCATTGTTGATTATATAGGAAAAAACCCTATTTTGATTATCGGTTGTTATTATAGAACTTTTATGCAATAACTCCAGAAGCCCGCAAAAGCTCAGAAAAGACCCAGCTTTTAGAGATCTAAAAACAATCTGTGCATGAAAAAGCATCTTTCCTGTTGCAATCATATCAACAGTCTAATAAAACATATTAGTGCTCCCGTAGCCCAGCTTTTCTTTAAGTCATTGTACTACCAGGTTGACACTACAGCTATGGCTGTTTATGGCTGGCAATGGAAGCAATACTTTTTCTACAAGTTCATTTTCCGCTCTGAAAGAAGTTTAGTTCTCAAGGGTTTCAAAAATTGTTTCTTTGGTGATGGCACAGAAAAATACTCTCACTCACTTTACTTGTCCTAAACATAAGAAAATCTTGCAAACTCTCTAAAGAATGAGTAATTTCTTCTCCTCTTTATAAGCAATTTTGCCCAGAAATAAATATGACTAATCAAAATACAACCGCATAATACCGAATTCTTTAAAGAGAAACTAATTTAAAATACGTGGACTCTTTTTGGGCAAGGGATAACTGTAAGTAAGCCTGAAAACAATTGTACCTGTACCTTTAGTATGTCTATTTTCCACATTGATAGAGGGCAAGTACTCTAATGCAATACTGGAATATTGAAACTTATGAGTTGCTCCAGTGCAAGTCACACCTTCAAAGCCTACTCAGCTACAGTGTATTTGATATTTTATCTGCAGTACCAGATACTTAATGAAGTATCTGTAGATGTCTACACATCTATCCTCACTGACTATTCTCCTGAGACGGATGAAAATTCAAGCTCATGCTTTCCTTTCTGCCTATCCTACCATCACACAAGGTAGCAACCAGTCAACTTCTACTAGGTCTTCTACCGAATTTTGATATGAAAAGCAGCAATAGTTCACAGAAAGAAAACAAAAAGCTTGCAGACTCCACTGGGAAAGTTCGTACTGCTGCTTTGTGGTTTTTTTCTTCCTAAGTATGTGTTTGCTTCAAAGCTTCTGTCACTTTCAGCGTTCACTGACTTTACCAACACAAGTATCGGTTGAGTAAATACTCATGATTTTATTTCTTTCACTGGAAAGAGGAATATACGCTGCTTTATGTCAGGCAAACATTGAGAAAAATGTCAGGCAACTTGACCATTTTCCAAAAGTACTAAAATAAAAGTTAAGATAGAGTTTTATAACTTTATCATTGTTCAAGACAACTGAAACTGATGTACATTTAATCCCTATTGGAATAGTCTACATTTACCAGTAAGTTTTCCAAGATAAGTTATGCAGTGAAATATTATTACAAAATAAATTAGTAGACATTCACAATAATAATCACTCTGGAGGAAAAGGTGAAAGAAAAAATACACAAAAACTCTGCTTAAAACAAAGTCCTCAAGGTTATCCTAGACTCAAAGCAGAGCACAACTTTGCTGCTGGCCTTGTAATGTGGTTTTACAGTGTATGATGAATTTAAAAAAAAAGCATTATAAACTTCTTCCTTCTAACACAAAGTCCCTGGAGCTAAGAAAAGATGCACAGATCTTGCCGTAATCCCACATCTGAACACATTACCGTCTTCCTTTCGGAAAAGAATTTTTTCAGTAGCCATCTCCTTTACCAAATTTACTTATTTGAAACATATCCCTTCCCTTTAAGAAAGGAATATTTAAGAACTTCTAAAAAACGTGCACTGAACCAGTAAGCACCCCTTTTTAAATTAACTCACATACATTGATGCATGGAAGGAAAATCCAAGCTCACTAATAACTAACTGCATCAAGAGTCCAGTTTCAGAAGGAGAAGTAATGATTTTATTGGACTAATAGGACTCAATGGTAATAATTTTAAAAATTAATCTTTTCTTGTAATTATAGGGTTTTCCTAAAAGCTCTTTCCCCTCCATCTCAGTTGTATACAGTTACTCTAATAAAAGCTATTACACCCCCATGAACTATTCCTGAATCTCAGACCACCATTATCTAATACAATATTGTTCACAAACATTTAAATTTTATTTTAATTACCTCCACTCTTTTCTCAACAGGACCAGAAATAAGTCTCTATAAAAAATTCAGAACACTGGATATAACCATCACTAAATTACACATAACCCATGCACCCCCCTTGCTCCCCCAACCCTGCTGTCACAAATCAAGAAAGCATCTTCTCTTGGTAGTTCATCTCCAGCAAAAAATCGGCAGGACTCAATTTTATGATATAGACTCTTAAAAAAAAAAAGCAATCTGGATGAAAGAAGGTTGTAATCTCTCAATATCATGTAGAAATATCCTCACTGTTTGTATGGCCGATTAAATCCAATGGCAACCGGTATCTTGAGGTCTGCTGCCAATGGATGGCACAAGTCTTTGCTTAAATCTATTTACCTCCTAAATTAACTTGACATCTGTTGATAGATATATTCCTGTACACTAAACTCACCCAAACCAGTTCTTTTGTCAGGTCCCAGATTTCAGCAGCAAATGCCTTTTCTCACATTTCTTCACAATGGAACATATTTTATTGAACTATTTCACAACCATTTGTCCCTGAATTCTTCACACTAATGTCTCGAGATATGTGGGACGTGGTATGATAAATTTTTAAATATAAACAAGAGATTTAGTATGAGAATAGATGAAAATAGTACCACACAATTTAAATCCAGTCAAAAGAATTCTGTAGCCAAGCACTATCCATGGATCTGTGGCCATTTTCAAGGAAGGCTCCTCTAGTGGAAACAAAATACACAGGTTGAACTTCCACCGAAAAACTCTGCCACACAGTTCTGAGATCTTTCCCTGTATTCCAATCCTCTTTGCCCTCATTTCCAGCAAAACCAAAACCAGAGCAGAAATGAGAGCTTTGGCTCTTTCACTTTGCTCTTTGAAAGAGCAAATTAACAGCTGTTATTTTAACAGCTGATGTGATCTGATCTAGAAATATTTCAAGAAGCACCTGTCGAACAACACGAAGACAGTGGAACACTGCTACCAATTCCTACTTCTTATCAGAGGAGTCCATATGCTTCCAACTAAAAATGCAAGTGACCTGATACCTTTCTGAAAGGGCTGCTTGTTTTGGTTTATTTAGCTAAGTATTTTGCTTAGGAAAATGAAGGAAACTTCATTTAAGGTGCCATGATGTTATTGATACAGTGCAGAAATGGTTTAACATCAGTTTAATACCTTGCCTATTCAGCCACAGGAATGAAATGTTCATTTCTGCTTCATGGTTCAGACTTTCAGTAAGCAGATTTCCAGATGGGCTTTGCTTGACCCTCTGCTGCACGGCTGTTACACTACTGAACGAGATACACATCTTCTCAGAAAAAGCCAAGAGTGGACATGGCTTGCACTACACACTGATTCAGTGGGTATTTAAACAGCTGCATTCAGCAGGAGTAAATCAAGGAAAAAGGGTGAGTCTAGAAATACTCAACCATCATGAATGCAAAATAGCTGCAAGTTATGAGATCTTGGGCAAAGATTCAGAGATAACCAAAATATCAAACCCCCCCCCCCAAAAATGGTAGACATCAACTATATTTTAACTACTTTAAGTAGTGAAATCTGTAAACCTCCATGCAGCATGAAAACAAACGAAGTATAACAGGTGAAAAGGGGAATAAATAAATTCCTCCAATGTGGTGTAACATTCCCTTTTTTACTACTGCTCTTCTGGATGACTTTCCCATTTGTACAGATCTTAAGCATCTGCTTCATAAAGTGGCAATCAATAGCTGAGTAAACAAAAGGGACTTTATAAACTGTCCAGTAAAGGCAACAGGTAAGAAGCTGAGAGATCTGGGGGACTAGGCTCTAAAATCTTCTTTTACCATTTATATACTAGACTTAGAAGAACACCAGACCAAACAATTCTAGATTCTCTCCACATAATTATGTAAGAACCCTCCAGGAGGAGATCTGATTAAATATTTTTGAAATAGGAAAACACTTTAAAGGATAGGTAAAGTATTTTTTTAGAAGTATTTTTTCCCTAATCCTATTTATTGAAAATTCCCATCCCTTTCTTTTAGCCCGCATTAGTTTTAATGTAGTTTAATGTAGTTAAAGGCAAAACATACTGACCTAATTTTCTTCCTTTTTTCTTTATGAAAAACAAAAAACAAAATTCAAGGACAAAAGGCAATTAAGCTGCCTTTCTAAGTAAGGGAAAAAATCCTAAGTATCCAGAGCTAGATTTGATGACATAGAAGTCATGCTGTGCCAATCCAAGGGAAAGCAAGCTAGTATGTGACCTTGTGGTAAGGGGCAAGAAGAGAGATGTGCCAACTTTGTTTTGACATGATCATCTTGGAAGGACTCAAGACAAAAGCTAACTTAGCAGTTGAGGTACAATTAAGAAGTCTAAATCATACAGCACCCATTGGTAGAACTTGTTTTCAACGTAAAGCAGAACAGCATCTACCAGCACAACCTTGGGGGCTCAGGATTCTCCAGGCACAGCTAGAATAAAACAGGTTTACACTTTACACACCAGCCAAGGCTACCTTATTTGTATTGTCTCTGAGAATGAGACACTCAAGTGCTTAACAAGGCAGTTCAACAACCCTGCAAGCCATTACCTTACCACACAAACCCCACAATGCCTCAAAACCAGCATTTCCCCCACAGTCTTCTCAAACACAGCTTCTCCTCCAGTCAGCATCACCTCAGAAGAGACTCCCACGTGCTTCAGTCCAGCTGTTCTAGCATTGGTCAGACAAATTCTTTGCCTCATCTCCTTTGCATTTCCCTTTTGTTGCCTTTCACACCCTCATTCTCTGATTAGTCTTGCTTTTATTCCACCAAGCAAATAAGGCCCAGATTTTCCAGTTTTGTCGTTATACCCCAGAACATGATCTTGCATATATATGCATTCTCTACACATTTGTGACCAGGTAACGTAACATACACAAGTCTGACCTGATTTTTATAATCTCACTCAAATCTTACCCATTGTCCTTTCCCAGTACTGTCACCCATTTTCACTTTACCAAAGATTTGAGATTTAAAAGTTATTTTTTCATTCCTGGGGCTTTGAGTTCCAAGATTTTCAAAGCAGCAATTGTCACTAAGTTTCACATAAGCATCTAATGTACCTCTAAATTCCAAAAATAGCAAGAGCAAGCAGAGGTAGTGGTCTCTAACGAGTAAAAATCCCATTTAAGCAACCATATCCTCAACAGTGTTCATTTTCTTAGCTCCTAAGGAGGTTTTTTCCAGCTTTATTACTATCCTTTTAGATACTCTTTATTAATTCCATAGATGCTTTCAAAGCAAACAATATCACTAGAATTAACTGACCATCATAACCAGCAATACCTGCTTCAAGTATATGCTTAAAGGTACATGCAACAGCATCTGAAAGAGAAAGCAGCACCAACCGATCTTCACTGAATATTAATAACAGGCAAAGAAGATAGAAAAGTAATCTGAGATGAGGAAGAGAAGTAATTTAGTCACAAAACCTACTGTGACTAGAGAAAAGAATACACATGCACCTTGTTGTTTCTATATATATATATACACGTATACACACATATATATACACTGTTTCACAGTATACTGATCAAGGCTTTCACTTCCCAACACATCAAAAAGCAAACAGGAACTTGCTTATGTTTTAAAACAGTAAACAATTTTCTTCTTCAGCAAAATATCAGTTCTAACGTTTCTGTTCTCCTCTTTTGGAAACGATTTTTTGAAGTTACTTAACATATTGTGACATAATAACAGCATACTTAAAATATTACACACCATATAGTAATTGATTTTGTGACACTTTTTCCACTAGTAAAGTACATGCATACTATTCCTAGCTAAATTCTTATACTATTAAAAGTTGAGTAATTTAAACTGTCTCTTTGTCCACAGCATAAACAAAGCTCTAACTCATACTTCATAGAAGTTAGATAAAAATACTTTAAATAGCACAAAAGGCAGGAAAATTTCCATTTACTCTCCAGATTTTTGGTGTTCAGATTTACGCCTAAGCATCTGTGGTTAGCAGTAACTTATGATCACCAAATACTGAATACCTGCAGAGAATCTGGCACGTTTTAAGAAAATTACAAGAATTTCAGAGCCCCAACAACTTGATAACTTGCTTATTATCCTATTCATGACTGCTAAGCTCTAGACACCAACAAAAATTCTGAGAAATTAAATGCCAGTATCAAAAAAAGAGCTGCTAAATCACATGACGTAACAGTTTTGTTCATTTAGCTTTAATTTTACTTCCAAATCTCAGATTTCATACTTTTACCTCCTCTATATGCTTTAATCACTGTAAAAAGAACTCAACTCCTCAGTGTCATCTGCTGTCAGATACTGATATTTCTCTTCTGCTATATTATAAGATTTGAGCTCCAAAACACCCTCTCAGAACAAAAATACCAATGTTTTAACAGTGTGCTTAGCAATATCCACACATCCCACAGCAGGACAGTTCCACCACAGACAAACAAACAGATCTACAGTTATGATTTTTTAAATGCAAGAATTCCATTAGACAATTCACGCAGGGATAGCTGGTATTTCAGATACTCTAAGGGGAACTAAGAGAAAAAGCTTTCTTTGTCTCTGGAAAAAAGGGTTTTTTTCCAAAACCAAATTAGGTTAACGTTATGTATGTGCATAACTAAAAATTAGGTTAATGGTGTGTATGTGCATAACACAAAAATGCTGAGGACAAACTATTACCTCTTCTGCAAGATGCATCCATACATTAAGGGGAAAACTTATGCAGCATTTTAAAAACATACAACTGTGTTAAGAAGAAAAAATAATCACAATCTGGGCAGACTCTGCAGCTGCCCCTTTGACTTATCAATTTCAGTAAGCACAATTTCAATCAAGTCTAGATAAAATATACTAATCCTAAATAGACCAAGTTTGTCACCTACCACTTCCTATAAGCTGCTTACTATCCTGAAAAAGGAAGAGAGAGAAGAAATGCTAAATTAAATGCCAAACAGTAGCAGACAGCGCTTGTTTGGCTGATTAACTTGTAGACAAGCATTACAAATAAATCTGAGCATGGTCTGCAGTAAATTAAATTCCAGTGCTTTTAAGAACAAAGAATTCCTTCAGAAAGAGGATTAGCAACTTTACACCCAGGAATGCCAGTTTAATTTAATTGTTCCACAATCCGATACTTAATATGCAAATATCATTTTGATATATAAGAGCAATTTTGAAAAAGTGAGGAAACAATTTCAATGTACAAGACGACTGTCTCTCTTCTCAACTGTAATTATACAAAATAAAGCTGGCCGAGGGTTTTTTTATTACCGGGACTGCATTCTATTAATATGAATCAGAACAAGTCTAATTAAAGGTTAAAAACTTTAAATGTTTCTAATTAAGAGTCTAAATTGCTGCACGATTAGAGTAGTATAGTTAAAATCCCACCTCGATGACCTTCTTGGCCTCTTTGTATTTTCCTGTTTGCAAGAAGGCGAAGAAGAGATCGTAAAGAGCCATCATGTCACCATATTCTCTGCTTATAAAATCTGAAACTAAAGACAGAATATAACTCATTAACTTACTGAATCTATTGAAGTATTTCAGTATTTATGTCAGACATTCCTAATACTAATATTTTCCAAGCCTCGTGAAAGATAAACTATAGGGGGCTAAATTTTGAAACAAACAGAATGACTATAACATGTGACAATTTATTGCAGCTTTGTGGTTGAGCATATTTAAAATGTCTTTCTGTTTATCTGCACTGCATTTTGAACTGTATTTAACAAGACAGACTATATTGGCATGCTCTGCTCGTAGAAAGTGAGGAGAACTGCCCAGCTATTTGAAAAACAGATGTATTGTTCTGTTATTGTGATGTGTTACTATTAATTTGTTTCTTAATAGTAACACACATAGCTAGAACAAGTATTAGCACTAATCTTGGAGAGCTCAGTTATACAAACAGAGCTGTTCTGTGTTTAAAATTACACTCATTTTTTCAATCTAAAGAATGCAGGCATAATATCAGTGCTTTAAAGTTAACACATATAAAGACAATTTTTTTCTTTCAGCTGAAAGAAATGACATACAAATCCTGGAAGAAAAACCCCCAGAAAACACTTCATATTAGCAGACAGCATTTGATTATATGCAACTAACCCTTTTGCAGAAGATCAGCATCTCCTTTTTCTACCAGTTTGCAGTAGATGTTATGAAGTTGAAGAATTTTACCATACTTCTTGTAACAGCTGATTAAAGCTTCCAGAGCTGCAGGCATGTCGTCCCTTGTGGAATGAAACAAAACAAGAATAAAAACATTCTGAGCAGGAGCAATGCATGCTGAAACCACTTTTATCTTGAAAATTTCACAGAAAATTATTTCAGCAGTCTATAATCCAAGTGTTTATTCCTCCCTCAACTCTTACTATTTTTGATTCCATGACCACTGTTCATGACAAATTAGCCAAGGGTGTGAATGTTCCTCAGCATTAGATTAATTCAATTTTTGAGCAATACTCTTAAGTTATGCTATGTGCTATCTTGACAAAACCCAAAATCCATGGAAATGGTGGAAAAATCACCTAAGAGTTGAACAGCTTTATTTTTCTGCACCTCTATGTCTATGTTTAGGTGTTTCCAATTTTTAAGATCTTCACAATTATTCCCCAATATTTTGTTTCAGTATAGATGACCAGAGTAAAGTAAGATAACCACAGCTCATTAGATTACTTTATATTGGTTTTAGACCATAACAGACTGCCTGTAAATCATCTATTGATGTCCATTCCATCACAATGGAAGGGTTACAGCATTATTCCTTTCTATAAGGAAATCAGAATCAAACAGGTATTTTCTACTTTTAAAAAAATACAATTTTTGCAGTTTATTCAACAGTATAGTATGGTATCAAAATGTGTTTTATGCTGGTCTATCCACGTCACAGAGACATGGCACTAGTGTAAATCCATGTAGCAGTAAGCAAGTGAGCAAGACAGAATTAAATGCTGTCAGGAGTCTCTGAGCAGCAAGTAGAAGCAACACACAGAAAAATTCCATTTTGGTACCTCAATCCTTTGCTGAATTTTCCTCTATGTATACACTGTTAACACATTCAGACATATACATAATTAAAATGCAAAACTGAAAAGTCATAAGAACAATCACAGTAACAACAAATACAAAATAACCTTCCATACTGTGTAACTAACTGTACTTAATTATCTGCTGCAGACTTTTTTAAAAAAGGATTACAACCCAGTCTTGAAAGAAAACCACACAAAACAAAGAAAAACCACCACAAACAACCAAAGACAACCAGAGAAACCCTGGTAAAACAGTAGGTCAAGCTATTCTTTGAAGGGTAAGGTTTAAGCTGAAACAAACCAAGACCACACACACAAAATCTAAGTAGCCACATCGTAAGTCACAGTAAGACTGCATTTTAGATTTCAAGAGCCTTATTTGATAAGGGTGATGTAAGTTACCAAAGAAAAAAAATTTTTTTAAAGATCTCTTAACAAGAGCAGCTGAAAGGCTGACTTTAAATGATTTAACATTCCCGAAACAACCCTATTTTTCATCAACAAAACCTTAATAAATCAAGATACTGCTGTTAAAACAAGCCCAATTCAGATGTCCTCTCCTCACGATGCATTTCTTCGCAGCACAGATTTGCTTTTTCGAAGAATGAACTACCTAAACCTCTATGTACTACTATTATTATCTAGGCTAACATTTTTAAAATTTTTAACGGCAAAACACAGAAGAATTAATTTTATTCAGCAATACTGGCATTCTTTAAAAGAACCTAAGATGATGGATTTCTACCTTATCCCCCTTACTGAGCCCTGTTTACAGTGCATCTTCTGGCACCCCATGGAGTCATTTGAATTTTTGTCATTTGGGGTGAAGACTAAATTACAGGTTAATTTCAAAACTGCAAGTAGATGTTGCAGGCTAGATTACTGTCATAAAAGCGAAATACTACGGTAGTTACCATAGTCAGATATAAAGATTTATATAATCAGTATTTTTCTCCTGCTTTAGATGCAAGTTCAGTTAACATCTAGAAAAAAACCCAGTTTTACAGAAAACTACTCAATTTCTAAGGAGGCACAACAACATTTATACATTCAAATTAAAGTTTTCAGTGATAAATCTAGCTTTTCAGACTGATGCTCAAACAGCTATAGTACCGTCTCGTCTGTATTCCTAAAGGATTAAAGTGACTCTTTTTAGGTCAAAGCTATCAATAAATGAATGAATAACTGGAATGTCATTCAAGCAGTAGCACTAACATGTACATCTACATGTATGCTTCTGAAGGCATTAATAGTGTGCATGCAGAGAAAAAAAGTCAGCTAAGACCTGAGATAAAAATAAATGGAAATATTGCACATGTTACTGGGCCTCACTGCTCAAAGGGGCTGAGTAAGGCTGCGTTTAAGGAGTTCTGTACCTTACACACTGATGTACGGTTACAACTGCTTGCAATCTCCTGAAATCAGATATATTTGTTCAGCTGCATTCCATCAACTAACCTGTCATCCACAGCTCACCACAGAATGGGGTTCATAAAACATATAAATGCTAAAACTGGCAAAGACAAATATAAACCAATAAAACATAGAGAAGTTCATATTCCATGAAGAAATCGTTGGTACCACTACAGCAAAGAAAAAGTGACCAAGCTCATACTTGTATGTGAGCTTCTATGATTTAACAATCTGCAGTATTTTTTAACTGTCACAAACTGCAGTGAATTCCAAGTATGTATCAGCAGCTACTTTTGTAAGCAGTTTTTACAGCCCTTTTAGAAAATGAAAATAAGAAACTCAGTGTAGGCTTCAAATTTCAAGTAGAGGTAGCATTTTAATGTGCCTCTTATAACGATTATAATAAAAAGAGCAGCACAAAAAAGAATTTCTACATTTTAAGAAAATGCCATTTAGACATAATGATTTTAAACTAACAAATAGCTGTACGTTTGAAAGTATTTGTGAGCCTTTGTGTAAGAAGTTATGCATGTCAAACATCCTTTTATCCTCCCAAAGGATACTTACTACTAAGACATTAAAACCTTGTCTAAAATTACTATTTAATTAATATGGTTCAAGTTAAAAAGGAAAAAGCCATATACTCATAGCCATGTTGGAAAAATCAGATTTCCTGCATCAGTTTGGAATAAAGAGTACTTAAAGTGTGATGATCCATGCTTCATTTTGAGTTGGTCAGATACTACAGCTTTAAGTCACTCAGAAATATTATCTGTTCAGGACTAAGACCTGTTCCACTTAAAGATTAGGTGCATTTTTCTGGCACTTTGAAACTTCCTCTTTTAAAAAGGAAGATATGCTATTGTATTTGAATGACAGAAGGTGCCTCAGCCACGAGTACATTCCGCTTAGCCCAGAAGAGTCAGTCCTACCCTGGCATTATTTTCCAGCTAAAGCGATGTTCGGGTTAAGACACTAAGGTTTTTGATTTTTTTTGGTTTCTATTTAGAATGACTATGAAGGTATTATGGATCCAATCTTCCAAAATATCTGTGTGGGCAATTTTAATCACACAAAGCTATCTGAAGAGTCAAAATTACTCAGTTGTTGGAAGGTTTGCAGGATACACTCTGCAGCAGGACTGGCTATACCATGCCTGGATATTTCAGTCCCCCTCACTTTCAACAATCCACTCCCCTCTTGCTTTAAGAATGCAGCACTAAATCTAACCCTTTTACTTGTAATAAACAACTTTCCCAACCAGAGAGTCCGCCTGATAAAAATAAGACTCCAAATATTGATTTTAATTGGAATGAAGTGCTGCAACATTATGCATAAAGCTTTAGTGAAGTGGCAATTTACCTAAGGGGTTTACTGATTGTAAAGCTCTCAAACCTGAAATCACTAGAGAGGTAGAAAGAAAAAAGGGACTCTCTGGGGTGGGGGTGGAGGGTAGCCTGGTAAAACAAATCCCTCTCTACAAATCTGAAGCAGATGTTAGTGTAGAGGGAAGTCAATTCAGCGAGGTACAATCAGCTTTACAAAAATTATTCTGTTTAAAAGAGAACGGGCTCTTGAAAGAGCTAAATGTGCTTCTGTTCATTTGCTGTACTAAGGAATCTTCAAGGAGACTGGTGTTGCAATTACAACTAATCCTCCCCAAAAAATTAACTGTGTTGAAGGCTTTGTAATTTCCCTAGGTACAATTTAGCTGTCACTTACTTTAAAATTTACTCAAACATGCGTTCCGAACAGCACTAACTTCACATGTCAAGTGCTTTCCAGCCAATTGAGTCTAAACTGGAAGTCGGTGTTAAACAACTGAATGATTAGACAAGATAGCTCATTTCCCTGCTCTTTTGTTCAGAATAAAATGCCACATTTACATTATCAGACTCAACAGGATTTTCTGACAGAGGGAGAAAAAACCCTAGTGAACACTGTCCATAGCAAGCACATGAAGCCTGTCATTTACCAATCATCCTTCAAAAAGCAATAGCCATGAATGTAACTTAATTACGACCCAATGATCCTTGACGAAAAATCATCTTATCACTGTCCTGTCCCCATAGGGCAAATGAGACACTTTTGTCCTCTGCTACTGATGATGCTAAATTCCTAATTGCAATAATGGAGTAAGAGAACCAAACATCCCTAATTTCATTGCAACACGTACGGAGTTTTAATGCAATAAAGCTGCTAAAAGAATTGGGGAAAAAAGCCTCTCGCCACTAGAGATATGCGTCCCCCACTAAAAATACCACTTAATTTACAAAGATGCCTATTTTTAAAAGCGCATGTAAAAGTCAAATAACTTGTAAATGCTGCAGGATGATCTCAAAAAGAATCACAGGTGATTTTAACCCCATGAAAACAACCAAAGGAAAACTGTCAAGGCACTGCATTCATGCTCTGTCTACTACATAAGAAACTAATCAAAATCTGTTTATATGAGATTAATGACAAATGAGCAGACAATGCCATACTGGACAATGCTGTATTAAAATACACTTACTATTTTTAAAGAAAAACAATCTAACTATAGCCTTTTATTATTTAAGATACAGTTATTAACTGCTTGTGTTCCCTGACTTAAAACTAGCAAACATTTTGTTCATCTGGTCTGTAACATAGTGCTTTCATAGTTTACCTGCAAATTTTCTTCCTCACACTTAAGAGCACTTCTTAAATCAGCAATTAGTACATTTCAAACCTGAAAATTTTTGTTTGTTTGTTTCTTTTCTCAATGGTGAGTTGGCAGAGAACTTAAGCCAAAACTAAAATTCTTAAAAATTTTATTAACTTTTACATGGTGTAGGTAACATAAGTTTTTCTGATTATCAGCAGCTGGAAGAACCAGTTCAAAAGTAAAATACATTTTAAGGCAAAGCACAAGTTCCTTATATCCTTGCAGATTTTTGTGACACAATTCAAGGAAGGTTTGTCACAAGTGACAGACCAAGACCGTGTGGACTGTCTCAATTTTTAATGTGATTTTCCCATCTTGAGAAACGGTTCAAGGTCAGAAATAAAAATCAGACAATTCAATTTCTTACCCAGTGTAAGAAATTTCTCTAGTTAATTCAGTTAAATGTTTCCCAGAATATTAAAGGCAAAGTGTCCATTCGACTAGGATGCTGGCTTTTGTAAAGTTATGCTGTCCATCATCAACATTTTTTTCTTTTCCATGCTCTGTTAAAAACTTTTAACTTGCACTAGGACTTAACAAGAACTTAAGAATATTAAGGACTGGAAGAAGTAGATGAAAACATTTTATACCTATAATTGTTGAATCAAAAGTGAACCACTGATTCCTTTACAAGCAATTAAAAAGTTTAAAATAAAAGAGGAACACAAAACATTAGTACAACCACTACGGTGGAACGTTTTAAAATACCTGAGAGCTTATTTCAGAAGTATGCTAAATGACAACATTTCAGCACATACTTGAGCTGTAGGACGGCAAATAGTAAGCAATACTACTGAAAGAAATGATTAACTCTTATTTCAGTCACTCAGAACTTTCAAAGAACTCTTAGCATATCTAAGAAAAACAAACAAACCCAAAACCACAGCACCTTCCCCTTGCTAAAAAACGAACACCCAAGTGAAAATGCAGTTATTCCTTCTATGCAAATTATGCAGAAAAAAACCTCCCAAACTCTGTCTACCATCAAAGAAGATGCAGTCTCTCCACTCACAAGGTGGTAAAAAAAACGTAAGAAATTAGCTTACTTTGTGTTCTATTTATATATATGAAATATATAAGTACCTCTACAGGTGAGGACCAATGACTTCTAGCCATACAATTCCACAGCCTGGAACTACCTTCTCCTTCATGAATATAGTCTCATCAAAAGTCCCCTTATCAATAAAAAAACTCCCAACTTTTTATAAAGTCTTCCCAAAAACTTATAATCCAAAAAACCATGGAATCTAATTAATCTAACACTCATTACTGTCCCCCTTTTCATCTGCACATGATCACACCTTTATCTACATCACCATACATGTCAAGTGAAAAGAGCCCAAGTGGCACCAGGTACGACTTGCATGTCAATGTGCATAAAGCAATTACGCAAAATGCAGCTGCTCTTATGCACACTGCAAAGCATATCAGATATTTTTCTGACACATTAGTTACATACGATTGCAGTTCAATTACTTTCATAAACATCTGCCTGGCTTGTGATGCAACCAAGGCAGAGTCACTGCCTGAGAAGACGTACACTATATTCTTAACTGTTGACCACTTCACTAAAACGCTGTTTTCCAAAGAGAATGTACACACATCTACCAAGTGTCACCTCTTTTGCAAGAATTTTCAATGCAGAAATATTATACAGGCCTTGCACACCTAGAATACCTACAAGAACTAAAACCCCCTACAAGGCTGACTTACATGATACTATGAAAAATTCACTTATTTCACAGGTATTATATTTATGCCAATAACATTTTGTTTACATGAACCAAATATCAAGAAACTGATTCATAAACTCTTAGCTACAGGTGTTGAAAATCCAGGAACTACACAAGTGACACACAAAAGAATAATACAAGGATTGTGAATATGGTAAAGGAAAAGGGATTCTTGCCCCAGTTTTAGTAAGAAGTTTTTATATAGTTCCTACGCATGTTAATTCAAATATCCTACACCTCATAATGAAAATTTATGCAGAAGAATAATGCACATGGAATTAAAGGTGCTGCCTAGCAGAATGCAGCAAAATTCCTTTTCTCTAATAAACGGTATTAAAAGTACACATAGGCAAAACCCCTCAGACCTAACAGACCAGGCAGTATTTTCTTTGCATTTTAAATTCAGCAACACAGCAGCCTACTGGCAATGATATCAAATTATTTGAATTACGTGAATTAAAAATACTTCAGTGTTCAACAACCGCCCTGCAACTCACCTGAGGTATATTGGAAAGCACAGCAAAATACTGCTGTTTTGATGTGGAAACACATTCCACTTAACCACAAGAGCTGAGTGTGCACCTATCATGCTCTGAATAGCTATCCTGTCAAACAGACTTTAGAACAAACTAATTCATAAGCGTATTCCAACATATAGCCACTTCATCTCTGATGCGCCAATAGAACACAGCTGCTGTTCCCAGAGATCATGACACGATGTCTAGCTGATGAAAAGAGATTGAGCTAAATTAACAAAACATATTTGTTCATTACTACTCCAAGATCACTTCAGCGATCGCACGTGCGCGAGCACCTCCAGACGCGTACGCGCAGCTGTGAATTGCGTACGCAGGTCACAGAACACAAATAAAGAAATGTAACTTGTTCCATCTGAAGCCCAAGCATAGCTTACTTTCCAAGGTGAACTGTAATCAGAGGGGAATGAAGGGCAGCACTTTGCACCAACCCCAGGTTCGCAATGGTGTCATGTAATCGATTCACTCTTTCGACATCACCTCGCGCGGCAGCGGCATTAAGAATGCGGAGAAAAGATGCGACTGTTCTGCCTGAGATAGGAACATCCTTCTCTTTCATCTCCGTTAGAATGTTAATAGCATCTACAATGAAACAACACAAAAGACCCTTAGGTAATTTCATGTAGGGAAAACAAACTGCTATTAAAACAGCATTTCAAACCCAGCAGGAATGTAAATTCTGGTGTATAATGCCGATTTCAAGTTAATTACTACTTGCATTTCTAAACGAGACTACAATTATAAATCCACAATAGCATGGTTTTATCATTTTGCTGCAACTTTGACTACAAATTATAGATAGGAACTGTGTGCCCACTCTGCACCACATAACCCCGTACAGCCTGCCCTATAGCTGCAAGATCCCACTAAATGGATGCTTTTATCGTTCAATGCTAACATCTGCTAAATCACTCCATTGTTTCTTCAGCAGATGGCTTGTCACGAGGCCAGATAATAAAGATATGTTTACACTGTATATACAGCCAGACTAATGGTCTGATACCGATAGGGCCTGTTTGCTGTGTCGATACTAATTAGCCGAGGAGAGCCAATGAAAGCCTTCTAACAGACTGCACGTTAAAACATTAGGTTCATTAAGCTTCATTAGTAAGGCGGAAACAAACATTTTTGTATATGGAATAAGTGCATTTTTATAATGTACTTAATTATTGCATACACAGAATGTTTTGGCCACTTTACATTTGGCTACATTTCTGAATTATTTTGTTTTCTGAGGGACATTTATGGTTCTTAAAAGCAAGCTCATATTTTCAAACTGCTTAATGTAGAGGTGGACATGATCTGATTTATTATGATTTGGACATCAGCTTTATTTATTATTTTTCTAACAGTAAGCTTAGTAAGAGGCCAAGACAAATTTCAAAGGAAGATCTTACATGGAAAAAAAAAAAACAGCATTACCTTTTTTTGTTTTATTTTACAGTGTTTGAAATAAAACCACTATGTTTTGTGTCTAGGCTTGGACCATGGTTTTTACTGTTAATGTAGTTATTACCCTACAAAATCATAGAACTCAATATTTGGAATCAACTTTTAAAGCTAATGATGGTCTAGAGTTCTTTTTAAAGATCAACCAAACCGTGTAAACCACAGAACTATTTTAGATTAAATTACAAAAAATGAAAGAGCTAACAGCCTAACGCAAACGTCTAGAAATATGAAATAGGCAGTTTGCAGAACATTCATTAAAAAGCCAAAATTTCCAGGCAGTTTACAGATTGAATATAAAATTCAATAGGGAACACAAAAAAGAATAGTAACAGAAAAATACATACTTGATGAAAAGTTAAATTATTTTTTGCACTACTTGGCTCTTATGAGAAGGTTATTTTTATAGGTTTTATGTTCAGCCTTCAGACCTTCTTAAGCAAAAACAAAGCCATTAGTCTAGGCACATACGCAATTTGTGCCATAAGTCATGATCTTCAAACTCAATCCAAACAGCAATGCTAATAAAAACTAGCTGCAGAAATGCAAAAAGCACTGAGCTGTGCAAATGTAAATGACAAGCTTGCCAATCCATTAAAACTAATGGCCTGCACTGTCCAAGCATCTCTGGTTGAATTCACATGCAAATTTGTATGCAAAATGTTCAAGCACTTTTCAGGACATGATATACCATTAATATCAACTCACATTTTTATTCTTGAGGCAAGATACCTTTATTATATAGCAGAAATACACAATGAAAGCAAATGGATTACCTTCTATTCTACCATGCTTCTCTAAGACTTCTAGCAGTGCTACGTACTTTCCACTGTCAAGAGCAACAGGTGAATTCCTAGGGAAGCTGGAAATTAAAGCATGAGGAATTTTATCAACAGAGGCTCACATTTTATAGCTTCAGTTTAAAGATTTATTTTTAAAAGTACATAACAATGGCACTAAGAGTTAAAAATGATAGTGAGTCTAAAAGGAAATATCTGATAGAAGTAAAAAGATGTATCATTAGAACATGATTTTAAAAACAGGGTCCACGCACCTTCCCACCCTCAAAAGCCAAAGGTTCTGTTTCTGAGAAAGAGTCAAATGGCTCAATTAATTATGAGGTAGTTATTGCATAGGGTATTTTTCAGAATATAGGGTATTTTTCAGAAGCCTGCGAAGAAAACAGTGCAAATGACTGGAACAGGGCTATAATCTCTTTGACAGGGAGGTTAAAACTATTCACCTAAGTTAAAGGCTACTATTCAGAAGTTTCTGTTACACATTGCTTCTTTTCCCTGGAAGTACGACAAGTTAATTCCTCCACTGCTGTTTCTTTGCATAACAATCCAAAGAGATGCTTTTTTGCAATACGAGGCTACGCTTGAGGCAGATTAGTTAAAATGCATTTACCGGAGTCAATCTCCAGCAGAAGACTGAATTTCACTTCCTGCAAGCTCACTCTGGGGATTGTGTGAGAGCAGGAGTGCAGCCAAAGCCAATACACCACCCTTACTTGCTGAGTGGCAAAATTCTTGATATGCACAGCTCAATCACTGCACATCACTTCTAACACTAGCAGGGTGTAATGAGCACCTGCCTGCCACCCTATTGTAAAACCTAAGCAAGTACCTTGTGGGTGTACGTGAGAGAGAGAACCTGAAACACACAGAACTTGTTCTCAGTTCACTATAGCGTCAGACCAAAAGGAGCCTCTCGAGGGAAAAAGGAAAGGGGCAAATGGAAGGATAGTCTGTAAGAATTTGCTCTGGGCTAAGTCATGCATGGCATGTTTCAGCTGGGAGCTAACTTTTACAGCCAAGATACAAAGAACTCAATATAAAAATTAAAAATAGAATGTTGACAAACAGTGCCATTCTAAAAACAATACAGGTGTCCTGCACGCTAAACATATTTTAGGTGCTTTCTAACACACAATACAGGTAGCTATATTTAACTGTAAACTAAGCCAATATTCAATTAAGACACACTATGCATGTTTAAAATAAAAATAAAATACATCTTATGTAGCTATCTGCCTTTTTCAAAATCAAAATTTTAAAAAAATTACTGACCACACAAAGTAGCTGCTTCTCATGTTCAATTACACAAAGCGAATTTTTTGTTTCCAAAAACCACACCCATGACTGTTTTAAATGCACATACATTGTTGGGGAAAGCTAATTAAAAATGGATGAGGGGGTTAATACTCAACCTACTTAATTCAACAAGGTCTGTGTATCAGCATAAATCTCTGTGACATGTTTCAGCGCCGGTGTACTTACACTTTTTCTTTCAGGTTCATTGCCTCTTCTACATTATCATGTCGACAGCACAAATTTATTAAGGCTGCATAGCCACCGACAACCATGTCCGGTTCGTATTTGGCTTTCACTTCAAGGGCTTTTTGCATATTCTAAAAAAGGAACAAAGCAAAGATGTGAACTAGGGAAAAGTCAATCTGACATTATGAATCCTATACATTCAGTGTGCAGTTACACGATTGCTTCAGTGCTTTTAGTATCATAGGATCACATACAAAACCACACTGCTGTAATGCTTTAGCCAATTTTAAGAGTGAAAGCTGTTTTGCAAACATTATTTTTGTAGAACACCTTCTACAATAATTTGAGAATAGACTTCTGAACAAATTCTCTTGCCTTGAATTTGTATTTCTTGCATTTTTAAATGTAAGAGACTTCCTTTATTTTAATCCCAAGACCATGAACGTGATTAACTCGTATTCTAAAACAGCTCTTATTTATTTGGAATCCATAACCATTTTCACCAGGTACACTGCCAAACACATAACAAAACTACTTTCTAAAGAATAAAAAACTACTTAATAATTCCATAGAAAGCTTATTTTTCTATAAATTCTTATTCATACATCTGACCACCTTGAACTTGCAATGGTGTTTGCATCTAGGCCTATTTCATATGCAAAACTGTAGAGATACACAGCTGAGATATCCAACTCTTTGTAAATCCTGTTCGTAGCAACAGAGAATATTGTGCCATCATCTGCACAACTCTTACTGTCCCTATATATCCAGCTTTATAGGCAGGATCATACTGAACAAGAAACGGAACAAAAGTGTGGTGATACCCCACAAATTACAGACACACACTAAATGAATGTAAACTACAGCTGGACGCCTGCCGAATGAAGGCAAGAGACCCTTTATCTCAGAAGAGCTTTCCTCCTGCAGGAAAATGGAATTTCAATCCCTGCATTAACAACCTAGTAATATTTGAATTGCAAATGACTAGTGCACGTATCAGTTGCTTGACAATCTAGATATAAGAGACCGGAGCCATGGCTTGAAAGGACATTTGGCATGTATGATAAACCTATCACAGCTGTTACTATCATTCACTTTGCAGATTATTGTAAACAAACTTCAGCAACCCCAAAACATGCCATTCAAGGTGTTGCTGAAATTAGTTAACCTTTTGATTTAATTGCTTTTTGCACTTATGTTTGATTTATAAGCATCAAACCATGAAACCTGAAGCACTGCACTTGTCTTTGCTTAACTCTGTCTTTCCATAACACAGTCATTTGTGTCCCTTTAAAAATATAGCTGCGCGTTTCCTATTATCTCTGCATTGCTTACGATACCTCTTCTTCACAAAGAGCAAGTATCAGTTGTTTCAAGACATCTGTAATAGGCTGGTTTTCAGCTTTCCGATTTTCTAGTTTCTTCTCCAAAGCAGACACGTCAGATTTAGCACTCTAAATGGAGGTAACAGAAAGAATGTCAATTGCAAAAACACCCTTCCCCGAACAACTTGTCGGATCACTTTAATAAAAGACAGACAAAATAATCCTCTTCTTTCATACTCGAAGAAATTTTTTAATCAGTTAAGGTGCTTTTATCTGTTTAAATAGTACCTACTAATTGAAGACTTGAATGGGAATACAGTAAAAAAACCCCCAACATTAAGTTGTATATCTACAAAGGTCAACATTACTATTTCTCTCGCACTCAGTTCTTTGTGTTCAGGGAAGGAGGGAATAGAAGCCTGTTTCTTTTTCCATCTCCACTTTGCTCAGATCAGAAATGTAAAGCCTTGACACTCGACCATTAGAAGCAGTATGGATTTATATGGTTCCTGCCACTCAAGTGGATCACTGTAATTTACAAACTCACACCACTACTGTTAACTAACTAGAACTTTCAAAAAAATATCTACCAGACAGGGAAACTGAGGCATGAAACCTCGGCCAACTCCAAGGTCAAGCATCAGGTCTATGTGAAAATCTGGCTAGCCTTTACTCCTACTCTGGAAAGTAACCTCTGAACTTCAAATGGTAGATTTAAATAACGTTAATACACTTCCATGACCTGCAAGGCAGTGATTACACTTCATCTAAACGCCATATCCAAACGGTGTCATTACAGCAAGAACGAGCAGAGCTATCTGTGAATTTACTTACTTCTGGAATGTTGTCTGTAGACGGGGATTTTTTATGACACAGTAACCTTGCATCCTGAAATTCAGTAAGAAAAAAAATATCACTGATCTCCCCCAAAGTTCAATTTCTAAGTAAGCGTATCATACTAAAAAGGTTCAAGGTAATTATATAATAGCAAAGGAAAAAAACACTGCGTTCTGCAGCGTTATTTCACTGACTTGAAACAGCACTTATTAAATGTATCCCTTTCACATTAGAAATGAAACCAACTACAACAGTGAAAAATCACAGAAAGGTTAAAAGGCTAACATATAATCACTGCATGAAGATATTTATTTTCCAAAGGAGAATATATTCACAGATTTTTTTCGATTCAAAGTAATTGCTATAGAACCACAGACCTTAATTAATTCAGGAACTTGAGAGGAGTCCAGCAGTCTGCAAATGCCGCTGTAGTGGCTTGTAGGGATAACTATATTCTGTACCAAGAGGTGGGGAAAAAAATTATATGAGTTTTGAAACACAACCAAACTGAAATTTGTCTAACAGAAATTATCTCAGACGTAATTCAAGTCTCCAGCTCTTGCATGTCATTGAGAAGTGGTCTGGCTGTACTTAAAAGCAGCAATTTCAAACCTAATAGATACATGTCAGGCAGGACAGGCATTATGTAGCAAAAAATGAAATGGTACCATCTTCTTCAGCTGATGGAAGTATTGTCTCAAACGCTCCTCCTTGGCCTGTACCTCTGAGTCACTCATGCTGTCAATCAAGTGATAAAGAAAATAGCCAACAGCTTCTGTGGAAAAAAACAAGAGAAAGCATTCCACTAAAATTACCGAGACTGTCATGTTATCAAGATTAATTTATAAGAAATCATTTTGGTGTGAGATGTCACCCTGATGAGAGGCTCTGAAATGGCAACAATGATCACTGAGGCATAGAGATTATGTGGTTTGGGAGCACATATCTAACTGGTGAGTGAAAGGAATATTAATTATTTTCAGACCTAGTGACAGCTTTTCAGTACAGAATCTTACTTCAATCTATTTTTTCCACTACTGTGTGACAGAAGTGGTACTGCCCAAGGCCTTCCCCCCCTTTCCTGCCTGCCACCCCAAATAGTTGCCACAAATATTTTGTCATTGCTCAAAAGAAAAAACCAGATTTCTAACACTTTGCATATTTATTCTGTACATTTTACCCATTATATTCCATTACCGAGCTACATTAAGCATTGTAATATTAATATAACAGCATACAAAAATATTTTAACCATTCAAGCAAGTAACACTGAAGAAACTGCCTATTAGCCAATGAAAGTCAAGATGAACAGATTTCATCAAATTATGCTAAGTTTCTTATCTATGCAGTGCAAAAATATGGGGAGTCCTGTAGCTCTTCCCAGAACAAGAAGAGCATCAAGTATTGTCTTCTCTAAGGTTAGCTGTCCCCGTGTCTACTTGTCCCTCTGGCTCTGAAAGGCACGCGAACAACCAAACCTTTTTAAAAAAACCACATTAAACAAAAAAAGCATACTTATTTCAAGGGAGAAGATTTGGGATATTAAGAACTGTTTTGCCTCACAAAATCACTGTACTATTAAAGGTAAAAGTAGGTTGAAAAACTGGTTGTTGGGGTTTTTTTTTAAGTATTTAAGCACTGATACTATATTCCTTCTAAATCTCCATTTTGATCTATAAATTTAGAAAAATAAATCATTATCAGCAAGATTTGTTTATAATTCTAAAAAAAAGAAAAATCTCATGGATCTCACAGAATATGCTCTGATTATTTGAATCAGGATTTTACCCAACATGTTTTCAAATTTCACTTTCAAAAAGAAGCAATCAGTGTTTACTGTTGTAATCCCTCAAACCCATCATTACACAGAAGAACGGATTTGTGGATAAGTTACAATCACAGAAATTGAAACTCTACCAGTTGGTCCTGGAGGCGTCGGGCAATAACGTTCATCCTTGTACAACAGTTCTGTTATCTGGTAAGACAGAATAATCGTACATTGCAGCCAAAAGAAGCAAGCAAGGACAAACAGTATCTGAAATTGAATTCTCAAAATAATAAAGCATCTCTCTGTTAAGGTATTATTCTTTACCACATCATAGTCATTCCCTAAGAAACACAAAGCGGTTTTTTAGTAAATAATAGGGTTTTCTTGAAAAAATATTGCAAACAGAAATGCTTTCTGAGGTGAAGCATTAAGACAGAGAGCTCCAGTATTCTGTTTATATATCATTCTACATGAAGTTAGCTATCCTAAGACACTGCTTAAAGCGTGTCACTCCTGAAGATGCTACAATTACGTTCCAATTTACCGCAAGGCTGAAATTGTCCTAAAAAGCTTCTTATTTTTTATATCTGAAAGAAGCATGTACAAAAAAATAATAAAGGAACAACATTTATCATGCTCTGCTAGAATTAAGGTAGCTAGGACAGCTACTTGTAAATAAGCTGTTGTAAATAAGTGCACTTTTGAATGACAAAACATGCGTCCATAGAAATTAATTACATTCAACTACATTTAAGACTCCTTTGATCCATCATGCAAACCAAAGAAATATATAGATTTTACTTCCTCTGGAAAAAAAATCATTTACCCAAAAGCTCCCGCATCTTACCTACAAATACTTTAACTTAAACATCACTTTAGAAAATCATTTGACTGTTCTTAAGGAAATTAAATAATTTTTATTAATTAAATCTTCACCTGAAAACTGAAATTGTGTTTCAAGAATTTTTGTTTTATCTCCTACGACGCTAGAATGCAATCTCAAAGTCAGGAGATGCATTCTCGCTGTCAAAGTGCTGTGTTTTCAGTAATGACAAAAGAAAAGGAACCATCACCTTCAATTGTTGATGAAAATGGATAAATAAAGACAGAAAATACCAAATGTGCAACTGAATATTTATCTATTACTTTTCTACCAACAGCATGGACACTGTTCACAGTTAAACTCCAGCTTCTTTTCTGCCCTTTTCCCCTCATCTTCCTATGACAAATCAACACACACTGCAATAAAATCCAAGGAACGCATAACAGTTCTTTTGAATCAAATATCAGTGTATTAAAAGGGATGAATTACAGAAAAAAGTGTAATATTATTTCTATTTCTAGGTGTCTGTTTCTCAAGTTAGCATTTCTTATTTTAGAAGTTCGATGCATGCATTTACTCTTAAATTTAGTGAAGACAACAAAATTTATTTTTCTTCCATTGTGATGAAGAGCAGAATTAACTCTAAATATTACTTCACAGGCATATCGCTATTATTTCAGCTCTCTGTCCTTCAAAATTATTTTAATAATGGGACCAATAAGAGACCTCCTTTTTTCTTTCCCTGCTCTCCCTTTTTTTTAATGCAAAAAAGGAAGGAGAGAGGCAGCAGACAAAAACATCCCCTCACCAGAATCATCACATAACAGTAAGAGGTATTAAAATGCAAAAAAATCCTGCACTGATTTTATGCAGATCATTTATCAGTGACTTCCCAAATCTCAATTTCCATTTCATTCCAAGATTTCTTTGCGAAATCTAAAATGTACTTTTATTAATCAGCAGTTACAGTACTGAAGAATAACAATGAAAAGCACAGTGCATCCCTTCCCAAAATCTGAAACCACAACCAAAGGTCATCTGACAACATCTCCTTTATTCTAATGCTGTGCAAAATGCAATGACCAAGTTATATTGCAGTGTTTTCTTAATGTAGCTCCAATCTCCCCCATTGGCAAGATGATCAGTGTTTTCCCTTTGAGTTCATCCAGGTAATTTCTTTTATCTGGATTTGACTTCGATTCTTTAAGTCATAAAACAGAAACTTTAATAAACTGTGTCTGCCTTACTATTGCATTAGCACCAGTGTGAGGACAGGAAGAAAGTTGAGGGAGGGCAGGAAAGTGAATTAATGCCAGATGGCACAACCACGGCAGACTTTTTTCCAGATGCTACAACCACCTTCAGCCATAACCACATGGACCTAAAAACTGCAGTAGAATAAGCTAAATGACATGGTAACATCACACTTGATTTTTCACAATTTCACTTAACTGTCCAATCTGAAAACTCAGTTTGGTACACTTATCTGATCTGCCACTGACAGAAGTATTGCTCAAATGAATCAAGTCGACAATTTTCAGTCTCAGAATTCAGATTTACAATAATGCACCATAAACATGCAATGCCTAAAGAAGCTTGATTTTATTTACAGTTTAATCTCCACTTACCTTGCTCCATAGATGTACATCATCTGAGCTGAAGAGGGCAGCAAAGGATAACAAATTAGAAGCAAGAAAATGATTTTACTCTCGTAGCTTTCTTTAAAACAACAGAGAACATTAATGCTGAGGATCTTACTTAGATGAAATTAAAATACAATATTTGCCACATACTGTTTAAACTAATTTTATACAGAATAACTTTAGGACTTTTTACTATAATCAATATGGTCATAATTTCTGCTAAAAAACTTCAAATAATGCAACATTCCAAATAGATCAATTACAATTAGAAAGTGTTTTAGTTTTGGTCTTAGTTCAATTTTTTTTAACATATCCTAATTGTATTTTTTTGTTTTATATTTCTCTATTAGAATTTCAAGAAAATAAGCTTCACTCAAACAAGCTGCACTTCACATAGAAAACACTTGATACATAGAATTTAGTAGGGAAAAAAAAGTCTAACACTTCCGTGCATTAGACTTTTAATACACCAAGGTAACTACAGGCATCTATTAATGCATTTATATTATACAAAAAAAGAAAGTAATCAAATCTCCCAGGGTATAATGTTCATTATAGCGAGAGAAACACATATCATTTTAAGAAGCAGAAAACAAAACAGAATTTCTCCCCTCACAGATTGAAACAAAACTTGAGGAAGAACACCTCTCTGTACATCATGAGGTTACAACCAAAAATCATGTCAACTAGTTCACTGAAGTATAAAACTCCTGACATCTTAATGTAAACTGGCTGTCTCAAGCATTAAAACCCTGATGTTCTCCTGTAATTTGCAGAACTTCAAAATTCTCATTAGAAGCTGTAACTTTTCAACAACTATAAAACAGCATTAACACAGGCAAGGATAAGAGAACGAAAACTTATCGACACAATTTTATCTTCCCGCAATTCTCATTGGAGGAAAATAAGATAACAGATGCACAAAAGCTTGAACGCACTCAGAGAAGTTTAGGATTTTATTTCAGAAGGTCAAGCCTATGAAACATTTGTTCTTTCTGTGCAACTGCCACTTGTATTTGAAAATGAGTCAAGTGCAGGTCCACAGAGAGGGAAAAGAAAATGCCATCTGTGAGGTTAGTTAAGCTTTGTTGGGTGAACTCACTCCACCACTGACAGGCTGACAACGAACTGCAGATATCAAATGCATCAATTTCCTAAAGTACTTGACTCTGAAATAGTAATGGTACATCAGGCAAATAGAATGGGAATACTTTGAAGCAGTTACCAGAGAAGAGTAGCTTCAACAGAAATCCATAAACTAGTCTGCCAGAGACATTGTTCGTGTCCCTACCCTGTACTTTTGTACTCCAATCCTGAACTTTGTTCATTTGAACACTCAAGACCTGCATTTCACCATAAAATTTTGCTGTGGTCTTAACAAAACCTACAAAATATTCTTTCTTCTATCATACCCTTGAGTTTCATGCTTGGGCTGTTCTAGCCATTAAGTTTAAAACAGAAAAGGCAGTTTGAGCGGGTATGCTTTCAGAAATAATGTAAGGGTAAAATCTGAGTACAGACAACCTTGAACACAGTGTCTGGCAACAGGTAGCAAGAAAGGCAAAACAAAGGAGTAATATAAAACAGATAAACAAAACTTATGCCACACTTAAAACGTGGCATGGAAAGCTGAAGTAAAAAGCAAACAAACAAACAAACCATCACCACCCCGTCCCCCCAAAAAAACACATCAAAAGACCCCTAACCTTAATTTCCACCAGAATTCTGAGTTTTTAGCCTGGATGTCCAATAACTGCTGTAATCACAACAGCAGGAACTGTTTCCACTGTGAGGAGAGTAACTGTTTCACTTGAGCAGACTGTAATTTTTAGCAACTAGTTTGCTAGGAAGATTTAAAGATACTTTGAATTACAGTCTGCACACCTGCACACTTCCCCTGTGGCAGGGGTATTTCAGGCTAGCCTTGGTTGTTGGTGGTAAACATTGGCATGGTTTGCTTTCTAATTAAAGTCCTACTTCAGCTGGATATTTATCTATACTTACAGAGAGAAAATGTATTTAGAAAATCCCTTACTTTAATAAATACATCTGAATCAGATGATTCTGGGGCTGACTATTTAAAGGAATAGCAATATGCTCCTACTGAATCTAAAACATTATTTCACTAATCCCTTGGATGCCAAGGCCACTTAGGGCCTAGCTAACAAACCAAATTTTCACACTGGTTTGCTTTTTCTCATCCTTTTCCCATGATACAACAGGACCAGCTTATTAGACAGAATATGCAATTTATTAGGAAATTATTTTGATCATATTCACCTGTTATGTTCTACTAATATCCAACCCAAACACAATTCTAATTCACACTTATTACAGAATTCCAGGAAATAACAATCAGCCTTCAAACCCTCGTCCTGAGTAATATTAGGTGACTTCCCTTGTTCCCTGTGGTGTAGGCACGCTGAAAAACCCCTATCATTCCCAGTCCTAAACGTTTGACTGGGGCAAGCAGTGCATGATACAAGTGCTTGCTAATTCACATTTACTTGCATAAGCTTAAGACAACCTTGCAAATTCAACAAGGAATCTGTTCTTCCTTGCAGAACAGAACCATATGCCTGAATACAAAGCAAAGTAGGTCAGAGCCAGGTGTTACATGTGAGTGTTCAGGAGCCATACTAACCCAGAGGGCACAGAAAGTTACAGATGTAGCAGAATATGCCAGGCTCCTACTGGTATTTCATCTTCATCTTTACTGGTTAACAGTGATCATCTTTAGGGAAATTTTACACTACCATAGCCGTTTATAAAAAAAAAAAACAAAAAAAACAAAAAAAAAAAAAAAAAAAAAAAAAGAAAGAAAGAATCAAGATAAACCCCCAAATGTTTACTACCCCAAGACTATATACTGGCAAATAGCATGGAACAAAGAGTAATGAAACTCTTTTTCATCTGCTATATATAATGTTTCAAGTGTATGCTCACATATAGCAGAGGCAAGGAAAATGAGGAAAGCAGAGAGGAACAACAGTATCCCATACTAGATGTGGAATGCTACTTTTAAAACATGGAGCAGGGGCAAAAGACTGGACAGACTTGTGCTGAGCAAGACAGAAAAGAGAGGGAACTTCATTACATAGGGAAAAATAAAAGTATTTTTGTAACAAGCTTACCTTTTAAAACCCGAAGTGAGGCTGCTTCTAAACTGACGATAATCAACAGCAGGTGTGTTTTCTGAAGACACTGCAAACGAAAGCAATGTTCCTCAAGTCATTGTCAAAAAATCCGTGAACTGCAACAACTCAGCAGATCATGTAAACAGACCATCACTTGAAAAGCTATTTTGATAGTTTACTAAATGCTGACAAACATTTATAAATCAAGACTTAAAATATCACAGTGTTTGAAACAGTCCTGGTTTTATCAGCTCTAAATCCAATCCATTTCAAAAGCAATCAAATATTCAGAGTAAGACGTTCTCCCTCTACATCGCCTTTAATGTCAGTAGTTAATCAATTAGCTTTTTATATGAATTATAAATTGCATAAAGCATCTTTATCTGTAAGAAAGTACAAGACCAACTCCAAAAAGCAAAAGAAACCTCAAACAATACTAATCAAGAAAACTTGAGATATTAATATTAGTGCTGAAACAAAAAAAAATCCACTGAAAGCAAATGGTTTGCTAGTTGTTTCAGAACACCTACCTTGAAATAGGTTTTAAATTTTTGCAGTTTATTTTTTAAATAATAAAATAAAATAAAATTTTAAAAATCCAAGCAAAAATCAACAGCACAACACTTTCTTAACTGTTTGCTTCTGCTAGTATAAATTCCCTGACAAGAAAGAAAAAGTAGTTCCATCTAAAGCGTTAACCATTGAATTAAATTAAATCTAAGGGGAGAAAAAAAAAGATAAATATACAGTGCTATGTGTGTTATATACATTAATATTTGAACACAAAGGAAACTACAAAATCACTTAAAATCAGATGTCCCTGGGAGGTAATTTACAGTTATGCTTCATGTTGTCATCTTTACATATTTGTTGACTAAATATTCCACAGCATTCTACCCTCCTCCTGCAGAATTGCAATCTCTCACATTCCAGCACCACAGACCAGCAAAGAAAAAAATACAGTAGTGGGTGCATTTATGTCCTATATGAAGTTATCATCATCTCACTTCAGCTTCACAATGGAATTAACCACTGTAAAAACCTGACTGCACAGGGCCCTTTCAGCAAGGTCTGCGATATGGTAAGACAATAACCAAAATAAAAACACCAGCTCTAAAGGAACCTGGGAAGTCCAAGGCAAGAACATGCTAAGAGCACTTCCTTAGTCTAACTCCAGTTTTAAATGCTAGACCATTTCTTTGTGTTTGAAAATCTCAGCTGAAGTTGGTTTCAAGACACTCTCAATACAAATTCTCCTCCAGCAGTATATTAAACTTTTTGCTCATAAAAAGACGAGCAGAAAAGCATGTTAGTATGCTCAGCTGCTGCTGACAATCGGCAACCTGGTTTCCTTAGCAACAAACAAGTCTGAGAAAATCAAGAGGCTGACAATGAAGTGGAATGGAACGGCATGATAAAGGGAAAAAGCGGCTCTCATGTACACTGCCTTATGTGCCCAGATTCCTCAGCTGATGCTTCAGAGTTCTCATCTTGTCAGTAGCAAAAATCTATACATTATAAGGCATAAGGAGCTGAATCAATACACCTAGATAGCAGCCAGCATTAATAACCAACCTTTGCCTCCTCTGACTACACTGATGAGACAATCTCAAACTATTTTCCATACTGCATCTATCTTTCCCTCTTTGTAATACTGCAAAAAAGAGACAAGTCAAAAAGAAGAAAAAAAAAAATCAGCTGTTTAATATCTGTGCCTTATCATCACATAGGTGCTAATTAGATTTACTAGCATTCATTTCAGCTTGGTAAACTATTTACGGAGTAGCTTCCTTTAAAGCTCAAGTTCAAAGAAATTTGATATGTCTCCATGAATTATTAACCCTGGTCTTTGCAAACACTACAAAACATACCAGCATAAAATTTAAACTCACAGACAACGGCTAAATAATATACTATGTGATACTAACTTTGTGATAGTAAGACAGAATTCAGCTTACTCTATGTGTCTGTGTCATACTTTTGATATATACATTTACCATATACCGGGCATACATGTATTTGTGTCTTAGAACACATTAAACCAGCCTGCTTCAGTTCACCAGAATAGATGGAGGTATCTACACTTTCACAGAGAAAAAAACCCCACCAAACTATTTTACATTCCAGAAGAGATTTCACTGCTGTTAATAAACAGTCCTCCTTTGAAAAAATATTCAGGTTTTTTTTTTTTTTTAGGTACTCCATTTTTTAGGGTCAATGGTTGGGTTTATGCCTTCTTTTTTATAATAAAACCAAACAAAATACTGGCAGAATGTAAAGTGAATCTTGAGGATTCACTAACTGATAACTATCCAATACCAAAATCAAATCACTGATTACAACTACTCAGTTTTCTCATCTGCAACACAACAGCTTCCCAGAGTCATGGCATATAGACTACTTATTTCTGTATTTGTTAAATAAAACAGTTAATGACAACTGCAGCAAGCAACTGCTTAGGCTTTTCCCTGAGCCTTGGACAAATAAAACTGTTGTTTACCAAGAGATTTTTCTGTATCAGATTTAGCCCAAGTTTAGATATTTTATTAATATCCCAGTATACTAGGAATATAAAAACTAATTATTTAAATTTTGAAGAGCATCACATATTCCTACTTAAGCAAGCAAACTATCCCATCCCATACATTCAGTCAATGACACAAATTAACATTTGCAAGCATCAGAACAGTCTTTGGAGCAAACTCTTAAATGTGCTACAATTCAATGCCTAATTAACCAATCACATTTATACACTATTTCCATGACCAAGAGATCAGCAAAACACCCTCAGGTTAATGTCAGTGACCACCGGATCTTTAAAGCTGGTTCTTTCCTGGGTAGCTCTGTAGTACTTCAGAGCTGCATCGTTCCTTGCTTTTTGTAGTCACTGATGCTGCAAACAAAAGCAATCCCAGCACCAACCACCTCAGCCTTGTGAGAAACCAACTCTTGGCTTAAGCTAAGTACAAGAGCGTCACATTCCTGTCACAATCACGGTAATGCTGTTACTTGCAAATAACCTGTATGTAAATCTTATGGCTGAGTTGGATACTAAAGAACAATTAAACTACGATTTATGGTTCAGAACTGGTAGTTTCCATCTCACAAGTCATCACAGAAGACCTCACATGATAAGCATTTTGCCCAAGTTCCCCACATATGTTGAAACCTCGCATATTAATACTCTTAGCCTACAACCAATCCACATTATCACCAAGTACACAGCAACAAGCGACAGGAAAAGTACTCACTTATAGAAAGAACTCTGTCCAGTCTCCCCTGTAGCGCTTCACTTCTCAGCTCTGCTACATAGAGCCCAACACTTTCAAACAGGCAGCCGTTTTCCTAGAGAAAAAGCAATCAACCACGGAACTTCACACAGAGAAGACCCCTGATACTTCCCATCTTTAAACACTTCTTTCCCAAAGGTAGCTGTTGAGAACTTAGAAGGTGCTCTACAGAAATCTACGTGGCAGCCAAATAAGTTGCTACTGATGAAAAATTTTTTGTAGAGAAATCAACTGCAAAGAGACAAAGTTCTGAAAGGCAGAAAGATTGGGACAATTAAATTTGGTCTCCAATTCTCAATTCTTTAGTAAGTAAAAGAAACTGTTCACCAGAAACAACTGTAGTACTTCCAGTCCCCGGTAAAAAAAAAATAAAAAGGGCATTATTCATTCGTTTACTTTTCCAGTTCAGGAAACAAAAAGCTACTAGGTCTGGTGCAAAATACTTTGTTTAGCTCTGAAGAAGAAAAAGAAAAGCAGCAGGAAGAACACATGATAAACAAATCTTCACTGCAACAACTGTTTGAAAAATATTCTAAATATTCTGAACAGGCCTCACCATACCAGGTTTATACCTGGAGCACTACCGGGGTCTAAAGCCCTCACAGAGAACATAATATAAGAAGCCTTGTAATAGCCATTTTTACAAATATTACATGTAAACTCACCTTCAGCTGGGCATGGGCAGTTTCAGTATCAGCAAAGTTTTTAAAAACGTAGTCTGTATATGTTTCTGCATCAAGGTCCACCCCCAGTTTGTGCATCAATTTGAGGACCTCAAAGACACCTATTAAGGCAAAATTAATTAGGCTAAGAATTCAGAAAAATGAAAGTTGAGAATCAACGTGTAAAAATAAATGTTGCTTTACTAAAAAAGTAATTTGTCTCCTCAATTTCCCTCCTTGAAATTGCCAAGAAAAATCCTGCATTTCTAGTCTAGGTTTTAATAGAATTCTTAACTGTGAAACTTAAAACAGATGTACAAAAATTCATATTCTGTGCCATACTATAAAAACCAAAGTTCGGTTTGGAAGTTGATATTACACAAAATTCTTTTCTAACACAGCAAATATATCAGTCATGCTTGCAAAACATCTTATAGAGCTGTGTATCAAATTGTCCATATTATTGTTCATATAAAACAAATCTGCAATCTGATGCAAAGTACTCAAACTCAAGATATAAACACATTCTTAGTTTGTTCCTAGTATCCAACTCGGATCAGCGCTAGAGTTCAGGACTTTTCTCTGGGTCTGTTTAAAAGCAGTAACATGTTTGTATCAAATTGGTTGATTACTCAACAACACACCAGCTCCAAATTGGTAGTTCAAAAAAGCCTGGCGTCTCTCTAGCCCAGTGAAGCTACATGGTAACTTTTACAGAGTTCATGTGGTGTCACACAACTAGACTGTGTATCACTTCTGTAGCATTTGAAGACACCAGATACTAAACATTAACACTCCAGTAACTAGAGGGTAGTTTTAGAGTACAAGCCATTCTTTTTAATTGCTCACACTCTTCTGATTTGCAGAAACTTCTTACAGTAACCTTAGCTACCAGCCTCTGAACCCCTGTCAAAACCAATACAGGTATAATCATTTTTTGCTGGTGTAAAAATGATTTGTCAGTTGCTGCAGGACACCAGTACCAAATAGCATATGTTTTTTTCAACTCGCATTTCATACTTATTACTTTAAAAATGTCCAAAGTCCCTGTCTTTGCCCTGGAGTGCCACCTATGGAAAAGTGACACTTCCATGAATATTTTATGCAGTGCACTACGGTGCAAATAATCAAATGTGAATTCCCTTTGAGCACTTGAAAATACATGCAGGCAAGTCACACTAGATTAAAGTCGCATCATCTGTTCAAGTTTGCCTTAAACAAAACTCTGATTTTTGGACCAGAATCTGCAAAAAATATGAATAAAGAATTAATTACACTAAGTCTTTCTTCATACCTTTCAAATGTTGACAGCTAGTTTCTATTTCATGTTTTCAACATCCCAGAAAATATATTAAGCTCCCTTAGACTGAAACCTTTTCAAAAATAACTGTAAGAGTAACAAGTTTGAAGACTAAGAACTAGATCCCCTAGGAATAAGGTGTGGAGCACTCAGGAGGTTTGACCCCAAGCCTGTATGCAGAAGAGTGCAGAAAACAGGCTTGCCAAGCATCCCCACCCCCAGCAGACAGACTAGGGCTCACCTCCGGAGCAGGAAAGGGCAGGTGTGATCAACAGAACACGGGCACAACAGCAAGATGCAGATACCACAACCATATTGCACCACAGTAATTTTAGCACAGCCAAAGTAATCACAAGGTAAAAATGCAAATGTGTGGCAGCATTTTTTTTTTTTTTTAAGTGGCTGATGTACAATTTTTGGGGGGACGGAAGATTAATTAAACGCAAAAAGAGTCCTACATTTTTGAATACATTTTCTACCTCACCAAAAGCAGAAGTACTTTATAGCCAAATAAATATTTTCCACAATACTAAGCAATGAAACATTTCCATTTCAGTTAAAAAGATTTGAGCATTATGTACGTGGACTTTTATAAGTTCTTTGCTTCTCATACTGGAAAATGCACTGACCTCTTCTCTCTCTACCAACCAAAAACAGATTAAAAAAGAAAGTCACAAAACTACAGTCATGTTCATGCAGAACACTGGTCTCACAAACTTTTTTGAGAAGATCCCCCCAAATATACATGTATATTGATTTAGAATTTATTCACATGTACAGAACTGTACTGTTATATTGCGGGCATTATCAAACCTACATGAAAATAGAGAGCCAAAAATGATAAAATATTTATTTGCTAATAGCACACTCACAACCCAATGGATTGCCTTGCACATCCCACTCTGGAGACCACTGATCCAGAAGACTGGGCATGACTAAAACCCTCAGTAAAGTCTTATGGTCATCTCTCTGCTTGATCAAGAACAGGCTTTTTGAGATCTTAGACTGACATAGGTAAGTACACAGGAGCTGAGTGTACAAAATCAAATACTTGAGTAGAAAGAAGGTAGAAATAGGAAATAAAACAGAAGTCAAACAACTTCTTTTTATCAATACTGGAAACACCACTCAAGCACCACAATAGAACAGATTCCAACCTCAAATCAGTATATTGAAGAACAAATATATCAGAGATGAACTATGAGGTGGTCACAGCATTTATATGGTAGAGAAGCTTTTTAAAAACTGAAAAGTGAGGCCTGCATTTCAGTTTACCATTCATTTCCTAAGGATTTCACAGTTAAGTCATGCCTGTTCCCTACAGCAGTCCCATGAGAACAGAAGGAATTTCTTAAGGCAGTTATGTACAGCTCTACATGTGCAAGGAAGTTAAATTTGGCTTTAAGCAGTTTTCTGAGGAAACAAAAAAAAACCCCAAAAAACTCTTCAGTTCAAATGATGCCTCAAGTTTTAGCTTTCATATATTCAAGATTCTGTATTACACTGGTATATAATTCTGAACTTCATATAAAGTGTTAGCAAGTTCTCTTCACAGAGTAGTTAGACAAAACAATCCTTTTCCAGCCCAAGAACCAAGGACACTGCTGCAGCTTCAGGCCCAGAAAGTAAAAACAAGAGCGAATTTAGAAGAGCAATCTGGGAGGATGGGACTTCATAACCTGAAGCTGTAATTGGACAATTATCCCCAATATGTAAATGGACCAAAACTTACAAACATGTGAAAAGGTGTGACCCATCATCCATCTTGGGGGGAGCCTCAGCTGGGCTCTTCTACTGGCCAAGGTGTATCCTTTGAAAGCCTTCTAATAAATACCTACTTTATTCCTTTATCACTGTCTAGCCTCTGTTCTAGGTAGCCTCTCAAGGCATCACAAAAAGTACGGTCACATTCAGGAAAGCATAGTATTTAACTTATTTCTGCTGTGCTGGTAATTTCAGATCCACTCAGAATGTTCTTTGCCAGAAAAGTCTGTCTATAAAACAGGATTTCAAGCAGTGACTTTGGAAAATCACCACTCTTATTCCCCTCTGGGTCCAGACTCTTATTTTCCAAAGTAAAAACTTTCACATACCATTCACTAACCATGGGTTCTGCATGAAACAATAGTTTATACAAAAGCTCAACAACAGTATAACCCAAAAGCAAAGGACACACTTGTAAAAAGTGTTTTAAAAAAAATATGATCATTCAAAGAGCTACAAAATATTCAGGAATAAGCCTAAGTTGAATATTTCTGCTTATTTACACCGGCCTTCCTCATTTTAGTGCATAATCTAATATAAAATGACTCTCTGTGCCAGTAACAGATCCACTGCACATCGATCTTTTAAACCGTCCAAGCACCTTTCTTTCCTAAAAGCCTAATAAATACTAAGGAAATAAGTATTTATAAACTCATGTGACAGATGCACATAAGGGCAATGCCCCACCTGAAATTACTTGCCTGTGTAAAATGACTGAAAAGAACCGTTTCCTATTCCAGAGTGGTTAAGGTGTATTTAAAAATGGCCTTATGTAGTTTCACACCTCCTAGCCTCCACTTCACTGCTACTTTTCTTCCAAACATAATTCCGTAATACAGAAATGACAGACTTTTCTTTGATATCCAGTGTCAGATTTTGCCGAAATAAACATTAGAGATACATGTAATTAAACACTGCTATTTGTTATTTAATTGTTCGGGTCACACTCTATGTACTGATTCAGACATTTGTACACTGCAGTTTACAGTTGTGCAGTGTACACTCTACAACAAGCAGGTAGCTTGGTGTCTTATCTTATTCTGATTATTTAGTCTACATCCTATCATATTTTTAATAGTTTTTCCTCAAAGTTCTCTTCCATTACCAGCCTTGCGTATACCAAGACACAAAACTACACATTATGCTGGGCATCACTACTTTTTTGAGAGATTAAGTACTTTACTTTTGGTATGAGATGTGACACTGTGTCTATACTTCTGTTCACATTACTTTTTGCTCCTAGAAAGCACCATCCTATTCATTTACTACCTGCTATCACCCTTAGGTTCTCATTCCAGCATGACTGTTTGCCCTGTTATTTCTATAAAACAATTCCAGGGTGGATGAGGTTTATTCCCCCCATTTACCTTTCTTCAAGTGTATCGGCTGTATTTTTAGATAATGGAACTAATTTATTCATTTTTTTTATTATTAACTCAGAAAAATTTGAATGCAAGCTTCCATAAGGGAAGAAGACAACTTGTCTGACTAATTCAGCAAGAATAGCTACACTGGTTCTTCATTATAGAAGCAACAGAGCATGTATCCTCTTACCTAATATATTTCAAGAATTGCAAAACCTGTGTAGGTATGGACAGTGTAGGTATGGTTCCACCTGACAATATAAACTCGGATACAGAAATGAGGACCAGGCTACAGAAATGAGTTTTCAAATTCACAGCATTATCTTACAGCTATACAGAAGCATGCGCATGCAATGCCTCTGCAGACAGAGAAACAAAGACTCTACGGAAAATGGTTAAAAATACTGGAATTGAGGGATCCTTCATCTGTTCTCTCTTCTCAATTTTCTTACATGACTTCTAGCAGAAACTGCAGTTGCCAAAAGCACAGTTCATTTCTACAGTAGGGAGTCCAAATTAAGGCAACTTCTGATCCTGACAAAGACCAAAAGAAGTATCAAACCCTAAGTTTCTCCTGACACTCAAATACTACTTTAATTTTGGGAACCAAGTCTAAATCTAAAAATACTTCCAACATCTCTCAGAATTGTGTTAGTGAGGTGAAATTTTTCACAGAGTAAAAGAAAGCAGCTTTTTTCAGTATGCAGCATCCACACAGGGAAGTATGACACTGATTTCCATTTAACTTATTTTTGGAAACACTGTGTTTCGACTAAGTCACAAAGTACCCCACTAAAACAACATTGCCAGACTTTTAAAATATTACAGAACTTTCAAGGATTTGAAAACTTGGGAGAAGATAAACTTGGGCAGTAGTCTGGCAGGAACAGAGCCTAAGGAGTTAATAAAAACTGAATATTGTTTTCACAAAGGCTTTTTGAAAAAGACTTGAGACATTTTTATAGCCAGAAACAATTAGGGAATACTTGTTTCAGCATTTCTTCCAAACCGGAATGTGACTGTATATTTAAGATAAAATTGCGATATGGAAGAGTCTGCTAAAAGCACTTTTTTTTTGTTTGTGCATTTTGTTTGTCACCCAGTGTCACACTAACAACTCTGCATCTCATTCTAAAGCACATTATACTGTGAGATAAGATGAAAAAGACAGTTTTTTGTTTCCCCAAGGGGGAAGTACTTCTGTTAAAAGCATCTTTTTACAATACCATTCTTTCTGAATTACCAATAACGCAAACCAAAGAATTAGATACTGTACTCTAAAATTTAATATTTGTTCAATTCTTATTCATATCCTGTAGACATCCCCATGTGTAACAGGGGAAAGTATGCTAAATGCTTAAACCTACTTAAGAATCCCAAAGATTGAGCATTTTTGTCCTTCAATCAGTATGCTGTCAGGTCAGGCTCACACATTCAGCAATGGAAGTTCTCCTGCAGTTTTTATGATTGTAACAAAACTCACGTTTGGTTCATCAGGCAAATAATAAGAAGCTGGCTTGAATAAAGGACTGGGTTTGCAGTCCAAGAGAGCTATAATAACATAACCTTACTTTTAAATTCTTCACTTGGATTGCAGTTTCTGCAAGAGTAAACTGTAAATTGTAATGAGCAGCATAAAGAACGCTGGAATGCAGAAAGAATGTGAAGAGTTAAAAAGACAGCTGAACACTCACATCTTTCCATGTCAAGTGAGACTCAAAATTTGTAGAACTGTATCATAATCAAGTAAAAAAGGAGGTTTTAAAAAAGCCTTTCTGAAGGAAAAATTGTTTGAGACGGGGACAGACATACAGCAAGGGCTTCGTTTAATTTCTGAAGAATCTCACAGCGTAAGATTTGTTCCCTAGGTCTGCAATAATGCCACAGGAGCATTTATCAGACAACTCACCTTTAAGATTTTTCTCTTTCTCATATGCAACCAGCAGTGGCCAGCAATAGTGAGGTCTGAGCGGCAAGCCTTCTTCCTTCATCATCTTCATCACATCCATGGCCAAGGCTGAAAACATTCACAAAGTGATTAAACAGTGACCAAGCACTCCAAAGAGCACAGGTAAAATAACTAAACAAGTAGAGTACCCGATCTGTTGGCCTCCAAAGCACAACGCAAGACAAATGGTAACGGCGCCGAGTGCATCTTCGCTTCTTTTAACTCCTTACAGAATTGCTTCAGCTTGCTCAAAGGCTGCAAACAATTTCAAAAATTAATTTAATTTAATTCTCAAGTTGTTAAGAATGTCAGATTCTTCTAATGTTTAGAAAATGGGTATTACACAAGCCAAACAGAATTCCTTTGTGAATTTCAATTTACTATTCAAGTTAGTACAAAATAATAAAAATCTTCTTTTCCTCTTGAAGAACGGTGCAACAGCTCACCATTTTCCATCTTCACAGTCGCATTAAACTAAATAAATAAGCTGTTGTTACTAGATTAAGGAAAAAAGTATTACTATTGTGCTTACCAGATTTCTATTTACACAATGCTGCAAGAAGAAGCTACCTTGGTCCGTATTTTCACGTGATAAGTGACTTAAAGACTTCAACATGCTGAAGCTGATATCTTCAAAGCCGTGAGTTACCAGAGTCAAACACAGGTTCATTACATCTAGCAATTGAAAAACAGAAAACAACAATATTAATAGAGAGCACACAACTTTTTCACCTTAAGCTACTAAAAATATTGAAAGCTAGGAAAGTAAATGTTTTACAAGTACCATTAATCAGTTTCACAAGCCAAATTTGAGACTACCTTTTCCAGAATTATTTATATTTATCAATGAAATTCACTTTTCCCAGAAGAAGACAAGGCCAAAAAGTACAAAAGTATCACCACTGCAGCATGACAGAAGGGTAAGGAAAAGAGGAACATTTTTAGACATAACAAAAAGGGAAGAAAATGGATGAAGTATAATTATCAGTAATCAATCAGATTAAAAATACTGAGATCCAGAAGTGACTTTAAAGGTATGTAAAAAAAAAACTTTAAAGGGAAGTAATGAAATAATATTCAGTGCTTAATATCCCTTTTTTATGGCAGTCCTGAAGAGTTATCACAACAGGAATCTTAACAGTGGTATTTGAAGAAAAACACATGCTGTTTTCTTATAAAAGATTAATGTATTTCAGAAATTAACAAAAATTATAGATTAATTTTTGTATGCAAATTATTAAGCTGTTTCTTATTTAGATTTTATAAAACACAATCTAAAACACAAAACCAAAAATTAATCCATAAACTAATGGCAAAAACATTCCTTTCCCTCAGTATTCAAGACAAAAATACAAAAATTACCTATTTTTGGAGAAAAATTAAAAACAACAACAAAAACAAAACCAAAACAAACAAACAAAAAAAAAGGAAAAAAATGTTCTCTCTCTACTCTGCTGTAGGAACATACCTGGAATTAATTCCCTTTCAAATCTTATGCGTCCTCTAATATCCTCGATGAGCTGTGGAAAGCCAGCTTTGGCAAGGCTAAAAATCACCTGCATCAAAATCCTGTCCATAAGGTACCCTTCAGTCTTCTCAACCTCCTCTAGAGTCTGTAAAACCAAAATAAATTCAACTTGAATCAACTCCAAAGTGACTCAGAATACTTTTTAAATCAAAACAAACACAAAAACCTGGGCTTTTTTCTTTTTTAAAATCCAGATTTAGATAATGGAACATGATAGAAAAAATACACAAGAAGTATTAAGAGGGATTCAAACCCCTTTAGACTCTAAAAAGAAAAAGGGACACCTAAAATGGATATTATAACATGTAGTTTCTTTCTAATATCTAATAATATATGGTAACACCAGAGGTGAGATGACTTTCAAAAGAAATTCCTTTGTAAAGGGAAGAATGACTAATCATACATTTTGTCACTGCTTGGAACAATGTTGGTTGATGACTATTTGTTTAAGTCGCAGAAAAAAATTGTATTTCCACTACCCTCATCCTTGATTTGGTCTTCTACATCTGATTAAACTCCTGATACATCTCAGGAAAATTGGTTTGATCTTTTCCCATTGCTTTGTGAGTATTTCTTTGATTTAAAAAAATAAAGTAAGAGAGAATACTCAAATAATTCAGCTACACAAAGGGTTGTAAGAAAGCCTCATCTTACAAATACCTAAGTTGTTCATACGAATTCTCAGGGAAAAAAAAAATCATTTTTACTGGAATGATCCTGTGGTTTCAATGGCCAAAGGATGGCTCAATAGGAGCAGAATAACCAAGGTTTATTTTTTATTTACATAAATGAATATATAGATTTCCCATACACACTGTCTTTAAAAAAAACCCTAAATTATTAAATCGCTCACTGACAAATCTATCTTCCCAGATGGAAATGCCACTATCAAAAGACAAGTATTTTTCAGAAATTATGACATTACTTTCAGCTAACCAGCTATTCAATTGCAATAAAAAAAATTTTGTTAATTACTTCGAAGTAGGACAAAACCAATTATAAAATTCTTTCTTATTCCTCCTGCCCGGACAGAAAGCATTCCAAAGTTATACTGAACAAAAGATCAAACAAGTTGTATTTAAATTCAAATTTGCAGTACCTTTTTGATGCTATCAGCATCACCCTTTTCAGCATACACATTCAGCAGTGATAAATAGGTGTCTGGACCTGGTTCAACACCAGCCATCCTCATCACTGAAAGGATGTTTTCAGCACTCTTCATATCTCTAAAAGAATTCAAAGCAAGACCCTCAGTAGATTTAATCATAATGATGTTTATTGCGACTTCTGCATTTCCTCACTGAATTAATTAGAATTGGAAACAAAGACTGCAACAAGCTTAGAGAAACTTATTTCAACTAAGCAAATCCTGAAAAGTGAAAGTGCAAATCTTTTTAATAATTGTATTGCTTAAAATACTCTTTCAACTTTAGCAGATGATAAAGTTCAGAACTAAGTGCAGCTAATTTCTTCTTAAACACTACAAAAGTACAGTAATTTATCTTGAAATACAAGATTTTCAGACACAAGAAAAGAATCTACTTCCTTTGTTAAATAGCTTTTTTGCTTCATAATATAGAGACAGTCTTCTACACATTATTATTCAAAACCATCACACTATTCTGCAGCATGTAATTTTTTCTGAACAGTATCACTTTATATTTTAGTAAAGCTAACAGTAAACAAAAGGAATAAAAGATATTAAACATTACCCTGATCTTGCATGTCCTTTCACAAGGCTACTGAATACTGCCTCAGTGATGGGGAGATCTTTGCTCTTCATAAATCCAAGAATCTTACTGCAAAATATAAAACAATTCTATTTGCCACTTTGGAATGTGTAGACACTAAGGTGGGGCTGAGTTTTTTATTTTAATCTTCCTTTCACATATTTCTTATGCCCCTCAATCACACAGTTACAGCTTAACCTGGCTAAAATTGTTAGAGAGATACCCAGCAAGCCCCGTGTAACAATAAAAATAACCAGCATTATTACTATTTGCTCCTTAGCCCACTTTATTCTCAAATGCCTTTCCCAGTAGCCATTTTCTTACAAAGGCTGTAAGCCTTCATAACCTCACACTTCTTCATGATGGCTCTAGAAATGACAAAAACGAGTGATTTTCTGAGCAATGTGAGCGCAACTTGATTTGAACACACTGGTCTATCACTTATTTTTATTTCATTTGTGTTGGTTTCAGCAGTCTCAAAGAAACTGCTCTTCACTGCTTGGTTAAAATATGCTTATATAAAACCCTTCTTTGCTTTGCTCAATTTCTATGAATTCCACAGAAATTAGTTTTAACATCAGTGATAGGGAATATGAGAAATGGATTTTGTGGAAATCCCTTTAAACACAAATGCAAAAGAATACCTTGCTCCTTCAATGTCACCCTCATTGCAATAAGCAGCAATCAACCTTTGGTATGTAACCTACAGAAAACAAAAAGGGGAAGTTAATGATTTCCATTCAATAAATGGAGACTACTATTAAGAATGAAGAGCCTGTAAAAGGGTACCTACTCGATTGGGCTGCACATTAGCTGCCTCCATCCTGGCCAAGAACTCTGTCGGAGAAAACTTGTGCTCATTCTGAAGGTAGACTTTAAGCAAAGCATTGTAATGGCTTGTATCATACACAGCACCTGAGGAAATATTTCAACCACAGTCAATGTAGATTTTCTAAATTCAACATAGTTTCATAGCTTTCTCAGGTAATTAATTTCATGTCAATTTTACTCTGTATGAACTTAGGAGGCAGCTCCTTTTTCCTCACCTTTGAATCAGACATTTATTTAACAGGGTTTATAAAAGGCTAAAACATAAAAAGAGCACAGTAACAGCAATGCTCATGTGCCTGCTATTCTACAGTCTCTGCAGCTGTATTTATTTTACTGCTTCAGCACTGTTGCTATCAAAAAAGCATTCACCTATGCATTATCTATACATAAATGCCTCATATTAAAAATATCATCTGATAAAATAGCTGGTAGCACTAGGAATACTCAGCCCACCAGATATAAAGGTAACATCTAACAGAAAAGTAAATTCAAATGAAAATCAAGCAAAAGCCCAATTTAAGCATCTTAAAAATCTTAATCTTTGGATTTTAGAATTTGAGATTAACACCCCTAGATGTCACTATAAGCCCCAGAATCAGAAACAGGTCTCTCACCTGAATAATAAAATCCACTGTTCATTCAGCAGTAAGCACAGCCTGTTACAACCTAACATTTAAACACCACTAAAATACGCTGTCTCTCATTCCAAAGAGAGTAGCTAAAGCACAGAGCTGTTCTTGCACACACAACGTACCAAGTTCTTTCATCTTGTCCCATATCATATGGGCCAGTTCTGTTCTTTCAGGTGACAATACCTCTGGTAAGACAGCACCACAACTTTGTAACAAAAGCAAGGTATGGTTACTCCCTGGACACCCTGCAAAGGGAACAAAAACACAAATTTCTTCATAAATAATTATGCATTCAATATTAGAAAGAAGATTTGAGACTGACCTACTGAAATATTTAACAGAATTTTTTCCAAGACTGAAGACTTCAAATGAACAGAATACCCAAATGATTAAACAATGGCCTACTGTGCATTACCCTAAGAAGATTCAAGATGAAACATGCCATTTAGTACAATAATGAGCTTAGATGAGCAGAAATTGTTAGAAGACAAAATTCCTAAACTTAGATTATCTAATACTTTCAACTTCCCAACTCAAGATCCTGACATCATCTCATCCTAACAGGGAACCTTCTGGTAAGTTTCTAAAAGGTCAAAATACTTTATACCAATTCAATACAATTCCACAACTGGTAGTCAGAGACATTTCCACATGTAGACTTCGGTTTCCAGTTCTTCCCATGCTTAATACATAACAAATGAGAAAATTTACATCTAGAGAATACTAAAAGAAACTGAAAGATTATCTGCCTTTTCTGACTTCTGTACTAGTCACAATGTCAAGAAAGTTAACTATAAACTCATCTTTCTTGCACTTCACTACTATTCCTGAGGCAAAGGCAGAACTGCAGAATCTATCACAAATGACCCAGTCAGCTGAAGAAAAGTTTTTTTTCTATCCCATCTTTAGATGCAAACCCAGCAATTTCAAATAAAAATGAGAGTTTCTTTAGAAAGCAGCATGCTTTCAACTGTGACCATCAATTCAAAACTGACCAGCTTTTAAATCTCTGCACACAATTACTACATGCAAAGAAAATGCCAACACATCTTCAGTTTCATAATGCCAGTTCTGCAACTACTAGTAACCTAGTACCTTGAAAGGGAAAAGAAAATCAAAAACTTCTGGCAGTGTGAGCATGGAGAGATGCACAACAAAATCTACTTCAAACACCTTTTTCAGGTATTTTTTTGTGTTGTAATTAAAAATGGAAAAACAATACAAAGAAGCAGAAATCAACACTAACTTTCCACACTTTTGCTAAACTAGTTGTATTATTAATTAATAAACAAGGACTAAATTTTTCACGTGGTACTATTTGCCATTTCTTCTAATAGCACCTTAGCTTAAACATCTGTGAGGTTCTACGCTTTTAAATACAATTACAAAGCCAAAGGAATACCCCAAAAGCAATTAAGATTTTTGTTAGTATGACTTAGAAAGTGTGGAATTAGTCAAGGTTCATGAAGAACTACTTGAAGAGAGGTTCAGAGAGACAAAATTCTTGCCAACCCACATTCGCGAATTAAGAGATTTACACCGAAAAAACAACAAAGCAGTCAGAATCAGAACAGATGTCCCAAGCAAAAAAGAAAAAACTAAATTCAACAGAAAGAGCATGAATTGAAGGTTCAGCCTTTAAACAGTAAAATACAAAACTTTTAAAACCACAGTGCCAGCTGGACAAGGCATTACAGTCCAGAGCAATACATAGCAAAGTTTAAAACTTAAGCAAACCAATACATGCTGCCATTGATAAATACTGGCAGTGGTACGGAACAAGTATATTCTTTTTTTTATTCTCCACTGACTCATCCTAACTGGTACCAGACCTCATCAACTGTGGCAGCTGGTTTGCAAAATACTAATGCAGTTGCATGTTTTAGCTAAAGAGGTACTGAATTTGCCAGAATGGACAATGCCTCAGCTATTTGGTTTTATTTTATTCCAAAAAAAAAAAAAAATATATATATATATATATATATATATATATATATATATATATATATATATATATATAAAAAGCTTTCTTGTCATGAACAACCACAGCTACTGGGGAATATGAAAACTTGTGGATCACCTCCACATTTCCCTGTTGTAGTTCCATTTTAAAACAAATAACATCTTAAGGGCAGCATGGTTCATTACAGACACTTTAAAAATACACTGTGCAAAGGAGAAAGGTATGATCCCCGCTCAGAGAGCACAATACAGTTACATGAGGAAAGTGCATTGCCAGATGAAAAATCAACAAGAAGCAAAGCAATATCACATACCTTAAAGTACACTTTCCTAAGACTTATAAATTCTTAAAGACAAAAATAAAAAAACTTGAAAAAGCTAGCATGAGCCTTCAAAGCAAAATAATATCTCTAAAGCAATACAGATCAGAACACTCAATTCATTTCCTTGGCTTGATGAATTAATTTCCTTGGTTAAACGGCAGCCTGAAATTTAGCTTTGTTTTGATTTAACTGGAAGCAACTTACCTGCTTTGCTTATATCCTGGAAGATTTTTAGCAGAAGAGTCTTAGGGACACGGCCAGTTTTTCTGACAGAGTTATCCACTTTATTCAATGCCCAGTCAAACTGCCACGCTGGTCTGGTTCGAACTTCTGAAACTGGTTCTTCTTTAACATTTCCTTCCTCTTGAGGTGCAAGTGTGAGGAACCTTACTTGGTTCATAATGTTGCTGCTTGAACAGAAAGAAACAAACAAAAAGATTACAATTCTGTGAGTCATTTTGCATCGGCACTAGTCACATAATGTCAGAAAGATAATGCGCAAGAATTCTTGCTGATGAACAGTCTCAAAAACATTCCATGTTAAAATAAACAAATATAAGTAATTTGTTTGAGTGTCTTTCTAGTTAAGAAGTCAGTCATACATTTTCTCACAGAGACACGTTTCTCTGAGATTTTCATCTCATGAATTAAATGGTTCAAATAATATTCCCATAAAAATAAAAAGTTTTAAGTCATCCAAGTGCTATTTAAGTCTACTGTCCCATTACAGCTACTCACTAAATCTCTCACAAGGTTTTGAAAAATCTCAAGAACAGTCACAGACAGATCTTCCAGAACACAATAAATCAGGGCAGTAAATCATACCCTCCTTGGCAATTAAAATGCACAAAAACTAACATACAGGTTGGTAGGTTAGATAACAATGGCCTATACACCAGCAGGATCATTCCACATTTTACAGAACTGACAATAACCAGCATGAAGCATCCACCCATTCTGCCATGTAAACCATACACCAACAGCAGATTTGTTTAAATATTTATTTTCTCAAAATAAAACATGACAACATGGACCATAATGAGAAAGTGATCTTATTTCCAGCAAAGCAATAAAAAAAAAAAGCTTGCCTTTTTTTTTAAGAACAAGTTGATATACATTAGTATAAAAAAAAAATAGAATATGCGTCACACCAAGGTTATGAACAGCCTGAACAGATGAAATTATCATTACACACAAGCATTTCAGGACTTCTGCTCTCAATTGTGCTTACAACTGCATAAAATAAACCAGATGATCCTCCTCCAGAATCCTATACAAAAAAAGTAGTATTTGCTGGGTGGCAAAAATAAGATTCAGCATCTTCTGAAATTGCCCTCCCTCATTTCTGGCTCTCAGACAACTCTTCAGCTAGTTTTCGTAAGCTTTCTAGACTAGTCTAAAAAAAAAAACAACCCCAAGTTTGCACTCCCTGCTGTTATAGGTGCTCCAGGAGTCCTACAGAGTAATGGCTCCACGTTTTGTGAACTGGCAGCCTAAAAGCCCGGAGTGCTGAGATTCTCTACAGAACGATTTCCTGCCCCTGACGCTTTTTCACAGGTCTATCTGCTGGATGGCTTCTCACCAACCACTCATAGTTCAAGGCCAAGGAGAGAAGTCCAGTGGAGGAGAAAAGCTTGCTGGTGGCAATTCCGTGTTTCAGCTTGTTTTAGCAAGCTGCCAAACGGCAGAAAAATCATCACTGGGTTACAAAATACAGACTGGTGGTTCACATTCTGGTTGTCTCTTGTGAGAAGAAAGTAGCTCAAAAGACTAACTTTTTGCTTGCTGTTTGAAAGCTTGATTTGGTAACTCAGCAGGCCATAAATTCTATAAGTAGCCTGAAGCAGAATCTCTTTCCTAATGGAGCCATGACAACAGTTTAATAGATGATATCTGATTTTTTAAAAAAATCCTTCAATAATGAAGAACACCACTATTATTTGGCATTACCTTTCTCAAGAACGCAATTTTTACATTGCCCTGTTGTCTAAAGTTTCCTCCTGAAGAACATTCCAGAGCCCAGCTATCCGCATGGTATTTCAGACATGAAAGGATAGGGAAGTAAGACTGACAAAAAAGGACAGATCCCCTCCTTCAGTCTCAGTTCCACTTCCTGATAAGTCCAAGTTCCCACCAATTTCTTTGGGCTAGCTCTCATTTTATTCAGATCCCTTTGTGAGTTTATTTCACTCACTAAAAGAGCACAACACAAATTTATCCAATTCTACAAAAAAGTATAATTACTGTTCCATCAGGTTAGAGTGGAAACAGCTCACAGTGTCCACAGCCACTGGAATTAACCACGAATAAAAAGAAATTGAGAAAGAAAAGGTACTTAAAATCAGAAAAACGAGAAATAAATATGAACAAAAAAGGAAGAAAGCTCTGAAACACTATTTTTCATGGTAAGCACCTAGTCACACTAACATCAAACTTTTTTGTTGCTACTAGTAATGCCACATCTCACTACAAGTACTCCCATGGGGTCCTTTTCCCCAGTTCTTTCCCTCCTTTTCCTCTTTTCAATCTATTGCTGCCTACAACCAGACACGGGGTACTTCTGGAAAACAGCAGTCATTAGACTAATTAGCATAAAATCTAGTAGCACAAGGTAAGAATAACAATAAGATACTAAATTTTAACTCCTCCAGAATTTAACAAACAAGTGAGATGCCTAGAACTTAAATAACTCCTCAGTAACGCATAAATAGCAATCCTCAAGCCAGTGGACAGCTAGAAGAATAAAACTGTAATGACTGCAGGTTCTTTTCCTTAAAGATATAAATAAAAAAAGAAAATGGTATCATCCACTCTTATATATCCATTAAAAGAGCTACTTGAATGCTTTTCAGAATACTTCCAGAAAGGTTAGAAAAATTCGCTGGAAGCTGCAGCAACACAGGGCTGTATTTGTACCAGAGCAAATTATACTTTAATTTCCATTAACAATTAAAGCACAAGTGGACAAAACTCTTGTGCTTCAGATTAAATTGAAATGCCTTTCTCTATAAAAACCTGCTAATGCTTTATAGTATTTTTTCAAATAATTGAACAGTATCTTATGACATATAGCACACTTCTAACCATAAACAAACTGGTACCTAAAGTTCTTTAGTCCTGCACTGTTTTAAGAAAGCCATCTTTGTAAGATTCTCTACATCTCAGAAGTCAAAAATATTTTAAAGTACTTGCACGGCGCCATCAGACGAAACATAAAGATAAAAACAGTATGTGCATGCTCAACATAAGCTGGTTAACAGCACAAGAAGACTCTTAAGTTTCATTTGCTACTAAACTCTCCTGCTTAGCATTTAGCACCATACTATTTATAACATAAGTTTAGACTATTTTAGTGTGTCAACTGCACGCTGTAAAACATTATACACTTACATGAAAGCGTTATTTTTATACAGTAACTTTGTCTTCTGAAAAATCAGCAGAATTGGGCATTTCTATTTACAATATCCCTCCAATAATACCAAATATGGTAACGGTGCTTCTGTTAATTTGAACTAATTAAAGACATTTTAAGGAATGCCAATATGGGAGTCCAAGTTTCATATTAAGACAGGTGAAAACAGTATGAGATTATAAAACAACCTGAGGAACTCAAACTTTCACTGGCATCCACCTAAACTATCATCATCAATCTGAAATAATGTTTGGTGTAAGATCCAGGTGTACCTCACCATATGTAGGCCTTCAGCATTTGAACAAATTACACTTTTAGCACTATCTAAGGTGCTGTGTAATATTAAGTAGATCCCATAACAAGAATCTGTTAAAAATAACTGTGGCTTCAAAAGCTGGCTGAAGCTGCAACATCTGCTGTTTTGAATCTGGTATGTAGCACTACCAATCAACTAAGAACTCAAAACTAAAAAAAAAAAAAAACAAACCCTCACTATTTCATAAGATGAAAGACTGAGTAGACCAGAAAGTCAGCTTCCAAAAAAGACACAAACTTAACAAATTAAGGGATACAGCATTAGATTTGATTTCAGGTGACCAGGCGAAGGGCAGAACATAGCAGACATAGTGAAAGTTTATACTAATAGCACAACCTCACTATGTAACACAAAAAGAACCTAAATGAGGCAGTTATCCATGCATTAGGAATCTTAAATTTTCAGAAGTTGAAAAACAACACACAATTAACACGGAAAAAAGCAAGGATAAAAATCAAGAAGGCCATATTAACCGTTTCAGTCAGGAAGTGACCTACAAAGGCAGCAAGAAAGCTTGTCAAACTTACTAAAGATGATTTTAGAAAATACTTCTTCACAGGGAAAAAATGACAGCTCATACACTGTTTGACTTTCAAGAAATGTTAATTGCAACCATCCTCTGTAAATTTTAACTATCACTACTAATTTTAACAAGGAAATGGGGGTGTAGATGAGAATACGGAAGAATGACTCAATTTCTGAAAACATTAAGATATACTGAAGGCAAATTACTGGATCTTACTAAAAATCCAGTCCTTCGGATTTACTCCGAAAACCCCATGAAAGCTGTGGGAAAACCACAAGCCTAATAAAAAAATACAGATTGACATACAGGCTGTTGGCACCACTTCACCTGACAGCCTGCAAAACAAGGAGATACAATGTGCTTCTAGTTGCAAAATATGGGTGCAGTACTTGTGTAAACAAAAATTTTAAATATGTGTACAAAATTAAAATGAAGTTCATTGTAGAACTGGGAATATTGTGGGGGAGCGTAAGTGAAGCCATCTCCTGACCCAACTAGGAAATAAATGATCCATGTGCAGTAACAGCACGTAACTGGCACAATCTATGTGCAATAACAGCTTCAATACAGACCACAAGAAGTTGTACATTTTGGACAAAACACAAATGCAGAAATTTAGGATGGGGTACAACTGGCTAAGCAGAGCAGGCCAGAGGGTATGGAAAATGAGGCACTGCTAAGCATGAAACATCACACAGCAAAAAATCTCAATTCCTAAAAACAAGGACATAGTTAAAATACAGATAATGATCTCTTCATCGTGGTGTGTTTATTAAGGAAAAAAAAAAAGACCCAAAGGACTCATCTATCCCACTCTCCAAACACAGAAGCAACTGAACCTAAACCATCAGGAATGACACAACCAATAGTAATGGTTGTAACATTAATTGTAACAAAATATTTGAACATAATACTTCAGTCAACCTTTCTCATTTGGAAGCTTCTAAAGTGAGATTAGGAGGGGGGAAAAGACCTATCATGCATGACCTTGATATTTCTGATCCTGCCTCATACTAGATGCTTGACTACACATTTTCATGATGTAATATTTTTTGATTATTTTAATTAACTTTTTTCAGACTTAAATGCTATGCTACACAACCAAACACATACTTCCCCAAGAGCTGCAATAAGTGCCAAGTATTTATTTTCATCAATTACCTTCAGGTAGCATTTTAAGATTTTTTTTCTATGTGAAACACTTTATTTGCAAGCACGTAAAGCTGCACAGTAAAATTCAGATCTATTTGAATGAGCAATCTGGTTCTTCCCCAAAACGTGTAATTTCTCTCTACTATGCTTCAGAACTGGGAGAAGCTCAAAAGGATGCATTGATCCCTATGAAGTCGTCTCTTTCCAGCTCCCACAATCACAAGATTAGAAGGAGCCTCCAGATATTGGAGTCTTTACACCATTTTCAGTTTGTCTCTACAACTGCAGACATCGCCAACAGAGGAAAGGTTACCTGTGCATTTGTAATCCCAAAATAAGTGGTAACTCCACCTCCAGTTCAGCTTACAACATTGGGAAAGTAGCTGAAGATAAACTCACTGAAAAACTGATGCAAAGATGAAGTGTGCATGGAGAAATTTATACCAAGTCAACCAGAAAAATTCCTCTGTTTACAAGGGCTGAAGTAGGAATCCCAGTGCTGTACCCACATACTCATGTCTCCCACATTGCTAGAGCAGACTTAAGGCAGTGCCTCTAACTTCCTACAGGAAAATATCTTACACACCAGCCTGGGTAAAAAAAAGTCCCATCTTTGCCAAACCTCAAAAAGTAGCTGATGTTCATGTTTTCCCTTGCAGCAGCAGAAAGTTTACTTTCTGTAAAACTCGATCAATTCCTAATACATAAAAAAAAATATATTCATATTTATATTCAGCTATACATATATATTTTCGTATATTATTTACATATTTGTATAAACATATTAATATAACTGTGCTTAATTACAAATATTAGATATTTGCCTCCCTTTATCAGAGCCACAATAAGGTAGCTGCTGTGCTTTTTCTAAGAATTTTGTTCTTTCTAAACTAAATAGGCAAAAAACTGCATTAAATAGTTCTCAAAATCAAGTCATGTTCAAAGTAGAATAATGACAAACATAAGTGAGGTAGAATTCATTAGTGTACATAAAAGTATTCCAGATCTAACACTAAATTCAGTAAACATAACATTAAATATACCACCTGAGACCCCAGCATGATTCACATGACTCTTCAAAACAGCATTTGTACTGTTAGCCATCATCAGCTATACAAAAAGACCACAATGTTTAGGCCACCGCACACTTGTTTCAATAAGACACAGCAGGATCTTAAAAGAGAGAAAAAATAATGTCTTTTCATGTACTCTGACAAACCTCATGTTTCTTGGAGAGTATCTAAAAACTTGCCTAAGTGATTCACAGGAAGTAAGAGAGAAAACCTTTGCTTTATACTACTCTTAGGAAAAAGCTCATCACTGGAAAGGGTGTCAAGCACGGAAACAGGCTGCCCAGGGAACTGCCAGTCACCTCTCCTGCAAGTGCTCAGAAGACAGGTAGATGAGGTTCCTGGGGACATGGCTTTGTGGTGAAGCTGGCAGTGTCTGTCAACAGATTGACTCGGCAATCTTAAGAGATCTTTTCCAGCCCTAACACCTCGAAGATTCTGTGATTTCTTGGGAAGTATCTAGGTATTCTATACCCATCACTAAAACCCTTAAAACAATCACAACTACAACAGTGTAGCTTGTGCAACTTCATTACAAGAGAGTATTATGAAAAGCAAGTCTACTCTATGCCTCCTCTGCATCTGAAGAGCCTCCTTTCTATCATTTTGCTAATGTAATTAAGCATTCAGCTCTACATTTTTGTCCATTGGTAATGGATTGCTGAGTATGATAGTGAATAGCCAAACAGAACTCGTTTGCAGCTAATCTAAAAAAAAAATAAATTAAATTCATCATTCACTAAGCCATGAATCATTTCGGTCTTTAATTTATGACTTAATCAAATCCATCCCCCCCCACCCCCAACCTGAAACCTTTTTTAAAAGGATATTTGCTCTCCCATCTTACCAACATAATTGAAACACAGCACAATGGGTCAAAAGGCAAGAGCTCTTACAAGTTCCTTCTGTGCTGGTTTTGCCTGGGTTAGAGTTAATTTTCTTCAGAGTAGCAAGTACAGGGCTGTCTTTTGGATTTATGCTGAATACAGCTTTGAAAACAGAGCAAGCAGGACCTTTGGGCCCATAGAGAGAGGAGCCCACACTGGAGCAGGTTTACTAACTTGATTTCATTTTGTTCTTGTATTGATTGTCCTTGATTCTGCTCCTTAGCTATACTTCCATGATGTATATGCTTTTGGAGCATATTTGTTATCCTTCCCTGATTTAGAGCCAGACAAGGTGGCCAGCAACAGGAGGGTGTCAGAAGAATGGAGCCAACACCCTTTTTCTGAGCACTAACTTTCCCACAACAGAAAGCTGTAACATCAAACCGTAACATCATCACCTAAAGTATATAGAATAGTCCCCCCAAAATATCCTGACGTTAACTCAAAAGTATACTCTAAACACTTGCCAGTGGAGACAATTCAAGAATACACCATTCTTGACAGTCAGATAGCAACAGTAAATTCAGGCTTTTTTCCTCCCCAGTGAAGCTTCTATAAGTTCCAGTAAACCATTTGTACCACATAAATTAGAGCACTGCTGAGGTCTGCTCTTGTAGAGCTGAAGTTTGTTCTATCTACCATCGTTTACCTTTAATAAAATTGCATGGCACTGGAGTGACAACAGGTAGCTCAACATATTTCACATTTCATAGCAGAGGTGGTCAAGTGAAAGAGTAAATTTGTCTTAAATCTGACTTGCTACAAAATGCTTCTCAGCCATTAGGAGATGCATCTACTATCCTAAATCATTTTTCAAAGAAGCCTAGATTAAAAATCAAAGCAATAATGATGCTTTGATAAAACCTGGGCTTGAATGTGATGCTTGCTCTTCCACATCTCTAAACAAGTTAACAGCTTTGCAACTTTTCTGTAATCATTATTGTAGTGGTGGTCACACATTTGCCTCTGAACTGACTTTATTATGTTCAATGCTAAAGTGACTACACCAAGCACAGGGAAACATAGTTATTCACATAATTTTCTTGCAAAATGCTAGATTATTCCTGTTTATTTATTTAATCTTAAAACTGGGTGTGTCCCTGCTATTGCAAATAGACTGCATTTCATTCTCAAAATAATCTTGAGACCTGAACAACAAATACAGTAAGCCCAAATCTTGTCCATATGCTAGTCTAGCTCTTCAAAGGAGGTCCGGTTCCAGAAATTAAGGCTTAATTTAAAAAAAAAAAAAAAAAAAAAAAAAAGCAATAGTTACTTAAGGAAAAAAGTTAAATTAGAGCACATGTTTAATACATAAAAGTTCACTTTATAAGTATCATCTTTGCTTTACACTTTGGTTCTAGATCATCACTTGCACACCAGGATACCTAAACACAGTAGTATAGCTGGGAGATTTTAGCTGAAAACTTATCTTAGGAATGAAATTACTGAACAGGAGGAATGTACAAAAGTTTTCAAAAGACTTTTCAGCATGATCACTGAACTATCCCACATATGACCGAATTTATATCTGAAATTAAGTATGATGTGGTGAAAGAAAGATATTGGGAAGGAAATAACCAATAAATCAAACCCCAGCTGTAAGAACTAAAATATCATCACATAAAGCAATTCTAAAGTTCTTTCTAGAAGTGGAGTTCCAGGGTCAAAAGAGCAGTTAGTCCTTCACCAAGTCACACACGAATTTCGGTGAATATTACTTCTTGCAACAAATTAATTTAGGAAATTAAGCTTCCAGTTGAGTAAACCAATAGTTACTAGAAAGAAGAAGGGTTTATTGATAATTTGCAGCTAACCAAATATGTGGTTCTTTTGCCAACCATAAATCAGATATTCCTGGTTCCTGGTCCTCCCCAAACTGGTCTACTCCATCCTTCACACCAACTTTAGCATTTGTTGGCATCTAATACACTTCAATGATTAAAGACCACAGATTTTTTTTTTTTTTTTTTTTTTTTTTTTTTTTTTTTTTTTTTTTTTTTTTTTTTAGGTAAGATTTTAGCCAGGCTGCCAATAAAACAGCCCCAAAGTAAGACAAAGAAGCACTAAAAGTGGGGAAACTAGCAACAATGTCCTTATTCTGACACTGAGGCTTCCCTCTAGGAGTTCCCCATTTCTGATTCTTATCTTTTCCCATACCTTCTTTTGAAAAAGCTCTGGAACTCACCAAGTCCTTTGCCGAACATATTTATCTACTTAGAATGGCAGAAAACTGTTATGGTTTTCTACCAGGAATTAAGTTACATTGACTTAGAGGGAGCACCAGAGATATAACATAGTACAAGACACAGAACAGCTTGGGTAGCACTAAGCCCTCATATCAGCTCATAAATCTGCATGTGTCTGTAGTTATGTTAATGAAGGTTTGTGTCTCTAAGCTCCCTGCAGGGCACCAACCACGTACCCGCAGCCGGGATGCATACAGGTGGGTAGGACAGCCTGAGTTTTCCACCCTACCTGCGTGACAGAAGGGAGAGAAAACCATGGCAAAGAAATTAAGCCACGCCTCCTCACAAGGGACACCGAAGAACCTGAGGGCACGAAGAGGAAACCCAGATTCCAACTGTACAGGTACCCAGAGTCAGTCACAGAATTACCGACTCATATAGGTTTCAAAAGACCTCCAAGATCATCGGGTTCGACCTGTGACAGATCACCACCTTGTCAGCTATAACCAGAACTCCGAGTGCCGCATCCAGTCGTTTCTTGAACGCCTCCAGGGACAGTAACTCCACTCCACCACTGCTGTTCTCCAGCCTTCCCCTCTCCCTCGACGCCCCCTCCACTCGGCGTGTCCCCCACCAGCCGTGTTCCCCGGAGGACAGGGCTCTGCTCTGCGCCCCGCGCGGCGGGAAGCGCGGGCAGCCCAGGCCGCTAAGCCCGAGGGCAGCGGGGCTCCCGCGCGGCCTTTGCCCTGCGCTCAGCCCGAGGCCGCGCACACGAGGTGAGGGCGCCGGGCCAGCCCGGGGCGAGCGCTGCCTCGGAGCCCCCGGGGCAGCCACGGCGGGCGGCGCCGCAGGGCCCGGCGGCATGGCCGGCAGTGCCCTTGGGCGCGCGGAGCGCAGCCTCAGCCGGCCCCGCCAAGCCTACCGGGCAGCGCGGCGGCGCGGGGTCTCACCTGGCGGGGCCGGGCGGTGCGGCGGGGGCGGCGGGCGGGCGGAGGAGCGGCGGGAGCAGCGGCGGGAGGCGCGGGCGCAGGGCCCGGAGGCGCCCGGCGGAGCTCAGCAGCGCGGCCATGACCGTCCTCAGCACGTGAGCCGCGCGCCGGCGCTGCTCCGCCGCCGGCCCCACGTGACGGGGGCGAACCATTCCCCTCACGGGGGAGGCGCTGGGCCCGGCCCCGGAAAGGGCTCACTCGGCCGCCCGCGCTCCGCTAATTCCCACCCCGTGCCGCCGATGGGCCGTTCCACGCAGGCCCGGGTTGGGCCGCCCGGCAGCCAACCGGGAGCGGCCCCGGCGGAAGGCGGGCGCGCGGCAGGAAGCGGCGGCTTTCCCGGCGGGCACGTGTGGGAGCTCTCCCGTGCCGTTCCCCGGGACGTGCTGGCCCTGCCCGTCCGGATCTCCCGGGCTGTCCCCCCAAGCAGTGCTTTCCTGCAGCCCGGCGGTGGCCGCCGCTCCTTCGCTGCCCCTGAGGTGTTCCAGACCCCACCGAAAGCGTAGCGGATGCCACGCACGCGCGCCAAAAAAAAAAAAAAAAAAAAAAAAAAAAAAAAAAAAAAAAAAAAAAAAAATTTGTCCCTCAGCCGGCTCCCGCCGATTGATGGGAATAAACCGTGTCTTCACCTCGGCGGTGGCCGGCGTGTACGCCAGGGAAGCCATGGGGAGTTGGGCCGGGAAAGCTGCTGGTCGCTATCAGCCTTTCCACCGAAATCTTATAATCACCTGTGAGTGACGGGCAGAGGGAAGAACTTTATTAAACCGAGTATTGGTAGTAAATCTCTGCCTGAGTTTGCATGTATTTACTAAGATGCAACCTGAACTGATGCTTTGTTTTAGTGTCCAGTTAACCTGGTTGCTATGACATAAAACGTTAAGATACTTAGAAATTAAATGCATATTTTCATATAAAAGCCATGTCATTATTTTTGCTGTAACTTGCAATTAATTACTCTAAGGACAAGTAATATCTTAGATCGACTACAAGCAGCCATTTCCAATTATACTTTACTTGGAAAGACTTGTCTGATCATCAAAATGTGAAAGGCTCTGTTTTTAAAAGTTACATACGTTCATTTTTCTTATTTATCAAAGTCCTGGATGTTCAACTCTTCTCACTGAGAAATGAATTACAACTAATAAGACAGTATTTGCAATATTTGCCATGAAACTGCTTGTCATGGCTTCTGCTGTTTCAGTGTTACAGCATTTTGTGGAACACAGGGTTCAGTCTTGAGTGGAACGCTAATGTTTTTACAAATAATTTGGGTGAAGCTGTGGGTGTTAACATCTTTGAAATGGATCTTAATGTCTCTACTGACTTTGGAGACCAGGTTTGTTGCAGAGCCCAGGCAACCTGGCTCCTGAAACAAACAGTGGTCTGCACAAGGCTGAACTTCTGAATTTTAGGGTAAAATAGTAGGTTTGATTGGGAGAATATATGGTAGGCAGTATGGGAAGGCTGTACCTTCCTAGCACCTCAGCCAATGGGGGAAGGAAGAGGGCAACCTGCGGCAGGGAGTTAGGATAAAAGGAGGCTGCGCCCTCTGGAACCTCAAGAGAGGAAACCTCAAGAGAGAAAACCCCGTGGGCATGTGCCCCAGTGGACATTCTCCCTTTATTCAAATAAAGTTGAAGGACTCCCCTGTCTCCTTTTCAGACTTAACCATCTGGTGTTTGTGGATTTTCCTGACAGTCTTGATGAGGATTTGCCCAAGTACAGACATAAAGCTCACTATTAGGCTGGGTTAGGTGTGTGCCCCCCAAACCTGATGAGGGAGTAGAGCCCCTGAGAGCTCACTTTAGTGAAACAATCTAAAAACACCAACATTGTTTACAAAAAGGACCAGAAATGATACAGCAAAGGACTATGTCTAGGTGTCTGCTACGGAAGGCAGGAAACTCCCTTGGAATGGAGGATGATTCCTTTGCTTGGAATCATTATAACTTTGAAATTAAGAGGCTTTCTGGCAAAGATGTGAGAAAAGGAATAACAGTTCTTTTCTAGCACGTGTATGTACAACGAGGCAAACTAGCAACCAGCAGGAGCAGAAGCCCAGTGAAGTCTCACCCGCTCTTCAGGTGCTTTCCCCTTCGGTGCAGTTCCGCTCGCAGCCACCAGGGGCGCTGCTGGCTCCTGGCCGGGCAGGGCCGCTGTGATGATCCTCCCGCGCCTGCAGGGGGCGCTGTGGCGCGGGTCCGGCCGCGTCTCCCTCACGCCATAATGGCGGACAGGCTGGATGGCCAAAATGGGCTGCAGCAGGAACCTCGGAGCAGCAGCTGGAACGGCAGCCTCACCCTGAGTAGCTGACTCTCAGCAGCTGTGGCAGGAGCCCTGGGGTGTCCTAGCACTCAGGGGGTGCTTGGCTACAGTGTAGCAAAACCCCCAGAGCAGTGGCAGAGAAACGGCAGGGGCAGCCCAGCTCCAGGACATGGCCAGGAGAAGCTTCCTTGGAGGGGGAAAGCGTTTGGGGTCCCGGGGTTTACCCTGAGGTACCTGAGCAGATGGTGAAAAGGTTCTTTTTTGGTGAGGTAGGGTGTTAATAAGGTCCCAGTGCAATGGCTACTCCTACAAGCAGAGCTTTGCTCCCGGTAGAAGAAAGGCAGCAGGAGACCGAACCCAGCAGTTGTGGCAAAATCTCCCCACAGTGACCGCAGCCTTTTTCTCCTCCAAATGCCAAGAGAGCAAGAGCACTAGGAGCTGCCCCAGCCCCTTTCCTCCCAGCCCAAATCTGGCAGTATCTCTGCCCCTCCAAGAGAAACACCCCCAGCTAAAAGAGTAGCTGGCCGCAAACTTCCTGTGGCAGCTTCTTTTGTCTCTCTTAAGTATTGGTTGCTGTCTCAGCAACATAGGGGAGAAAATTCCCTGAGAGAAAGAAACAAAATGGAAAACATGCCCAATAGACTGGAAGACAGAAAAAAAAAAAAAATCAGGTGACGTTGGTTAGCATAATAGTGAATTCTGATTACTGAGGCTTCATTGCTGCTGAATCAGTAAAGAACATTTTAAGATATGTTTTAGAAGGAGAACACTGGGACAGATACTGACCAAGAACTCCTCCGAAGGATGAAGAAAAAGCAAAAGTGTTTGATAATCCAGTTGGTGGATAACTGAATCTGAAATGAAAGTCTGCTGGGAGAATTTTGGTCTTTTCACTGCTGACTGAGAAGTCATAGACATGATTCTGCTTCACAGGTAAAAACAACTGCTTGGTTGATGTGAAAAGGAAAAGAGGTCCTGGGAAATTAATTCAAAATGTGATTTAGCTGAAACAGTAGACTTAGGAAGTTATATTTCCTGAAGTTCTCTGGATGAGAGGGTCTAGATCACATTTATCAAGATCTGAAAATGAGAAGAACTTTAATCAGTAAATTGAGACATGTTTATGGAGTTTAGGTGAGAGTTTTAGCTCTTTGGATGAAGGAGATATGTTGTGTATTAGGTATGTTATTTGTGAGAAAAAAAATATTAACCTTTTTATGCAAAAATCTAGAGCAAACACTGTGTCACTATCAGTTATTGAGAAGTTTTTTCCCTGCAGACACATACCATAGACCACATACTCTAAAAGTCTTGGCCTGATTCACTCTGCTCAAGGAATTTATTCCAATCATTAAGATAATTACCTCTGGAGATAATAATTAAGCACTACCAGGTTATGTTCCTGGGCTCTGGAACTATGTCTCTGGTATTGAATTCCTACTCTCTGTAATAGTTTCAGCCAATGCCAGACAATTGCCTGGCACAGTTTGAGGTATTAGCATCAATCAGCTTGGGACTGTTGCCAATAGGTGGTTTGGAGGTGGCTATGCTATGCTGGAGAGTGGGAGGATTTAACAGCAAGGATTCTGGCCAAATTCTTTCAGTCATCTGGATACTACCTCTACTGGAACTCATCAATTCTCTTAAGGTTTGTACTAATTCCATTGAGAATTTACCATAAACACTTAGTAACTTTTAAAATGTAGTTGAAATATGTAGTAGAAATTTCCAAAACAAGAGTTATAATGACATGGGTAGTTAGAGTTTTCCTCGTTCAGTATCCTGTCCTTCTAATAAGACCCTGTATGTACAAAACATCTTAAAAAACTAGCTTACACCGCAGTTGGCTTTGGAAGCTTGGAAAATCCAGAGTTAAAATTGTGCTACAAGTGCATCCCCAGAATCTCAGTGTAAAACTTCAGGAGCAAATGATCCAAGTCGTGTCAAAGTGAAGGGAACAGAAGAGGACATGCAGAAGAGAATCAGTGTTGGCCTAGGACTGTTGCCTGTGGGCAGTTTGGATGTGGCTGCTGTGTCAGAGGGTAGATGGCAGCAGGGGCCGTGGCTGTTTGACTTCTCTCGTATAGGAGGTTTCTGAGAGGTTGGCCATCGAAAGTGTCAGACATAGGCTGTGCAGTGGGGTGTGGGTGAATTTCTGGGGTCCTTCAGGGGTCTCAGATGTGTCCTCTACTGTTACTTGAGCTGTCTGATGGGGCCATCAAGTTCCCTATTGGGAAGGTGGAGCTCCTCTCTAGATGTTTCAAGGCAGGATGTTTTCAGTTGTGGACAAAGCATCCTGTGGTATGCAGGGAGGATGTCGTGCTCCTAACCTCCCAATACTTTTCCTGGTTGTATCCCATTCCCTGGATTCAAATGGCCTCATCTAGAGGCAGCTCTGTGCAGATGGCACCAGTGAAGTACAACATCCATTCCCCACCAAGGTCCTAGTTCAAGGTGGGGCATGATCCACGTTGCACAATGGGGAGAGGGAGCATAGTGGAACACGGTTCCCAGCGCTCATTTTGTGGCTGTATTCCTCTTGAGAAGTGGACTATCAGGAAGGTTTGCCATGGAGAGGGTAATTTGCAGCCTTTACCTGAGACTCTGAGGGAAGGCCATGGAATTGAGAAGGTGGTGAGATACTTATATGTAATGTTAGTATCAATGTTTGTTTCATTTTTGATGACTGAGTAAGGGTAGATTTCAGACAATGTGTAATTTGAGAGGTTCTGGTATGAAGGATATGCATCCTTAGTATTTATTGAGAGAACATGACCTTTCCCCATGGCTTATTCACTAAACCTGACTGAAAGTGTCCTGACTGGTAGAGGTGAATCTCAAGCTAGTTCAAAATCAAAGGATAACGATGAATGTGGCTCTCTGTGGTATTTGGTATATTTATATATAGATAGCTTTGTATTTAGATAATATACAGATACTCTTGTGATAGCAAAGAAAATCTAATTGAAATTCATGTTTGCCGAGGTTTTTGTACACTTTTAGCGTCTCATTTCCATTTTGTTCTAGGTAAAAATGGGAGCAGCTTAAAGTACTCACACACTTGTTATTTCAGATGCTCACTTTTTCCAGTTAAATTCCTAGTATTTCTAAATCTTGTGAAAATGCGTATTTCAGCTTCATTTGCAAAAAATTAAAAAAAAAACCTAAAGGCATAAACTGAGAATGTCTGATGAAGTTAGAGAAAGAATATATAAAAAGAGAGATTTTTTAAAACAATTGTGTGTTTTTTAGAGCTTGAGTTGCTTAATGCTAGCAATAATGTGATTTCCTTGTTTGGGACGTTTTCCAGCTTGCCAAAGTGCCTCCAGCTTCTTTTACTTCAGTGTCTTTCTGGCCTTGTGATGTAGCCAGTGTTACATTTAGCAAAGCAGGTGTTCAATGAAAAATCTCTAGTTGCAAATAAGATTGAAGTCACCAAGCTTTTTGCACTAGTCAGGTTTTATTTTGAGAGGATAAAAATTAAGTGAGATATTCAAGAGCTACATAAGAGATGTAGAGATGGTACAAGCATATGTGTTCAGAAGAAAAATGGGGAAATGTGACACAATAATTTGACAGAAAGGAAGGAGAATTCTGAGATGGGAGTAACTGAGTAATTGGCAAGGTCGCTGGATGGAAAAGTGTGTTGGTTTTGGCTGGGACAGAGTTAATATTCAGGGGTATAGGGCTGGGTTTTGGATTTTTGCAGGAAGCAGTGCACATAGAGGGATGCATCCAGCGCTGATGAGCAGCACTTAACAGTCAAGGCCTTCTCTGCTCCACCAGGAGGGAGGTTGTGGTTGCACAGTGGGTTGAACCCCGCTGACCAAAGGGACATCCCACGCCGTATGGCATCATGCTCAGCACTAAAACCAGGGGCAAGGTTGGCTGCAGGACCACTGGCTGGTTGGGTGGTGGTGAGCAGTTGCTTTAATCTGCATCACTTGCCTTTCTTGGGTTTTATTTCTCTGTGTTGTTTTTCTTTTCATCACAATGAAAGCCCATGAGTGTTCTCAGCCCATGAGTTTGCTCACATTTACCCTCCCAATTCTCTTCTCTCATCCTGCTGGGGTTATCCAGCTGCTGAATGTGTGGTGCTTAGCTGACAGCTGGGATTAGACCACAACAAAAATGGATAACTGTTCAGATGCAGAAACAAGATGAAAATAAGCACAGCTCACTTTCAGGAAGATAGTGAGAAGTTCCTTTTGGTTGTTTTTTTTTTTTTCCCTGGACTTTTAAGTTTACACTTTGCTGCTCAGATGCTTTGGGGGCCTGTTTATCTTTCAAGTGTCAATTGTTTCTACTCTTCCCCCTTAGTTCCTCTATCCCTGCTGTAAGTTTCTTTAAGTTTAAGCCAATCTCAGATTTTATGGAGATCTGACTCCACAGCTTTGATGGTGTTGGCATATTGGTTTTCTGTGCTCGGAGTCTGGCAGTGTGGTAAAATCAAACCAAGGAACTGGAACTAGCAGCAGCAAGTAAAAATCAAAGAGCCATGTTTTAGGATCTCTAGAATAGTATCCAAGTGTCTTATTGAAAATACGAGCAAGAAGGCAAACCTGAGAAGTGCAGAAGGATGAGTAAGAGACAATTTGAATGGAAAATTGCTTCTTCAGAGTTCTGTTGATTTCTGTATGAAGAATGCTTGGTTTTCATGTAAAATACTTTCCAATGGGCAATGGTGACCTAATCCCTAACAAAATGCTGTATTTATATCTTCTTGTATGTATCTGTTAGTTAAAGTGTTTCTGCAGGCAAAACTATGTGTTTGCTTTTGTTTGATCCAACTCAGAATCTTTGAGCTCTTTTAGAACTGTACTGTGCTGTAAAATAATTATTTCCACTGAAAATGCAAAAGAATTTATTTCCCTTGGCTCCTCAGCTATGTTAGTTTTGCAAGGCTAGTAGAAATTTTAATAAGTAGTAGTGCCTTTATTTTTGTAACCAAGTCAGCAGATCTTATCCTGACTATCTACAGGGAGTAGATCTGATGAGTAAGAAGGTGCTTTTTTTGTATAGTTACTTTTCAGAGGATCACAATATGAAAATGGTTGTGACATAACTGGGTCACATCTGAAATTTTTCTATAAGCTGCATAAAATGAGAAGTTGAGGTAGCTGCTTTTGTCAGAAGGTATATTCTTCGAGCTGTAGTGAATCACACAGCTCTGAGATTTGCATATTGTACTGTTGCTGCAAACCAGTCATAAATCTGTAACCAATTACTAGCCCTTCAGTATCTTAAATCTTCTGCATTTGAATAATAACAAAGTAAGAATTTATCTATATATATACACACACACATAAGTGTCACACGCTGTATTTCTTCTGTCATTGCCTTTGTTTCACATGCTAAACTGGGGGTAAACTCTACTACAAAGAACATCGTGTCCCAGGGTCTGGCTGCTATGAGTATTGGAGAGGAAATAGTTGGAGAAAACAGTAAAAGAAGTTTCAGGAATAGAAAAGCTGAATTTCAGCTACCTATACCTCCAGTATGTAATAAAAGATTTTGAGATTTGGTCCATAGTTTAACTTTTGGTTGGAAACAGAAGTGGAATGACTTGGAGATCATACAGATTACTAGCTGGACTGGGAAATTATAATAAAACATTATTAAGCTTTCAGGTATTACTTTATATAAGAATTCTGATGCTGTTTTTATATTTCTGGGCACACTGGACAAGTCTCTGTCAAATCTCCTCCTATCCCAAACAATGAAAAGCTTTAATAATTCTGGATATAAGACAGAAGAAGTAGAGCATCTAAACTCTAGACATCTGCTTTAGTTTGACGTATTTGAGATTTTATCACAAATGTTCTGATTTATCTTAATAGTTACTGGATATAGTTTAGGACTTGGGCAGTTAATCATAGGGGATGTAGAATCCAAAGGCCACTTACACTCTGTGAAACCTGATCCACTGGCATGGGAAGAAATCTTAAATCACATACAGATTGTGTGTACCTTGCATGTCTGCATCACTGGCACACACACCTGAGGCAGATGTGGCATGTTGCTCATTTGTATGGCTCATTTACCTGAGTAACAATTTAGTTTCATTCAAGTCCTTCAAATATGAAGAGTGGCTGTCTAAAATGGCACTTGGATTGTTCTCTTTATGAACAACAATCAGATTCGCTTTCATTGTGTTGAAAACTTCCATTTATGTTTATTTCTAGTCTCTTGTGTTGTAGGTTGATAACCCTGAGTGCCCAAGAAGATAGAAATATCCAGAGACGTGTAAACAAGCATTTTGAAGGGCAGAGACCAAGATTTTCTTAAAACAGATAAACTACTGCTGGAGAAAGTTTTAAATTATTTTTGGCAGCTGATCGACTCAGAGATGTTTTTATTCTCTTGCTAATTTTCCCATCATCCCTGTTGGACATTTCTGCCCCTCTGGTTAAGTCAAATGCCAAATCAAATGTTTATATGGCCGTGCTCTGAGGAGTAATATTTCCAATTGTGAAGATAGGGTAGAAAAAATTATTTTTTACCTTTTTTTTTCAGTGCAAATACTGATTGTCTTACAAAACATAACTTTGAACTCAAGTGTCAGTTGTGTAGAAAATGTATATTGTTTCCCTAGTGCCTTTCCCCCCCACCCCCCTTTTTTTGGAAGGTGTTTCCTTTTGAACTACAGAATTTAAAAAAATTTAGAATCCAAACAGACATACTCACCATAAACAGTTTTCAGTGGTGGTCTTTTCCACATTGCTTTAGGCCCTTGAATGGGTTTTATGCTTTTTGCATGTTGTATGATAAAAACAAAATATGGTGGGTTCTTCCCCCCCCAAGAAGTGCACATTTGTAATGAAACATCTTTCTAGCTAGGCCTGTGTATGCACCCAGTGAGCTGGGGACAAAATTTCAGCTTAACTGAAATAAAATTTCAATTAACGATAGTCAAATTTGAGGGTGAATTCCAAATTTCCTTAACAGACAGCTTCTATTCCTTTGTGGTTTGTGAGTACTTTATATTTTTCTAACTAATTACCTTTTATACTACTCAAAATAAACATTTATCAAGTATTTATTAAATACTTCAAACTCTATCAAACTTCCCCCCCCCAAAAAAAACCCCAATTCTGTTAGGATGACTAGAATGGGTATCATTTAACTGGAGAGAGTAACCAGTTTCAGCAACATGGGTTGTGTTGCTAATATTTTCCCATTGCTGCAATGTGTGAAGGCTAGAAAGTTCAAATATTTCCCTTGGGGCAGACACTGTCTGGATAAATTAAGATAAAATAACAGTTGAATATATTGGACTATCCAAGGTGCAGCACAAATTATCTCTGCAAAGGAAGAAGAAATTATTAACATTTTATATGTATCTCCTGTGAAAAAATCAGTTTTAGTTTTCCCTGATATGTCTAATTAATTATTTTAAATAGATGACTTTGTGGCATAAAAGTATTTGTGTATTTCTGTAAACTCATGTTTTAAAGGCATTAATCAAAAGCATGCAAAAGAGATGGTATTTTTAGCAGGGCAGAAAGAAATTTTTGAAATGTGAGTTCACCCTTCAAAATCCTCTCTTTATTATTGGAAAATATATGTTTTGATGAAGCCATTTTGAAACATTTTTGATTATTTTCCTCAATCAGTGACTCGGACAAGAATTTCATGCTCCACTAAGTCAGATTTTGTACACTGAATATTGGCTTAAAATGAAATTTAAAGAACAGCTTTGTCACTGTTTGTTTTGTTTCTTGATTGTTGCTGTTCTTTGGAAAGTACCAGTAAGAGTTGCTTATTTTCAGAAGGAAGACCATATTGCATTTTTCACAGTGAGAATTTCTTCCAATGTATTTGTCATATTTCAGCTGAATAAATGTTAGCAAGGGGGAAAAAAACCCAAAACAAACCCACACCAAAACCCCCCCAGTTCTTAAGTGGCATGTGTAGGTTTAGAAACTTGCAGGACAAACTGAGATTGAAGGAATCTTCCTTCTCGTCTGCTTTATGCAAAGGAGCATCTGGCTACATCCAAATGCCTGGAAAACTTCTCTTCCATCCAAGAGAGCAGATGTCTCTCCAACATGCACTGTGCTAGGCTTGCAGTGTCAGTGAAAATCACGCTATGTTGTCTTGAGTCCTGATTGAAGCTTAGGCACTTTATAATCTTCAGGTAGTCAGAATTTCTTGGTGCCTTCATATCTGATATAATGTCCTATGGTTACGCAGGTACTCTGTAGTCAACCTTTGCAAAAACAAGAAAAAGCAAGGAAGAAACAGATGTTAGGGAGAAATTCTTTACTGTGAAGGTAGTAAGGCACTAAAACAGGATGCCCAGAGATGAGGTGGATGCCCCATCCTTGGAAGTGTTCAAGGCTGGGTTGGATGGAGCCCTGAGAAACCTGGTCTAGTGGAAGATGTCTCTATCTGCAGCAGGGAGATTGGGAGCAGGTGGTCTTCAAGGTCCTTTCCAACCTGAACTCTTGTCTGATTCAGTGATTTTTATGTAAGCAGATTGGAACAAGAGATTCTCAACAAATCTTTCTGTCCCAAGATGTTGATTTTGAATGAAACTCTGAGAAATTCCAGAAAATCGGTAGTATTTTCTGTAGCAGATGAGGCATAGGGAAACGTGATACAAGACAGCTATTTAGGCACTGAGCCTCAAGAAAATAACAGGTCAGCTGATAATGGACTTCAACAGAAATTTTAATGCTGAGAATGCACTTAATGTTAACCAACATGATTTCATAGAAATTAGGTCTTGTCAAATGAGGTTGTTACTGCTCTGAAGGACTACAAGTCTGCTTGATACAGGTGACAGCTGTGCTGGCACACTTTTAGGAAGCATTTGACTTAGTGACACCAATTAAAAAATTATTGCTCTTCAACAATGCAAAAACTCAGACTGGGTGAACTACCAACACACAAATTGTATTTGCTAAGAATGGGTAGCAAAATAAATTACAATCTAACGAGGTTATATGGAGATAGTTCTTAGCTTAGTATTTTACTTGAAACCTGAAAGAAAAGTCACTATTTGAATTAGTGAGAAAAGTCATGGAGCAGTAAGTGATGAAAGTTGTCAGATGGTACAGATGAACAATAACCAAGTTATTACAGCATATTTAAGTTCAGGTGTGTTAGAATGAGTGCTCAAGAGGACTTTATTGGAAAGGGAAGCTCCCTGGAGATACATCATTACCCACATGGGGCCTGCCTGTTAATGTCCTTTGTGTGGGTCAGGGCAGCACCAGAGAAATATATGAAAGTTTGAAAGAATTCTGATTTCTCAAGAAATTAAGCTTAACCTGATCTTTATACCCTGAAAAGTAGTTGCTCTCTTTGAAGCAGTGGATTATGTGTCAAAGTGTGAGACTGTTGTGTGAACACAGTCTCATGTCTGTGGGGGAATCAATCTGTCACCAGGAGCTGAGAAACACTGTGAGATAAGTAGCAAGATATACTAAAAATATTTCCTTCAACTTGTATTTTGTCTCTGAGTCCTTACCCATTCCATCCTTTTGTGCTGGCAGTAAGAATTCATAGTTTCTTAGTGAACCACGTGGATGTATCAGTCTGGATTATTTTAACCCAGATCGTCTCCCTGCCCCTTTACAATACACAACCACACAAATTATAGAATAGTTTGTGTTGGAAGGGATCTCAAAAAACATCAAGATCCAATTCCCCGTCCACTAGACCAAGGTATTCAAAGCCCTGCCCAACCCTGCCTTGAACACTGCCAAGGATGAGGCACCTACAATTTCTCTGGGCAGCCTGTTCCAGTGCCTCACCAGCCTGACAGTGAAGAATTTCTTTCTAATGTCTAATCTAAATCTACTCTCTTTCAGTTTAAAGCCATTCCCCCTTGTCCTATCACTACAGGCCCTTCTTGAAAATTCCTCTCCAGCTTTTAGGCCCCCTTTAGGAACTGGTAGGCTTTTAGAGGGTTTCCCTGGAGCCTTCTCTTCCACAACCTGAACAACCCCAGTTCTCTCAGCCTATCTGCGTAGGAGAGGTGCTCCAGTCCTCTGGTCATCCTTTTGTCTGTCGTCTGTCTGTGCCAGCATAAGGTCATCACAAGGACTGGGCCTGTGCAGAAATGGGAAGCTGAGAGACTGATGGTGTCTGTCTTTTTTTAATATTGATGCTATTTTAACCAGTAACTATCCTTTCCGTTTTTAAAATGTGATACAGTGAATTATTAGGCCTTATTTAATTGAAAAATTTAGTAGAGTACAACTAAATTTGTTCTAATGCAGCTGTCAGGTTGCAATGGTTTACAGTGCTCTGACTGAAGTCAAGCCAAGCGGCATATTTTCCTGATTTAGCTAGGGAGTGGAAGTGGAACCCAGGAGAAGGATCCTGGTGACAACTTTTACATCAAAATCTGAATTTAGAAGATGCACAGTAATTAGCTGGAATGCATTGGGACTGCAATAGGAGGAGTTTGACCTATTCACAAGATTAGTCAAAAGAGGAATGGTGGGTGTCTTTTACACAGAGGGTCTTGGCAAGTTCATTTCTTACATTTTTTTCCCAATACTAGCCTCCAGAATTTAAATGTTTTCTTCTGTTTTTCATTTGTGTTGCTTTTATTTCCTCATTTTTTTGGAGGAATTTTATTGCTTTTGTCTGAGTTTTGTTTTAGTGTAAGCTTCACAATTTCACTTTTACTTTTATCTTTTTAACAACTCACTTGACAATGCTAGCCATTGGCCTGAATGAGCTTGTGGCATTTCTTTGCTGAGGGGCATGTGAGGAAAGAGATGTGCCTGAAGAACTGTGGGGTGCAGAAGTTTTTCTTAGAAATCTTTTTGCATTTTCACCTCTTTTACAACTCTTTTCCCTCTAATTCAACAAAGCATTCTCTTTTCAGATTCATTCTATTATAAGAAATATTTAAAATTTAATTTGAAAATTAAAGAAAGCCTTTTACTTTAATTCTTCTGCTTTTTATAAAAATTTTAAAAGGGGATGTTTTGTTTAATTTTTGCAGGTAGCAGTACATCACCAAGAAAGCAATATTAACGTTGCTTTGAATTTTTTATCATTAAACAGATGTATTTTCAGTTAGGCAAAGTATAAATTATTTTCTTGTTTAGTCAGGTTAAATACAATCTATATAGCTCAAAAACCTTATCTTGCTCTTCATTTAGCTATCCATGGATTCTGTGAAGAAGAAAGTGCATGTGGCTCACATTTCTAATGTAAGCAAAGTACACTTGATTTTTTTTTTATTATATATTAAAGAGCATCAAAAAGAATTAAATAAACCTTTCCCCAGTCCATTTAAAGTTCCTTGTGCTTGGGTCATCATTAGATTTCTGCTGGAGATGACTTTGGCTTCTGTATTTTTCCTATCCTACAGATATTTTCCGACTCAAGCCAGTTTGGATTTTTTTTACTTTTTATTCCAAATATTTTCTTCGAAGCCTTTTCATAGCCTTCTCCTTATTGTCATCACCTGTTTTTCTTCCTTTCCTGCTACCTTTCCATTTTTTCGAGTAGACCTCTTTAAACATTTGCAGTTTCAGAAAGTTTCCAAACTGCCATTACTAGTAAACTCTTCAAGGAATAAGTGTCATCTAGAAGTGTCTAAGTAGGACTTCGCTACTTCATCAAAAGATTTAAATATTTTTTTCCTGATTATGTGTCAATTGAAATCGTAAAGCTCATGTAGAAATCCTTGTGTTTGGTGGTCGTTTCCTTAAATGCATTCCAGTGAGAAAGGCAAGGGCAAGGGCTGTGAGTGTCAGCAAGATATGCCTTCAGACTGTTTAGGTTTGATTGCATTGCATTATAGAATGCTTCATTACTGGTTTAACCTCTCAGAGGTTTTCAGCTGCTGTTTTATTTAGCTATACCGACTACAATGCCTACAGCAACTCCAGGCAATGATTCCCCCAGTGGCATGCATGAGCTGCCCTGCTCTACTCCAAAAATACATTATGGCTGAATTTGCCCTCAGAGTTTGGAAAGATCTAAAGTCTTTGGAGACTAAAAATGTGTTTTTTTCTTTGTTTTAGCTGGCAGTATGAGCCTCTGGCATTTTAAAGTGCAAGTCATTAGCGTCCACAAGGGTGATGTTAATATGTCTGTGTTTCAATCTCAGGACATTTTCCAGTTGCTTCTGCCACAACAATCTCTGCCATCTCAGTGCTTTTCAAGCCCCTTGTGAATTCAAGTAAGCTTTGCAATGCCAGTAAGAATCACTGTAGGCTTTGGCTGAAACCAGTTGCTACCTGATTTATTCTTTTTGCAATAGTTGGCAGTGAGGTTGGAAGTTTTCAGAGCTGTTTAACTTGGGGGCAATGAAGAGAAAGAGGAATGTTAATGTTTAGGAACATTAAACACAATCAAAAGAAAAGCTAGAGGAATTTGGACATCGTCTTTTTAAAAAATTATTTGTATTTTTAAAACTGAGGAGCTGTGATTTAGAATAACAATAATACTCAGTTGCACATATAAAATCTCAGCAATAGTGATAACAACGTATGCAGGAATAAAGGCAAACTAAAGGATCAATTGAAGTAGTGAAGAGCATAGCCTGAGGGACCAGATGACAGTCCTCATGGATGAGAAGGGTGCAATCTGTCAACAAAGGTAATGCCTCGTGGGAAATGCAATAAGGCAAAACAGAGATCAAGGGCTGACCCTTTCACCCAGTGTGTAAGTGCTGAGTGTGTATGTACAGCGTGTCTGGTCAATTGCTGCTCGCTTTCACTGGGAGGAATGTCAGAAATATTCCCCCTTCCCTTTTAGATTGCTTTGCTGTATTCCCTCCAGTTCCCAGCTCAGGCGTAATCCCAGCTCCCACAACTAATAGGAATGTAATCTAATCAGAGGGTTAGGGCAGAAGAAGAAAAGTGGTCTGAATGTGAGGACAACCAAGCGAAGCTAAAAACGTAAATGTTTTGGCAAGCCCTGACATTTTTAGGCATTTCATTTGGTCTTGGGGAAAATGAGGTGATGTGGTGCCAAGCCAATACAGCCTGGGGTCAGATCTCAAGGTTTCAGAGCCTGCATGGCCTGTCCCCACCATGTAAACATTAAAAAGGACTGGGAACAAAGAGATACAGTTTCTCTCTTAGCTTTCTTTTGATCTTTATTCGTTCCACCCTTGTTTAAATGAAGAACTCTGCCAGGGATTAGTCTCTCATCTGCAAGCTGAGAGGGTGTCTCTGGCACAGGTGGGCTCCTGACCATTTCTGCCACCTGCCCACAACCCAGGTCTGTTAGAAAAGGGTGGGAAGGGACATCTGTGCCAGCATGCCCCCTCACACGTGTTTGCCATCTTGTACCCAGCCAGAGGAGGGCTTAATATGAGAGCTTGAACGGAAGGGATAATCCTGGATCATGTTATAATTGCTGCTTCCCAGCGGATTTGGTGCTTTATGGGACAGAATTTCTGGCTCATGAAATATATGAAGAATCCCAAAAGAGTTGTGGTTTGGACAGAGCTGATCTAGGTCCTCATCTACAGAGATGTAGGGAGTGAGATGATGATGATGTACCGGTAAAAAACCTCTCTTCAGTTCCCCAATTTATTTCTACATTAATTATCACATTTATTGATAAATACAAGGCTATTCAGATATTTCTAAACTCAGATTTCTTGAAAATGTCACAACTCCTTATTCTGGTACTGAGTAACACGCTTTCCTTTGATTAATAACTTTTACTCATAATATCGGGAGTGTATATATTCATTCTGGCTATTTCTTTGGTTTTGTGCATTATAGTAGCAAGTAGCTCTCATCCAGATAAGACCTTACTGAAACTCAGGAATTTACTCTGAATGTTGGTATTATTTTATGTTGTATGTTTGTCTGACATGCTTACACATTGGCCTACAAGGAACTAAAAACTTCAAAATTGATCAAATTGTAGCCATTCTGTGCAGAAGTAGAAGTGGTAAGGGTGGATGGTGAAAGCATTAAAAAGCAGAACTCAGGTGTTGGCTAATTCACAGTAATTTCAATTTCAACATCTGAGGAGAGGGATGGGCTCTTCTTTGTATGTAAGGCAGTTGAGCTGCCATATGGGAACTGCAGCAATAAATTTATGGTCACAGGAATGAAAATTCAGAGTTTTGTGACTGAAGTTGGAAAGTTAATGGATTGCCGTGCTAAGCAATTGCAAAAGCTAGACTTGGTTTGACTTCTACTTTTGTATATCAGAGCACATCTTGCCTGTTTTTATTTGGTTTGGATATGATGAGAATGAGTTATGCTCATGCTCTGAAGTCTATGTTGAGATGATCCTTTAAAAGTGTGAATTTGACGGGATACACAGATAAGTGTCAGAATTAAAAACTAGTGAGCAGTGTCTTGTATTTCTCCTTACCTGAAAGTTGCGCATCAGAAGCAAACACACACCTAGGAAGCTTTGTATATGTTTTACTGACAAGAGGAGGCAAGGATGACTGGGGGCCTGTGTTCATGTAACACATCTGTATGGCATAGATGTTCAGTGCATCTTAGCAGAAGCTAAGTGATCTGATGTATTTTCAATGTCATTTATTATTGGTTATTTGCAAAAAAAGAATTTTATGAATAATGGCCAAGTTTATTTATATTGTTCAAAAAATAGCATTCCGTTTAATACAAATTCAACATGCAGTTTTTGAGAATAATTGTCTGGGAACAATCCATATTCCTTTTATATAAATTCAACAGAAATTGTCTGAGAATAATAGCTACAACAGGTTCTGTTTTGCATATCTATCATTCTTCCAGTTGGATGCTCTAAAAGCATCTAACAAACAATAATAAATTTAGCTTTACAACACCCTGCTGGTGTGAATGAATATTATGAACCTTTTTAAAATAGGAAAACTGAGGCATAGAGATATTAAAGCAAATGCCTCAATGGTAGCAACTGACATTACCTTGGGATGTTTCCATTCTCTCTCAGTGAAAGAAAATGACACTCCATTGTCAAACAATACATTATCAAATTGGTGGAAGTGTGAGGAAAAAGTTTTGTGATGCTGTCACCACTTCTGCACTATTTGTCCTTGGCAAATAAGCAGTAGTCTAGAAGGATGCTCATGATTGTAAAGAAAATCAGATTATCTGGAAAGAAGGGGCTGTTATGAACATCATCAGATTTTTGCGTAATGTAGTGCATTAAATACTGACCTTTACAACTTATAGTAACGTACAAGTGTATGTGAAAATGACTTTTAGATGACCTTCTAGAATAAATTTTGAACATTTTATGTTTTGATGATAAATCCATTTCAGATTTTCTAGACATGCATTTAAAAATATTTTTCTTAAATGGGCAGAGAAATATTTCACAATCTTAATATCCTTATACCTGCAATGTATTACAAACAGAAAGGTGTAGGAAAATTCTCTCCATTACTGCAGATATTCAGTTTTGCTCATGCAGTAGGAAAAGTCATAAAAAGATAAGGAAGAGACGTTGCAAGAAATTTTAAAAGATCTTGCAGTCTTGATGAATAATAAGCAATTAGCATCACACTGGACTCCATTATGACAGTAGCCCAAAGGTGCATCCAATATTTGATCTACACTCTGCTCCATAAATACAAGCTAATCAAAACTGCTGGTCTTTACAATAATGTAAAGTTCCTTTGGCTTTAAATGGGATTGGTATATTTATAACGGAATGAAACTAACTGTCTTGATTTTTTTTTTTTGCTTCTGCTTCAATTAGCTATGGAAGAAAGTCTTGATGGTGTTTATTGGCAGTACCACAAGGCTGCTGCAATTCTGTGTAGCAGAAGATATGACATGAAGGTGTAAGAATGGGTATCAAAACCAGTCAGGACTGAAGGCAGCTCTTAGTGAAAGTCTCTGTGGCATAGTTATGTACAAGTGGAAAATTTACACCTTGCTTATAAAAGGAACCCTGCCTTATGCCCTAGTTTTAGAAAAGATCAGGTTTCATCACTTAGTGCTTTTAGACTTGCATCTTTAGAACTTTGCTTATGCTCCATGGGACGCCCTCCTTTGAAGAAAATAACAAAGAGCAATTACATGTATAAGTTATTCATTAATTACTTCAAACTTGAGAAACTGTTCTTTACAAATACATCATTCTTGTTCCTCATGTGCTTATTTCATCATCTAGTAATTAGTGTTGTTTCATAATTTGCAATATTGTTATATGGTTAATCCTTAATTCAGTTGCTTCACATTTTCTTTCTAAGTTATTTAACTAAATGACTTAGCTGTAGGATGATACCATCGAACTGCACAATGGGACCCTAACGAATATCAAATGCCATGTAAGCGCTTCCAAATATAACTGTCTTGGAAACACTGACCCAGGAAACAGGGTGAACTTACAGTTCATTTTTCATGACTTACTGCAGATGTAAGTCAGAATGCTCAATTTGAAACTGAGCATTTACTTTTGAGTTGAGCATTACCACTAATATACTGTGTCTCAAGGGATTAACAGAATTAAGTAAGTAAATGAGTTAAAGAAAGTATAAAGAAGAGGTCTGTGTACAACCAATTCTGATTTATTTGAATCTTTTCTCTATCAGTGTTCTTAAATGGACTCTATGTGAATGTGATTAGTTGCTCTGTCAGCTTTTTGGGGCAGGAAATCTTGCTACATAAAATATTAAATCTCTAGGGACTATTTTATTTTTTTCCTATTGGGACCATGCTGTAATGCTATTGAGGCTTGCAGAACAGGTTTTACCCATGAAACAGTGATACCAGTTCTAGTGAATCCTGCCTCAGAACTTCAAGATGTGGAATAATGGCTGACTCATATTGAGTCAATTTCTGAAAAATTGAAATATCTTTCTTTACCCTTGTTCCTCTGATTCGAGAGGATCAATTTTGGTTTGTTTTTGGTTTTTTTTTCCCCATACTTAACCAGAAAACTCCTGGTGTTTTTTGGGTTTTTTTCCCCCCTTATCTTCCTAAGTAAGCTACTGGTTAACATCCTCCATTCTGGCTGGAGAGGACTCATTTCCACTGGGTTGTTGGTCTAAAAAGAGGAAGGCATTAAAGTAAAAGCTGAGCAGCAGAGTTTGAGCCCTGTAGTAAAGTCTAATCATGGTGATTCTATGGAAATCATTAAGGTCCTATGAAAACCAGACATTTTTTGTGTACCAGAGATGTAAGATTACACTATTTATAGCTTGAGGATGAGTTTGTTGCTCATAGTTGTCGGTGCTACCTGCATTGGAATTCTGCTTGGATCTTTACTTAATTGCTGAAGAACAAGGAGACTGAGGATCTCTCTTTAAATTTTTTTTTTTTTTTTTTTTTTTTTTTTAATTTAATGCCATTAACATCACTGGTTGTGAAGTTCTACAGGCCTTTGAAAATTCTCCCCGTGGTCCATTAGTACAAGTTATTAATATATTTACTTGTATAGCACTTTGAGCTGAGGACACTTCTCAGACACTGGCCTAAATTATGCCTTTGAGCATGCCAGTGACAGAAACGGAGTTAAAGAGCTCCATGCAGCCCATGATAATGTAAGCAGAGGACCTTCTAGGTCCTCACACCAAACATGACCATACATACCACATTATCCAACCTTTTTCCTGACCTTGTCAATAACCATTGTCTGAGGAGCAGCCTTTTTACTTTCACTGCTCAGAGGAGAAGCTGCTTTCCAGAGGCTCCACAGGAGCTTCCTGCAGCAGCTCCTTGGCCTCCATATAGATTGGATATCATGGTGAGGAAATGGAAATTCCTATATTTCTTAAAAGAAAATCTTATTTTCTTTATTTTCTGTAGTCAGCTGCAACACATCAGTCTCTTCTCATCCCATCAGAGAGCATCTCCTTGCGGAAGCATTCTGGTTTGAGGAATTCTTTCCTGAGCTAAGTGACGTGAAAGCTTCTTAGTAACGTGTCACCTAAAGGGTCTTTCCAGCTGTGTTGTACATTGACATTAGTAGATCTTCAACAGAAAAGTCTCATCTGGTTCTGGTTTGGTATCTCATCTGGTTCTGGTTTGGTATCATTTGTCTTTCTCACACTGTCAGCACATTGCCATCTGCAACTCCTTCTGTCATTGCTCATTACACTGGAATCTTGCTCCTTACCCAGCTGAGGGATTCTCACCTCACAACATAGATTTTGTTGTTAGTCTCCAAATGCACCATCTTGTGTCGTATGATAAACCATTTCTTCACAGGTTTGTTATTCCAGCCATCAGGTCTCTCTGTGAGAAACTATGCCTCTCTGTGTACTGCTCTGCCTCTTAGCTGAGCAATGTCAGCTCATCCCAGCAGCACACTGGCATTTTTCTGTAAAGGTCACAGAGCTTTTGAAAAAGTTTGTTTTAAAATTATCCTAGAATATACTCACTAATAAATCTCTCAAACCCGAAGTGCTTATTTTCAACATTATTTGCTGTTATATCCTCTTAGATCAGCTCCTTACATACTAGATTTTCCTTTATTAATTTCATCTTCAATTTTCACAGGTAGCAATTTGTCAAATTTTTCACTGGAAAGCTGGCAGACATTTTATTCATTTCTTATATCTGGGAACCATTATTTACTTTAAGATAAGAACAAACTTAGACAAATGTGAATTAGTAGTGAAAAATTATGTTTCTTCCTGCTATTTTCCATTTTATTTATTGAGGAATTTCCATTACTTTCCAGTATTTCTTGTTGATATGCTCAAAGTTATTCCTTGTATGCTAGCATATTATTTATGTCTGATTAACAGGTTTTATATCCTACTCAACCTGTACAATTTTCTCCCTGACTTTAAAAACTGTTGTTTTCAGTTCCCATTTAGAAAAGATGTTAGAGGACTTCAACAGGGGAAGTTTGAATTGAATGACTATATAATCCCAAAGTGAGAAACTAACAGTTGAACGATGGATTTTCTTGCTTCAGTTGTCAATTGGAAGTTTTTAGCTCAGGAAGAACAGAAGTTTAGCTGATAGAACCTAATACAAAATTCGTACTTATTGCCTTTCCCTATTTTTATGCCTTTTACATGAGTTCTAATAAAGGATTCACAGGAAAACCCAACTGGCAGTCACTTCCCTATACATTTTATCACATATCCCAATAGAGTGACATTTTTAGCATGCTTTTCCAAGTTGTTACATTAACAAATTTGCACTGATTTCCTTATCCTGTCATCTAAAGACCACCTTGTAGTAAGACAGTGAACTTTTACAGCATTCCATAGTTGATGCACTGTCTAATGTCACAAATGTCTGCTCAAATTACTTCACTAAGACTTGAGAAGAGTCTACATTGTGCCTTCCATTTGAGCTTGATTTGACAGAATCAGTCCCTGCGCTAGCTCATGGCACTTATCAGTTAGTCAGCCTTCCTCAGGGAAGAGAATTTAGAGTGCACCATATTCAGTTTTCAGATCAAGCCCTGTCCCCTTAGGAAGCTCTGTACTGCATTATTAAACAAGGTGCCATCAGCCGTAGCACCATGCTTAAACATTCACTCAAATAAAAGACGACATCATTAGATTAACTCTTTTTTCACCAGCCTCATTTGTCGTTCAGCCATCTAAAATAAAACACTAAGACAAAAGAAAATTTGCTAGGTCTTTCTTTTCGTTTCTCCCGAAGATTTGTAAATGTGGGCAGGAAAACCTCTCTGATGTTACAAAATAATGATTAAGCTTGCAAATTAGAATTTTTAGTTCTTTAAGAGCAATGTGTTATTTTGCCAGTTTTATGTATGGTTCTCACAGAGGCTACTCCTTGTGTGTTTTGATTTAACTGTTATAGCTATGCACAACCAAATTCTGAATATTACTGTGACTTAATTATGTCAAAGACAGAAAAGTGACATCAAGCAAATATTTAAATGATGGAAGAAATTGATCATAAATTTAAAAGTCCTTTTATAAAATATATTACCTGTTATAATGTCAGTGCACTGTACAATAAGGAGTAAATAGATAGTGATCAAATTATGCATATATCATCAAGCATATGGATCCTTGAAAGTATTTTATATAATTTAAATCAAATCAGAAGTCACGTAGAAGGGAGGTGCGCTCTCCCTTGAAAATGAGTAGACCTAAGATATGTATTTTAGGATTTGCATTTTAAATCTCCTTGGGTCTTCTCCTTATATTCTAAGTGAGTTTTTTACATCTTTATTTATCTTGTCAGACCAGAAATTGTCAAGATTCTCTGAGAAAAGGAAAGATATCCTTTTTAAAGCTACATGTTGATATAAATATGAAAATGGATTAAACTCCGCTTCCAATTTTCAAACATATGTACTTCAATGAATATTAAATGGTAGACCCATATCATCATCATGACTTATTTACTTTGTAGAGTTTTTATCAAAAAAGGACTGGAGTTTGCTGTGGAGCGTGAAACTCCACTGTAATTTAGTTTAGAGTGGTAAAACCACTAAAGAGGCCATGGCCCCAGAGAGTTCCCTGAAACCCACCTGTCAGCTGGTGTTACATCACTGATCCAACAAGCCGTGCCTTCCTCTTCCCGCTAAAGATTTCTGTGGAGAAGAAAAAAAAAAAAAAAAAAAAAAAAAAAACCAAAACAAAACAAAACACCCGAAGTTGCTCCTAGAAAAAAAAAAAACAAAAAACCCTCTGCAACAGCTGCACAGTGTCAGCAGAAATAATGATCTGAAACTCAGCCTCCAAGGGATGCTAGTCTGGGTCCTAATTCTGTAAGGTGTCATTTCTTTCATTGCAATGCCATTAAGCATGAAAGTAATGGAGATGACATGAAGTATTCTTTCACCAGAGTATAACAGAGGGGAGAAGGGGTACTTCAGGATATTGACAGGAAAAGGTGTCTTGTTTTGCTAGAAGGGTTCTCTTAAAGGATCCATGCATAAAAGGGGCCATTTAATTCTCACTATTCTATTATGAACATTGCACATTTTATCATTTTAATGTTTGAAATGTACCTTCATGTGAAAATTGAAGTTGTAAGCAGGTTTACTTCTTTAGTTTCTTTGGGTTAAAAGCTGTTTTTTGCAGGTAGGTTGGCCACCAATACCAGACTACTTTAACCTCACTGATTGAATCAGTCTTCAGGTCAAGTGTTCTTGCAGGACTCCATTTACTTCACTGGAGTTTCACCTCTGCAGGATTTGGTTATAAACCAGTAGTGACTGGTGATATTTGACAAATGGTTCACTTGTCTGTTTTCTGTCCAGCAGACACTTGCATCTGAAGCAGCTCTCCACCACTACTATAATTTAAGCACCTGCACTAGGCCTTTGGGCAGAGATGATGAGACAAACTGCCTGGGAAATAGCTCCTCTGTGAAGCTCAAGGTGATTCCTGCACCAAGATGTCAAGGCAGGCTGGCAGGGCTGTGTGAGCAGTTTTCTAAAATGGTGCATTTATTCTATTTTTGGCATGAAAAGAGGCTTTCGTCTTCAGGCTGTCAAGTAAGTCCTGTGACAAAAACGAACACCTAGCTTCAAAGACAGCTGAATGCCCCAGCCTTATTTAAGAGCTTGCCTCCGCTGAAATCAGCGCCATTCTGACGTTGGATCAAAGTCTGTAAAAGCAAAGAGTCCAAATGTTGTCTTTCGAGAAGATGTAGCTGATCATATTGAGTCCCTTTTTCAAGAAAGGGAAAGAAGCTGCTCTGTTAGACTTGGATTTGTTTCAAAGATCATGGCTGACAGATGCATTGTTCTGAAAACTACTCCTGCCAGTTTTTTTATCTATTACACCTGCATTAATATTCAGTGCAAATGAATCCTCAGTTTGGTCTTTGAATTACTACTGTGATCATTGGTGCTGAAATTGAGAAAGGAAATTATATTTCTCCTCTATCTTTGCTACACATCAACGTCTGAAACAGTGCTTCCTACAGGAGGTGTTCTGCTCTCAGGAGCTGTCCTGCTGTTGTAACATGCTTCAAAAATAGTTGCTGGGAGGAACATTGCAAATTGCTGTGTGTTACCTCCTTGACCTTGGCATGAAGACTCCCCCAAGTAGTGACACCAAACTGGATCACTGCTGGGAACTTCCAGCCTACTTCATGAGTGGTTTGGGCTTCCAGCCTACTCCTGAAGAAGAATTGGGGCTGTTGCTAGTGTGGGTGCTTTCCTAGCTGTATAGAGGCATGTTTTCTTTAAATCCAAGAAGATCACTACAAACATGGCATCTCCCAGTGTTTCTGATGGCTTTCAGCTTTAGTCTTGAATGATTAAGAACAACATTGAACTGAAGAAAACATCCAATGGCTTTCACTGAAGAAATACTCTGATTGCCCATTTTTACAATATTCTACGCATTTTTGCAATCAAGGAAACCATTAGGCACATAATGAATCAAGAACTGCTGAGAAGAAAAACATTTTGATTTGATCTTAATATAAAGAAGCAAACTTTATGTCTTCAAAGGATACAGTTCAAACTTTTAAAAATATCAGTCTGTCTTTACTATAAATAATTCTAATTTTAGTATTGATTCAGTCTGTAGTACTACTGTCTTGGGCATGGTTTCATTTGTTCTTAAGCCAGCCAAACTGTGGGTTGCTGCGAAAAGGAGGGATTTTCCTTGAAGGATCATGCTGCTTTTTCTGCCCCAGTATCTGCTGCAGGACTTAATTTTTGGTGGCTACCTGATAGCAAACTTTTTCCACCCCCAGTTAATTTTCAGTTGGATCAACTCACTGACCTGGCAAAACCTGATGCTGCAGGATCACTGGACCCAACATGAGGAAAGTGGTGGGAGCACAGCACCCCAGGAGGGCAAGAGAGTGACTTTTTTGGCATCAGTTTAAGTTACAGAAGATAAAGTGCATCATAAAGCCACTTTAACAGCAGTGCTGTTTTATTACGCTAAACAAACAGGGGAAATGTGATTCAGTAACTCTGAATTGCCCTTATTTTTCTCCCCTTACTCTGGGCACCACTGTAGTGCCTGCATTCACATCAGTCTTAATTCTGGCAGTCCATCAGGATGAGAGATGCTTAAAACGAGTGTTTCCATAGACTTATACAGGCAGTCTTTTCTTCATCTCTCTGACTGAAATACAACTTCTTGCCTCTAATCCAGCTCATCCCCAGTGTTTTCCAGCATTTCTGCTTGCGGGGCCTGAAATAGAACAACTGAAGAAACAAAGACACCTCACCCCAAAGAATTTACACTTTGGTATTTATGGGAATGCACTGGATTTCAGCTGTTCACACTTGTCTTTATTGTGTCATGAGAAGTTTTAGCAATTGCTTAGGAGAACTCTGTGGTTATGTTAGAAGTTAGAAGTCTGCTCCTCAGTGGTAGCAGAGTATTTGTGCTAAGAGAACTGCTGGAATGACAGTGGTGCTGTGGATTTCACTGATACCTGTCTTGCTGCTCATACCTCATAACTGAATACGGAGTAGCTGACAAAAGCCAAAAGAATAAAAAATGGCAGCCTGCATGTCTGCAACTTTCTTTACCCATTTTTCCATCCTATGGGGGTGGTAACTGGGTCAATGTTCTCCTTGCTGGCGTTTCAGGAAAAGTATGTTACCTGTTCCGCATCACACTGGGCTAGCGGTTCCCACACCTTTCTGAAATAAGTGATCATCAAAAAGGCCACAGTATATTCAAGGTATTTTATTGTGATGTTGTGCAACTCTGTTTCAGCAGAAGTCTCATTACTTTTTGGATGTGCTCACCAGATATTTATCAGCAGCTTTCAAATAAAAGGTGTTCACAAATTATTCACGTGTACTGCCCAAACATCACAAGGGTGAAAAGTTGTTTATTATTATTGTTGAGCTTTACATTTAATATCAGTAGCCTGTGCAGTAAGTGATGAAAGATATATTACGGATATTGAGAACATGCGGGGATGAACAGATGCTTTCCCTTTTCCAAACACAATCCAACACTAGATGGCACGCTTGGCCTCAGGATCGCAGTCACTTGGGCCTGTCCTTGCGTCTCCCCACTGCTTTCCGGCTTTGGTCTCTTTTCCTGTTTCTAATAAGAAGTGTCCATGAAGTTACAGGGTACAGCTGGACAACCCTAGTAGAGGAATTTTGAATCCTCTGTCGTGTATTCTTCCCCAGGCTGCTTCATACTCCAGATTTTGAAAGAAAAAATTAATAATCCCTGAGTATGAAGAGAAAATAGGAGAGACTGGAGTGCAAACAGTAGGGTTTTTTAGTAAGTCCTAAGAAAAAAAGAAAAGGGGATGCAAAACTATTTTCACCATTTCCCCCCATCTCTATTCCATCTCCATCATCCATGCTTTATTCTTATGCTGGCAGATTCAAAATGGTTGCATAACCTAAAAATAAATTGCTTCCTGTCAATTTGATCCAAGCCAAAAATTTATTTTGTTACAATTCGTGATTTGATCACTGAACCAAAAATCCACATTTTCAATGTCCCTAAAGCAAAGTGATACCCTTAGCCTCTGCTTGTGTCAGGAGCTGCCTCTGCCTGAGTCATGAGCTGCCTCTGCCTGTGTCAGGCGCTGGTGGGACATAATGGGATTGGGATTAAAGAGCAAAGTGGATGGATCTAAGGATCCAATGTTCTCACAAAATGAGATTCATGGAAGTTACTTTGACTGTCTCTAATCTGGTCCTGTGGGCTGGATTCCCATACCTCAGACAAGGGCTTGGAGCTCAGTCTCTGGTGTAATTACATTGGCCTTGGTGATGGCCGAAGAGCAGCTGGAACTTAATTTGACTGCTGCCCTGAAAGACAATAAAAAACATTTCTATAAATACATTATCAACAAAAGTAAGACTAAGGATAATCTCTGTCATTTATTGGATGCGGGGTGAAGCATTGCCACAAAGGTTGAGGAAGATTGAGGTACTTATTGCCTTCTTTGCCTTAGTCTTTAATAGTAAGGTCAGTTGTTCTCCATGCACCCAGCCCCCTGAGCTGGAAAGCGGTGATGGGGAGAAGAAAGAAGCCCCCATATTCCATGGAAAAAAGGTCAGGGACGTGCTGCACCACTTAGACACACATAAATCTGTGCGGCCAGGCAGGATCCCCCCAAGGGAACAGAGGGAGCTGGTGGAAGGGCTGACAAAACCACTCTCCACCATTTCCCAGCAGTACCAGCTAACCAGGGAGGTCACAGCTCACTGGAGATTAGCCAGTATGACACTGACAAGAAGGGTGAGAAGGAGGAACCATGGAACTACAGGTTTGTCAGTTTGACCTCAGTACTGGAAAAGGTCATGGATCAGATCATCCTGAGTACCATCTCATGGCATGTGCAGGACAGCTAGGGAGTCAGACTCAGCCAACATGGGTTTATGAAAGGCAGGTCCTGCCTGACTAACTTGATCTCCTTCTATGGCAAGGAGTGGATGAGGAAAAGGCTATGGATGTTGCCAGTCTAGACATCAGTAAAGCCTCGGACACGATTCCTCGCAGTATTCTCCTGGAGAAACTGACTGTTCATGGCTTGGACAAGTGCACCCTTTGCTGGGTGAAAAACTAGCTGGATGGCCAGACCCAGAGAGTGGTGGTGAATGGAGTTGCATCCAGCTGGCAGCTGATCACAAGTGGGATACCCCAAGGCTCAGAGTAGGGGTAGATCCTATTTAATATTTTCATCAACAACCCAGGTGAGGTAATCAAGTGCCACCTCAGTCAGTTTGGAGACAACACCAAGTTGTGGGAGTATTGATCTGCTGGGGTGTCCTGGACAGACTGGATAGCCCTGGACAGGCTGGATAGATGGGCTGAGGACAATCGCAAGAGGTTCAACAAGGCTCAGTGCCAGGTCCTGCCCTTGTGTCACAACCCCACGCAACATTGCAGACTGGGGGCAGTGTTTGGAAAGCTTCCTAATGGAAAAGGACCTGGGGTTCTGGACAACAGCCAGCTGAACATGTGCCAGTGTGTCCAGGTGGCCAAGAAGGCCAGTGCTATCCTGGCTTGCATCAGCAATAGTGTGGTCCAGCAGGACCAGGAAAGCGATTGACCATCCATCTGTACTCAGCATTGGTGAGGCCACACCTCAAGTGTTCAGTTTTGGGCCTCTCATTACAAGAAAGGCATTGAGGTGGAGAGGGTTCAAAAAAGGGCAACAGAGCTGGTGGAGGGTCTGGGACAGAAGTCTTATGAGGAGCAGCTGAGGGAGCTGTGAGTGTTTAGTCTGGAGAAAAGGACGCTCAGGGGAGACCTTATCGCTCTCTTCAGCTACCTGAAAGGAGGATGTAGCTTGGTGGGGGTATGAGAGGAAATGGTGTCAAGCTATGCCAGGGAAGGTTTAGACTGGATATTAGGAAAAATTTCTTAATAGAAAGGGTTGTCAAGCTAGAACTAGAACAGACTGCCCTGGGAAGCAGTGGAGTCACCATGCCTGGGCGTATTTAAAATATATGTAGATGTGGTGCTGAGGGACATGGTTTAGTGATGCGTGGCAGTGCTGAGTGAACTGTTGGATGTGAATGATCTTCAAGGTCTTTTCCAACCCAAACTATTCTATGATTCTGTGATCTCTTGAGACAGAGCTTTCTGTGGTATTTCAAAATCTCATTTAAAACCTGGTTTGTTCATATCTGAAAAACATATATTGCCTTTTCCATGTATAGTTCTTAGAAGTTCTTAAGAATGAAAATACTTCTTTTGATGCCATCAGTATATGTGTAGACACCTGAGTTTCTCTGTACTTCTCTCTATCACTGAACTGTGGAAAATGTATTTCACTTAGCTACTGGGTATAGAAGCATTCCTGAAGGCCTTGTCTCACTAAAGTATTCTTAGCTGTTCTTTACCTCAGTTTTATGTGAAAATGCATATGTCTCTGTGGTATTTCTGCCCCATCCTATTCCATTGTAGGTGGCCTGGACACACAGTCCTAACGCTGCATTGCTGATATCTAAGTACAGAGCTCTGCTGTTCTGTTATGGACCTTCTCTACTCAGCTGAGATTATTATCAGGGTATGATCTCCCCAGTGAGAGCCTGGGTTCAGATGCTGCTTTTTGCTGAAGGGCTGGAAACAGAACACAAAGCATAGCTTTCTGTCAGAAGATGGGAGTCCTGACCTGGTAAATGCAGTGCAGAGATACTTTTTGCGCTCTGGTACTTCTTGGTACCAAAGTTAGCTCTAAGTGTTTTAAAATAATTAGGCATCAATTACATCTAAATTTATGCCTTTCCACCACTGTCATTTACATAATTTTGGCTGCATTGTTAATGATTTACATCAGCCAAAGTGGGAAGGAAATCAAAGCATAGAAATCTTAGGAAGTGAAAAAGAACCTTATTTAACTGTCCACACAAGTAACAAATGCATTGATTTTAGGAGTTCAGCATCCTAATTTTTACAAGCACTGAAATATCTCCCAGCTGGATAAAAAAAAAACGCAGGAGAGCCAGCTCTGTCTAGCTGACACAGTGCCAGAAACCTAATAAAGGGAATGCAGCATTGGAAAGTACAAAAGTCAACATGTCAACATAAATCAACTTTGTCAGAATGAAACAGATGTGTCCATTTGTTGGTAGATCAGATTAACGTAAATCAAGGCAGTATAAAGGTTACACATTATAGGGATTTGTGACTGGTAAACTTTCATAGGGGGATCAGAGATAGTAATCATCTGGCAGTGGGAATAAAAAGTCAAAGTGAAGCTTAAATGCTGAATCAAAAATCAGTCCTGTTAATGTCTAACACGCTGGGGTCAAAAATTCATAAGACTCCAGCTGTGAAAATAAGATGGGAGCTGTATTAGTTTTCTCCATTCTGTATCTCACATTTAAGTGTTGTCAGTTGATGAGGGTTTGTCCTTTGGGAATTGTCGCGGGGTACTTTAGTCCATGTAAAGTGAAAATTTTGCATCACATAGAGGATCTTGTGAAATTCTGTAAAGCATGAGGACAACATGCTGAGATTCATAATGGCAAGGAAGGAACAGTAGAAACAGTAATCTGCCACATGCCCTTATCTAAAAGTGGTTCTTGACAAAGAAGGCAGCATGTTTGTAGTGCGGAAGCCAACAGAATCTGGGACACATTTTAACAGTCAGTGGCTATTAATGGAAAAAAACTGGTAACTTTAGATGGATGTTGACATGTTGACTCTTTAAAGGAAATAGAAATTCCAATGGACCTATTCTTTTGATGCCTTTCAATACTACTTCTGTTTGTGGCATTTTGTGAAGTTTCATTACTGAGTCAAAGGTTTGATGTAAACAAGCAATAAGCTCTCTAGCAGGATTTATATACTGAGAAAATGTGAAATAAGAAAACAAATCACAGGCAGCTTCTTTAAGGCACATGGTGCATAGTGTCAAGGCAAAAAATCTGCAAAGGTTTTTGTACTTTGGGTTTTTTCCCCTTTGTTTTCAAATGATAGGCTCACAAGTCATTGTTAATAACTCCATAAATTTCTAAATTTATGTAACATTTTACTATCATGTTTGTACTGTGTACTCAAGAAGAATAATCTAAATTAAACAAACAACAAACTTTAAAAGAAATTAATGCAGCCCTGCTTCTTTTCTAAAAATTATTTGCAATCCTTGTCAAATTGTTTAACCCCTGTGATCCAAATTCAGATCTACTTAAGAAGTGCTTTGCTCTGAATTTGGCTCCACTTTCTTACTTTAAGTCAGTACTGCTTTCCAAAGAGTAAGATGCTAATAAGCACATGGACACATCACATCCACCTGTGAGGGATGTATTATGTCTTTACACAGAATTGATTATTTAAGGTATGTGAAGAAGGTATATTTCCAAGGTATATGTGTTTAGTTTATTTAGCCTCATTTTATAGTTGGGGCACTGAGTGACATAAGAACTGTGGGCAGATGATGCAACTCCCTAACTTTTCTTGTGATGGTCTAAATGTAACCAAAGGATGGTTGTAATGGTGCTGGATGAGGCTGATGTGCCCCTGAGTCTGTTTCCCCAACTTTATGACTATCTGTTTGTTTCTGTTCTCAAACACAGAAGTCACAGTCTGGAATGATGATTTGGTTAAGATAGTGATGACTGTGGCAAAATCATGATGATATTACCCAAATACCCCAATTCTCACTTTACCATCGCGGTTATGAGATCATGTTGCCTCCTGCCCTATAGCTGTAATGAAAACAACATTTCAACAATAAAAATGCACTTCTCATGCATCTATTTATCCTCTGAAAAGACAAGCTGAGAATAATGTCTATAACTAGCATAAGGTCATGGTATCAGGAGCACAGGTTCTGTGATTCTTATTTAAATATATTTTATTCAATATCCCCATGACTCCTGCGTAGAAGGCAGCAATACCTTTTGTGAATAAAATTGGTGTATGTTTTCCAAATTATCAACAATGGCTTTAAGTTTCAAATAAATCACCAAAATGCCAATTGACTTGTCCAATTGTGGGGAACATACTGAGTTGCACAAGTTTCCTCAATACAGTGAAATGCCAATGCCTTGTGAGGGAGGCAGTCGTCAATAATTGGAACCTGATCCTGTGGCATTATGGGTTGTGGTAGGCCTAGAGAAGAAGGAAGTCTGAGCTAGGAGCCCTAAGTGACCATTATCAATGAAGAGAAAAACACGGTATTGGCAAAGATCTGCAGACAGGCAGTGAAGGCAACCATAGACTTGAAGGGCAGATGAAAAGTGAAAGAACCCACTGAAATAAATATTGTTGTTTTAGGGTGTGCTCAAGATGAGTCTCACTTCAAACGTGAAGTCTGTCAACATTGGTGTTGATTCAGTAATGTCAGGTGCTGACTGAGGCTGAAAAAGATGGCATGGGTGGAAAAGTACTCCTTCCTGCAAACATTTGAGTTTTCTTGGAAGTTTCCTGTCTGAATACTGACCTGGCCTGACCCTATTTAGTTTGTGAGATCTGATGAGATCAGAGCCTGAGGTTATGGCACTAAACTAAGAAAAGTGATAACAAAACAAAAATGGCATGATTGACAGGGTAGTAGGCTGAACACAATAGACCTAAGGAGAACTATGTGTATGTATTCCACTCCTTAATATCCTCTTTGTAGATAAGAAAAATAAGCCTCACCCTGGAGCTAAAATAGTAATGGGATGAGGGCTGCCTGCCTTACTTGCTGGCCATAAACAATAAGTATATTATACAAAGATGGATTACTGAAATGGAAAGTGGGCACTCATGAGATGCTACCTTGAGGCAGGACTGAAGCAGGAGCTATCCTGGCCCCCTGTGCTGTCTACAGTTATCTCTTCTTGGTGGCCCCTCATTTCTCAGTAAGCTGTGATATGACCCTGTGTAGTCCAACTTTAGTGCTTTTCACTGTCAAGTTCATTGAAGCTATAGAAGACTATTTTGCTTGGAGAAAAAAAAAAAGTAGATACGTGAACTAGTCACTGAAAGCATTTACAGATAAAAGAAGAAGTCAGCAAAAAGCTGTCTAAAGAGGTTTCTTTTGTAGTGCACCAAGGAAAAGAAGCTCCTTACGACAATAGAAAAAATGGCAATAGAAGAGTTACATAAGAAAGCTCAGGTTTCTTTTTTGTGCCCATGTTTTTCGCTATCTTGAAAATTATTAAGACACATGCTATTAAGGTTGTGATGTAATGATATTGAACTCATTTAACAGAACTCCATTGACAGATTTTTCCCTCTGCAATGAGTACTTGAAGCAACTTCAGAAATCAGGCCAAGTTCTGATGTTACTTGTAGCATAATAAATAAAAACTTAATATCAAAGGAATTGTTTTAGATTGTTGCCAAATACCTATATCTGGTCAATGCTCAGTGCCTGTATATTTCAGTTTCTCAGAAAATCAGCACGTTTTCTAAACATCTTAATTTTCTATAGACTATTTCATATGCAAGCTGTAGGCTCGTATAGATCTTCTCTTCACTTGGAACAAGCCAGGACAGATCAAATGTCCCTGAGGCTTTTTTCTTTGGTATTCCAGTTCAAGATAGAAATGCAAATGCATTTAATGAGAAATTACTCAGAAGGCTTCCAATTATAGAGACTCAGAACTAGTTTGTGATTTCTGGATATGAATTAGAGCTGGTGGGGATTTCTCTGCTGAAATAATGAATGGAGAATTCCATTTCTGAAGAAGCACAAAGTTCCACAGAAGGGAGAATTCATAGTTTTAAAATTCTGAATGAAAAAAGTTATTGATTTAATGGATTTTGGACTAGATCTGGTAGGAATCTCATAAATTTTCTGGACCTGTTAAATTGAATATTAAGGCCACAAATGTTTGGGTTATCATTTTTAGTGCAACCTGGAATTTACCTATTTACTAAAAAATCTAAAGTTTTTGGGTTTTGTGCTTTCAGAAGACATGAATTAGCTTGGAGAGCAAGAGATCATTTTCATGGTGGCTTTTCCAAGTACAGTTTTATTTTCCTGTGAGGCATTCTTGTGATTGCTATTGTTTTACAATGTGTATAAAACTCAAATGGGGTAAAATATATAAAATTCTTTTAGTACTGTCATTTCAGTTGCTGCAAGTGCAGTCTTCAGTCAAATTTGTAGACATAATTTTGCAAGTGCTAAGAAGTTACTTGCTCCCTGAGAATAAAATCACTGTGGCAGGGACACCTAAAATCTGGACTATAAATAATTTTATAATGGTGAAGTAGTCTAACCTCAAGTCTGTTACTAAACCCATGCTTTTTAGGCATCTGAGGTTACTTCTTGGGAAAGACAATATTGGACAAATCCATGACTGGAGCTTTTGTATTGTTAACCATCCCTACCTCACTGGAATTGATTACACACGTTAGGTGAAAAGCAATTGGAATGGTTAAGTCACTTAGTCATGTTCTCCTTTTCACACACAATTCAGCTTCCTGAGCATTCGGCTTCTGCTCATTCATTTCTCTTTTCTCACAGCAGCATGCACAGCATGTCCCCACCATTGTTCTGCATAGTTTAAGGATGGCATTTAGATAGAAACATTGATGTAAACATCAAGAAGAAGCTGCCAGTGAAATGTCTAGGTTTCTCCAGTACACACACAGCAGCAGCTTCCTAATGTCCCTGAGGAAAATGGAGAAATTAGCAGCATTTTACTAATGAGGCAAACTAATTGTTGCAGAATGTTGAAGCCCAGTGCTGCAAGTCACTGGGCATTCTTATCATACCAGTGCAGGTTGAGGGAACAGAGCATACTCAGCAGCTATATCTCTTAAATTTGACCACTTAACCAAAGAAACTCTGTTTCCTGCTGTGTAGAATACTCAAGGTTGAAAATTAACCTGAAGATTTCAACTGGGCCAAAACAGAACCCTGACCTCCACTCTAAAGCTACATCAAATTTATCTTTCTATGAACATGGTGAAGCATGAACTTTGCCAAATTGTGTAATGTCTTGATTTGCTTTTTACCAAGAGCAGCATCATTAAGAAGGCTCTAATCTAGACTGATCTTCATCCACTACTTCAAATTCCATGGTTAGTTCTTTCTGTTGGGATTCTTATTGCCACACAGCATCACAACTGGCTTCTCATACTGATGTTTATGTCATTCACATGCCAAACACTGAGGTTATTTAATTTTGTTTAAAATTATTATCGGAACTGCATGACAGCGCTTAAGCATGGCTACCCATAGTCTTGGTTCTAACAGCTTTGAGGGCTTTTGGGGATGGTAAAGCAGTATTCTGAGAGCTGGGGAAAAACACCTGTAGCTGACAGTGCAGACCTAATTAGAGGTATTTACCCAGAGTCTGAAACTGCAGAGTGTATTCCTCAGTACTTGTGAGCAGCATCAGCATGGCACAATGCAGCTCTGAGACAAGTGTGAGTTGCTAAAGCGGCAGTATGTTAGCATGGAGTTCTGCTCTGACTTAAGAGCCCATGTTTCTTGTAGAATCAGTGTTTGGCCATGTAAACTGCCTGCCACAGTTTAAGAAGGTCCACCAGGACAGGTACAGAAATACAAGGTGGTAGGATATAGCCAGACAAAGGGCAAAACAGGACCATGGAAGTATCATCTCGGAACACCTTGGGCTAATTAATATGAAGCTGCTCTCAGGCCAACACCTGCTTTTTGCAGTCGAAGGCCTCATCAACAACTTCACTGTGAGGACATGATAGTCCCATAGATCTGCTAATGCTCGCACTGCGTCCACCATTTGTATTTCAGTTGAATAAAGGCTGGGCTGTCACAAAGTCTGAGAGTAGAGGCAATTTGAGAGACTCCAGAGCACCTCAGAGAAGTGATAGCTTTGGAAACTCTGTCTCTGCAAGAGCTAAAAATGCTGAGATTTCACAAGCTGCGTGTCACTGATCTATACAGATAAGGAGAAAGGACACTCTGTTTTTTCTTGTACAAAACAGCAGAATTTCCCCACTTTTCCTGGGTTTCTTGCATACATCGGTCAATGCACAGAATGAGAGGGAGACTTATACATAATATGCTTCCTATGTGATGCCCAGCCAAGGCCAGATTTTCCCAGCAAGTGGGACTTTGTATTTGCTGTCTTTTATAAGCATATTCAAAAGGTCTGAACTATCACTCACATCAAATGGACCTACCTTTTACGAATGTATTCCTGTCTTAGAAAGGTTTTACATCTGCTGTGTGGACTGGAGGGTGCACATCATAATTTCTTTGCTGCTTCTGTGTCAGGCAGCATTCCCTAGCATTCCTTTTTTACAGTAAATAACTCTGTGCATAAATAAGACCCTAAAAATCATTTTCCTTTGATAAATATTTTAGTGAATATTCCTGCTTGCACAGGGCTCTCTTCGGTTCCCCTGAAGCCAGATCTGGCCCACATACAGTGAAAATGAGGCTGTCTGTTCAACATGCAAAAGTCCTTATGTTCTAGCTAACAGAAAGCATCAAGTAAAAGGAAAAGGACTTTTTCTTCCTTTGTCTTCCAGCAATGTTATCTTAGACAGCCACCAGCACATGATCATTTACATAAGGAGGGAACCGCAGAACTGCTGCCAACTGCCCACAGTGCCTGCCAAAACCAGATGTTAGATGTTACTGTTAGAATAATGTCTTCTTCAGCTTGACATATGAGTGCTGCAATCTTTATTTAAAAGGAAGAGGAAAAAATATGGTTGAATTAATGAAATGGAACACACAACATACGGTCTGAAAAAATTATAATCTAAGGGAAAGTGCTGGTTGCCGAAGACTGCTAAACTCAGCTGGGTGAATTTGTCACAGAGAACTGTTCTGGTATGGCACATAGATGGATTTGTTGACCTAACAGATCTGTCGTATTTTTGTACTTTTATATTTTTATTCCCATGCCTTCACGTAATTTTTTAAATAGTTTCCAAAAGGCAGAAAGTAAAATTTACTGTAAAACTTATTAAAACTGCAAAGCCCTGTATTGAGTAGCATGGTGCTAAATCCAGCATTCTTTTTCCCCAAAAATCCTCACATTAAGTAACAGGTAGCATTACCAAAAAAGCTGTGATTTACACACGGATTTTGCTATAATTTTGCATGAGTCCTGGGATCCACATAAAAATATTATTGAGATAAAGCCTTTGTATTTTACCTGTGAGGCATTTTCTTCATGTATCTTATGGGACAAGAAAGAATTTTTCTGCAAAGATACAAAATATTATAATTTATTACTTTGTTTTGCTGTTTTCCCATGATCAGGGAACTAAACTACTTGGTCTCCAGAGCTGAAAAGATGTCTGATATTGTAGTCAGCCTTATATAGTCAGCCTTGATCAAGCTTTATACTCCTGATGGTTCTGTGGGGTGAGTAGAACCAACAAACCCTTGGTTTTACACTTGTGTGTTGAGGTTGAGCTTTCACAGGACCTCACCCAGTCAGTTCCCTCCAGCCCTTCCTTTGGTCAGCATCCACACTGTCTCTTCTTGATAGCCTGAGGAACTTAACAGCCCTGAGACCTCTGGCCCTTGTCCGAGTGTCACTGAAAGAGATTAAAAAAGTAATAAGAAATAGAGGTAGACACGCAGGCACACAAAATACGTGCTGTCAGAACAAACTAAAATGGGTTTGGATCCTCAGCTTTTATGTGTGGTTTCATTGCAGGTCCTGTAGTTAAAGGAAACTGAATCTGCAAGGTGTCTGTCCCCAGGTAAGTAGGAGATGAGACAAAGTATCTTTCTCTCCCACTGCAAGAGCAGCCAACACAAACTTCTTCTCAGGGTATGTTCCTGAAGTTTTTAGGATTCCAGCTTCAAGCTGTTGTGTAGAAAAAGCAGCTGCCTAATTGCACAGCTGCCTGCTCTGTGAGGGTTCTCAAAGTGCTGCAATCTGCTTCTGAAGATAGATGGGACAAGAAAACACGTGAGTGCTTTTTGCCCTCCTTGCCCTCCTTTTCTTCCTCTTTGGCTGGAAAATGAGGTTGTCAGGGTGTTCTGTGAGTATTCAACTTTGTGGACAGGTCTGGAGGAGGAGAGCCCTCCAGCCAGGTCATGGCTGCCAGTGGGGGAAACCCTTGCCCCCTTCTCCTCGCGCTGGCCAGGTATGCGGCAAATTCTGGCGCTCCTTTGCTCCTGCACTGGGCTGTTTTACCTGATTATTATGGGTTTTAGCTGGGTTTTGAAACTTTTTACGGGTTTGGTGGATGGGGTCCTGAGTCTGCTCAGTAAAGAGCTTCCTCCAAAGAAGAGGAAGAGGGAACACTTGCACACTTTGATAGCACTGCTGTACTCTATAGCGTTGGCTCAGCCATCTTGCTTACAAACACCAAAAGACTGTGTTGAGATGTTATCACCACAGGAGGGTTACACAGAAATTGCACTTTGTGATATGCTTTCAAAACTGCAATAATCTTGGCTTTTGGTCCTTCTGGTCTTTTCAGCGTTGTCAATCCCTTTCCTTTTTTAAATTACAGACTGTTTCTCCAGCATTTGCAAAAGGAGTGGGGGAGGACACAATAGGGAAACGTGTGTTGTTGCAGCTCTCTGTGTTCAGCAGTTAAGCCCTTTTTCTTTGCATCCTACTATCCGAAGAAGTATTTACATGAAATGTCAGTCACCCTGGGGAATTATATGAGAATTAATTATCTGTGGAGAATGATTTGGTCCTATTAATTATGGGTCTCACATAAGAAAAAGAATGGGCTTAATGTGTCATATGGTTTTTTTCAGCCAGTGAACTAGAACTCATCAGCATCAAATATCAATAATGGTTTTGTTGAATACAGATTGATGACCTCTGACAGAAATTATAGGAGAAACTTGTATCATTTTGTCTTATTATAGCTTACTAAGACCTTAGTCAAGATCGGGGTCTTATTTTCCTAGGCTGTCATGCAAGGGGTTAAAGCTGATGTTTATCAGATTATTGTTTGCAACCAGTCATGAATGAATAAAGCTTTAATGTACGTAGAGTCAGAAATAACTGATGTTAAAATGCAATTGCAAATCAAATACAGTATTTCATGGAGACAGTTAAAACATTATGTCTAATTAAGTCTTCATTTAAACATGTGTGTAATTTTGTTGTTCAGAATTATGTACAGCCTTGTAGACTGTTCCCTGCAGTGAACCGCGATGCCTGTTTGTATCTTGCCATTTGGTAGAAGAAATCTTGAACTTTATCTGTTTCAGATATAGTCAGATACACAAAAAATCCTAGGGAGTTTTCTGAGTTATTCAAAATCTTTGTATTTCACCATGAAAAACTGAGTGTTTATTGTACTCTACATTTAAAATATTCTCTCAGCATTTTCTTTTTCGTGAGTTTTCTCCCTTCCATCTCCTGTTGTTCAGCAACTTTTCTGAATGGCTGCAAAGCACCATACTGGCACAGTAAATTTGCTGGAACAGGATAATTTCTAGTGGAAATAGTTTCTTCACTGCAAGAGAAAGTCATACTTAAATACCAACAAAATAGCTAACACCACTGCGTATATGAATTTCTGATTGAAACATAAATATGCTTTGATCAGAAGTAAGAAGAAATTACAATCTGTTGTGGGTTGGGATTTTTTGGGGGGTTGGAAAGCCTTGATAGTTAAAGTAAAAATTGAAAGAAGGCTGGGATTTTGTTTTTCTCCTGGGCCATGCCTCAAGTTCTATGGGAAACCTGCAGAAGAAGAATGAAAACCTTCACATCCAGTAGGACAGATCCATCAAGAAAAGCTTTTCTGACATTTATTCACTGCTGCAGGATGATTTTTCCCAGGAATACAATGCAAGCTTAATTTTTGCTCAGGTTGTATTTGACTGATGCAATAACGCACCGACTGTGCTTAAAACAGCAAACCTGTGAACAGAATTTGCCTTTAGGAAACAGTGCTCTGAGAGGAGCAACTAACACCATGAAGCAGATGGTTCTCAGTTTTCAGGCAGTTGGACTGGAGGTCAGGGAAACACATCGGCACATTCATCCTTAACCCATTCCTTTGAGGGTGGACATTTAAAATTAAAAATAAATGGCAAAAAAAGCATCAAGGGAACTCCTTGCAACTTGGACTTTGTGTTTTATACTTTAGAAAAATCATTTCACTTACTAACTTGTCTGGTAAAGTTAAGAAATACAGTTAAATGAAACTGCCAAATTGCAAGTCAGTTACTTGGAAACAGAACAGAAAGAAAATTCTGTAGGAAACTATGATGATGTAAATACTTTGTCGATATCAATGTTGTACCAGTCTGTTTGGATAGCATGTAACAGGAAGTGCGGTGAGGAATACCATAAAAACACTTAAGGGAAGAGGAGCTTCTTCTTTCTTCTGTGTATTTTTCTTAAAAGTGTTTTTGTTGCATTCAGTGCATTATCCACTGTCCAGACATTAGGGTTTTGTGGTAATTTCTGTGGAAAAGATAAGTAAAAAATGTAAATTTTTCACATATTTTCAAGAGACCTTCCCTTAAGTTTCTTCTTTCCATGTATATGTGTGTATGTATATACTTAAACTTTCTTCCCAGGGCAGGATTAGGTAGAGTTTTTAGTTATAATGAGGACCAGGTGAAAAAGTAACGTTACATCATATTTTGGATAATTGTTTATGTACATCCTCTATTGATCGAAATTATTTTTAATTCCACAAGGAAAAGAAAAATAGTCAAGCATTACTTAAAACCTAGCAAAAATGTTATTACCTACTTGTCTCAAAATGACTTGATACATCTATGTGATCATCACGTACCAAGGACTTGGAAACATAGCTCTAGATATTTTTCACTGTTCCTTTCACAGTGAGTAAGTGAGTAATGAAAATTAGGTTTATTAATAAATTCAGAAAATAGGGAAAATATTTCTCAATGAAAAAATTATCTACTTCTAATAAGCACTAGCATTTTTTTTCTTTTACTTAAATTTCAGTTCCACACTGTTTTAGTAATACTGATATGAAAAATTAATTTCAGGCACTAGAGTGACTAACAATAATATATAAAAAAATTAAGCCAGAAGACAGGCCCTCCCCTTCATAAATGGCAGTAGTCCAGAGGCTATGAATTTGATTTTATTCCTAAGAATATGACTCAGAGTGAAGAGCAAAAAGGATGTAAGGCATGAGAAAGAAGCCAAAAAAGTAAAAATAAGGAAGGCATATACTGGTACCCTGGGCCTACACAGTCAATATATAGTTCCCATTTAAGCAAAAATACATATTTTCTGTGTATCGTTCAAGCAAAATGCACTTCAAAAGGATACATGCAAAAGTATTCTTCAGCACTTTTTCAGGAATTTATTGAAGGAGATTTATGAACATTTTTTTCTCTGTCTTTGTTATTTTTCAGCTGATTAACAGTTTGCTGGCAGAATCACAGAATCATTTCAATTGGAAAAGCCCTCTAAGATCATGGGCTAAGATGAGTCCAACCTCTGACCTATCACCACCATGTCAACTAGACCGTAGCAGTCTAAGTACCATGTCCAGTCATTTCTTGAGCACTTCCAGGGATGGTGACTCCACCACTGCATGCCTTGGGCAGTCCATTCCAATGCTTAATGACCCTTTCCGTGAAGAAGTTCCTCCCGATGTCCAACCTGAACCTCCCCTGGCACAGCTTAAGTCTGTCCTCTTGTCTTCTCTCTGGTTGCCTGGCAGAAGAGGGTGACTCCCACAACCTCCTTTCAGGAGAGAGTGACAAAGTCACCCGTGAGCCTCCTTCTTTTCCAGGCTAAACAACTCCAGCTTCTTCAGCCACTCCTCACAGGACTTGTGCTCCAAACCCTTCAGCAGCTCCATCACCCTTCTCTGGTCTCACTCCATCACCTCTATGTGTTTCTTGTAGTGGAGAGCCCCAAAACTGAACACAACTTTTGAGGGGTGGCCTCACCAGTGCTGAGTATAGAGGTACAACCATTGCCCTGGTCGTGCTGGCCACGCTGTTCAATGGCAGTATTTTACATACTCAACACCAAATTGCATTTGGTGTCATTCAGGGACTGAGTACTCTGCCAACTCTGAAGAATTACAAGAAACTAAAATGTCACAGTGTGGTTTCTTATCAGTACAATGTGATGATATTTACCACAAATTTTATTCTTTATTCAAAGAGCCTCTTTTGTGAAATGAATATCATACTAGGATACCAGGAAATCAGATTGCTCTGAAGTCATGTACACTTACATTCAAGGGGATGTTCAGTTCTCCTTTTAGTTTTTCCTTGAAGGGAAGCTGACTTCTTTCCCTCTGCCTTCCTGCTTCTTCCAACAGCTGTCTTGGGCTTGTCAGAGCTTCCTAAAGACACTAAGTACCCTTGATCCTGGTGAACTCAGCAATAAATGAATGCACTTGGGTCTTGTGAAGAGGTGACTTGAATTTCTGTGTTTAGTTCCACACGGAAGTCCCAGAGGATCTGTGTGTGGCTGTAAGATCACACACTGCATGCATTCACACTGGAGTGATGGTGATATTTACAGAAGCATCAAAGTTCACAGCTGTCTGTCCTTTCATAGATAATCAATAAATCATACATCAGCTCTGGTGATTGTGCATGTCAGTAACAAACAAGTCATCAGCATCTAAGCTCTTAAAGATGGTGCACAGTTTTTGTGGTGGAAATCTGCTCTTGCTAAAGGAAGGAAGTGACGGGGAGGGAAGAAATTCCATCATTTGCTGCTATTTCTGACTTTGGTTAGGAAATATAAAAATTTTATGGATAAGAACAGAGCCCTCCCAAGTAAAAGAAAAAATCTGCATGGTCTCTAAACTGCCCTACTTGTCACCAGCTGGCAGATCTGAAAAATGAAAACCACTTTTGACACTTACTGATTTTATGCTACCAGATGGTGCATGGCACTTCCAGACCAATGTGATGGGGAAGATAGGAATGGATGGAAAACAAAGCAGATCATAATTGTAAGCATCCTCTTTTATAATTCTGACCACTTGCCACTTCATAAATTAATCAATCTGATTTCTGATGTATGGTTATAATTTTGCTGGAAGTCAGAGTAGAATAAACAGATCCTGGTCTGCATCCCGAATGAAAATAAAGATTTTAAAAAAAAAAAAAAAAAAAAAAAAGAATTCTGTGAAACTCTGGCATCAACTCTTTGCTTCCACTGGTTCCCTTCTGTCACAAAGGTATTTATGGTCTAAATTAGTGTAAATGTTTTGCAGGGCTTTATTCATATTACTAAGTGGCTTTGCAATAAACAGCTAAAAGTGGAAAACATTACAATTCTATTTCCCAGACTATAATTTTCTGCAGCAATAGAAATGCATTAGTCCTGGCTTTGACTTCTCTTCTGCTAATAAGGGCATGTTTTAATGCATTTCTGAATGTACTGTACCTCATCCTTCTAGAGTAGTTCATTGATTTTTTTCCAACTAATAAAACACAGGCAAATGCTGATAATCTGAGGTCTGTAATTATATATAACGTCAAGGAGCTCCCCTCAAGATGGCACTACTGAACTGCTTCACGTACCTCTGAACCCTTATGTAATCTTGTTTATACAGCATCATGGTCATTTTAAAGCTAAGATCACACGATACTAATTTGGCCAATGAATTTCATTTTAATTTCTGGCAAAACGCCTCCTTTACATCTAAGCACAGAGATTTAAAGGCAATATTTTTTGCAGGCTCTGTCAACAGACTTGTAGTCAGGGAATATTTGTTTAAAAATAGCCAGAATTATACTTTTTGCTCTGCCTTAGAAACCATGGACCACTTTGAAATCTGCTACACAGATTTGTGTACATGAGATTTACAGGCCTCTTTTCCTGTTGGTGGAGGCTCTGGATCTTTGCCTTAACCTGTGAATTGAGAAGGTCAGTTCAAAGTAAGGGTGAGAATGAGAAGGATTTGTTTTTCCAGAAGTTGCAAATAGAGGGAGTCCCTGCACACTTCTATCTATCACCACTCTTAAGGAGTAAAACTTGCCTTTCCATCACCCTACTAGGTCTCTTCAAAGCATAGAAGTCAGAGATCATACAGCATCCAGAGGTAAAAGGCCGGGACCAATGTCATTACTTCTCCTCTGATCACAAACTTGGCAAGAAATACACCCCAAACCTTCCCCTTGCTGTCCTGATCTCTGCATATCCACTCTGTCTTCCAGACTGGAAGCTTCATTGCAAAGAAATTCTGTACTATGATCAGCAGAGGCAGTCTGTAGAAAGTAGGTGCTTTTCTCGGTGTTTCCTTTTCTGACTTTCCGCAGTCGTACTCAAAATCTTTCTCTCTGAGAGGGCAGCTTTTTTTAACAGCGTTGTACTGAAATATTTTTCTGTAGGGAGTTCTCCAGTGAATTTCTGTATAGTTTGGGAGAAGACATCAAGGAACACCTCGCTGATCTATATCAATGAACTGCGGAAAAAAACAGAATATCACTGAGCTGTAGGAAGAAACAGATAATATCATTTGCATTGGCAATCACTTTATAAATCACAGAAAAGAATCTTGTTATACTTCATTCAAGTGTTGTAGGAGATTAAATGAAATTATCCTCATTGCAGGACCAAAGAATCTGGCCAAAACTATGCTCTGGCTTGAGTAGCTGATTCATCATAACAAAACCTCATCTGTGTACCTTTGAATGATGTGAAACAATCTGAGTAATACAGAACTAGGAAAAAGGTTTTACACTAAAAGATGGATAACATCATAAACACATATTCAGTTCAACACATCTTGGTTTTTGTAACTCCTAAATGTCTCCTCCATGTAGATGAAATCTGGGTTTTTATGCATAAAAAGGTAATTAGATTTTTTTTTTTTTTTTGAGCTGTAGCAATCTGCAAGAAATGTTCAAATTTGTGTGTGCTCTTCCTGTTACATGGCACTGATATAGCTTAGCCTATGCTTAGCACAAAATTTGTTTTATCTGTCTGAGACTTCTGCGATCAGACACTGTGGGACCAAGACCTGGTCTGCTTGATTTGATAAAGTATATCACCTCTCCCTCAAAAATGTTGCCTTCCCATAGGTGCAGTTGCAGAGATCTCAAATTACTGTGAAAGGAGCTTCCTGTCTGCATGTGACATTGCAACAAGAGGTGGCCAAAACTCTTCACTGCAGGTGAACAGGGGCAAATTTTGCCTAGCATACCCTGAGCTGAAAAAGCCCAATATAAATAAAGGTTCCTTAGACAACACTGGATATTTCTGCAAATGGTGTCATGCTGAAAAATAATAATTTAGCATGAGCTGTCACAGAAATGTTGAGGGAAGTAATACAAAGACAGCATGTGGGACCTCTGCCTTGAACAATGATCCCTGAGGGAATCCATAAGAAGAGATTGCCACCCAGGATGATGAAGGTTAAAGTTCCGTACTCACTGAGAATCACTGAGCCTCATTACAAATCCCCAAATTAATACCATGGGTTTCACTCTCCACATAATAAAAATGGTATTTTCAGAAAATGGTGAAGTTACTTGGGAACAAGTGGGTATTATCCACTGTGTGTTTAACAGGAAGTTTGATTGACTGGTACATCTAACAAGCTTTAGGAAGACAGTGGAAGAAGTGCATCTTGAACTACATTTGCTTTATAACAAAAGCCCAGACTCCAATCACAATGTTAAAATACACATTATAATTCCGGGGGCGGGGGGAGGGAGGGGGTTTTGTAAAGGAAATTATCTGAATAAATCCTTCTGTCTTTCTCCTTCTATGAAAAATTTCCGTTGCTTAATCCCAAAAGCCCATATGTATGTGCTGCACTTCACAACATGGACTTTCTGACTGATTTATGTAAGACAACTTTGTGGAAATATTTTAAGAATTAAGATCCTATGTCTACTATGGCTGAGCTGCTGGACTTACTTTGCTGAATGACCGCTCAGTGGTAGAATTATTGATTGCTGATGTTACTGGTGTATTCACAATGTCCTAAATGCTGTCCTTAGAAGGCACAGCCCCTTCTACAAAGTGTGATTATTGGTAAAAGTATGAAATGTGGGATGAAGGGTAAGGGAGGAAGGCAGATAAAATGTGAAAATAAAGCTAGACACACTTCTAGTCTTCCAGTACCTGCTGTTCCTTTTGCTCTGGCAGACAGGGAAACAACGGCAGAATATTTCTGACTTTATGAAATAACAGTTTCTAGGTAGGCAGTAAGAAACACAGAACCTCACCTTAAAAAATTACTTTCTGTCGGCATCATTATTGTCTTAGAATGAGAAAATTTTCACTCCCACTGATCTATACCTATTGTACTTGTCTCGGTTTTTTGGGGGATTTCTATCCTTTCTCTTCCCACTCCTCAGACTTCATCGCATGGCTATGATTTAGTAGCTTACTGAATGGTTTCTCTACTATCCATGTATTTGGTAAATATTACTTAAAATGATTCCCACATTTAAGGATAACAACAAGTGAAAAAGCAGAGGAAGAAAAAGTAAAAAAGCGGACAAAAAAAAAAAGGTGTAAGTAAATCTTTGCATCTTGGCCAAATCAGCCTCTAAAAATGACCCACTTGTAATATTGGACAGTTCCTTTTGCATAGAATATAATAGCTGCTGGTGAAAGGTGCAGAAAGTGAACATCTAACTGCTAAATCTGTCATATCCAGTCACATACGGAATGCCTCTACTTTCATACTCTGCAGCAGTGCAACATGAAGTAACATCGTAGAAATTTCTGGTGGATGAATGGACTTGCAAGAATGGATCTGGGCAACTAGTAGATGCACGATATGTCAGTTTGATTCCGATGAGAAAGCAATATTCTCATGTCCAAGCTGAAGTAAGAAAGGCACTACTAAGCTAGGCTTTCTCAGAGAAGCAGCTCCACTGCTAGATGGAATCTAATCAATGCAAGCCTGCTTACAGAGAGGTTGGCATCAAAACACAACAGCTGAAGTGTAGCAGATGGCTTGATCTGAAGGAGATGTAAACAGAGGCTGAATAACTAAGCATTGCATTCTGCAGATGTCAGAGTTTCCATGCTGTAAAAAGTTTAGTCTAAGTGCTCTCCTGAAAGCTCTTTTTGTTTTTGGCTACCTAAGTCCTGAACTCTACCCACGCTCTCTCCATGTGATATCTTAGAGGCATCTGAATTGTCCCGTTTTCCAGCATGTGGTTCATGAGAAGTTGTCCCTGAAAGGCTATAAAATACTGCCCTGGGTAAAACAGAGCTCTGGGTGCTCTAGGGACTTCATTCTCAGTAGTAAACAAATACTGCAGAAGTGAGGAGAACACTGACCTCGATGTGGTTAAAGGATAGAGAATTGCAAGGATGGAGTGGTTGATTCCAACTTCCGGCAGATCAGGGAAATAACAAGATATCCTTTTCCTTCCCCTCACATTCCCAGCTTGTTCTATGGGGCTTGCGTATGCAGAAGGAGGTTTATGCCTACAGAATGGCAGAAAACCAAAAAGCAAGGCTGTATGCAGCAATTGTCCGTGAAGCAAGTAGATTTCTAGTAGTCCTCCAAAGAAATACACAGAATTGAAAGCTGTATGAGTCAGTCCTGATCTGTTCCATGCATTTTCTGCTGCCTACTTCTTTTGTCATCTTCTCCCACTTGTGACTTGCACTTCTTTTCATATCACACTTCTGCAGAGAACAGGCCACTACTTTGCAGATTATAAGGACCATTCATCTCTTTCAATCTTCCCTTAAAACACTCTGCCATTGAAAAGAAAAATTGTGAGATCTCTTCACCAGCAATAACTGGCCTGTGCCTCATATTCTGCAAGTGAGATAGTGAGTTGTTCATTCTCAATGTGCTCTCCAAAGGGTGTACTTGATGCTGTATACACAGCAGTATCTTCCAAAGTCGGGCAATTCAAACTGCTACGGCAGGTGTTTTGACTAATCTTCAAGAAAAGGACAGCAAATGGCAGTGCAGAGTGGAATAATAGCTCATAGGCTGAGCTGCTACCTGGAAACTGATACTAAGAAAGGTTTATGAGGAGAACACTGTTTCCTGGCTTATGACTAGTGGGGAATGAAGTTCAATAGAAAAAATACTGTGAGAAAATGTACTCAAATTTAAAGAATATGTCTAGTCTCTTGCTCTCATCTTTGGTTAATTGCAACTGTTCTTAAAGGGTAAGTATATCATAAAGGATTTTTTGACTCATTCCTACCTTGCTTTGCAGGAATTCCAACTTTATGCCCTTCTAACTTTGGGCTACTGCCAGCAATGCAGCTTAATTAGAGTAATATGCCTGTCTCCAATCATCAGCCATGCAATTCTATGCCTTCTACTGCCGACTTTGTGAAAGGTCACCAAACAACACCTCAAATTGTCCCTCCAGTTCCTCCTCAGCAGGAATCCTTCTCACCTCTGAAACAAGGACTTTTAGGTCATTCTTTCGACTCCTTTGGCTGTCTCTGAGGCATAAAGAGGAAGGGTATTAAAATTAGAATTGGATGGCCCCTGACACCGACTGAAAAAAGGTTAATTTCAATATTGACTTTGGCTGATACAGACAATCTCATACCATGCTATAAGGCTATTTCTGGTACTGAAAGAGATGGACTTCACAGGAAGAACAAAAAATGACTGTGCTTCAGCAAGCATTCAAATTGCAGTATTACCTAAGAGCGGGTTTTTATTTCTTTGTTGACAAAGCTAGAGGTAATCAACTTCAGTCTGAAAGAGGATGTCATGGTAGAAAGTAACCATGAATGACATTGGCCAATGTGATGATTTTGCTGCTGAAATTACTGTTAAAGCTGACAATTCAGTTCTGGCACGTGGAAAACATTTTGCTATAGTCTTAGGCACAGGCCACATGGGGAAATGAAAGTCTACATGTCTCTGAAAGTGTGGTGTATACATAGACTGTGGGTTCACACCAGCTTTGGTTTTAAATTTAGATGCACAGGTAAACATTCCCAGTTGTGAAGGACTTTCTTACAGATAAATGTTTTTAAATGTTGAAGTGATCAGACATAAAATTCAGATCCAAACTGAAATTAACACTTCCTCGTAAAGTATGTTTTCAAAATTAGGTGCAGGTTCACATTCAACTGTAGCAAATGCCCTCCCTTCCTGAAAGGAGGAAGACAGTGAATTATGGAATTAAAGAATTAATAGAGTTAAACAGAGACAGCCAATGACTGTGACTGTCTTTGAAGTTCTGGATATTTTCACACAAGTTGTCTGAATGCTCTGGTCACTGTCAAACCCAATGCTTTATCCTGAAAAACCCATATCACCTGCCCTGAACATGCCATGTTACTGAGACCTTGTCAGTACCCAGAAAGCCCAGGTGCTGCACTGATGGACATCAGATTTGAGACATCCGTTTCTCAGACAACTCTGGGCTTAATTTTGTCCTTTTGGACTCAGCAATCCCTTGCTTCTCTAGCTGCCCCTTCACTGGATGCTTTTCATTGCCAACTTTCTGTGTCTTCCAGCTGTGAATGAACACTTTGGTCTTCTGGTGCAAATTCAATCCTTCTCAGCTCCGAGGCACTCACTTAGGAGTGCTGCTCTGTGGAGTGCTGTCCACTCTCAGCTGACGCAGGGGAGATGCTGTGCGTGGGAGCTACCAATGGGAACACTGGTTTTATACAGCAGTTTGTCAAAATTCCCCTTCCTTCTGCTGCTACGGGGTGAGTTCAGAACCAGCCAGCTGCTATGCTTTTCCTTAGGGATCTCATGCAGTGTTTCAGCCAGTGTTTCCCATAGACATATATTTATGTACATATTGAGATATATATATTTATATACATAGTTATATATTTATGTACATACATATCTGTATGTATATTTAGATTTACATGTTCCAGCTTGTTCAGATTCTTTTGTTTTCTACGCATACTGTTTTCTAAGCTTCAAATATGGCTATTTGCCATATGCAAGGAAAATGTTATGACTTTGTTTAATAAAACAAGGAAGAATTTCAAAGCTGGTCCAAAATAATCTAGGATCTGACCCTGGAGAAGATCAGATGCTTCAGAGAAAAATTTAAAGGATGCTACAGTATGTATTTCTGGAACAAACTCGTTAATTATATAGAATAAACCAAACTTAGCTGCCACAGTTACTGAGTGAATATTAACCATCCATTGTAAGAAGACAAAACATGAGTGGAGTCAGCTGTTACCACCCCAAGTGATGTATGGAGTGTGAGGAGGTCAACACTGTCTCCAGCTCACTCCAAACTTTCTGCTTCTCACACAAACAGATAATTTGCTTCAGTGTGGCAGCAAGGACTGCACATCCCTGTCACTAATTAAACTGTGGGGTTGTTTGTCTCGGCTGTTTACAACTGAAGCATTCATATATATTCTCATAAATCTTGTTCGACTGGTTGCTTACCCAATTCTTCTCTGTGGTGTTTCTCAAACACACCAGTTATAGCCTTTGCTTTCAGTTTCTGAAGCTCTGCAGCAGAGGAGTTTCTATACACTGACAATCAGATACCAATATCTACAGTGTATAATGAACTCCAAAACATCCATGAGCTTAGCCTCTGTTGGACAGCTTTCTTTCAATATCTTTTAAAGAAAAATCACTGGTGTGGGGTTCAGCTCAGAAACTGGGATTTCTTTCCCAGAGGCTCAGAAATGCCTTGGAGTCATATCCTTTCCCTGGTGTTTCATGTGAGTCTTTTGGACTTTCTGTGAGCCTATAGTTTCCAACAGTGAGTGGGTTGTGCCAATCAAGCTTCAACCTCTGCTTGTCAGATGTGTCACTGGACCTGACTGCCACCTCGAAGTGAATTGGCACATTTCTGCCGGGGATCCACTCATCACGGCTGACTTGCTCACACTTACAGCTCATCGTAACACAGACATACCATCAGCTGCTCAGAAAGGCAGCTCAAACACCAAGCGTGGGGTCACTGAAAAGGGTGGTGAGACCTGACTGCAAACCTGCTTTACTGGACTCTTCCTACTTCCCACATGTCCTGCACCTTCAGGGAGGGAAGGATAGAGAAGATAACACAGATGGGTGCCTTTGATTTCACTCCAGTCTGAAGTCTCTTTCCTAACGAGTAGCTCCGGACACGTGCCCAGAAGAGACAATGCCTCCACAGCCATTGTGTTTGGGGTTATATAATGCTGAGTTGCACAGTTTTTGCTGTGCGTGTTTCTGCTGGGGGCTGCCAGAACCACGGGCTTTGCATGTTGCTCCTGTACCCAGGAACTCAAGCATCTCTACTAGCATGCACACCATGTTAGGAAAACATTATTTAGAATTAAGTTTTTTGAATGAGTAACTATGAATATTAATTCAATTTTACTGAAGAAATTTAAAAAGCCAAATTAAAACGTGTGCTTGATTTGAAAAACAAAACCCCACAAAACCTGAAAAGCATCTTTGTGAGGTCTATTTAAATGTTTGGAGGCAATTCTGAGACAAGCATCTAAATATAGTCAAATGATTCAAGAGATACATTAGCCTACATGATACCAGCACTAACTTGTCTGGCAGACAGCCAAAGCTGCAGGGCCAGATTGAGAGCTGCTGGAAAGAGGACTTACTTGTCTTAAGGAAAGCAATGCCAGTTGATTTTGTTCTATTACATGACTAAAATATGTAGAAAAAGAAGACAGGATATAACTGACACCAAATGGTCCTTATTTCAGACTCACTGACATTCAAGCAGTTTAAATGCTCTGCAAAACCAATGTATTTAGCTGAACATTTTGCATAATGAAAGTAGGATGCTTGTACAAATAAGTACTCTATAGCACAGCAAATATTTCTCAATATTGGGGCACCTCTCCTATGAAGACAGACTGAGAGACTTGGGGTTGTTCAGCCTGGAGAAGAGAAGGCTCCAGGAAGACCTTATAGCATCTAAAGGGAGCTACAAGAGATGTAGAGGGGGCTTTTTACATGGGCAGGTGGTGATAGGATCAGAGGGAATGGCTTTAAACTGACAGAGGGAAGGATTAGTTTAGATAGTCTATAATTAGGAAGAAATTCTTTACTGTGAGGGTGGTGAGGCACCGGGACACCCTGCACAGAGAAGCTGCACATGCCCCATACCTGGAGGTGTTTAAGGCTGGATGGGACTTTGAGCAGCCTGGTCTAATAGGTGTCCTTGCCCATGCAAAGGGGATTGGAAAAAGGTGATCTTTGAGGTCCCTTCCAACCCAAACCATTCTACGCTTCTATTACACTATAAATAAGTGAATGCACGTTTTATGAAATAGTGGAAGGGTATTCCGAGATCTTCAGTTGTTAGAAACAAAGATCTCTCTGGAAATGTTTACTCACAACAGAAACTTTCTGAGTGACAATTCATTTATGCCTTCCTTATGACCTATTCTTCCTCCTTGTAAGTCACTATCCTTTATGGAATTGTGGATGGCTGAAATAGCTCTTTCTGATCAGCAAACATTCCTGACATCTGCAAGGCTATTGAAAATATTTTCCCATTTCACCTCAGCTGTAATCAGATTTTTCAGCCTTTCTGAGACACTGAGAGCCTCAGCTCAAATGTTAAATCTAGTCTTGAGTCACTAAATCCCGTCAACAGCAAAAGATTTCCCTTATCACAACCCTACTCTTTTTGGTGAGATACATCCCTGGGAAATGGCTGAGGCAGTCCTACTTCTGGCACTTCTGTAAAAGTGTTGGCAGTTCTGGGAAGACCTGGGCATGAGGTAGAGCTGGCTCCCAGGTTCTGGAGTGACTCAAGTGCAGGATGGGCTTTGTGCCAGGCCACTGTGCCCACTGTTATACACAGCCAGTTATCTGTAAGACAAGCCCTTACCATTTCTAATCCAGGGACATTTTATCCAAACTCTAGGTACCTTACCTTATTATGTTGTTAATTCCTGTCTCAGCTTTGGATGCTTTCACATACCAGAGATGGCGTTGTTTTGTAATTGCTTTAATAAAAGTGCAGATGAAAATCAGTTAGACCTGCACTACTGGCAGCAAATGAATTTCACTTAGAAGCTGTTACAGCTACCAACCCTAAATTATCCTCATCCCAGCTGGAGTGGTGCCTCAGTCAGCAATTCACCATTTAAAATGTTCTTTGTGTGAATAAGAGAAAAAAGAACCTAATTGTCCTTTGTTGTAATTCTTACTGGTGCATTTCCAGTGGATCTTTTTGCTTAACATTACAACAGAGTAACTCAGCAGCTTTGCTTGAGTCCAAGCAACTATGTGGATTAACATCACTGCCATGGAAAATGGAAGAAAATCCTCAGGGTGGAGATTCAGACCTTGGCTCATGCAGAATCTGACACAATCACAAAGAAAAGGTGATTCCTAAATTTTTGACAGGTTTTCAGCTTGAACTAGGTCAGTTGAGGCCACATCTCTGGTGTGGGATTCTGGATGCTGTGGTTCAGAAAAGCACTGGTGAGCGCTGTGAGATACCCAAGCATGTGAACAGCAGTCCCACAGGTACTCCATACTCCTCACTCTGATGGAATGTTTTCCCCACTGCTGCATAATCCCTGTTCTGAGCTGTCCATGGAGACTTTTGGTACAGGGAAAGCAATTTGGTGTGAGGAAGGTCAGCAATGCCATCCCCAGCCACCAGCAGGGCAGAAGGCAGTTCCATTCCTCCCTCTTCCCCATAGGTACACTGAGGCATGGATCTCGGTTCCCCATGGTGCTCATAGGTGTTGGATGTAGAAATGCAGGGAGGCTTTGATTTCCAGTGGGTGCTCAGGATATTCAGCACTTTAGGATCTGTTAGAAGCTTGAAGATTAGGTTGCTAATACAGGACTTTTCAGGCACATGTCTTTTTGCCTTTAGGGGTGAGGATCATTCAGAGAGCAAGATGTGCAAGAGGGAGGAGGCTGAGACTTAGGGGCACCAACACCAGACTGAAAGGCTTCAGAGGTGCTTGGGAGTTGCAGTGTCTGTGTCACGCCAAGACAGAGAATAGGAACAGGAAACAAGACATCCCTTTTTGGTAGTTGCATGACTTCAGTGCAGAACACCTCATTCACAGAACAGGACAGTTGTTTGAAGATAGGTAAAAATGGGGGCAAAAGGGGCCACTAGGTTGCACTTAACTAAGGAACCAACTAATAAGTTTGCTTTCTTTGGAAGGAACTGTGTATTCCTGCAAGTCTTTCCACACTCATGGTGAATGAAGCAGGCCATCCATAGATCTGCTCTGTGCAGCAGTGACAGAAGAAGCTAGCAGTGTGAAAGTTCAACTATCTTAAATGTCCGGCAAAAATTAGGGAGATTTAGCTCATGAGAGTCTGAACAAAGAGAGTGTGGGAGTAGATTTTAATTTCCCTGGAATGTGGTCATTTCAACCTAGTTTTACTTCTTAAATCTGTTATGTTCTGTTCAGCAGTTCCTTGTGTTTTTCAGTTTAGGTCAGCTCTTTCAGTGAGGTTATTCTCAAAATGAGGGTGTTATGTGACCCATGGCTACTAATTTCCATATCGAATTATTCAGTTTGCAACTAAATAAATCGCCTTTCTTTCAGCATAGTCTTATCTTATAAATTGAATTATAATCAGCATCCTTGGCCTGTCTGATCTTTGGAACCCTTTGAGCTACAACAGTTAAAATACATCAACTTCTGTCACACTAGAGAGCCATGTAGCTAACATCTAATTTATCTGCTTTTTACTCTTCAGCCCAACTTCATGCTTACAGTTTTGTGAGGAGCCACTCTTTTGGAACAATCTCAGTCATCCTTGTAACATACTAGCAACCCCTTTTAACCACTCCTCAACAGTACCCCAATGTTTTCCTGCTATCACTTAAAATGTGGCATTTTAAAGCCATACCCTTCTTATATACCAATACATTCTTTGTGAAATATTAATTTGCAAAATGCCCCATTGTTGGCAAGAACTTGAAACTGAGATGCTCATTTAGGATCTTAGACTAAGGTATTGGCATTTGTCTTAAGATACAAAACTTTTGATGCATTGTTTTATAGGTACTGCCTGTATTTTTCTATCATGTGTGACAGGACTGCATGTTACCCTGCCCAAATATGGATATTAGGAGAAAGACAGATGATATAAGGAAAAATACTTTAGGAAGTGCATCTTCTTAGTTGCACTGACTCAGACCATCTCTTGTGATCAATCCTAAGCAGACTTGAGGGTTATTGCTTACCCTTCTGATCAATTCAGACATTTGCCTACATCCAGGTGAGATGAATTGAGACCTAAGGCATTTTTCAGTTATGACACATCCAAACATCCAGATTTCAAACTCAAGATCTTTTCAATCCTTTTTCTGACAGTGATAACAGAGACTCTGTCAAATTATTCTTCAACTGTGCCTGTGCATGGGTGGTTATGATCTTTGGTGAAACTCCACTGAGTCTACTGGCTAAATAAGGTTTCAGAAGCATAAGTCACTCTATCTGTCTATCTGTCTATCTGTCTATCTATCTATCTATCTATCTATCTATCTTATATTTATATATATATGTATGTTATGCATAGTATAAGTAATTGATACATAATAGTAATTCCCTTGGTGATATAGGAGACAAAGCAGAAGACAATTCATTTCTCTTCTATTCTTGGCAGTTTTGCAGAGGTGCTTAAAAAGTAACAAATGATATCTTCTGTAATGAAGTTACATGTTTGTAATACAGAAGACACAAGTGAATAGGTCTGTTTCCAAAAGTGATAGCCTTAAACAACAGTTTCATAAAAGCATTGCCCTTTGTTAGTCCTTTGTTGTTTTGGGTTTTTTTTTTAAACTCACTCTTCCTCTTAGGTTTCTGAGGCCAGCTGAGTTGCATTGTCCTTGCCATTATCTCAAAGAAGATGCACACAAATGTCACGGAAGGAAAATAAAATTTATTGTGTTTCCTTCTGATGCGCTAATATTTGTTTGAAAGTCTCCTTGTTCAGTGTTCAGTATATTTCCACAACCTGTACATCTGTATTTGCAAGCATAACCAGACTGATGACATCCTGTTGTACCTAAAATAGACAGGACTAGCAAGAGGAGGTACCATGAAATGACATTTGATAAAAATTATTCACTCTCCCACAATCCTGTTCCCTGCTGTGTCCTTCATGTCCATTATTGATCAGATCTTCACTCGATACAGAAAGTCTCTCGTTGAGCCCATGCTTTAACTGCAATAATAAAGTAGGTCATTGATTAACTGGAAGTATGACAGGCAGCTCCTCCAGTCAGGTCGTGACGTACTGTAAGTCTTGAGGGAGGAGAGCAAGAGATGAATCAGTAATGTGAAAAGGAAGAAAGCCCACAGGTTTTAGTCTTTTGGGAGGACTTCTCTCAGCAGCATAGTTAGTAGCATTACCCTCAGCAAGTTGATGGCTATGCAAATTCACCAGAGAAACTTTTCAGGTTTCCAAAAAAAGAAAAAGAAGAAATAAACATCTAAGATGAAATTTTCTTACCCAACTGCAGTACCTAGGGAATTTTTTACTTTGCAGGCAACCAACTCATATGGGCTACTCCTACTCATTGTTCTCTACATTTAGGTATAATATATATAATTAAGCACTGTATAATTAAGCAGTTCTACATGCACTGGTTTCAACTGCATTGTTTTTTGGCAGCAGTTCCTTAAGAGTCCTTGTCCCCAGCTCTGCTCCATGGCTGCCCACCCTCTCCTGGCTTCCAAGCCCTCAGTGGGAGATCCTTTGCATTGGCAAGCTCAGGGGAAGTCTCAGGGTTGCTCAACTCCAGCAGTGCAGTGCAGGACAGTCTTGCAAGAAGTCCTGCCATCCTATGCATCTCATTGTCCCAATGTGATCATTGCCACAAGCCCCACAGATGTCCTCTTCCCCTTCTTTCCTGTGCCCTTGCACTTTCCAAGCAAAAATTGCAGCACATGCTGGTCTATCGTTAGCTGGCTTGCACCATTAGTAACATCTAAGGAAGGATGATCCTTACACCACAGAGCAATTCCCTGTCAGACTCTCACTGGGAGAAGAACAGAGATGTGTTTTCGATTGAGCCAGAGACTTATCCTGACCATGCTGGGTAGCCAGTACTCACCCTTCCCCTGCTCCCACTGTTTCGGTTTTTCTTTGCTTCCAAGTTGCTCACCACGTTCCATGTCTGGCATTGCTAGATGTCAAATCTGCTCATCAATCGTTCAGAAAGCAGAACAATGTTGCCTCAGCACTATGCACTGTATCACCCAGCAGCTTTTACACACACATTTGATGTGATTTTTTTTCCCAAAGCATGGAAAATCCGCAGTTTCTACTGCTGCCTCCTCACTGCCTCCCACTTTCCTACCCGATAAAAGCTATCTCAGCCACTTGCAAACGTTTTTTTGGATAGTAACACTACCCACAGTCAGTCTATATATTGTGTGCAGAAAGAGAAAATGAAACAACTGGCATTTATTTAGTTATTTTTGACTTGCAGAGCTGTGGGCCTCATCATCTCCCACGCAATCCTGTCTCACGTCTGAATCTCTGGTGCCCTAACAACTCCAGCCCTCCGCACACTGCCGGTAGCTGCAGCAGTCTGAGCTAAGCAGTAGCTACTTCCAGAGGTATAAGGGGGGAAATTGTACATACAAATGAATTCAAGTTGCATTGAATGGTTTTAATTCCAATCTATGATATTTACTTTTATCACAATTACATAAATGCATAATATATGAATGGAAATACATATTGCATAAACATGCATATACTCAATAGATTATATAGAGAGCTATAAGATAGTCAGATTCTCAACATATCTGTGCAAAGAACTTGAAGTAGCATTGAGCATTGCCTAAGTATGTGGGTCACTGTTAATGAACATATTTTGATTCTGTCATATTTTCGCTTTATTTTTAGAAATTTTATTTGATTTTTTATCAACAAATTAGGAAAATTAAAGAATGTTGAAAAATAATTTAACACATTTCTGTGTTTATTAAAAACCATTATATACAACAAATTAATTAATAAAAAACATTAGTCAAATAATTTTCTCTGGAGCTTACTTACTTGCTTCTTTCCTTTCTTTCCTTCTTCCATTCATTCTCTCTTTCTTTCTTTTTTATTTGAAATATCAGCATTTCTGCCTGATCTTGACCTCCAGTTTATCAAATGTGACAGTAGGTCTGCATGGCACAGCCCGCAGTGTTTGATGCTATCGGCAACTTTTAGGTAACGATTACCTAAATGCTACAGCCACAAAAAAGATCCCCTAAACTATATTAAATGAAGCAGAATATACTGGAAAATTACCAAGATTACTCAGCAGTTACATTTAGGAAATCTGCCTGTTGCTAGAATAGAAGAAGCCTTTACTAGTCCCTATCCAGCAAGAACACAGAATACAAGGATACAGAACAAGCACGTATTTCCTTAGCTGAATGCATCCACTGTCTAATTAGACAGAGAGTGACTGACATCAGAAGTGCATTCAGGAGTTACCTAACCAGAAAAACACTACACAGACTATAAAGAATTTTAAGAAAAATCATTCCAACCCCTTGGAGCAGGCTTTCTTGAACACTTTCACTGTCATCCTGCTAGTCAGTCACAGCAGCTGGCATTTCCCTGTTCAGAGTCCTGTGTGTGGTCTCGAGGGGACTGAGGTACTGAGATGCTTTTTCAGGTCAGATACATTCCATGGCTGCGGAGCTGAAGTGAAGAGCAGCTCTTACCCAAAAATATACCAAAAATCCCAGACATTAAGCCATCCCACCCTTCCAAGCAGCCTCAGTGAGAGTGAGCAGAGATTGTGAGCACAATTGGGCAGGTGAGATGCTGAGCTGGGACAGTCGCTCTTAAAGGCACCGGAAGGGCAGTAAGGAGATAAATAAACCTGTGTTTTTTCTCTTGTAGGCCTACTCACTGGATTACTCACTCACAAATGCTCTCTCTCTGGAGGTATGACTGGAAGTTTCTAGGTGCGAGTCTGTGAACTCCTGTTTTGATGTTTCTCCTGGAAGAGCTTGTGGTGAAAGAAAAGGGAGTTCCATGCACCTCCTCTAGGTTCTGGTGGCCTGTGCTGGCAGAGAGATAATTTTTCAAAGGTAACTCAAATATTATTGTTTGTTATGTCATCTTCTGCAGTTAAATATTAAATAATCTTTGAAAAATCCTTTGTTCTGAATCTGTAGTATGGTTACTAAAGAAGATTTCTCCTACTCAAGTTTAGGAGCGAGTTGAGCAAGTTTAGAAAGAAACTCCTCCAAAATTACAGAAAATATTAATTTCAATAGTTGATAGAAAGCATAAGGAAATGAGGATTTTGCCTTGGTTTTGGTAATTTAATCTAGTGTTCATCAACTTTTAGTGTAAGGAAAACTGAAGAAAGAGCAGTCTATCAGAAGATGGGGTGTTGCTTCCAGCAACATTTGATAATAAGGTTACTAAAATAGACACTACTTTATACTGTTGTATTAAATTCAGCTTAAAATATATGAAGCATATTGAATATTGACTCTCTGTGGAAAAATTACACGCTGAGAGTATATTCCAAAAAGTTACATGCATGCATGTGCAGAAGAGCATGTTGCATATGTATATATATGTGTACAATTATGAGTTTTATGGGAGAAAATGTTTTCTACTCTCCCATGTTTACAGCCAAAAATTTCGTGCAAGATTTTATTTTGAGTAAAATGTTTATAGTAAAGCTATTACAAAATAGTATTACTGAGTGACCATGATTGAAGAAAAATATTTCTGATTTTCTTTGTGTGCTTTTTTTGCGACCTTCTAGACATTATTAACATATACATTGCTAACTGATCTCGTTTACAGCCTGGGTTAAGTGCTGAAATCTTTGGGCTGTCTGTGGGGATTTGGCAACCCTGCCTAACCCGTGAGTAAACAGCACTGATGTTTGGTAAATGTGACTCTGAGTTTGTCCTTGTGGTTGTACTTACAGCCCGGAAGGCCAAGTCCAACATTGTGGTGTCTTTGACACTCAAAAAACACTCTGCCCTCAGAGCTTCTTGCAAAACCTTCAAGAGGCCTGCGTTCTTTTGCAAGGTGTGCCTAAAGGTTACCTGTCCTAATGACACTGATGTTCACTCCTCCATTCAGTGGGGCCCAAGGCCCCAGCAGAAAAGTTCCAGCTGTGGCTAAAGCCTTAGCAGAGTCAGCAGCACTGCCAAGGGCACCCTCCTTTATGTAGTCTATAGGAATTAATACGTAATTCACACAATTAAGAAAAAGTCCAAACAAACCCAAGTTTTTACTAAGCTTACTAGAACGTGGCAATAGCAAATGAAGAGCAGCACTAATTGCCTGAAATACTATGTGCATGATGTAGAGACAACTATAACCCTGGAAGGGAGTTAGTTAGTGAACCAAAACGTAGTAGGAATAAATCCAGAAAACATCCTTCACTTAAGGATAGTGAAAGAACAGTTTCAGAATGCATTTGTCATACTGTTGGGAGAGGGAGAAACAAGAGTCTGCAGCCTAAACTAAGAGGTTAAGCCATTTCTATTTACACAGATTTAAACATATCTGATAGAACCAGGGCCTCTGTTTTGTAACTAGATTAGCTGATGTGAATCTGGCTGCATCTGTGTAGCATCACTGCAGTAAGTGGGATCCAAGTGGGTGACTAATCATGGCAGGGAATTGGGTTTCCAGACCGGGCTGTGGGGTGGTCAGGCAGCCAAATAGCTGCATATAGATATGCCCATGAGCAATCCTGGTCCACTCACTATACCCTAAGTGCAGATATATGACTGGTGAAATTTCCCTAATCCTCAGCAAAATTAAAGAAGATATATATATATTAAGGTTCAAAAAAATAATATGAGAAGGACTGAAATGTGCTTTTCCTGTATTGCTGTACAAGTTGGGGTATTTGAGGTAATTACATATCCTATATGAAATGACAGGCTGGAAGATAATGAAATATATTTCAGAGGAAAATGAAATATAGAGTTTACAAGTTAACTTTTCCCTGGAAATTAACAAAAGTAGAAGAGAAGAAAATAGCAATAGTTTCAGCCTTACAAATGCTCATCTAGTTTACATTCAGAGTCTTTCAGTAAATGCCACAATTAAAAACTCCTTCAGAACAAAATTGACACGATTTTGCTTATTACACAGATGGTGATGTCAGCTACATAACTTCATTTGTCATAGCATCTTATTACCCACTTGAAATTCTGAGTGATGGAAACAATTAAAATTGGAAGAGCAAAAAAAAACCTCCTTGTGTTTCAATCAAGTGATGAGAAATCCACCTGATAAGCAGATGTTGCTCAGTTGTTTGTCAGTGCAATGCAACTATCTAAATGGTTTTATTTACAACCTGAGGCTTTCCCACTAGCTTATCATATCTGTGTTAGCTTTGCTTAATGAAAATAGAAAAACAGAAGGATTTTTTTTCTAACCCCACACGTCGAGCTGAGAACTCCTACAATATTTTAGGAAAGTCAGGGCTGTCGTTATTGTCATCTAGACAAAAAGCAGGAGGATGGTGTTATTTTGTTACTGTGACATGTTTCTAAATGTACCTTGTGGATTCATATAACCATAGGATGGTATGGCTGCTGATGACTCATGCTGACTCACCCACTGAGCCAGAATTTACTGAGCCTTCTTCTGTGCCCACACACAGTGATATGATTTCCAGTCTGAGTGAATTCTTTAAAATTTAATTTAGTAGGCTTTAACTACAGAGACAGATACGCTTCTTCAATAGTTGCCTTAATTTGTTTTTATGTCTTATTAAATGTGTGTTCAGATTATGTTTTGCAGAATCCTTTGAAATCAATTTTGAAAGTAATGTGGATAAGTGCAAGTGTGCTTTCCAGAGATGAAGGTCTGTCTGAAAGCGCTGGAGGTGGAAGCATTGATAATCTACTGATGCCATGGACCTAAAGGCCTGGTACATAATCACTGCCTCTCCGCTGTGGCTGTAGCAGCAGTGCTTGTGGGCCTCAACTATGGTAAGTCCCTAGGCTTAGGCAATGAATAATTAATTAAAAAATGACAAATTGACCCAATTCTGTTTTTATTTTTAAGACTGAAAACCGTATATTGCCCCACTGCAATCCACAGAATTAAATGGTATAGGAGTAAGTGTGAAAGCAATTCTTTAAATGCTGCTACAGATGTCTTCAGAGTGATTTTGCTTTTCCTGAAATAATAGAAATTATATGGAAGATTTTAATGGGAATATCATCAGTCCAATTATTTGCATCTCTCCAAATTCTGTTTAAAATCTGCTATGGTGTAGCAGCCTGAAAAGTAACTCTTGTTGTTATAGTATAAGCTGTAGTGACTGAAGAGACAGCCGTCCCAGTGAGAGTCTCTCTTGGAACCAAATAAAAGCTTCTCTTCAATCTCATACTCTTTGATGAAGACTCTTCTGTTTTGTTAAATCAGGATACTCTTTACTCGCCACACAAGCTAAGGGAGAGGAAAAAAATATTTTGCTTGGACTACTTCTGCATAATTTGCTTTTTAAACTCTCCTGACAAATGACTAATGAGTGTTCAAACAACAGAAAACAAGATGCATGTATCCTCCCTCAAAATAAAAGTTCTCAAATGCTTCAGTAAGTTAATTGAGGTCTCTAGACTTTTCTCCACCTTTCCAACATGCTGAAAGAACAGTTGATGCCCCCAAGCCACATACCCTTCCCTCTTTCTGTGGGATTTTATGTCACTTCTCAAAAGTATGTCAGCTTTGACAGTGTTTTGGGGCTGTGTGTTTTACTTCTCTTGCTCCTGCAGTCAGTCAGGCATGATTCCTGACCTGCAAGAATTGGTCTATGATTCTGTCTTCTCATCTCCGGGGTTTACTAAATTGCCCTGTCCTCTAAATCTGAAAGTGCTGGATGAGTGGACACTTCATCCCCAGTGGTTTCAGCTTCGCTGACTTCCTTGTACTTTGAGTGTACAGTCCTTTGTTTCACTTCTGGAGAACAAAACCCCCAGACTTTAAGTCTTTAGTCACACCTTCCTGCCCGCATCATTGCTCACACAGGGCTTTCTTGTAATTCTGTCACTAGAGTTCAGAAGCAGTTGGGTTTGTCCTTTGAGTTAAATGTGTTTGAAAATAAAATATGACTTCTTTTTGTTACTTCAAACTTCAGTGATCATTAAGATTCTGTATGTAATGGAGCATGATACAGGAGAACCACACAGCTGTATGACAAGGTTTGAATAGAAGTTGAAATATGTGTTTCTCCCTGAGTCCCCACAGGTTCTGGTCATTAGCATTCCTTCTCTTGCTGTTGCACTGCCACTCACGGTTTCATTTGGTCTGAAACCATCCATGATTTCTATCAAACAAGCACAAAGGACTCAGCTCTGTTGTACTACTGTTAGAGGGATGCTCTGTAGCAGAGCTGCCCACTTTTGACATGCTACAACTTTCTCAAAAGAAAGGAGAGGCCCATATACTGCACTCCATCCTTTGCTGCAGGACACAGCAATTTCCTGGAAATGCTGTAATTACTGAATATTTCCAACATGTTGCTTGCAGCGTTTCCCACATTGAAGACATGAGTGCCCAAGAAACATAGCAGCTGAAAGTAGATTAGTATCTCCAAGTAATTCAGACATCTCACTGCTTGACTCCCGCTTCCCAAGCAGTGCTACAGACCTGTGAGGAGAAAAGAGTGATTACTGGATTAATTGTTCTGACAGGAGCTCCTTTCTAAAAGCCCTCTTTCTCAAGGGTCTCTGGTCCTTCCTGTGTTTTATGGCTGAGAGGGAAAGGGTTTCTAGAAAGAATGGTGTAAGAAATAGGCTATTGCCAGTACCAGAGCAAGTCGTCTTGCCTACAGCCTATTCCAGGTCATAGCCACGGGATGCCCCAGCTCTGTTTGATGTCTCTGCAAATACTGCATCTTCCTTTCTTTTACTCCTGATTTTCACAAAATATAATGGCAATGTGAAAGTGATGTGCCAGTAACTGGAAAAAAACCAACTTTTTTTTCAAGGAGTGAAAATTCCCAAGCCCCCTCTAGAAATGCAAATAAGCAGTTTATGGTGTTTAAGCTAATACTGGCCTATCTTAGGTAAACATACATGATTGCAAAGCCTGTATTCCAAAGGTCCCTCTCTAGCCGAATAAACAGGCACTGAGATTTTCTGTACCTCTGTAGCTTATTCACTGCCAGCATCCAGTTTTAAGTACCACACTGTGATATGGCAGTGCCAGCAGTGTGTTTGGCAGTGTCCACTATGTACTTACCTCTGTGCTTTTTACGCTTCACCTGTGGAGCCTCTCTTAATTATTTTTATGTCAAACACTTTATGAAACTGCTGACCATATTAGCATGCCAGAGCTTTGTGCAGCAGCGCTCTCCGGCTATTATTTTGTTATTCTTTCTTTTCCAGCTTTCAGAATTTTGCTGTTCTTAGACCCTTTTGAAATGGATTGTAATAGTTACATTTCTTGAATCTTTTTAGAGATGTAAGATACTGACTTGGCTTCTCCTGGCAGTCGTACACCCTGCGGGTCCCTGTGGCACTCTCATTTGACTGTCTTGGGGTTCCACCTGTTCTGCTTCGCCCCTCCTTCCCTGTGATTTGTTGCATCCATGGCAGAGCTACAGCACTGTGTGACTTCCAAAAGATTTAATCTCTGTTGAGCACCTGCAATTGTGCAATCTCATGTGTTCGATAAACGCCCCACTGGAAAGGCTTCTCCCACAGTGTAACACTGACTTGCTATTTGTTAAGAAACACCGTGATTTTTCAAATTGTTCCCAGGTTGTGGGTATTCTAAAGGTTTGTATGGCTGGTCATTTCTTCGGACATGATGCTTCTTTAGAAATACCATTCCTTGTGCTTGCCACTCTTACTTGAAATCACTGTTATAACAAAGTAAAGCTAAATAAGGGGAGAAAAATTATACTAGTAAAGCAAGGGTCAAGGTTCTGATAAAAACATGGAAACAAACACACAGACAAAAAGCATAGGAACAAGAAAATCCATCCAATTTCAATATGTACGTTGTTCTGGCAGTCACTCACAACTTGCCTCCAGGAATCAAGGAGCAGTGTAGTATCAGGATCAGGATCTACTTCTCCGCTGGGTTTTGCCTGCCCCCGGCCCAAAGCACGAGGGACTTCCCAACTGCGAGAGAGGCTAAACCTCAGAACATTTCTTGGAACCATCTCCCTTCCCTTGCTTCCTTCAATTTAGAGGCAATTCCAATATATAGTATGACAGTTTTGACCAACCAGAGTTGTTTAGGTGAATGCAAGTGAAATCTTTTTTCTCTTGCCTCAAATGGAGTAATCTCTGAGATGCAGTGATCCTTTGACACATTGATTTCCAAACTTAGATTTACCTTCCTGCTAAGAAAGTCAGTTGAATTATAACTTGATTTAGGTCTCCATTTCCCAGGCAGTGCAACTTCTTTTATGAACTTCTTTTTCATGCCTTTTTAAGTTCTCATAAATTACATATAATAAAACTATCAACTGTACATCAGACCCTAACCTCATAGCTTGTGAATAATGGATTGCTTTATTCATAGGCTTCAGACATGTGATGCCACTAATAATGATGATCAGTTTAGAGTCTGGAGCATTTTCTCAAATAATTTCATTCCTCTTACTTCCTCACTTTATCATATCAGAAACTTTGCAACGATCACAGTAACTTCCACCTCTAATTCCCTTAGCCATAGTTAATTATGGATACCCTGGCAGTTGCAGAGTTATTTATTCCAGAGTTCCTTGATCTTGAGCAGGCTAATCAGAGGTCTTCTGGGGCCCTTTCACTTTCAGAAATACTGCTTTTAAAATGTCAAGTCCTATCATCAAGGCTTTGTTGGTTTTGTTTCATTTTTGTACTGCAGAGTATAAGATTCATGAAACTGCTCATTTCTGCAAAGTGGAACATTCACATTTAAATTCTGATGTTCCCTTGTCACTAGCTTTTGATTATCTTCAGCATTAGAGAATATTGTCTGATGATTTGAAATACACTTAGTTGGGGGATAGGTAGCCTACTATAAAGGTGGGCTTTACACATTTTGCTGATTTAGTAGTTCTCTAGTTGGCAAAAAGGGCTTTCCCAACATGCTTAAAGTAACTGACAGTCCTTTGGTGGAGTGTGGGAACAGAGTTTGCAACATTCATTGTGCAGAGAAGGCAACAAGACTGTTCTTATTTTATATTCTCTCTCAGATAATTGTAACCACTAATCTATTTTTGTGTTTGAAAAACATCACAAGATTTTATTTTTCCTTTGAGGGGAATCAGTCCTCTGCTTCTTACCTGGCTTGTATTCCTGCCAAGACTGGTGGCCCTCTGGCTGGAGCAGTGCTGATCCCAAAGGCTGTGATCATGATGCTGATTTGTCTTTGCTGTAACAGGAGGGAGTCAGAGCACTTGGTACCTCAAAGGAAATATACAGCACACTTCATGTTGACACTGCTATTATGGCTGGCATATTTTGATCATCTCATTTTCTCTTTGATACTGATGTACTACTGATGTAGTAAAGTGTGAACATTATCTTTAAGCTGCAATCTGATCTTACTGAGCTTTAAGTGCAGCGAAGGGCAGTGAATTTTCTCTTCAACAGCAACACGAACAGCAGGAGCTCTGGAAATTGTAGTGGCAACAGCAGCTTCTGTTGTGACAGTTCTCTCGTAGGTCACCATGGTGAGAATGTATCTGAGTGTTGGGTTTTTTTCCCTGTCCAGACACTAATATAATTTCTAGAACTCAGAATAGCTTATATAAATTATTGCCCTTGCCATCAACTATATTCATGCAGATATGCTAGCAAGAAATACACACATTTTCTTTTTTTAGGAGAATCTTAAAACAGCTGTTCTGTTGGTATATAGTTGGAAAAAACCCCTAAACACCATGAATTGAAAAAAAGGATAATAAGCAACAACATGGAACCTGGCATACACTGTTTTGCTTTGTGAAGATTCATTATATGTTTATATGTTTATATGTTTTAAAATTAAATGTGTTAATTTTTGAACTGTGGACACTGCAAGACAACATGGGATGTACCTTAATTTTGCCTGCAGAAAGCAAAGCTCTTTGCTCAAAGCTTAAAATTGAAATAGCTGTAACGTGACAGTGTCTGACATGGGCAGCTTTGATGGTCAGGGACAGCACCCATGAAACTACCCTACAAAAATGCAGAAAAGGAATAATTAACTCTTTTTATTCTTGAATGAGGGGCTCCATTTGGAGTCAGTGTTATCCTTCCTGTCAATCCTACTCATTATCCTTACCTCCCAAGCTGGTGTGCAGCCTGTTGATCTTACTGGAAGGGTTGGCTGTTGGCGACTCTTTAACTGAGTCACCTCCAAGTGCTTCCCTTAGCAAGTTCACAGCATTCCCATCTGCAGCTCTGGCCTGCTGGGCCACTTCTCCTGGGGCTGTGCACCACTGGCATGGATACCAACAGCACTGCTTAGCCATTATAAGATTTAAGAGAAAGAGGCCCTTCTCTTGCCATGAGCTGAATTTTCTTAGTTTGCTTGATTTCTTGCCATTTTTCCTTTCTACTTAAATTGGTATTCATCAGTTGCAAGCATGTATAAAATACTCAACAGCCCTTGCTGCAGTTCAGCAGAACATTCAGGAAAAGGTTCAGTGACCTATTGGACATGCATGAAGTTTGTCAGAAGACCTTTCCCTCCCCTTAGCCTTAAAAAAACCCAAAAAGCTTCTCAGGACCTCCTTTATTCATTGTTAATGTTTCCAATGTGTATTAGGGCTCCCCTTCACACTGCACAGTTCGGTTGCTGGTGTTTTTCCCCTTAGAAGGATGGTGGGTCACATCTATTCCAGTTTAACAGCTCCTCTGATCTTAAGAGAATGCCCCCAGCAGAAACATATCTGAATAACAGAGACCACTCACATAGATCAGTTTGCTTCTGCCCGATGTGTTGCCCCATTCCAGGCAGCTTCACTTACTCATGAGAACAGTGTGTGCTACAAGCCCCTACAAGCCCCTGCTCTCACTGGGGTCCTCAAACTGTTATTCTTCCTCAGCAATGGGGAAAAAAGAGATGACAGTGAATGGAAATGTGGGGAGGTATTTTTGAAGTGCCACTGATTTTATGTGGGAAGGTATTTTTAAAATGTTAGTGATTTTCTGAAGCAACCTTTGCCAAGCTCCCAGGTAATTCTCATAGTTACGGTAAGGAATATTAACAGTATTGATGATTAACAGTAATGAATTAAATGAATTAACAGTAATGATAATTCAAAATGAATTAGGAAAATATCACAAAGATTAAATAGGGAGATGTTAACTTGTCATTAGATTACTATTAGGAACTATGGTTAGGAAAGAAGTGTAAGTGGGCAGCAAAAAGTAGCAATGGAATTGCATTGACAGTAAGAGATCTCAGTTGATATCTGCATACTTCAATGATAAACCCTTCAGGCTTATTTCTATTTTTTACTCTCATGCTTACTTTTAAATTCTAATTGGAATGGTCTCAGCTATAAAATATTGTGTCTACGCAGCATTTGAAAGATGTTCAAAAATTGAGAAGGTACTGTTACCAGACTCCATCTACTTTATGGAGCTTAAAAGCAAGCTTGTTAGACAAACTCCATTGACTTCTTCAATAACTTAAGCTTAAAAGATGATAAGAACATAAATATTTTCCTGTTGACATGCTTAAGCTTTTGAACTATCTTAAAACATACTAAGCTCTCTTAAAATACTCCAGTCAAAGGTAGAAAAGATAATCTAAAGTCTGTAGTCAGTGAAGAACAAACCAGGGCAGTAATAAAGATGAAGACACTTTAGGGGTGGCGGATGAGAGTAGTCTAAGTCTAAAAAGTGGTATTTTAACACCAAAGCAAAATGTTTAGCAATATTTTAGGCTGGAACAGGAGACAGCTCAGCAAGAAGTTAACAAAACTAACACTTCTGATGTGTGTCCTGTGCTACCTACAATACTGCCTTGAGGTCTGAGCTTCTCAGTGGCAGGGAGGAGAAGTGTGAACACATGCTCACAAGTTACTGGGTTACCCAGGAAAATTATTCCTTATCAGCAAGGATGCTATGGCAGCCTATCATAGCTGAAATGAACATGTTTTCCTTCGGCAGCTGGGTGAGCTGGGAGCACACACAGAGGCAGCTATTACAGCTTGTCTGTGGCGTAGTAACTTATTAAGCCATGCTAAGTCATGGCTTAATTACAAACTGGCTTGACAGCTTGTGGCTGTCTGTCCCTACCCAATTTAAGAACATGAACAAAGCTGAAATGAAGGCAACAGAAATAATCATGGCACATCAATCCCTTCAGTTTGTTACATCTCAAAGCCAGCTCATGGCTGCCTGTGTGCATCTCTGAATAAGTACTTCCACACTGCCAATTAAGTGCCTGTGTGAAGGCATTTAACCTGTTGCCCAGCCGCACTTAAGACTGTATTTGTCATTCTAATGCTGAAGCTGAATGACATTTCATATCATGCTGTGATAAACTACCATATTCTGTCCTTCTTTGTCATCTTTTTGAAGTGGTGAGCTCCCAGCAGCTAGAGGAAATTTCTGATACTAAAGTCTTGCTTTTATACTCTTGAGGCTAACTGCATTTCTATTCCTCCATCAGTTTAAATGTATGTGGTTTCCTAGTTTTCCTTACTGTTGGTACCCCTAAGCACTGGGTCATTTACAAATTTATTCCCCACCACTTTCTCATATCAGTGTCATTAAGGAAAATACCTAATAGGTTTAAGCCCAAATCTTATCCTGGGCACTGGGGTTGTGTGGGGGGTTGTGAAAGTAGGAAGAAAAGGGAACAACCTTTACCCAGCCCCCTCATTTCTCACCATTAGATTTTGCTTTATTCTCTATGGATACTCCATCACCTCCATTAATCTCTGCTACTGCTCTGCTAATTCCTGTCATCTCCTCCTTTATCTAGAAGTTGAATGATATTATCAAAGGAAGATCTTAGGTTAATCTGGTAAGGTCCACCTTTTGTAAACAAACATTACACTTCCTCACTTCCTGATGTACTTACTTTAAAAAGCATGCTGGCAGACAAGTAATTTAATTTGACACAATTTTCTGACTTCTGGAATGGGCATTATCTGTTCTTTCTGCCCAGAAGCTGTAGTCTGTGTTTTACCTTCATCTTATATGTAATACTAGCAATTTCCTTTCCTTCCTAGCTATTAGCCATCCTGCCCTCCAACCCCATCTTCAAGATCACCATCTTTACTGAAAATTGAGGCAAAAATACACATTTAGTTTTAGAATCAGATGTAGACTATTTCTAAACCCCACTTCTTCCTGAACGGAAAACAACATCACTTCCTTCTTACACTGTTATGTCACAGCTGGATAACATCTTGCTGTTTTTTCAGATGCCATATACCATAAATCAGCCTGATTTTCCAGATAAATTCTCCCTTCATTCTCCCACTTATCAATGCTTGAGATCCTTCCCAAACCAGACTTTTTTTCCTGTTTCATGTTCTCTGCTTATAATTTTTACCTCTTTCTTGATGTCACTTCTTTTCCACTTATGCCTTGAAGCTTCTACGTCAAAACCGTTTTGCCTCCTGTGAGATACAGGATCCTAGTCATTTGGTTTCAAGGTACCTAAGGCTTCTTCCATGTTCAAGTTTTCATTATACGAGATGATTTCCTTTCCAGGTCCCTTCATTTATCACAGGTTCCTTTTCTGAAGTTGAGAATATTTTATTTTATTTCACCCCTACCTTTCATCAAACAAGTTGTGATCACTGACTCCAGGGTTATTTTTTACCATCAGGCCTTTGAGGGCATATTCCTGAATCACCCAAAAGAATCACTTTTTACAGACTCAGTGACAGTTTGGAGGAGAATTTAATTCACTTCCACAGTCCAGAATGTCTGCCCCCAACTATGAGTAGCATGTATTCCCCAAATTATTAAATGAGAATTTGAAATATCACTGGCTATTTCTTTGAACCAAGCAGTACAATCTCTTCAACACTATGGAGTTTTCTAACTACCTCCAAACTTTCCACCTAGGGTCTGGAATGATCTCAGGGCCCTCTTCTCTCAGTAAAATCTGCAACCAACTTCTAAAAAAAAAAAAAAAAAAAAAAATAAAATAAAATAAAAAAAAAAAATCAGAACTAAATGTTGTAATGTTGTTTTATTATTTACCTTTTATTTGCAAAACATCACTTCTTTAACATCGAATATTACTACACACTTTTATTCTTCTCTGTTTGCTCAACCACAAATTTCCTCTAATCTACATGTTCTGGTTAGGAACTGAGTTTTATTTTCTCACAAGGAGGGCATCCTGAACTGTTTTCTAAAATTCCTTCATTTTTTTCCCAAAGTACTGGAAATAGTATATCCAGTTTTCAATTATTTCATTTTGACACAGTAAAATTACTTTTTTGCCTTTGTCTGTATCTGTCCTTTTTTCTTTTCTACCCATCCTACATTCTTTCTATTTCCCATTGCTGTATTAACATTTAGTCTTCCTCTTGTTGAGCAAAACCAAGGCAAAATATTACATGAATCTTTCAAAATTTTCTCTGTTCATTTCTTAATGTGAAGATGACCTTATTATCCGTGGTGGTTTCCTTCCTTTCTTCACAGATGGTGTAATCTAGAAGGGGTACACAGGCCAGTGGTGAAGAACTAACTGCTGTTGTTTGGTGAATTAGTTCCCATGGGAAGTTTACTCAGTTGAAAATAAAAGAGTTTGTTTGTTTTGCAGATGAAAAAGTAACCATGTACCATGAATATTGTCAGTGTCTGAGAACGCCTTCTTGTGAAACCAGAGCAGTCACCATTTGTCAAACTTGTATGAAGGCTAGTTAAAACAATAGAGGTATACATGCTTCAGACAACCAGCTAACATAAAAAACAGACAAAAAAGGTGAGACAATGACATGAAAACACTGTCAGATCAAGTATCTTCCCAAAGGTACTGATTTTTGGCAGGACCTGGTTTATAGTTCATTAATTTCAACATTAAACAAATTTAATTATTGAGATTTGTCAACAGCTACTGCTAAAAGGACAAATTGCCTCACCAATAACAATAGAGCATTAAAAAATGGGAATTTTAAAAAGCCTCTAGAAGAACTCACCTTCATTCCTCTTTAGTACCGTATCAAAGCTGTTTGCAAATTACCTTTATCCCATACTATTTATTTCCCAATTATAAAATTTCTGTAGTTCATAGTTATTTTCATCACCACTAAGAATAAAATGGGCATTGCGTGTGTTAAAAAATGCCAACTCTTTCAGGCATGCACACATCACCGTTGATCCAACACACCAATATTCCCACAAATATCCTGCCTTGGTAATCTTAAATGAAGCTTAACTGGAGACAGCCATGAAATGGCACAAAATCCCTGGATTAGCCATTAACTCCGCATTGCCACATACAAACCATTATTTCACCTACTTATTACTTCACCACCCGCCCCTGCTGCCTGTCACTGCTGCTTGCTTCTTGCCACACACATCTCTTGAGCAATGCCAGCGTTGAGTTTTAGCCCACAGAAACCAGCCAGATATGCACATTTTCTACCGATTAGGAATGTGCTGTTTACGCTGGGTTATGGACTCGTGCGCACGGAGTAGGTTTTCGGTTAATCTCCAACATTTAAGCAGTCATGTTTGAAAGGCGGTAGGGGATATCACTTATTATTTTCAAGAAAATGTAGGGAAGTCCATTCTTCCCAAAGAATTGTAAAGGTTGTACAGCTAGTGAGATGATATGGAAAGCAAGTATTTTATTTTTTTTTCTAAATTTGTTATAAAACCATGTATGAAATTAGAGCTGAAGGTGAAAGGAAGGGGATCAGAACCCCTGTAAAACCTAGAAGCAAGGCAGGGTCAGAAGGTTTGAATGACAACTGAAAGACTAATTTGTGATTTCTTGCAGTATTTTCGTTTTAGTTGTCGCTGGGGGAAGAGTGGCTGGTACAGTAAATTAGAAGGAAGAGTCAGTAGTAGCTGAATATACGATGTAGATACTGATCAAAATTATCTAATGCTACCCAGGGTATCTCTCTGGCCAGTGCCCAAGAAGCAAAGTAGAGGATGCAAACCGGGACCTGATAAAATTGCAGCCCAGTTCCATACCTGCTGAAATCTGTGCAGGATATAACATTACTTTAAATAGTGCACCAAAGTTCCTGGTGAATCTCTTGAAATAAAAAACAGTTTCAAAAATCCAAGAAATACCTAGGCTAAATAAATTGTGCATTCATCAACCCTAAGACACAGCAATTTTTAGCCAGATTTCTCATTGCTTTAATAGTACATGAATTATATTTAAATGACTACGAGATATAAGCCCGAGGGGGGGGGGGGGGGGGGGGGGCGGAAAGAGAGAGAGAGAGAGAGAGAAAGAAAGAAAGAAAAAAGATCCCTAGCTGTATAAAAGTATAAAAGTATCTTGAGTCCCAGATCATGTGGACACTGCAAAGTTAACTAGGTTGAGTGGCAGCTGGGTCTGGGCACTCAAATTAGCCTGTCTGTGAGCAAGTTTTCTATGACAGAAGGGTAACCGCAGCCTCAGCATTCTGGCTCTTTCTGAACTGGCTCACGAGTGCCTGTGCTGAGGCAATCTAGCTTTCATTCTCATTCAGCTCTATCAACTGGTAGAGAGCTGTGGGAAGCAGCACTGGCACACAGGGGTGAACAACCCCATCTTCTCGGTGTGGAGCAGACGCATTTGAACCCACAAGAAAGCAAAGCTTTGGCTCTTAGAGCCGCAGCTGCATCAGCCACCTGAGCGAAAAAGCGTCCTGGGAGCCCTGTGCACGGGTTTCCTAACGTGAGTGGTGGTGCCGGTGACCTTGGAGGTAAAAGCTGCACAGCATTTTCTGCACTGTGGATGTAACTCCGGAGGCCCTGGAAAAATAGTCCCATCATGTGCCTATGTGGAAGACTTGGAGAGAATTTCAACTCCAGAAAGAGAAGCTCCCATCTCTTTCAGGGTCAGCTCCTTTTTTTTTTAACACGCCAGAAAATGAATAGACGAATGAATAAAAATGCTATACGAGCAGTGTTTTCAGCCGTGGCCTCAAGGTCTCCATGTGACGGGTGTTCATTCATGCCGATGTATTCAGTGTGTGGCGAGGAAACGCCTCAGCGTAAGGAAAGGGACAAGGGCATCAGCGAACCATGGTGTGGGAATTGGTATTCCATTTCTACGGACAGCACATTAAAGTTTGGGTTCTCGGGAGCGTGAGGCAAGGATACCCCTTCCAGCTTTCCAGGAAAGCCTGCAGGGTATGACTGCAGCGGCTGAACCTCCATACAGAGCTGTACGGGCAGGAGCGGGTCCCTCTCCCGCGAGGTGAACCGCGGCTGGCTTCAGGCAGCCATTGACTGAGAAAGGTGGAAATAGCACGGGATTACGAGGGATCAGACAGATTTCCATGTTCTTTCCTGAATAAACAGTTCTGGTTTGAGGCAAGAAAGAAGCCGAAGGGCGGGCGAGCCCACGCAGGGTGTTCAAGACGGTCTCCCGCGGCGGGAGCAGCTGCCCGTTCCTGCACTTCCCACCGGCCGTGACTCAGGGCTGACGGGAGACTGAGGGGAGACCCTGTCACCTTCCACAAGCGCCGAAAGGAGGTTGTGCGGGTCGGCCTCTTCTCCCAGGCCAGTAGTGACAGGAGAGGAAATAGCCCCAAGAGGTGCCAGGGGAGGTTTAGGCTGGGCATCAGGAAGAATTTCTTCACAGAAAGGGAGATAGGAATGGGCTGCCCAGGGAGGTGGAATCACCATCTCTGGACGTGTTTAAGGAAACACTGGATGTGGCACTTAGTGCCAAGGTCTAGTTACATGGTGATGTTCATGGTCACGAGTTGGACTCGCTGAACTCAGGAGTCTTTTCCAACGTAATCGATCCTGTGATCCAGCTATTCTACGCTTCAGGCGGCCCCGGTGTCAGCAGGGCTCGGTGGGGTACCAAGGGCGACCCCGAGGCGCCTCACTCGGGCACCCGAGCGGGGCCGCGGCCCCTCCGTCCCTTGAGCCGGGACACGGCGCTCTCTCCCCGCGGTCAGACGGGAACGCAGAGGAAGCGAGACACGTCCAGCCTCGCTCTTCGGTGCAGTAACGGAGCAGCCCCGGCACGCGCGACCAGCGCCAGCCCCAGCTCTCCCTTCCCGGGCCGTGCGAGGGGCAGCGGCTCCCGCCGGGGGCGCCAGGCCCCGCCCCGTCGGGCGGGACACCGGCCCCGCGCGCCCTGATTGGCTGGCGGTGATGTAATCGCGCGCACATACGGGTACTCCCCACTGCCCCCCGTGGGGCACGGGGGAGGTCGCGCGCCTCTCGCCCGCCCCGCGACCAATCGCCGTGCGGAGCGGCTCGGCGCGCGGGCCGGGCCGCGCTCCACCGCCCCGCCGGTCGCGCTTGATTGGCAGGGGCGGCGGCCAATCGGCAGAAAACATCCGCGGGTCGGTTCACGCCCCCTTGGCGAAGCGGCGGCCGGGGCGAGAGAGGCTGCGGGAGCGGCGGCGCTGGGAGCCAATGGCCTGCAGGCAAACCGCGCCGCCGGGAGGGAGGGCATGCGGCGGCGGGAGGGAGGCTGGGAGGGGCGAGGGCGCTCGCTGACTGCCGCTTCCGTCACTCCTGCCCGAGGCTGCGAGGCCGGAAAAAAAAAGTGCGGAGAAAGACGGAGTCCGTGCTCCGTCGTCTTGATTGACGAGAGCCGCAGCCAATAGTTACCAAAGCAGACGGGGGAGACCCAATCGGAGAAAAGCTTTTGGGCGGGGCCTGCCCGTGAGCGGCGAACGCATCTACCAATGACGACGAGGAAGGGCTGTGCCGAACGGGCCGACGGCCAATTGTCGGCGGGACGGGGCGGGGGAGGGGTGAGCCTGGCCCCGCCCAGCTCTCCCGAGAGCGGTGACGCGGGCGGGGGCACGGCGGCTCCAACATGTCCGCGCTGCTGGCGGCGCTCCGAGTGCGCGACCGGGCGGCGGCGGCGGCGGCCGGCGGTGGCCAGCGCGGGGCGGCGCGCGCCTGAGCCCGAGCCAGCACCGCCCGCACCCGCGCCGGGCCCCGCAGCGCCGCCGGGCGCCGGGGGAACGCGGGGCAGACAGGTAGAGAGAGCGGCCGGGGCACGGCGGGGGAAGGGGCCGGGGCCGCGGCGCCGGGCGGGGCGGCGAGCGCGGCGTGCGGCGGGCGCGCCCCCGGGGAGCGAGCGGGCGCCGCGAGGCCCGGCCGCCGCCTTCCTCCCGCCGCGGGAGAAGAGCGGGCCGTGGCCGCGCTGACACGGCCCAGGCCCCCCACGGCCCGGGGGCCGGCAGGCCCGGCCTCGCGCGGGTGGCAGAGGGGAAGGCGCTGGAGAGGTCCGGCGTGTGCCGGCGGCCGGAGCCGGGCCGGGGGGCGGCCGGCGGGTCGGGCCCGCGCACGTGCACGGGCCGGGCCCCGGGGAGTGTCGGGCCGGGGCCCGTGTCACCGACCGGCTCTGGGCGTGGGGAAGGTGGCGGGCGGCGGGCACGGCCCCGCGCTCGGGGTAGAAGCTGCCTTGAGGCCTGGGTGCTTGTGACGAGCTGGGGATGAAGTCACGGGCAGATGGGCAGTGCCCGGGAGTCTTTAGGAGAAAGGAGTTGAAGGCAGTTCTTGCTCAGGGTTTGGAGCTTGTTGGCTCTGCGAACCTTGGATATACTTTTACTCTAATTTACAATAACGCCTCTCTCGGAAGGAGGGAGTCATTTGGATGAGCTGAGTTGGAGGTAGCTGGAAAAATCTACACCTGTCTTGTTTTGTGTGCTGCGGTCGGTTGAGGGATGTGTTTATACCGTGGGGATGCAGGTGTTTGGTGAAACCACATGTGTTTGGGAGTAGTGGTACAGGAAGGCCTGTGAATTTAGGAGTAATAGGTAAACAGGCTTCTGTGCGTTGGGAGAAGTAAGGTGCTAAGTTGGCAGGCACCTAAAGGCTGTGGAGGAGGGAGGCTTTGGGTGGTAGGGAATCCTGTGTACAAGTTACAGGCACAGTGGTAACAGGTTGCTACAAGGTTCTGAACTTGTTTTGTTTCGTGGCCAGTGTGGTTAGACTTAATGTGCGAGACCTTCGTGTGTAATACGAGCTGGTATGTGGACAGCAAGTCATGCGTGTTCCTGCTGCTGTGCTTTGGTTTGTGTGCTGCTCGCGCTGGGAGCTGAGAGAGATGCCCGGCTGTCACCAGCACGGTGAGCTCTCTGTCTGGTGTGCAGAGATGGGCTACAGCAGCGAGGAACTGTGAGTTGATGTTTCACCTGTAATGAAATGCAAAGGCTGGATATTTGTTGTTTGGTCCATGGAATACAAATGGGAAAGCATGTAGCAAATGCCACATTTTAGGATCACGATAATACTTTTTGGAGAAAAGTCTGCATGTGCTGGGGAGCTGTAGAACTGCAGATAGAGCTGTAGGTACATATATTTTTGACAGGTGTCAGGCACTCTAAATTTCTGTCCATTAGGTCATCAAAGCTGTCTTCTTGTAGGTAAATTTTCAAGGATGACTGCAGACTATAGGAAAGTGAGGAGGCTTGGGTGGATATTTGGGTATGGTTGAAAATGGGGGGAAGGATGAATTTGTATACAGGGTGAAGATTATGTTAGGCTATGTATACATGTGTGTATCAGGGGAATGGTATTTGTGCAAAAGGGAAACTGGAGTTTTCGTATTGCTGAGTTAGTTGGTCTGTGTATAGAGAGAGGAGGCAGGCGTTTTTGGCTGAGGCTATGAAAAGCTGAAATGGTGTGGGGGAGGGATGATCAGCTGGCTCCAGGGTCCTGTGCAGGTTGGAGACTGGAGATTCTTTGTTGCTCATAGAATGGGGAGAAATATTTTATAGTTCTGACAGCTAGTGAAAATGAAAAAAGTGAATAAAGATGATGAGGCAGTTTAGTACTGTTATGAATATTACTGGATTAAAGGAGGTTGCAGGACAGTCAAGGGGTTTCTGTAAAGTGCATTTGTTTGTTTATTTTGTTCTGTTTGTTTCACTGTTTAAATCGACCATTAACTTTAAGGGTAGACTTTTGCTGAAACTAGCATTCATAATGGTGCTGACAGGTCAGCTGCCAACTAAAAGCACCTAACCTAGTGTAGACAAGCTCCCATGTATGTGTGGGCTTAGGGGCTCCAGAACATCCATTATATGTATTTATTGCAGGCATTTTCTATACCTTAACATTTAACTGAGTTTACATATCCAGAGTATATCTTCTATACTGGACATGTACTTGTGTTTGAGAGAGTGTTAGTGCATCAGCATTTGGGGGTCAGAGATTTGTGAAGAGATGATCCATTTAGAATGGAAAGCTACTTGGATCAGTTGGAAATGAGGGGTGATTACGTCTGTATATCCCATGTTCTGCAAGTTTGGGATAGTGTGTTCTATTTATTTGCATAGCCCCTCATCTCTTGTTTTGCGCATATTTAGAGGAGGCTGTTACATGGGGCAGTGATTTAATTAAGGCACACAGCATCAGGATGAGGGAAATCTAATTAACGTAGTATGGAGAGGGCTGCATAGAGGGTGTTGAGAACCCATTTTTCTTTTGTAGTGGCAGCCATGAGATGATCAGTTAGTGATGTAAGGAACGAGAGAAAGAAATGATTAGTCCTGTAGTTACCCTGGACAGTCTAGTTCTCTTCTTGTCTCTGGTGTGCACTGCTCTTTAAAACTTTTCCAGTGGTAATCACTAATGTGTGCTTCTGACTTAGTAAACTTGTCTCAAGAAATAAAAACCTATTACAGTTGAAGTTCAAGTGAAATCTGTATGTTCAGCAGTCATTTCACGTGCTCACTGTCAAGAACTACTGCTCTCAGGGGTCCAATGGAGAGTAGAGAGTATTTCTTACATGAATGTGTTGCTTTCATATTACAAAAGGGAAGGGCACTAAAATCTGCTCTTAGTAGTGGACATAAAAATCTGTGTTTATGAAGTATTTGTTTTTCTCTTTGGAGCAAGGCTTATTTAGACTGCAGCAGGGCATGGTGATGTGCACAGAGCAGTGTTCAGTGAGTACTGAATGTCTTCCTTAAGTGGGGCAAACTGCAGCACGCCCTGCTGCATGCTGCCATAGCGTTCAGCAGAACAGGGGTGGGCTTGGTTTGTCACTGTGGTTTCTGTTCTTGGTTTGGTCTTGGGTTTTTTGGGTATCTTGTCAAAAAACCCCACTAAAAATGAAAATTGATCATTTGGTAGTGCTTTGCATCATCAGTCCTGTAGGAATGCTTAAATCTGCCATATAGGTTTACTGCTGTAGCTTAGGAAGAGGGAAATGGCTGTTCTTTTCCAGTCAGCACTGGAAGATGGTTAGCTTAACCATTGGTTTTTACAAGCGCAGTCTCTTCCAAGTGAATGGGAAAGCCTTGGTAAAAGAATCCAAGCTCTAGACTCCATGTTTGGACTGTGGAGATGATTACTGTAACAGGCTGTTCATAACTTTGTGTCCACAGTTGGTTGTTTTTTGGTTTTTTTTCCTAGTATTGATTCTTTCCACCCACTACCTTAAGTAAATATGCTCTATTTTGTTTGGGGTTTGTTTTTTTAGTTCTTGTCACTTGTCCACTGATCTCTCTGAATTCAGTGCTGTGCTTCCCTCCCCTGTTAAAAATAAGTATTCTTCAGATCTTGGGCCTTTTAGCAACTGAAGTGATTTCATCTGAGTATTGTTCTTATGAGTAAATTGGAGGAGGGCAGTGGTGATTTCTTTGGAAAACCATTGAAATCAAAATTTTGCTGTCTTGGTTCCTTCCCTATGTATCACTTTTTAAATTCCTTCAGTTTATGCTTGATGGTCTTCATAATTTGGCTTCCTCACAGGGTGTGAGTTGTGACTTCTTTCTTACTGCCTGTTAGCAGTGTGAATGCAGCATAAATGTTTTATGCATCTTAGAGGAATCGGGTTTAGCCCCAAGCTCCAACATATCAGGTATACATAAAATGTTCAGGGAATTCAGTGTCGAAATCTGGACCAGTAATTGTAGCTTCTTAATTAAAAAAATAAAAAGCCACCCAAATAGAATGACCTCTGACTAGAGAAGCCCAGAAAGGAGAACTTGAAAGATGATCCCTGATGTAAGAACAAGGATGCAGAGTTTCCAGAAAGATTATCAATACGGCTTTTACTTAACAGTCAACTTTGCAAACTCCTTAGCTGTTTGGATGACGTCTTTCAGCCTTAGATAGACGTCTACTATGGGAAACTTTGTTCAGACTGCTTATAATTTGCCTAAATCTTGTACAAATTTACATTTGTGTCGTGTGATGAAGTCAGATAAATATTTGGAAGAATTTGATTGTCACTCCAGAAGAAAACTGGTCTGAGAATCTTCATGAGATGGTAAGGAATTACTGAGCTGGGGTAGCTCATTTCAGTTCAGCTCATCTCAGTTTCTTGAGACATTATTGGCATGTTGAAACATAAGGGTTGCCAGTGAGCATAGGTTAAATTATTCTTCTGGCTCTTGGAAAACCCTGTGTTGGGAGGGAAAGCACAAAGATGTTTTAATGTAGAGAATGATGACAGAAGGGAAAACTCAGTGTCTCAGCAGACAGCAGCCTTTCTTATAATTTTTAAGGAAATTACTCAGGCCCAGATATTTTTGTTCTGCTATGAAAAATGTCATCCACAACCCTTATTTTTTTCCCTGTGCACCATTAGTTTCTCATTAACATTATTTCAGTGTGTCATTTTTATGATGTCACGACATTACTGTCTCCTGGCCTACGTTCTCTTCATCTTTGATGGGAAATAACTTTATTCGGTGAGGGTTTTTTTTCAAACAAATGGTACAACTAGGTGCTTAAGTCTGTTTTTGCAAGATGTAACATGAAACAGATCAGAAAAACATGGCATAAGGATGTTTCAGACTGGGCTGCTGGAGAGTTTAAGATGGCTCTTTAGTGACTATGGTAATGACATGTCAATAAACTTCCAGTTGAATCACAAAGGAAAGTGTCATTGGTTCTTTGCCGTTTTCATGGGATTAGTGTGTTAACAGAAAATGTCATCTTCCATAATCCTACTTTTGTGTCTGCACCCCAGTATAGGAACTTGACCTTTACTCAGTGTAGAGCAAACATGGCTCTGCGTTGTTAGCATATGAATTAATTGTTTTTATCAAGAAGGTAATGAAATAAGATGATAAGGATTTGTTGAGCAGGGGACGTAGCACATTATTCTAAGTTTTTCATGCAGTACTGCTTTGGTTTGTTCTCACCAGCCTGTTTGTTCTGCTAAAGGCAGGTATATATTTGAAACTCATGATCTTCTATTTAAAATTTTATAGGAAAAGAAAAAGTTGTTACAGAAGAGAACATCTCAGTGATGGAACTATTTGTAAAAAATGGATGTTTTGATTCAGGTGAAACAATGAATATTGTGTTGGTCAGCTTATTCAAAAAGAAACAAAAAAACTGTTCTAGGTGGCTTTGTTGGTTAAGCTGATGTGCAAGTCATAAAAAGCAATATCGTGTATGTGCTGCTCTTCCTTTCCTACCACTACCTCCAGTGCAGCCTTTGATTGTGTTTTCAATGTTATTTGAAAAGTTTTATAAAACAGTAATTGTAGGTGATGCATGAAGTATGTAGATCTCAGATGGGTTATTTTTTTCTTTATTCCTAAAGCTTTTCTAGAGTATCCCACTACCTTTTGAAACTCCTAACTCGTAAAGGGGTGGAAACAAGTGGATGAGTGGTGATACACTGCTGCTATTCCAGAAAAAGGAGCACCCTGTGCAGGCCTCCTTTCTAGGGCTTTTGAGGCACGTGTTGGCAGCTTAAATCCATGGGTTTGCTTCCTGCTGCTTGAGGCTCTCATAAATGAATGGACAGTATCTGCCACTTGATTATACAACTTGATTTACATTAGCAGCAGTATGCTGCACTTGAAGAATGTTGCAGAGTGAAGCTGTAAGTTAGGTAGACTCAGTGTCCCCAATGTGTGTACTTTGTGGGGTTTATTTTAGACTAATTGTAGTCTGGTTCTGTGACCTGAGTATGTTCCAAGCCTTCCCAGAGTTTTGGTGTAGGTTAATCTTGGAGATGTTCAGGTCATGTGTTCAGAAATGTCTATGAGATGTGAACTAAAATACAGGAAGTGGGTGACAGAACTTCAGAAGCGTGTTCCTAACTCCAACTGAAGTGGCGATACAGCTGTGCCCACTGGGTCTCCAAAAGGCACGTTAGAGCACTGCAGAGGCTGCTGAGCTGTGCAGGTGGAGTGGGTTCTGCCCTTTGCTGCTTCCTAAGTGTTGCCAGGCCTGCAGAAAATTTCCTGCTGCTCTCTGAGTAAGGGTTGCTTGTTAATATTGACTGGTAACTGAATATCTCTTCGTAAATTATTGTTTTGAAACTTTGTGTGAAAATGACTGGATGTAAAACTGCAATAAATTTTGGAGAGCAGTTCTTTCATGGTTTGGTTCTGTTAATCAAGAATGAAACTAGCTGTGTGAGCAGCAAGTTATGAAGCCTGACTTCCTGTGGCTTTGTGTCTTGTGGTTGGACTTTTCTGGGTGTAGGGTGTTGTGAGTTCTGTAAGTATTCTCATGTGGCTGGGACACTATCTGTCCTGCATGGCATGATTCTTTTGGTGACACAGCTGAGCTTCTGCTGCACTTGTCCTCAGGGGCCGCTAGTTTGTGTGTCTCTCCTTGGTGTGAGTGCTTATTTCCACAAAACTCATAGGACCTGATTATTTGTGAAATATTTACCCTTGTGTAAATTTTTGAGTTGTGTTTCAGTGAAACTGTGGGGACACAGATAAGGCGCTCTGTAGCTTGGCTTGCTGGGGTTTTTATTTTCCACTAATGTTATTTCTTGTTTTACTGTTTGTGTGTGTGGTTGGCTGTCTGTTTTTTAAAAAATAATTACCGCTGTTTAAAGTTTCTTCCAAAAGAATTAAAAGTATATTCCCCTCAACATTTCAGGGAGCATATCTAGAAATAGGAAATTGTGTTCTTCATGGCAACTTCTTAAGGGATGCTGAAAATCTCTTCTTTTTAAGATAGCTGAGATTCTTCAGAGTATTCAATGTGCTTATTAAACCATATCCAAATAAATATCGACAGGTGTACAGTTGCCTTTGTATATTGCAGCTGTATATGTCGTACCACATACAGTAGTTTCGGACCATGATTCTAGGAGAGAAGAAAATGAGGGTTTTCACATTGCATAAGTCTCTGGAGTTCAGCTAGACTGGATTTAGAGGGTGGTGGATTAGCAGTTGGAGGGGGCAGGGACTTGTGTTTGTGATTGCCCTTGTGACCTTGAAAAACTGCTGAAACTGTCATGTGCTTTGAAACTTTTCAGATGAGAAGTACTGTACTGAAACTGTGGTACTGTGGTGTTTTCAGAGTTCTGTCTTCAGTGTGTAAAGCTGAAGAAATTGTTCCTTTTGCTTGTGTTTGAAGTGAGTCTGTACTCAAAGCACTGCCTTCAGAGAGCTGTAAAGGTATGGAAGGTGAATATAGCGCAGATGTTACTCAGGGTTTTTTCTGTGTCCTTTCTTCTCCTGTTTTCTTTACCTAGTATAGTAATAAAATATGTCTGTACTATTTGCTGTGGTTCCTGACAGGAAAATCTCATCCTGGTCAGAAGGTATTCTGCATACCAGCTTGTGCACAAGACCTCTCTTCGCATATGGTACTTGTTGCAGGCACTGGTTTATGGTGTCTGACATGAAGCTTGGTTCTCTGTGGAACATTTGATTAAAATTGTTTATAGCTGGCTCTTCACTAAAAGGGTACTTTTTTTTTTTCAGTGTTCATGTTCAAAGGAAACATGAAGTTCTTTTTTTATTTCAGCTGTTTTAAAACTTGAATCCAGACCTAGCAGACTCCCCCAGGTAGTGTTCAGTCCCTCATCTTGGAAAGTAAAGCAGCTCCATCTAGCTCGAGAGAGCCCCAGTGCACAGTATAGGCTGTTAAGGTTCACAGATGCCTCACTTTGGGTGTTGTCAGTAAGAACTGAAGTGGCGCCTCTAAGGAGGTCATTAACAATGTCTAATTACAGGTGGGATTTACACTCAATGAGTGTTATTCAGTAATTGTGGGACTGCTGCCTATACATGTATCAAATGGTCTCCTCAGATGGGGTGTTTATTCATATGCTAGCTTGTCATGTTTTCTGTTCCTTTATCACTTTTCCAGGAGATGTATTACGGCAAGAGCTTTTTTTTGTTTCACTTTTCCTTTTCTCTGAGGTAATGTCTTTCCTGCTCTTTTCTTTGCTGATTGCTTAGTCTGGTGGATGAATTTATTGGACTCATCCAAAGTCTAGGTTGTGTCTGATTATGTTACTCTGAGGAGTAGTTATCTAAACAAGTAGAAGGTTGTGCACAAGAACTTCAAATAATATAGGTTTTATACATAAACAAGGTGAAAACAATATTGTGAAAACACTAGCTAGAGCTGGGAAGGAAGAGGGGAGTGTGGGACCTGTTCTGTAAATCCTCCCTAAGTGCACTGCAATTCAAACTGCTGTTCAAAAGATAACCTCCAGTTCATAAGCGTTCAGTCATTTAAAAAAATGCATTAATAATAGGAATTGTTTGCTTTGTGTGAGGTTTTCCAACCTGTCCTCTTTTAGTTTCTGTGCATATCTCATGGTGTAAAGAAACTGGAAGCAGTTCAATGTGTCTGTCTCTCACAAGTAATTTGTGGGATCAGGGAAAAGACAAGCGTACCACTTTTGTGGATGATTACATTGGAAAGAGATGTTTCAGTGTTTGCTAGAGTCAAATAGCTGTGCAGTCTCCTCTGCAGGCAGGCCTTAAGAGCTCATCTGTTTTTCCATAAGTGGTAGAAGTGAGAGTTTAACATTTTCCTGTGTTTTAAAATTGAAACGATAATTTGGCTTGTGTGTGATGTGGAAGGAAAGGATAGTTAGGACTCTGCTGTACTGCCAACGGTGTTTTGTATCCTACTTTTATATCATAGTAAATGAAAAATTTATTTTACTTTTGTTTGGAGTTTGGTTTGTCTTATGCTGAACCATGTCTGTACCATTATATCTTCTTCCAGTATTTGAGTGTGTAAATAATGGAGGTTAAGAGCTGGTGAAGCTGGATAGCTAGTTTGTAACATTAAATCAAATTGGATGACGTCTCAGGTTCTTAACTAGAACTTATCAAACACAAGTAATTCTAGGCCAGAGAACTTCTCTAAAATATTTAATAAACTCAAGTATAGTAGCTGTTGTTAAACAAAACAGATTATTTTGTGATTTTGACTATTATTACAGCATTATTTTAATTTAAAGGAAAAAAAAAGAATGCTGTCAGCTTAGCATATCTGGCTTTTGGAGGGAAGGAGCTAAGGTTATGAACAGTTTCTCATGATTTTTTTTTTACATGATGTGAAAGTGGTGCTGTACTTCTGGAGTCAGAGGGGAAGAAGTACAATTTCAGTGTAGTCAGTATAGTTCAGGATTCTTGAAATTAGCTTGTGGGCTGCTGTTGCCAATGGCAGGAAACAGAATTTAACACGGTTATAAAAATATCACTATGGAAGATATTCTGCAGTTGTACTTTATTAATTCGTATTTGGAAAAAAAATCCTTGAAAAATACCATATATTCACACATGTATTTAAGAACCACACTATTTTCAGTCTGAAGTTTTCTGTATTTCTGAATCTGTAGAGAGGGAATGTAGGGCTCAGTTACTGCTGGAAGTTATCTTTTTTCACAGTTCTGTTTTGTTCAGGCTTAGCAGATTCAGATGTGTTTTGTATAAACAAAAGTTTGGGGTTAGCAGTGTCAAAACTGAAGTAACGAATGTTTTGGAAAAGTGTCTTAAGGTTTGTCCAGACTTGAAACCTGATTATGTTGTTAAGTTTCACAAAGAACAGGAAGCTGATGTGGAAAAGAAAACTTGTTAATAGGTCTCTCCCTATTGTCTCTTCCTCCAAAGGCCTCGTTTGTTTGTGTATTGAAGCACTGATTAAAACAAGCTCTTGCATACAAAGCACATGTGACAGTTTAGATCTGTCATGCGTTGTCAGATTTGTGCTTAAAGCCTTTATCTAAAGTCAAGTAACGGTCCTAGAACACTGTGTTGCAAACTCCATCATCCTTTTCTGCTACTTATCTTTTTAGTAGTCGGCATCTTAAGCTGCTGCTAGTACAATAAACGGTGAACCAGTCTTCTACCTGTGAACAACCTTCTTCTGCACAATTAATTTTGGTCCAATTTCAGAAGTTGTTTCTGTCCAGTCAATGTTTATCCTCTCCTTTCCCCAAGTCAAAGTCTGATGCTGTTACTGCAAGAGAGAAACTGAAATAAGTCAGGGGGGGACATGAAAAGTAGTGTTCTTAGTAAGGAAGAAAACTACAATGCTTTCTAAAGAACTTACAGCATAAATTCACCGATGACTTCAGCTAATCCAGAGAATACTTGAGTAGGCAGAGCTCCGCATTCAACGAGGATCACTGCTCTCATCATGGGGATCTGTTTTTTGTTCCTTTGTCTGTACATCATTTCAAAGATTTTTATCAGCACATACACTGCACTGCCTTTTATTACTGAGTTCTGCTGCCTGCCACTACCTCTACTTGCCTTTCAGGAGTATCTTGACTCTTTTTGATACTGGCATAAGTAAAACCCAACAAGTAAAAATCGGCCAATGACGTTGCTGGGTGGGTGAGATGGGGAGGAACTTGTTACTATTAGTCTTCTTTCTCTGTCCTTGTTATTGTTCATATTTGGTTTCTTTGGGCTCATTTTCTCCTGTTGAATCCACTCTTGAGATGGACTGGGGGGAGTGAGAAGCTTTTGTCTATAGTACTTTCTCCTGAACTGTGCAAGTTGTTGGGTTTTTTCACCCTGAATCGCATAAAAAGTCCTGCAGATAGTGGACAACTTGGTGCTTTATGGATTTAAGGTATCATGGAATTGATAGACTTGCATCACTGTTGCTGAAGAAGCAAAGATTCTTTTAAGCTCTTTGGATCACTGAAAAGATGTGCTTTGAACTGCTTTGTTCAGAGAAGGAAAGCAAGAGTGAGCTGATAGGAACCCAGATAAATTTTTACATTAAGAGGGAAAAAAAGCAATAAAGCTTATTAGGTCCAACTGCTAAAGGGCAGTGCCTTCAAAATTCTATAGACAGGAGAGTTCATGTAGCTAGCATGTAATTCAGTTGAAGCTTAGCTTCTTCTGTGTTGGTTTCTAGTCATTAAATCTTAACGCTGCCTTAGTGAGAGTGCTGGGCACTGGATATATCAGCTCCTTTATCAGTCAGGCACTGCTGTTACGTTTTTGTAGCTGTTTAAAAACAATGCGTATAGCATCTTCTGGGAAGCTGAGTCACTTACTGTACATAATGCAGCTTTGGTTTTGTCTCTTGTTATGGGGAGTTTGTTCCCTCTACCCAAACAGATTTTTGCTGCATGCTCCCCAGTTGGTGAGTATCTGGTATTCCTCTCTTTAAAGGTCCTTAGAATAGTTTGGGGTTTCACCACTTTTCAGTGTTGATACAGTACAGAAAAGAGTTTTTGCAAGGCCTCTGCACACACTCAGGCATTTGCTTCTGGAACCTACTCATAATCCTGACTTTCATTAAGGGAGAAGTTCCTGTATAGTTACCCAAGTGTGTTAGTGTTGTTGTGTTTCTGCAGTTTTCTGCTTCTGACCACGTGTGGGATTCTCTTCCTTCTCCTGTTGGTACTTGGCTGCGTCTCATCTCGTGGTAAGAGTTGGGTAATGTGCGTATGTTGGTTACATATTGCTGAGATTAGTTTTCTTTTAGTTTAGCTTCTTGAATCAGCTTGCTGCATGAGGATGTGAGAGCAACTACTGATGCCAAAGCTGAGGTAGAAACTACCCGCGACAGGAGGTGGGCTTACAGCGGTCATCAGTTCAGCTTAGCCTCACTTACTGTAAGGCTCCACGCTGAGGTGTTTCAAATGAGGTTCTGCTGTAGGTACTAGGCATTGGTTCTTGACACTGGTGGTTTGGATACCTGATGACCTGTCTTGTGAATGGAAGTTCGGGATTTACTTGGAATGTTGCTGCTGGTGAAGACCATAGGCAAATCACACAACTGTGACAGTGTTAGCAGTGCCACCAGTCATGTTGCAGTCCTAAAGTAAAGTGCGTGGAATTAAATGTTGACATCAAAACATCTATTACAACTAAATGAGAAAGGTCCATCTCCTCTTTTGGATTTTCCCTAAATGCATAGCCTGCTACAGATGTTTATATGACTCCCTTCATAGTAGTCATTCCAGTTTAATTAAATACCAGCATTTGCTGACAAGAATATCGGTAGGTACATGAGAATGCAACAGAAACCAAAACTTTGCATAGCAAAGGTCATGGTAAGGAGTTTGTCTGACAGTTTTTGAGCAAGTCAAGCTGTTTTTCTGTGCTTTTTGTCACATCTGCAGATTTCCTTAGGGGCTGGAGGACTGCCTCAGCTCATCCGCTGTGGTGTTTGCCACCACTTAATGTGCAGTTAGAATATCTTACCCACTGCCTGTTTCAAGCCTAGGTTTTGATGAACTGCGGAGGGACTGAACTATTTTGGGTGAAACATGAGTAATGTCATCACTAGTAAAGAATAGAGTTTGCAGTTGTTTGTCAGGCACTGGCTGATTCTGTGTCTAGGAGTTTCCATATTCGTTCCATTTTGGAGGTCTCTTGCAATAAGGCTGGGGAGAAATTCAAGCTCTCTCAAAAGACAGAAGCAATCTGAGTTCTAGAAGTTCTTTATTGTGTTCATAATGAAACATTTCTTGGTCATTTGCTGTTTACACTTCTCTTTCTCACTCATCTGTTTCTGTAATAAATTGTAGATACTGTTACAAAGACCTAGTTTTCTCTTTTATAACCTCGGCTGTTTACTGTCTTGTAGCCAGATACCTTGAAAACTAGCCAGAAACTGAATTGTTTGATGTCCGTGTTCTGTGTTTCACATGTCAAGACCTGGTGGGGTGCTTTTTGGTGTTTTTTGTTGGGTTTTGTTGTTGTTGTTGTTTTAATTCACAGAGTTCTTGTATTTAGGCTTCAGAACATTTGAATTCTGCAAGTTGTTGAAGCATAGAGATGGTTCCTGTTCACTGTTTCAGGCATCCTTGCTATGCTATATAATAAAGAAAGCTGTCTGTGTTACTTAATAAAAACATTAAATACTGCTTTATTTGGATAGCACTATCAATAATAGTTTATATAAATCTTTAGGAAAACATTTTTGAAAAAGGTACTTTCAGTCTGCCTGGCTTTACCAGGGTCAGTCGTGCTTGACTGACATGACTGCCTCCTGTCAAATGACTTGGTGGTCTTCAGCTGAGGATAGAGCAGTGAATTTTATTTTTTTGTTTTATTTTTACCTTAGCAAGATGTTTTGGTGTCCCTCAGTATACCCCTATTTAGAGTTTCCATGGGAGAATGAGTAGACAAATGAAAACTGATTGAGGGGTCATTTTAAAGGTTGGCTGGTCAATGGTTCATACTCTGTCTGGATAGCAGTTACAACTAGAGCTTCTCAAGGGTCTACTGTCCACTAAATAAAATAGTTCCAACATAATCACTTTACTCTTGTTGACTGTTTTTGTTACAAAGCAGTAGTTACTTAATAGTCTGCCTATTGAGTAGGCTTGGAATGCACCTGCAAGATACATTCATTAAATAACCATTTAATCTAAGAAAGAAAAAAACCACCCTTTTTTAGCATCAGAAATGAAGTTTTAGAACCTTATAGTTATCAGTAGGTTTTGTCTCTTGAGTACCTTTGGCATTCTAAACCTTGAGGTAGAACAAAGTGGTTTGTAGAGCATTTGAAGTTTCTGGGCAGGGAGGGGTAAGCAATATGAAATTAAGTACTGAAATTAAATCTCAACTTTTCTGAGATTAGATTACTTTTCACAAGCCTGGATAAAGAGGAAAGTGAACTGTCATCTTAGATGCTGCATGTAGACCATCTCCAGAAATGACCCTGCTTGAGGCAGGTTCTTGCTGCAGAAACAGCATTCTGGTCCCTGAAGGTATGGGTTTACCTGTAGCAGCCCTTCTCATGGATTTGGGGAAAACCCAATTTTGTTTCTTTCTTGTAACCCAAGAGAGTTTAGGTGTGTTTTTGATTGTGTTTTTAAAGGAATCTGTAGTGGCCAGTAACAGACTATTGTCACAGTTTCTGTGCTTTAAAATAAGTTCAAATCTCAGCTTTTAGTCTTCCTTTTCCTTTGCATCCAGGATGTGGATATATTACTGTAAACAATTGCATTAGTATGCCAGACTTCTTCATTATCTCTGCTCTTGAATATGCATACATGCACGTAATTGCATGCAGGTTCTCCCTGTCATATGGTTTATGTATTCCTGCTTTGGAAATGGATTTGTTCACATGACATCTGTAAAGGTGGTACATATTGAGAGTGGGAGTCTTTTGGCACGTAGCGGCCATTGAATTGTCGCTATCTTAGATCACTCCATGCTTTCATCTTTAACAAGTGAAAAGCAGTCACTTGATGTTTCGTGGTATTGCCACAGACGGATAGGAACTTCTTGTCTAGCTTGGCCTCTTCCAGTAGTTCACAGAGTTTTAGTTTCAGTTTAGTTGCTGCTATTAAGCATTTGAGTTAGATTTTATTGACTATTGTGTTGAACTAGGACAGAAGTTGTTCAATTCTTCCATCTTACTATTAGACTCACCGGCTCTTCTGCATTATTTACCCCAGTATATAAGACAGAGTCTCTAAAGTCAATCTTAATCAGAAAGACAAAGATCTGGAAGAAATTTTATTTTTGTACTGCATTCAAGGTAAGACTTTCAAAATTGTCCATGATCAGATGACATAAAGCACGAATACTGAGACTCGGCAAAATGGTACTGTTTCTGAGTCCTTGGCTTGTATATTCTACTGTTCCTGCAGAATGCTATCACTGTTTTAACTATTAAATACTTCTGCATATTTCTGTTGAAATGCACTAATGATCAGAGGTATATAAGCCAGCTGTGGCTGTGTCCCTTAACTAAAGTAGTCAGGTAGGTTGCTACTTGTAGCTAATGCTTATTGTAAATCTGTCTTTTGGGTAGTGTAGGTGTTGCTAATTATAAAACAAAGTTGCATGATATGGAATGTCTTACTAAATTGGCAGTGTCTTAATAACTCTTTTTTGTTTCCTTTGTGATCCAGTGCTGAGCTTATTGTAATTCTCTCTGAATGCAGAGAGTAAACACACTTTAGAGTAATATTTTGGTCACTTTCAAAATATCAGGAAATAATTGGGATTCAGGTGGCAGGTTTACTGCATTTTGGAGGAAATGATAGATGCATTTCCTTTATTAAAGCCATAGCTCCAAGCACCTGTACAGTTGTCACCTTTCTGCAAGTTTGAGCACGGTCAAGTAGTAGGAGCTATAAACATTGTTCAGCAGTGATGCCATTGCCCTCAGCTTTACATTCACAGTTTAATAACATTTCATTAATGTGTGTTGTGTCATCCCCACACCACTCCCAGGGAAAAGTGGAGTGTATATATAAACTTATATATATATATGTATACATATGTGAGGCTGTGAAGCTGATTAGAGGGCTGGAGCACCTCTCCTGTGTGGAAAAGATGGTTGAGCTGAGGTTGTTCAGGCTGGGGAAGAGAATGCTCTGGGAAGACCTTAGAGCAGCCTTCCAGTACCTAAGGGTTGCCTACCAGAAAACTGGAGTGGAGCTTTTGACAGGTGTGTGCTTTAATGGGACAAGAGATAATGGTTTTAAACTGCAAGAGGGTGGGTTTAGATTGACTGTTGGGCAGAAATTCTTACTGTGGGGGTAGTGAGGCGCTGGAATCAGTTACCCAGAGAAATTTTGTATGTCCTGTCCCTTGCAGTGTCCAAGGCCAGGTTGGATGGAGCTTTGAGCAACCTGCTCCAGTAAGAGGTGTCCCTGCTTGTGGCAGGTGGGTTGGAACCAGGTGATTTTTAGAGTCATTTCTAACCCAAGCCACTCTTTGAAGGTTGGAGAAGCACATAGCTATCCCTTTACAGAGCAGGTATTTGCACAGAAGAGAGAATACAAGGCCATGGTCTCCAGTCACAGAAGTGATGTTGGAGACACTCAGAAGGATGTGGGAGATGTTTTGGACACTAATGTGTAAGGAGCACTTAATATAGGCAGCTGGTTTCCTAATGCCAGCTCTTCAGTTTTGGGCGCATGGAAACCTACTGAAACTGGCACTTGTTGTGCTGCGTTCAGCATCTGTCTGAAAGCTCAGATCAGCAGTCTTCTATTCACATACCTATTTCTGATTTTTTGTGACTGGGTGTTTTTTATGTAGTAGGTTTTACCGAATTATTTGTGTAATCCCCAAGCTAATAGTCTGCTTTTCTTTTAAACTGCTAAATTCATCTGATTATTTCAGTTGTCATTCTGCAAATGCTGAAATAATTAAGAGTATTCCTTTGTGTGCCATGATTATTTTATGGCTTTCTAGTTTAATCCAGATAATTCGTTGCACTATATAGAATACATGTAGGTTAAGCTTTATGGTAGTAAAGTGGTAAGGCTGATAGGTGAGCTTTGGAATATAGAAATAATTTTAAAATGTCTTGGCAAATTGTCTTATAAATGTTTGAGTAGGGTGTTTGCCCCTTTGGTACAATGAATGTGGTTTTAAAATGTGTCTTTGTGCTAAGATGTTTCCATCACTCTTTAATCCAGCGAGGGCATGTCGTGCAGCCAGCAGTGTACAGGAGCAGTAGTAACCTTTGGTGGAGCTGGTGTCCTAATCTGTGCTATCCAAATTTCCCTGCAGCTGAAGTCTGAAATGATGAGTAGCATAAAGTGAATGTTGAATTATTAACATGCTAACTTTCCCGGAATTCTTTTGGCTGTCATGTCTATCATTATGTCATTGACTGCCTGTCACGCCCTTAAGCCCCTTCTCTGATGTTGATTTCTTGAAAATTGGCATGATCTTCTGGTATGTTAGTTTTAACATTCTTACTGACAGAGTTGCCCTTTGAATTTTTGCAGGTATAGTTCAACATGTTTTGTGGTACTGGTATAGTGGCAAAATTCAAACAGTTTTTACTCAGTAGAGATACCTGAAACTTCAGCATTGAAATATATATATTGCAAATTGAGAGTTCAAAGTAGTGATAGAAAGTGAGTCCAAGTGACTTTTTGTGGAACTGAAGTTGCAGTACGAATTGGACAAAATTTGGAGGTTTTACGCTTACAAGTTGCCAAGTGGCTGCTTCTTGCCAAATACTCTTGTGTAGATGACAAGTGAAACAGTTCAGATAGCCTCAATGTAGACAGCTGAAAAAGATTCCATGTGTCCAGGCAAGGATACTGGAGCCTGCTGCCAAAAAAAAGGTAATGGAAGTTTGCTTGACTCTGCAGTTCCTAGAGATAGTAATTTTTTTAACTAGACTTCTTAAAAAGTTTATCTAGCATGATGGAGAAGTAGAGCATTCTGTAAAAGAGCAATGGGGAGACTACTGTGTTTTCTGAAATAGTCTGGACAAGTCATCTGTGAAATCTGACTTTCCATACCATACTGTGGATTGAATATCATATGAATACAGGTATATTGATGCTGTTACAGTATGGGAGTACATAATTATATATCATGTAGGATCAGCTGCTTCTCTTCAGCATTGGTTGTACCTTCCTTAAAAATGCTTTGGGCTGTACCTTACCTGAAATGAATCAAATCAGGCTGATTTGGGAAGGTGATAAATCTGCATTTGTGATAAGGAAATGGCTTTCTAAACAAATGGACCCTCTTAAAAGATTTTAATTGCCTTTACATTTCTACATGCTGATTCTGTTAATAGTAATACAGTGCTGTTACTGCAGTAACTTTGCTAGTAATTAGAAGAAGCATCTTAACCTGGAAGAGACAAAGGGAAAAAATGTTCTAAAACTGTAATTGAGATATAATAATAACTGTGTTTTAGCAATTCCTATTTAGAGCCTTCAGTTCCTGTGTTACTTAAGTTACTTATTTTGAAAGATTGTGTGTGTAGGCTGTGAGTTGACATAACAGATGCCTGAATTCTCTCTCTTTCCAAGCTGTGTGCTTTGCAGTAAACATTAAAATGCCTGTAGCATCCTAACTCTTAATATTTGGCAGCTTGTAGTACTGATTTTCTTATGTTACCAATTTAAACGTGCTGGTGATTTTATTGTGGTGTTGAATGACCTTTTTTGCATTTAATTTAACTCCTGATGTATATAAATTTAGCAAGTGGTAACATGGCTAAAAAAAGCCACAAATAGATCCAAGTGTCTAAGCAGTGTGGTGGAGAATTTATGCCTTCTGTACCTGTCTGCACATCTGCAGTGGCCAAGTTGGTTTTGTTGTTTTTTAAATCTGCTGTGATGGCTCAGTTTTAGTGCATTTATACCCGAAGACTTACTGTTAGAAGTTGGAGAGGAGTTTTATTCAAGAGAGGGGAAGTCCCTCCTCTGATGGTTGGTGTCATATGTAAAGAAATAAAACCCCATTCTTATTATCCCTTTTTAAATTTGATACATCTTGATTTCTGTCGTTGTCAAACATAACAGCATTAGAAAATTCTTGCTGTGTTTGTACCCGGTCCTAACTGAAGTACAGTTATTTTGACATGTTTTGTTTTTCACCCCACTTTGTGGAGTTTAAATTCCTTCTGAGGTTTGGATATACTCATGGTCACACTTAGGGTTGTGTTATATTTGTAAGATAGTGAGGAGATGATTAGTTGGCATGCATGCATTGTAGTGGCTTTATTTCCCTAATAGACAAAATGTGGTGCTGTAGTACCTTTGAGAATCTAAATACAGGATCTGTGCTGAAATACATGTATAAACTAGATTTAAGCTTTTTTTTTAAAACGTGTCAAGAGCAGCAGAAATTTAATATCCAGTATTGAGGATATTAAATTGGCTTCAGTAACAGTAACAAGACTTGATTCAAAAGCTGACCTGTTCTAAATGCATTGGTATCCAGTAGTAGCTAGGGTTAAGTTCCCTACACAGATAAATACTAATTTTTGAGGACTCTGGCTTAAAAATCACTGAATACTGGTCACAGAGGAATTAGTCAAGGTAGCCATCTGCAGATAATCTGTTCTTCCTTCTTCTGACAGTTTCATATGAGACACTCAAAAGGATATTCAATCTTTTGAAAACTGTCAGACGTTGACAGTAACCTGCAGCTAAAACATCAGAATTTTGTAGCTCAGTCACCTTTGCTGTCTTAGTAAAGAAATTATACAATTATGTCAATTTTCTTAACTCTCTATCCTACAGGGCAATGAGGTTTGTAACAATGGAGTTTATTATACAAAAGCATGTAGTTGCTACTGAATTAACTGATCTGAACTATGTTGCTTTCTCTGATTTTGCTGATGATTGATTCTGTAAAAGTTTATGGTTTTATGCTTAAGATGCCTTCTTTGAACTGCTTAACTAAAAAGGGCTAAGCCCTTTCTATTGTATAATCAACTGAGGGGTTTTATTTTCAAGAATTCTTCTGAACTTGAATAATACTATAGCTTACTAATACCTTTCTCTTCTAGGCAAAGGAGTGACAGACTTTGGGTGCTCATTAATAGTGCTATAGCAGGTAGAGTGGATGAGACTGTCAAGTGAGGTGTGGTTTAGGGACATGCTGTTTTGTCCCAGAGGACTTCAGAAAAGATATGCTTTGTAATATTATTGCGTGACAGGTGTGGTGGATTCTTTCTCAGAACATCTGACCAGTGCTCAGCCTGGTTTTATGGACATTTACAAAATTTAAGTAGCCTACTAGTAGTGGTTGCATTTTTTTAAAGACATCAGTTTGAAGGCCAGATGTTAACGAAGACAACAAATGGACTGATATTTTCAAACTGACACATTAGGTATTGCTACCCAGATATTCTAGCTAGTTATGTGGTATTAAATTTGCCTCATGGGGAAATTGTAAGAATGTGTTTAAATGATAGGCACTGCAGTAATAGTTAATATGATCTTATGTTGCCCATGCATATCAATTCAGTGTCTGAACTGGAATTTTGAGTCCCCGTCAGGGAGATAGATGGTTGTAAACTCTGCCCTTTGCATCAAGGAAAAACACAAACCCATACAGAATACAGCCACATCTTTCTTAATCTGTGACTCTTGGATTGCTGTGGAGGGCATAGTGTGTGTCTAGAACTAGATCTGCAGTACCACTTTCATGTAAGGTAAGATAAAAAGTAGTTAGAAACTTTTTGCAAGCTTTTCTCTAGAAAGTCTCAGCAGCCCCAATAAACATGTTTGTTCAAAGTCCTCTGTTTACAATGCTCTGTTTCAGTCGAGGGTATGTTTTTGAAGAAAACTGCCATATACACAGAATACATTTTAATTCTTGAAGATGCTTCCTTCTCCTTAGTTGAGCTGAAGATCAAATAGCTGTAAATGAAGGAGTTTTGTACTTGAGTGTTTTTACTGAAGTGTGTTAGATGGCTGCGCTCTTCTTCAGTCTCCTCTCCCTAAAGCTGGCTGTTTGCAAAGCTGCCCAGCATAACTGATGGAGACATGATTCCACATTTCTCTGCTTGAGCTGCGCTGAGCATAACTCTGATCTGTCACAGAAGAATAGAGAAGTAAGTGCTTGCTAGTGATCTCCCAGTAGGCAAATGCAGATTGCATACGTGCATTTGGAATTCCAGTAAGGCTGGCTTTTGGTCTTCCTTCATCTTACGCTTGTATAATTCAACAAAGTTTGATTTCCTCATCAGCCAGATGAGCACTCTCTGCTTCAGGCATTCACTTGTACCAGCGTAGCTGTCTGTCTGCTCAGCCACAGAGCATGGAACAGGAATGGGCCGCTGAGAGCAAATATCACTTAAGCTACCATTGCTGCCAGGATATCTACACAGACATAATGTGAATTTACTGATCCAAAGCTTCCCTGGAAGTGAGTCACAGAGAATTTAGGAATTACAAGGGTGCAAATTAGGGACAGGTCTGCAGGAAGAACTTTTACTGGAACCCCAAGCAAACTTGTTTCAAGGCGTTAAGCTTTTCAGGAAGTTCTGGGTTTTGCTTCTAAAACCCCGTAGAAGGATACTTTTGCAAATTTTTTCAAAACCATAATATTATATTAAATGCTTCAAAAAGGATAAAGCACCTAAATTGCTTCATAGAGTTTATGGTTTTGAACTTTAGTTCTCCTTGCTTTAACTGATTAATATGAATGTCTTAGTGCAGCTTCCATGTTTGAAAAGGGGGAAAAAGAATTCACCAGAAACTCCCACACCTGCGAACCCACAAATGAAGACTGTTGAGTCTTGGTTCTGTATAGAATGAAGAGCCACTTAGCAAGTGTAGAGGGAATTCTTTATCTTTTATTACTGTAGATGAACAAGTGTCTCTTTAGGAAGTTGTGCATTGTATCAAGCAAGCAGAAAGTAACTCCTGGTTTAGTTTTGGCTTTGTCATATAGGTACAATAAGGAAGAACTACTGCATGAATTTGCAACACTAGTGCATTCCCGTCTGGTAGCCCAGTGAATGCCTCTTTCAAGAAAGGGATGTTACCTTACGTTTATGTTGGAAACATGCCCTTGGCAGGTTGCAGTTTACTAGCTAACCTGTGGCAGACACTGCTGGCTCTTTTCTTTCTCCCCTTCTTTCTTTTACTTCTGCAAAATCTTTTAGTGTGTGTGACCCAGCTTATAGTTCTGGGGGACAGTGTTGGCAGTGATGGTATAGGGTGGATCAGGCCATAACAGATTATAGCTCTTTCTGTTCATGTTAGTCTATGAGCTGGTTTGTTTGTTAGCTTGTTTTAAAGCGGCTGTGATTTGGTTATCCATGAAAGGTCGGAGTCCAGGTCTATCTGGTTGTGAGGCAGAATAAACACAGTGTTTTTCTGGTACTTCTCTGGCCAGAGTTTGGAAACGTGCAAAGGACTAGATGTTGTAGCGGTTTTGTTTGTTTTAAACATTAAGATTCAGCTTGAGGATCGTTAAAGCTTTGCTACCAGCATTGTTCAGTGTATATTTAATCATCAGGAAAACCAGCAATTCATACCTACCCTCTGTAAAATACCATGATAGGGTTCTTCAAATTTCTCTGGAATGCATAATTTTTTTCTTAATGCGCTTATTTTGGAATACTGAGTTTAGTTCTTTAGCAGTGAATTAGATATGATGGCTTTGTCTGTTTGGCCTTACCTTCTGAAGAAAATACTGTAAACATGGTCAAATTCAAATGCTTTATTAGCCCAGGAATATTTAAGTTTTTCTCAGTTAAAAAGTATCCTACAGTAGGGTGTTGGTATCTTAGTAACAAAAAACTTTACTGAACTATCTTAGTCCTACTAAAATATTACACATTTACATAGTACAAAGACTTAAGTAGCCCAAGGAGAATGCTTAATACATCTTAGGATTTTTGTTAAGTCTTTAATAGGAAGCATTCAGTTTTATTCTTGTGATGTAATTTATGATGAGCAATCTGGACAAGACATTTACATTTGTGTATTGTGAGCATTTTTGGCACTGAAGTTGTTAGGAGCTGGATATAATGGTTTGTTATCCTAAAGCTGTATTACGAATCTTTATGCCTTTTCAAACTGAGAGGGAGCAAACCGTGCAGCTTATTTGGAGAGATAAGAGTCACTAATGTGCAGATTAAGTAGAAGTAGTGTCCCTTTGTTGTGCCATATTCAGTGGTGGAAGGTATGTCTTAAAGTGCTGTTGTGTTTTGGGATGCTGAATACTGTATTCCTCACTTCTGAGAAGTGAGATAGTGTGTATATAGAGTTTGTATAAATGTAATCATGTTCTGAGGTAAAATGCTCTTAGCCCAAAATACCTATTTTTGAATCTGCCCTACTGTAACCTTCTGGCTAAAAGTCATCCTGCTCTAAGGAATGCTCTCAGATCCTCTGTAGAGTAGAATCTGGGAGAGCACAAGGCTCTTGTTTCTGAAAACATAACGCTCACCTTCCAGGGCTGCTTGTGCGAGTTTGCCACTTTTAAAGGCCATTGGCCACAGAAGCACTGAGACTCCTGAGGACCCTGTAAACCCTCCTGGCTGGGGAGGTGTTCTGAAGGTGGGAGACAGTGCATGAAGGGAGCTGTGTCATGGCCACCTGTTTTGTGTCTGTACCCTAAAATCCTGTGTGTTTAAGGAGAGCTATTTTACACAACTTGGTGAATTTGCACGGGGTGTGTTTCATTTTGCTCCCTGAAGTTCCTTAATATGGAAACAACTTTTTTACTGAAGCTTCTTACCTTTGGGGGGGGTGGGCTTTTGCCTTGTAGTTCAATACAATGATTTAGGATACTTTTTCAGAGTTCATTAATGATTTAGTGGATGCTGCTTAAGGTGTAGTTGCACAATACTTGTAACAAATATGAACTGGCAGCAGCTCCCGGTTCTGCATTTCTGTCGTTGGCACTCGTCTGATCTGGCATTTCCTAAGCTGGTTTGGAGACCTCAAGTGACAGGAAATAATTGTCTTTTTCTGGATTAATTTGGTTCCTTGAACAATCCATCCTGTTGTGGTGTATAAGAGGAGAGAATGCTGGGGGAAACGTGGGGCTTTGCAGCAGTGTAGAGCTACGGGCATAGAACTTACTGAACTCCTGCAATTCTTCAAAAGGTGTTCAAGTATTCCTTTTGAGCAATTTTGTGTTTATGACACTTTTTAGTAGTTGAAAAGCACTAATGAGCATTTGGAAGCATCAAGCCATAATGAAATGTTGTAGTTCCATTCTTCCATCGGTGGGCCTGAAGTCAAGGTCTGCACTAGATCTCCTTTTTCAGTCAACTCTTCCAGAGTGCTGTTATCAGCTTATCATCTTCACTTTCACAATAAAACTTCCATTTCCCTCCTATCCCAGACAAAGCTGGCTGTTAATCAGAATTTTTCCTACGATAGTTCTTCTACCAGTATTCTTCTGTCAACTTCCATAAGATGCAGTGATTCAATATGTAGTCCCTGATCCATGAAGGATTTGGAGTGTTTGCATCCAGTTCAAAACAATGGGTGGATGCTGTTGTTGATCCACATATATGAATTGTTGGTTATTCACTACTTTTACATTTTAAGGTGAATTTTGGTTAATTTTACAGAAACTATTTTTAAAGAAATGTAATGATTCCTGTTTCAGAGGATCTGGAATACTTTTGCAGTTGAACCTTACTGCTTTTGTTTTAAACTCGTGAGCATTTTTACATCTAAGGAGGCAGAATAAAGAGCTCACAAATTACACATGCTGCGCATGGTGGGTTTAAGACTTGTCAAACGCTCAAGGAGTGTACTCTGTCATCTGAGTAGGTGAATAAAATTAAGACAGCACCGTGATGCTAGCAGGCATGCAAAAAACTATTCCTTCTGTTACTGAATTTAGGCACTTGAATGGCAGGTAATAGGCTGATGACTTTTTAAGTGCTTGTCAGTGTTGGTGAAGGAAATAGAGAAAAGTATTAATCTGATTCTTTGTTGGCCTAAATCTTGAATGTGGTGTTTAGGGAGTTTGCTGAAAGGTCTTTGCACATCCAGGCACAGCTTTAGTTCAAACACTTCTATTTAGGAAAAAATTGTATTAATGAAAAAATTAATGTACAAATCTGTTGTACACCATCTGGAGTAGCTAACTGCTTCCTTTGTTTCTTTCTAGGAAATACCAAAATAAAGCAGATGTTGTGTCCTGTAGTGTTATCTCAAGGTTTTGCAAGTCATTCTGTTACGTGCTTCTTGGCAGCAGGAATGTAAACTAATTCTTTCAGCACTGAACTAGAACCTTGACAAGGTTAAAATTACAGGTAAGAATGGATTCTGCTGCTTGGAAATTTATGGGAATATGCAATTCCTTTTACTTTGACTGTGGTTTTAATTTGCAATTTGTAATTGACCATGGATTTGATGGAAGAATTCTGAACAGATGGGGCAAAATGATGGGGTTTTTTCTTGAAATGTGTTTGAATTTTGCTTACTGTTATTTTTTAATGAGGAAGAAATATAATTCAAGTACAGCTTCTTTCTCTTACAATACAAGGCACTGTTAATAAATGGGGGACAGGGAAAAGTAATTTTTTACCACCTAAAATGCCTGCTGACCAGATTTTGGAGAAGTTATGTTTTCGCGCTGAAGACTGTGCAGTGTCAGTAAAAGACATCAAGTGTTTTGCCCACTGTGCATTGAGATCAGTTTACTGTCTGCATGTGGCTTTTTTCCCTACAAGGTCTGTATTTCCTTAAATGCACTGATGGCAGCAGTGCTACTTAAATTATCTGTTTTAATCAGTTACAGAAAAAATCTCTAAATTTCCCTTACAAGATTCCATGTAGCTTCAGCTTTTGAATCACCTTTTCAAGGGTAAAGGTTGATGTCTTTTTCCAGGTCAGTGAAAATGTTTTGGCTGCTGGTTTTCTGTCATTAACTTTATCTGATGATGACTGAGAACTCTTGTCACACTCTGTCACCTTCCTCTGAACTTGTGTATGGGGAACTAAGAGTCAATGTTCTTTGAATCCTTTTTAAAAAAAAGGTTAAATCCAAGGCTGTAAGACCATAGTAATGGAAAAAATCCCATGTCACCGCAAATACCTCTCATGGAGATGCATATTTTGGGTTGTATGTTTCTAAAAGGTTTCGTTCTGTTTTTAAACTGGGCCTATGTGTTTTGAAGACTGTCTTTCAGATGGGTTTGTTGCATGTGTCTCTCTTCAGAATTGTAATCAAGTGAAGGTCTTTCAGTCTTGATTTCACATTTTGGTGTCTTTGGCAGGAAGAGTTGCTTGCCTCTTTTCAGTAGTGGCAGGCAGAGTTTGGGCTGTTGGTGTGAAGCCGTCCTGTCTGTCTTACTCCGAAGTTCAGTACTGCTTAGGTTGTAAATCAGTGACAGGTTTGTGCCAAGGAGGTGGTGTTGATTTTTCTGCTGCTAAAATGAAAGAAGGGTTCAAGTGTGGTTTGTTTTATGGGTTTTTTTGTTAGTGTGGTGTTGATTGAATGTTTGTACTTAGTTTGCAGTGATGTAACATGTTGAAAAAAGGCACAACCTTTCTTGTACTGTGCAAGTCACACTTAATTTGAGTGGACCTTTAGCACTCATCCAGCCCAACCCTTGTGTCTGGCTTCCTCAGATTTTTGTGTGAATCAAGAAACCACCCCTCAATTATGTAAATAAAGGTGTATTGGTTTGCTGTGGTTTTGCAGACCTGCTGCAGAACACTTATTCTGGTGTTTCAGAGCTGTTTAGGAATAATTCACAGATGGTATGAAAAGGTGATTCATTGCTGCCCTATTCTCACAAAAGTGTGTATGAAGCTTTTTGTAAACAGACTTTGCAAAAGGTAAGAAAAGTTGTCTTAAATGCCCAGATTTTGAGCAAGGGACAACTCACTCCCAGTGACATAATGTGTCACGCTAATGTGTAAAATTCTTCAGTTTTAATACCACTAGCATAGCGGATAAATTTTGGTTCTTTTTCTTCAAAATCTGAGGTGCTGTTTAGAGAACCAAAAGAGCAGTTTTGCATAGAAGTAACTAAAAACTGTATTTGTGAAGGATCACTTTTATGCTAAGTTAATGCTTTGTAGTATCCAAGTGCCACCTGTGCATCTGTTTTGAACAGCCCAGTAGTGAGAATGTGCTTATTGGCTACAAGAAATGTGAGCAGATAGGGACGAAGAATTTCAGCAAATATCCTAGTATGTAAGTCATGTCATAATATGGTCAGTAGAGGCAGGCAGCAGGACAGTGCAGACTTCCACGTGGTATAATAAAGTCACATTGAGTTGCAGGGTTTGAATTAAGGACAAAATGTGATTTCAAGGATAATAAGCCTGGCCAGGTAATGTCTGAATTAACCAGGTAGGCCTATTTCACTGAAGTGCCAGTGCACCAAATTTCTATTCCAAGAGAAGGTACAAGAGCATGAATGCTGACTTAGGCTGAGCTATCTTTACTTCTAAAGGCTTTTAGCTTCCATCCTGTTCCTGGGCAGGTGCTGGCAGCAGTAGTTGGGCCCAGCCTTGTTGTATTTGGTGAACCAACCTGGGTATTTGCCTATGTTATGTATTTTTGTATAGTTACTCTGTAACTCAGATAAAGTGTTGGCAGGTAACAAAGGGGAATGAATTTCCCAGTATTTGTAATGGAGGAAGTCTTGGTAAAAAAAAGCTGAATATGTTGCCTGAAAACTTAAGATGAGTGGCATTAATTAAGACATGGACGAGAGTAGTCTCTTACTGAGAATGACACTGCATACTTCTTCAGTTAAGTCCCTAGCAGTGGGCTAATCTGAGCTAAGGGGCTGCTGATAATCAGAAGTCACAGTGGCAAACACAGAATTCTCCATAGCTCAGAATAGCACTGCATGTTGGTTTTTTTTTTAAGTTTTCATTTGGCCACAGAACTGTGTGAAGTTTACTTCTGCAACTTGAATAAGGAAGCTTAAAGGATAAAGGTTCTGTGACTAAAAAAATACATCAACCTGGGCACTGATGACCTTGTACTAAGTGCAGTAACTAGAAAGAGAGATTCAGAGTCCACTTTCAAGGGTTTTGTGAAGTTCATCTTGAATATCTGAGGTATGATCTCTATACTTATTGAGCTGCATTCCAGAAAAATAAGAAGCCTCAGCATAAAGTATGCAGTTTGTCCGTGGGAGACATGTGGTTGCCACATAAGCTGAGCTGGAAGGTCTGTAGTTAAGTAGCATCATTCATATTTTAGTAAAGTGCAAGAAAGCAGACTATAAAATTAATCTCTGAAAGGGCCACAAGCATGTCTTGCATTAACAGCATAGCTAGTTAGAAAGGTTATAGCCCTTAACCTAGCTCCTCGTGCCCCTTTCTATTTCTTTGTCTTTTCTGTTGAAGGTTACAGCCTGCTTGGATCTGCTGGCTAAGCTGCTGGCTTCCAAACCCACTGCAGTCAAAGTCACAAAGTTTCAAAATACTAAAGCTAACATTGCACTTCTTCAGTGAAACAGTTCAAAGAGTAAGGGCAAAAACATCTCAGCCAGCAGTTCTGAAAGAAAAGAACTTGCTGGCACAATGAAGTGGTGAGTAGCTGAGGCAGAGCAGAAGCGTTAGTGTTTTCAGGTAGTGCTACTGACATTGAAAATAGATGTGAATCTACAGCATTAAATTACGCCTGTGGTGGTTTTGTACCTCCAGACCAACTTGAAATAGTTGAAGTTCATTCTGCAGTCTTCATCTCCTTTGTAACTTGCTGGTTTAAAAGTGATGTGGTGGGGGAAAGTTGTGTCTTTTTAATCTTTGTTATTGGTTCTTTATCCCAGCTGTTGTAACAACAAAGGTGCCGAAATTAGTTTAAAAATTACAGCTGTAGCTCTTAGGCATGTATGCTACTTGGTAATGGGGAAGACTTGCATAATTTTTTTGAATTCCTGGTTTAGAAGCCTCTTTGGCTTCTTTCACAACATCCCAGCAGGAAAAGTTTTTGGTAGGTAGCTCTACATTGATGTTTTGTGTTGATACTTTAATTTCTTTCTGTCAGTATCTTTGGTCAGCTGACATCCTTCCTAAAGCAAACACCTATGGCCACAGATTGAAGCCCAAATCCTCCAACTAAAACCCAGGAGCGGTAATAACCGTTCGTCTGTGTAGTTCATTTTTAAGTGAAAATAAAATATTCAGATCTTATTCTTAGGTTGCAGTCATTTGTTTGACTCTGCCAGTATTCGTGGCTGTATAGTTAGAGTAGCTGTTACAGCCAAGCTACAATAATTATTGGCCTAATGTAAATTCATTTCGTGCCAGTATTTTTAAGGTCAGTAAGTTAGAAGCAAAACCAGGTTTCCTGGGATCAGAAAGTCAAAACTATCTGCAGTGTAGACAGATGTACTGCAGAAAGTCTGTATGTGAACGTAACACACTAGAGAGAGACTGCAAAATGGAGACAGAGGAGCTTTCTACCAGGACTAAACTTTGATTATTTTTTTAACTTAAACCAGAGAAGTTATTTCTTCCTGCACTTTCCATAAGTTTTGAAATTGTTTATCATGGATACTTTGATTATTTATTTCTCATTTACATCTTTACTATCTAGTGCAGCATTTTTTCTTTTGAAATGTCATTCTTTTTTTATAGCTGGAGCACATGTGCTTTGTAACAGGAAACTCTGGCACTGTTTCTTTTCCACAGCACTGACTTATTAGAGATGACTAGCCTGTTGAGTGAATCCTTCTGAGGAAGAGACATTTTACAGTACACTTTTATGACCTAAGCCTAAAAGATTTATGTTTGACCATTCTCATATTATGAAAAGATACATTATTGCATTTGGGACTGTTGACCATCAAGGTGGTATTAGTTTAGTTCTCATGTTTTTTATGAAACTGTCATGTGATGTGAAAATTATTTTATAGTATCTACAAAAACTTTGATTATGGCTTTTAGACCTTTATAATCTAATCATGTGTTGGTTGCTGTCATGATTTAACCCTAGCCAGCAACTGCAGAGCTGCTTGCTCACTCCATGTCCCCCCTCCCATTGGGATGGGAAAGAGAATCATAGAAATCAGAAAATTCATGAGTTGAGACACAGGCTTTTTAATGGGACAGGGAAGGAAGAAAAATAATTAAAATATGCAGAACAAGTGATCCACGATGCAATTGCTTACTACTTGCCAACCAATGTGAGCAGTAGCCCCTGGCCAGCTGTCTCCCCAGTTTATACGTTGAGCATGATGTTACGTGTTTTGGAGTATCTCTGGCCAGTGTGGGCCAGCTGTCATGTCTCCTCCCAACTACTTGTGCCACTCCAGCCTTCTCCATTGGCAGGATATGAGAAGCAAGGAAGTCCTTGACTTAGTATAAACACTACATAACACACTGATATTTTTAGTTGTTGCTATCAACTTTATTCTCATACTGTATCCAAACCACAGCTCTATACCAGCCGTGAGGAACAAAACTAATTAACACTATCCCACCTGAGAGCAGAGCTATATCCACCCCTTACTCTGTACCATTTGCATCCTACCAGGTCTCATACTTTCCAATACGTCCAAGTAATCACTATCACCTTTCCTATATTTTGATACATACAAAGAGATCATTCCCATAGTATATGGGCCATCCATTTGAAATGTTTGAGTTTTAGTCTATGGCTTTGGGCTTCATCTGTCACAATAGTCCTTCAGGGGAGGAGAGATTGTGTGTAATGTTGCATTGTTTTATGCTGAAGCCAGTGCTGGTTCCATCACTGCTGTGCTGGTCTGGTTCTGTCATCAAAATTCTGTTCTTCATTAATCTGGGTAATTCTATTACAATACCCTTGATACGGCATTTAACAACCATAGAATTGATGACCTACAATATTTTATAGCAAACAACATAATCCAGTTCAAATAATTCGCTGTTCTTACCCAGAATCAAATCTCCTTGAGCTACATATTGGACTTTCCCATCCTTCTGCGTTACCCACCAAGTGCACCCAGGTCCTTGAGCAAATGCATTCCTGTGGATGATCGCTGGATCTCCTGTTCAGGTCCTTGGACCTCTTTTTATTTTTGGCAAAACCAGTTTTCAGAAGGATTTGAACTACTTTTCCCTCTCTCAAAAAATCTGTTATTGTATTACCTCACACAGTCATCAATGTATTAAGTGTTCTAGAGCTTTTCCTTGTTTTCAGTACTGTTTAGATCAGTCCGTGGCTAATAGTAGGTCTGTTTCCTCCCCTGGAATAGTCGATTCCAGGTGTACTGGATGGGCCTGCCCTCTATTGCCAATTGGTTGAGAAAACTGCACTAGCAGTGTCAGTTGTGGTGTACTGCTCGGCTGCCTCCAGCTCCGGTTTGTATTGGCATTCCAGCAGGTCTGGCACAGCTGGACTCGGAGCTGGCATGGCTTCATTCAGGCCATGACAGTCTACTCTTAGTCTGCACTGGCCATAAGGGATGGTTAGAGAGTGAGTGATTTGTGCCGATCAGTCCTTGGCTCTCCATATGATAAATCAACTTATGGATAGCGTCAGGGTGTCTCGGTTAGCGTGATACCACTGCCAGTGCACTCTTGTGATGACACCTGTTGTTCATTGACCCACGCCAGAAGCATCCTGCAGGAGATGGGGCAAGGTAGACGGGGTAGATGGGGTAACTTTGACTGTCTCCAAGGCAGCTGTACCAGAAGCCCAGCAGTACCTTTTTGACGTACACCCTTGTGAGACACTCTAGGCAAAGGATGCGCTCTAGTCTCGGGGCCAGTCACAATGGAGTGCTTCTGCCACTCGTTCCCAGTCAGGCTCACTTTGACCTCCAGCAGAGTTAGCTGTTGGGATTGCCCTGCCACTCTGGAAATGCAGATGGTGCCTGCGCCTGTGCAGCAGTGTTTGCTAGAGCCTTCGACTCCTGCTGTGGGTCTGCTGGTCAAGATCATCCAATCCATACAGTCCACTAAACTCAGCTCTTCCTTTCCTCCACCTGGCTGGAGGCAGGGGCCGTCTAGTCCTGGTTGTAGTATTCACTATGCACTTGTAAATGTGAGTCAGAGTCCCTTGAAGATCAGGAGTAAGAGTAGCCCCTCTATTCTGTCTGGGGAACTGCCCTTAGAGACTAGAGCAGCAATGTCCTGCAATAGCCCTCTCTTGTGATTTTTCTTGCTATTTCCCTACTCATGCTTCTAGGGTCAAGGTGGATTTTTCCTTCCCACTTCCTTATGTCCTCTCTGTGGTCACACAGGGTGGTGGTCTGTGCTGTTTATGCTTACTTCCAGTGGTTGGGACACTGGTCCATACAGGTGGGGAATAGGATGCATCTTCCTTCCTTGTCCATGGCCAAGATACAGGCCTGTAGCAAGGAAGAGGCATTTTGTTTGTGTTATTGGAGTTGGCCAATTTGTCTATCATTTGTACCTCTCCATCTTTCCAGGTAACGACTGCCAATGAGTTGGTGTATGACAATGGTGTATCCCTTGCAAACTTCCACCACATGGGTTGTGTACACTTGGCTTCGTCTGGGTCTTTGGATAACTGCTTGTTACAAATCTCCTGCAGCATGGCTAATTGCCTCAGATAGTGGGTGTCTCTGTCCATGACTGTCCACCTGCCTCGGTGGCATAACATCTTTCATGAAGGAATACTTGTCCTTCATAGCTGACAGGAGTCACTTCCAGAGGCTGAGGGCTTGTGCCTGTTTTCCAGTTGCTTTGTTAATGCCCACTTCTGTAGAGTGGGATACCAGCTGTTTGGCCTCTCTACCCTTTGATTCCAGGTTACTGGGCCTGTTATTCCAGCATTGGGGCAGCCAGGACATGCCCTTGCCTGGACGATGGCTGAAGTCTTTTTGCACGTCTCAGCTCACTCAAGCATAGGGATCCGATAGTTAACTATGTCTTTTATGCGTTCTGCCTCTTCTTCCAACTCTTCTCATGACAGCCCTGCTGTTTCATGCCTCACTAAATGAGCTCACGTCAGCATCTCTCTCTCTCTCCTTATGTATAGCAGGGGCTGATACAGGCACAAGTTGGTGCTTTGGTTCAACCACAGTGCCTGTCACTGGGGTTGGAGTAGTCCCCATGCCCATCATATTGTCATCACATCCAGAGGCCTTTCTGTCCCTCAAGGGTACTGTACAGTACTGAACATGGCTCAGTAGGCCTGGGCCAGGCGTGGAGTTTGGCTCTCTGGAATTGCCAGGGTGGCAGCATAGCTCTTCCAAGTATTTAACTAGTCTTTCCAGGTTTTGCGCTTGTTCAGGGCTGAAGTTCCAAAGCACTTGAGGTGCCCACTGTCCTAGGCACCTGCCCATACTGTCCCCCACACCCTGCCGCTTACCACTATCCAGCTTCAGGGCAGATCCCCGAGTGGCATTCTGAAATAATTGTTGATCCTTAAAGACCCTGAACACATTTAGAAAACACAGCAGTAGGAATGCTGGTTTGAACATCCCAAGGATATTAAAAGTTCCCAGATGCTGTTTTCATTGGCCTAGAGGAAAAAGGGAAGATGAAGGGAGGTACCAGTCTCCCCCATGGATTGGATCTCTAAGAGTTGTAATTATTAGTAGCTTCCTATAGATGGCTCCCAAAGTATGGAGAAGTGGGCAGTGCTGAGTACAAATACCAGATCAGTTTCAGGAGCGGCAGTTCTGTCACATTATGAGCCAGTGTTACAGAGTACAATATAACCAGTTCCCAAGGGTGACACAAACAGCACAGGGGCAATAGATACAAATATTATATAATGCAGCTTTATGAACAAGGACACCAGCTTTGAGAGCAAATTCATCACCACTGTGACCGGTGACTAATATAATGAATAATACTTAAATTTCTTCTGATACCTTCTAGTCAGATTTGTCATTATCTCAATCCATCGTGCCCTGTGTTGGGCACCAAAAATGACTGTCATGGTTTAACCCCATCCAGCAACTGTGTACCACACAGCTGCTCACTCACTACCCTGACCCAGTCAGATGGAGGAGAGAATCAGAAGAATAAAAGCAAGAAAACTTGTGGGTTGTGATAAAGACAGTCTAACGGGACAGAAAAAGAAGACAATAATAATGATAAAAGAATTAAAAACAAGCGAGGCACAATGCAGTTGCTCATCGCTCACTGACCAGTGCCCAGCCATTCCCCAGCAGTAGCCCTGCCAGCTTTCTTCCCAGTTTATATATTAAGCCTGATGTCATAGAGTATAGAATATCCCTTTGGCTACTTCGGGCCAGCTGTCCCGGCTGTGTCCCTCACGACTTCTTGTGCCCCTCCCGCCTTCTCCCTGGCAGGGTAGGAGAGCTGTCATGTCTTTGACTTAGTATAGCTAACAGTACTTAGCAACAGCTGAAAACCTCAGTGTGTTACCAACATTATCCTCATACTGCATCCAAACCACAACTCTGAACCAGCTACTAGAAAGACAGTTAACTCTATCCCCGCTCAAGTCAGGGCAGCTCTGGCCTTCATGACAGTCATCAAGTAAACATTTCTGCTTGTTAAATATAAATCTAAATTGAAAGGAGCATCCTTTTCACTTAAAGTAGCTGTCTATTTCCCCTTTATTATATAGTAGAAAGTAATGAATATCTATACCTGAGCAAGAACTATTTGTCAATTTTAAGTGGATCTTTGGAGAAAATCAGCAGTTGGAGTTGTCTTTTAAATGGAAACACAAGCTTATACCCAGCTGATTTTAAGACTCTTTCATATATGGCTGATCTAATACCAAAGAATCTTCACTGTGTAGTTGGGAGCAGAAAGGATGTTGATCACAAATTTTTCTTGCATGTTGGAGGACATGACTTTTGCCTTCATTCCTCTATACATCAAAAGGCTATGTGTCTTTGGTTTCCTAAGCCTGGATTGTTGCCTATGTTGCCTCTCTCTGAGAGATAAGGGCCTTCACATAGGATTTCACTCTGGTAGAAAGCATTAAAGAAAAATACAGGTTGGAACTTCAGAGCAGTAAGCCTTGGGTTAGATTTGCTCTGGGATGTCAGCTTTTGTTAGAGACTTGTTGCCCTGAACTCTCTTGGGAGTGACACAGCTATTGATGTAAGACTAGAGATGAGCACTGTGCACTAGAGATGTAGTTGGAGCCTCTGCTTTGGTTGTGTATTGCTCAGATTCAGCTTTTTCATTGCCAGAGAGGGCCAAAGGCCAGTAATTTCCTCCTGTAAAGTAATTTCTCCTCTGTAAAGGCATCCCAAAAGCCTCTGAGCGTTGGTGCTTATTGGTACTGCCAGACAATAGATTTAAAAAAAAATAAAAATATTGTTTTGGTTTTTTTCAACCTTTTCCAGGGCTGGAAAGACTACAAGGAGAAGAGAATCATAGGGTTTCATTTTTGATCTGAGTAATGTATGGTGTTTTAAAGAATGGTCTGTGGAGCATGGACAAGAACTAAGGCCTTCTCCATTTCCAAGAAAATTTTGGGAATTAGAGTAGACATGGTCTTCCAGATTTTGAAAATTTCCACTAGTAATTTTGTGTGGGGTAAACATTTTCACCTCAAGGAAATTAATATGTTTTCTCAAACCAAACCGTTATTCAATTACATTTCATACAAAAAGGGGAAAATAAATCCCAAGACTAAAGGGTACCGAATTTTTGGGTTTATGCTGATTTTAAAGCCATGACTGAATTACTGGTTTGCAGGTGGGTGCTTCATCTGTTCTGCTGTGTTTTATGGTGAGACTAAATCTTGCTCTACAAAAACATTTGGGGGTTAATGCCTTAACTCCCTCAAGAGATGCTGAGATGGTTTGACTAAGAGGAAGTATGATGAAGTCTTCATTAAAAGCTTGAACAGTGGAAGGGTATTCATGCTTAAAATAAGTGACAGGAGTGAATGGTCAGTTTGCCCAAGGGTTGGCCTTAGCAGTAGGTAGATCTTGGTAGGCTTGATCAGTGGTGTGATGGTAACTGCAGGAGGTATAATCATGTCATGTACCGGGAATAAAGTAACCTTGTCCCTCTATACAGCCCGGCCGATGACTGAGCTTTGCCAAAGAGAACCATGGGGTGGGTGCTGGTGGAGAACCACGACAAATGAGTTGAACATCAGAGAGCAGTGTGTCTGAAGGGAGGAAAGCTTAGCATCAATTAGAAAAGATGTAGCCAGCATTTTGAGAGAAGTGATGGTTTTCCTCTATCTGCAGCTTGTGAAGCTGCATTGGGAATACAGTGTGGACTGCCCACCTCCCAGTACACGAGAAGGCACAGACATGGAGGAGCAAGCAGAGCAGCACTCTGTTATTGAGGGGCCAGAGCGCGTGATGTGTGAGGAGAGGGGAGATACGAGTTTCTGCAGTGTGGAGGAAAAAAGGCCAAAGCTGTCTTCCAGTACTGTCATGGGAGGGACAGAGACGGTAGCAGTGTGCTCTTCCAGGAGATGTGTGATGAAGGCCTAAGAGGCAAAGGATGCAAGTTGATTCCCAGACTTACTGATAGCAAGTAAATCTCTGCAACCTTTATTTGCAATATTAAATGGGATATTTAGAATATTAAAAATATAATCTTGAATAGTGTGGTTTTCTTTTTTCCCAGTTTGTTATAAGCTGTAAAAAAGTGAAACTACTTACGAAGCAAGTAAAACTAAGGACACATGCCTTTGATGGTTGTTTCTTTTTTTAACTGCGTTTTATTTTACGGATATGAAACACGACACAATACTGAGCTCACAGGTCTTTGCAGTTACATGGGTTTTGATCTTTTTCCTCACTCAGTCACATGATTTCTTCCACATTTTTGATTTTAAGAGTGTAAGGACATACTTACCACTATTAAAGGAATTTCATAGACGGTATGAAGTGTTGGAGGGTATTTGTCATTTTGGCAGCATTTCTGTCCTGTATGACAGTTTTACTGGTAAGAATGTTTTGTGTGCTTTTGAAAGAGTTTTATATTGTGTGTGATTTGTGAATAAGTGATTGTGAGATATTAGAATCCTTTCGCAAGTCTTCTTTATGGATGTTAGTTGCACTATTAAACTATGTGGAACTTATTCAGCTCTTAACTGAGAACATTGGTTGCTGAGAACTCTTTTTTATGGTGGCATGTTGCACTGCCTTGCTTGCCCTCTGACACAGATTAATTTTGTTTGTTTTCAAAGTAAAATCAGATGTTTTGAGAGAAGGTGTTATGCAAAGTTTTGACTACATATCTCAGTGATGGATACGCTTTGTGTGTCCTTTCCATGGCTTCACAGTGTTACAGAAAACTGCTGAATAAGCAGTTGCGGCCTCTGTAGTGGTGGGCATCTTCAGCACTGCATGGAGATGACTGTAGCAGAGAAGTAGTGTGAAGTTTGGTATATCTGTGGGTAGTCCTCTTTATACGTCATATGTGTTTAGGTGAGGGAAATGGCAGGAGTAAGGGTTAATTAATCTCCTCCTGGCCCGGCAATGAATTCTTAAACTAGAACTAGATTATCATGACTGTGTAGACTCTGTAGGTGAGTACTACTGCGTCAGAGACAAGTGACTGCTCAGGATCAGTCATGGAAGAATTCTTGCCAATTCTTTCTGGATTAAATTTGCTGTAATTTTCACATCTAACGATTTCATAGGGTGATGACTTAGTGTGGTCTCAAGTTGTGATATCCGAGTTTCTTAGATCTGTGGATTAAAGACTCTATTTTCTGTTGACTTTGTAAAGGGCAAGGTAGTTTTTCAGGTCTATGTAGGACACTTGAGTCTAGTACAGGAGAAAAATATCAGAAGTCTTCTAAAGCTTCAATGTAGATTATTCACACCTCACCTCTGAACTTGGATTCTGGAGATGGTCTCCAAATACTGAATAACTTCTTTCTGTGGATTATTTACTTCCCTTAGCTCCTATCTCTTATAGCTGGGTGAATTTTAACATCAGGATCTTTGAACTTAAAATCCCACGTAAGCACATGAAAGTCTTTGAGGGATGGCTGAGAGCTGAGGTTGTTCAGCCTAGAGAAGCTTGGGAGGATCTTAAGCACCTGAAGATAGCATACAAGAAGGCTGGAGAGGGACGATTGGCCAAGAGTAGTGATAGGACCAGGGAAATGTGTAGGTTTGGATTTGAGATAAGAAATTCTTTACTGTGAGGGTGAGACATTAGAAGATGTTGCCCAGAGAAGCTGTGCATGCCCCATCCCTGGACGTTCAAGGCCAGGTTGGATGGAGTTTTGTGAAGTCTGGTCTAGTGGAAGGTGTCCCTGCCCATGTCAAGGGCGGTTGGAGGAAGATGCTCTTCAAAGTTTTTTCTAATCCAAACCATTCTCTGATTCTATAGTAAATATTGAAATGCTCTTTAATGAAGGTCTAAGTATAATTTGTTAAGAGATTCCTGTGAGAGGTTTTCTTGTATTGAAGTGGGAATTACTGCCTTGGTTCCTTTGGCAAATGATCTCTGTTCCCCTGTGGTCACTTTTGCCGTGCCTTACAAGAATACAGAAGTAGCATGGTACATGCAAAGCTAGCCAGACCAGTCCCTTCTTATTTATGAACGTGAATTGATTTTCTTAATGCCACAGTAAAACTGGAAAGGAAGTAGGAATGATATAGTTGTTGTTTTTCTGTCATAAATTAGTCTCTGCAGAGGGTGACAAAATCAGCAGGGCTGCAAAGGTATGTGAACTAATCTGCCTTCATTTGGAGATTGCTTAATTTTTATGAAATATCTCTTCAAAAAAGACGGCACCCCAACAAAAAATACTGAAAATGCAAACTGAGGTTTGTAAATTCACACTTCATTCATGTAACGTATTAATTTTTTTCCTCCAATATGGTTGTTGACTTTTGCATGTGTGCATGCTTTAGCACTCATTGTATGAAGAAGAAACACGGGAAAAAGACAACAGAGCTTATATGGAATGGTGGCTTTATAAGTAAGACTGCTTCTCTCTGTTTTCCAGATTCAATATTGCATAAACATGGGTGCATTTTTGGATAAACCAAAAACTGAAAAACATAATGCTCACGGTGCAGGGAATGGCTTGCGTTACGGCCTCAGCAGCATGCAGGGATGGAGAGTGGAAATGGAAGATGCTCACACGGCTGTTGTAGGTATTCCCCATGGCTTAGAGGACTGGTCCTTTTTTGCTGTCTATGATGGTCACGCAGGATCTCGTGTCGCAAATTACTGCTCCACGCACTTACTAGAACACATCACTAACAATGAAGACTTTAGGGCGGCAGAAAAACCCGGATCTGCTCTTGAACCTTCAGTGGAAAATGTCAAGAGCGGAATCAGAACTGGCTTTTTGAAAATTGATGAGTATATGCGCAATTTTGCAGACCTCAGAAATGGCATGGACAGAAGTGGCTCAACAGCAGTGGGAGTTATGATTTCACCTGAGCATGTATACTTTATCAACTGTGGTGATTCACGTGCTGTTCTCTATAGGAATGGACAAGTCTGTTTTTCAACACAGGATCACAAACCTTGCAACCCGAGGGAGAAAGAGCGAATCCAGAATGCAGGAGGCAGTGTAATGATTCAGCGTGTTAATGGTTCATTGGCAGTTTCTCGAGCTCTGGGGGACTATGACTACAAATGTGTTGATGGTAAAGGCCCTACAGAACAACTTGTTTCTCCAGAGCCTGAGGTGTGTGAAATCTTAAGGGCAGAAGAAGATGAGTTTATCATCCTGGCCTGTGATGGAATCTGGGATGTAATGAGCAATGAAGAGCTCTGTGAATATGTAAAGTCTAGACTTGAAGTATCAGATGACCTGGAAACAGTGTGCAATTGGGTAGTGGACACTTGTTTACATAAGGTATGTATCTGTTTTCTCCAAACAACTGCCCTAAAATCAGCTTCTGGTTAGATGGGTGCGGTGTTAACACCTGTTCCTGGCCTACTGTTCCCCTTCTCCAACTTCTTTTCCTCAAAGTTCTATACCCATTTGACTGTATATCCTTGCTGAAGAATATACATTCTCACCTTATAAGCTTGGAAAGGTGACAGCAATTGCAAAAATCAAGGGTGGTTGTTTTTTTTTCTTTCCTCAAGTAATGCTTGCATGTAGTTCCAGCTCTAAGGTTTGATTGTAAACACAAAATTTGTTAAATTAATCCATTCAGAGCAAGGTTCTTTGTGGGGTTTTTTTGTTCTTTGAAGTTGGGTAGTGTTTGTATCCTTTGTGGAGAACCAGTGTTGGCACCATCTCCTCTTCAAGGTGTTGTTTGTCTCTCACCCGTGCGCTCAGCTCCTTGTAGCTCAGATGGAGTGACAAACACCACCTTTGCCTCTGAGCTTGCTTCCACTCCTCAGATTTAGTTTGTTTGGAGCTACTACTGGTTGGTCTACATGTGTTAAATAGGTATTCCATTTCCAGCGTTCCCTGAAAAGTGCAACTCCTCCTAGTACGGAGTTCCTTTGTTAGGCCACAGACTAAACATGCAATTATGAGGAAAATACCAAAATTCACAACTGTAACTCTAAAAGGTAAGTTGTGTGGTTTTTTTTCCAGAAAAAGGGCTGTATTCCAGCATATATCGTGCGGTGTATGATTGGTTTAAATACTGTTTAAATTGCTCTTCTGACCAAGAGCTCAACCAGCCTTGTTAAAGGATGGTCACTCTCGGATACTTCTAGTAAAACTGTGCGCTGACCATGTGTTTATTTTCCAAAGTCAGGTCCTGGATCTCTGTAACAATATTAGAATGTTGTATTACGTCTTCAGGCTGTGGATTGTACCACATAATAATATGTGATTGGTGTCCTCATATGCATGGTGCAAAAGGGAATGCAGGCTAACTCCTGAGCAGTATTTCTGAAGGAATTCATTCTAATGTCAAATTCTTAATTGCTTCAGGAGAAGGATTTGTTGTGATAGGTGATTAGAGCTGTCCAGTGAGTTTACGCAGCAACAGTATGCGGTGACTAATTGCACGTAATACTCTGCACAAAAAAAGTGAAGATTTTATTTTCAAACCAGTAGTTTAAATTATGATTCTGCTGGATCCCCTTGTAAGAGATTTAAACTTGTGTTTTTAAATTTGGCTGTGAATTATAATTTTGAAAATTAAACATGAGGAGGAAAAAGCTATCAGAGTATGCTAGTGAAGAACTAAAAAAGCCATTGAGTGATATTTCTGAGCCCATGATAATCTGTAAGGTCAGCTTGGCCATATGGAACATTTATATTTTTTACTTGCTTCAAGGTGCTGTGTGACACAGGTACATTCTGATAAACAGACTTGTAATGCATGTAATGGCTTGCATGAATGTCCTGCAACTAAAACAAATTAGTTGCTTGAGCTAAGGTATTCTAATAGTATAGGGGAATATTCTGCATTTCATTTTGCAACAGGATTTGTTTTACAATTTAGCTTAAGGTAACATTACACAACTGTCTAATTTCTGACCTGTTTTATTGATACTATTTTTAAATGGTTGACATATAGATAAGTCCATTAATTATTTAGACTTCAATATTAAGAATATGTAGTCAAAATCAGTCTAATTCTACTGAGCGCTGTAGTTGGGACACTGAGAGGTTCTTATTGGTGAAAATACAGGATTATTTCAGGGTTTCTTTTTTTTCCAGGTTTATCTGTAGTACTGTATTTGAAAAAAGTACAGATGTGATTAGAGTAGAAAGATGAAGAATAAGACTAAAGATACTAACTTCTCTTTCTTTTTTGTCACATAGGGGAGTCGTGATAACATGAGTATTGTATTAGTTTGTTTTTCAAATGCTCCTAAGGTCTCAGAGGAGGCAGTGAAAAAAGATGCCGAGTTGGATAAGTACTTGGAATCACGGGTTGAAGGTAAGAAATCCACTTAGTTCACTAGAGAGTGAACAAATCACAGTTTGATAGTGATAGTGAGCCCAGTGGTGTCATAACTATCTTGAGCATGAAGACAAAAGCCATGAAAGACATTATGCCACTTTATGTTGGGTTAAATTCAGGCCTGGTTATAACTCTGAACTTTTGTGCGTCAGGAGGAGTGTTTTAGGCCATGTGCTTAGTTTATCCTGGCATTCTGCAAACTTTTTCTTAATGTGAGCTTTAAGTTTTTACTGCTGGCTTTATGGGTGAAAATGCAACTACTGACCTTGCAGAGTGTTGTATCAGCTCAGAAAATTGTGACCTCGCTAATGTCCTGCTTATGAAATATTCAAAGAGACATTTGTACTATTTCTTCCCTTTTTCTGTGCAAGTTTTTGGCAGAAAGAAAAAGCTGTACTGGGTTTTTGTGTCAATGTCCCAGTAATCTAGATAGTTGATGTAGCCACCCTAAGTTTTAACATCTATGTGTATTAAAGGTCTTCAGGTACGAGTTGTCTCTGAGCACGTAGCTGTTGTGTGTAGTCTTTTCCTCTTGTTCAAATGGGGTCTAAATGGAAATGAGTTATATATTTGTAATTTCTGTTGAGATTAGAGAGCACTAGTGGACACTTAAAATGCTAACTCTGGGCCTGTTTCTTAGAATTTGGCTTACATCCCAGGCTTCTTAGATGACACTAGTTAAGATAAATACCTGTTATCTTCTGTGTCAGAGTTGAGTACATGAGCTGTTAATAGGCTCTGGGAGAGAGCCAGGAGCAGTTGTCTTCTCTGGCAGCAGTCAGGTGTGCACAGTGGTTACAGGTTGATGTGCCCAGCTTCTTGGTGGCTGCTCTGTTAGCAAACACATGGAAGATACATGGAACTGCAGTGGATTTTAGTGCTTTCATAAGTGAATGTTAAAATTAATAGAAAAGCTGTCAAATAATTGGTGATCAGAGTGTCTAGATTAACTAATCTATTAACTGATTATTTTTAGCTCTATTTTCACATTTAACTAAATAATACGTATACCAAAAAGAATAGTTGAGAGTTTGTAGTCCTAACGGATGTGGAGTCATTGCAAATATAACTCCAAATGATTATTTAGCTTAAGTGCTTCACAGAAATTAATTCCTCCAAAGCTTGAACTTCTGTTGTTTCAGCTTTTGACTTATTTTCCTCTGTTTGAGTTCCCTGTGTCACTCTGTGTTTTGCTAATTGGACAGAGTTCAAGGCCTTTAGAAGGCATGTATTTAGCAAGAAATGACAGCATATTTGGGAAATTATGGCAAGGAGTGGAGAAAGTAAATGAAACAGACTTCAGAAGAACTTGAAATATCTATCTGAATTTTAACAAATTTTTGCATTCATAAATTCTATGAAATTGAAATTTTGGCAGTCTCTATAATTGAAAGGAAAAAAGTGGTGGGACTGCAGTTTATCTTACACATCTGCCTTGAATATTATTAGTTCAGAAAGGATAAAAGCCTTAGCAAAATGTTTCAAACCGCTAAGCAGCATGAGGAAAATTGTTTAGAAATTTGTTGGAATTTTCAGTAGCAATATCTTATTTAAAGGTTTAAGTAGTGAGCAGGAATACTTCTGACTTTAAAAAAACTCTATGGGGGCAAGAGTATCATCTCAGGTGTTGGAGCTGGTAAATGTTTCGGAACGTGGAGTTTCTTTTTGGTTAAGACAACTGCCTTGATCAGTTTTGTATTCATCTTTTAACTTAGTGTAGAAAACACTGCATAAAAGAGTTGTGCCTGACAGTTTGAACTGTCTTTGACTCTAAAAACCTAAAGCCTGGTAGATATGTTGTGACACTGATAATATGGATTTATTTAAAATACCTTTCTAGGGGCTGACTATTCCTTTCAAAAAGCAAATAATGATGTTTGAACACAAATTAACAAGAACATTGAAAAAAATTAGGTGATGAGTTAACAGCTCACAAGTTATATGCAGTTGGCTGATAGCCAATAACATTTATATTTATACCCGTAGTAAAAACATTCTGAAAAAAATAAGGTCATCTTGGAACTACCAAGCTACAAAGACAGATGTTGTCAAGAATGTAAGCTGTGAGTTCTCTTGGATAGCCTCCACTTCCACTAAGTGACTAATATAAATCAGGGCAACATTAGAACTTAGTATAAAATCCTTTGGGACTTCCTGAAACAATTTTAGTTTGATCACTGGTGTTTGTTCATAATGAATACACACTGTTCTGTTTCTGTTCTCTTGTAGACCTTAAATTTCGAGTTGATTGTACGAACTCATTAAACCTTTTAGGCAACAGGGTTTTTTCACTACTATACTTGGGCATTTTAAGCTCTGGCTCAGGGAGAAAAGCAGTGTTTAGGGCATGCTTTTGCTAGATTAAAAAAGAAAACAAAAAACCAAACCAGTTTAATACTTGCACATATAACATTTGTGCTCTGTACATTCAGAAGTGGAATGCTGAGATTTTGTGTATTTGTATGAGTTGAGTTAGTAATTCCCTAAGATCTTTTCAGAGTTCTTAAGAGAGAATTATTGTCTTAATACCAAGAGATTTTTTTTTTTTAACAAATTGATTAAAAAGCAAACTCAGCAAGTCATTGTTTACAGAGATTTCCAGTGGAAGAAATATATACCAATACTCTGTTGCTAGTTTGGGTTTTGAGGTTGACAGAATGTGGATAACTACATTCCAAAGCTGCCACTGTAGAGTATACTGAAACACTTAATGAGGTTAAGCTTGTGCCTGAGTCATTTATGACTCTGAGCACAGCCTGCTTCTGATTTGAGTCATTTAATTGGTCCATCTCCAAAGCACAATCACAGAGTTACAGACTGGTTTGGGTTGGAAGGGACCTTAAAGATCATCTCTAGTTCCAGCGCCACTGCCATGGACGGGGCACCTTCCGCAGGGGTTTTGGGCACTAGTGAAGTTAGGCTGAGTCACTCTTTTCTTACTGCCCCTTGCAAGTACTACTTTCTGCTCGCTGCTTTTCAGAGATCCAAGGTTTGGTCCCACGAAGGGAAAACTGGGCACAGAAGTCAGTTCAGTTCTGATACGTTTCAGTTTATTTGAAAGGGTTTATCAGAAATGCAGCTATTAACAGACAAACCGCAGAACTCCACAAAACCCAAAAAAACCCCCACTAACCCCACAAATCATAAGCAGGGGCACATGATCTGTGTTGGCTTAAACAGTCTTACTGGTAAATACTCAGTTAATCCCCTGAGTTGGATGATGCATTTTACAAATGTGGAATATATACCATGTATAAAACTGATAATCTGATAGCTGGGGGCATGACAGGAGGTGCTTTAACATGGAGAACTTGTAATGCTGTCTGGTTGGGGACCTGAATGATATAAAATTGAAGTAAAATGTTACCTGAATTTTCAAAATGCCTATCCATGAGCGAAGTGTTAGGTTTTTAGTGAGAAGTATTTTAGAGGTACAGTCCGCCTGGTAGTGGACTTTCATGAATATACAGATATAATAATATCAGGAATTATTTTTTAAGTGTCTGAATTATATTAGCAATGTAAAGCTATCTGTAGGGTTACTCTTAACGTCAGAGATTAAGGTGAAAACTTTGTAAATGCCCCTAAATTAGTTTCTGGAAACATTTGGTTTCTTTCTCTGGTGGCCTTTGTCAAGCACATCCACGGTGTATATCTGCAAACTGATGTGTAATGACAATGGAGTCATGCTGTTGCTCATTTGCTTTGTTCTCCATGTCCTGTTAGGAAGTTTTGTTTGTTTTTGCTTGTTTATTTTTGTTTTTTTGTTTGGGTGTTTTTGGTTTTTTTGGGTTTTTTTTGTTTTTTTTTAAGAGGGGACAGGTTCTGGATAAAATTACTCACTCTGATACCAGGAAAAGAAAAAGATAATGATTAGTTCATCTGGAATTCTTGCTTTGCCACCTTCTAGAGATGGAGAGAAGATGCTGATGGTTCAGTTCAGCACTCCCTGAGAAATTATTGTGTAGTATGCACGTATATGTTTCTAGTACCAAGAAACATATAGCAATCTTTAGCTGTGATTGCTTTAATTCCTTTTTAAGAAGATATAAAACCTTATGCTTGCATTAAATTAGAAATTGCTTTCTTCTGTTGTTTTTCTTAATTCTTGCTATTTGTCTTTGTCTACTTTTCCTATGTACAGAACCAGATTTGCTCTTAGTATAAAAATATATATTCATAAGAAATGTTTCCTGTCAGATGTATCTCAGTGAAATTACATTATAGCAGTACAATTACTTCTAAGTAGAATTATGCAAAAGAATGCAACTTGTAAGAGGAGTAGTGGCCAATTTGTGTGGGTATGTGTGGAAGAGGTGATCAGAATCCCAAGATTCAGGCATACTTAGCTATTGTTTCCTTTGCTAGCCGTGATTTGTCCTTAATGGATGGATGGATGATAATACACATCAAGGTTCATGGAGCAGTCTTTAATTTTGATCACTTCTAGTAGTAGCGCACATATCTTATTCTTTGCAAAGATTGTGTGGTGCTGGCTTAATTTTGGGACTTAGAAGCGTAGTAGTGCCTTATTTGTTACAAGGTAATATAATTATTCTACTGGGGATTGCTTTGAGGGGCTACAGATCTGCCTCATGGAAAGTGGGTGAGTGCCTTGCCAAGCCCTTTGTTGATCTTGGTAGTCCTAAGAGAAGCCTGAATATTGCTTGCTTCCTAGAGAAGTGATAGACATCAAATAAAGTTTACATACTAGGAAACTTTGGATGAAGGGCGTAAGGTAGGCAGGTGTTGGGCTTTTCTGCTAACCTAAGAAACTCAAACTGCAGGCTCCAATTCAGTCATTCAGAATATTATTATTTGTAAGAAAATTAAATCATTTATGTCTTATCTTTCAATAGTGGTCAAGATAGAGAATGACAAGTTTTTTTAGGATGATACTTGAGAGGATTCATTCTTAATTCTTCTTAAAGAGATTCTTTTTTATCTAGAACAGTGTCTACAAGAAATAGCACTCCATTCATTAATTTAGTTGATTTTCAGAAAAAAAATCCTCTCTTAAAAATAGAAGACTTGTGCATACAACTCTGAACCTTTTTATGCCGTGGTAGTGGTTGAATGAGTAGAGGCTGATGACTGGAAGCTGGTAGCGTTACACCTATATACACAGATATTACACATGCATCTTAACAGCAGTCCTGATGAAAGAGAATATGTGGAGATATACTTCAAGCAGTTCTTTACCAAGCTAGGAGAACTTAGTAGCACTAAACATGACTTGTGCTGTATGTCAGCTTTGAAAATGGAATATAATTTTTAATTGTTATTAAAATAAATATTTTTAATTATTCCTCCTCCGTTCTGTACTCTGTTTTGGCCCCTTGAGTGCTACTATTATCTGTCCATTGTCTATCCTCTTGATTGCATGATGGTCTGAGTGTTTCTGCCCTGGAGATTCAGGCCTTTGAGGATACAAGGTGTTACTCACAAGGCAGGGTGACAGAATCCCAGGGAAGCATTGGCTTTGTGGCGTGTAACGTGTTGCACTGCAAGGGGAAGCCAGCTGAAACAGACTCCCAGCTGCTGTCTTTTTCAGAGAGAACAGGCTGCTATCTCCCGGGTATTGTGTTCAGTTCACAGTCTGCTTCTGTATTTCTCTTAGAGTGTAGGGCTTGATGCATACTGGAAAGACAAACTATGAATTTAAGCACTGTTCCACCATGCAAAGACTGTTAACCTAAAATGTAAAGAATGTTTTCTTGTTTACAGGTAACTTCTTCATAATGCCTCTGTTAAAAAATTATCGTATATTTCACTGTCTTAGCTAATGAGTGGTATTAATTCAGGATTTTTTGTATTTTTAAATTAGAAATTATGGAAAAATCGGGTGAAGAAGGAATGCCTGATCTTGCTCATGTTATTCGTATTTTAACTGCAGAGAATATCCCTAATTTACCACCAGGAGGTGGTTTAGCTGGCAAGTGAGTACAGTACTGGAATTTCTTGAACTGTTAAATGCACTCTTTCATTTAAGTGTTATAAAGTTTTCTTATAGTAATAGCTATACTCAAATGAAGTTTTTATATTTGAAGCTGGTTTACCTTTTGCAGTATATAAACATTTGTCTCACTGTTCCTATTCCAGAATGGTAAAGAGGAAACACATAATCTTATTTTGGTACACAACATTAATTTTTTACATCCATATGGCCATTTCAAAAAATAAAAATATATGTATTCTTGGCTTTTTACAGCTTTACATTTGTTAAGAACTATCAAACAGTGTGAATATCAAAATGCCAGGAGATCAGTTTTCCTCATGTCACGTTTTCCCAACCACTTAATGTCCATTGTAAGTTTGGAACAGTACTTATTTGCTTGGCAAACATTCTCATAAGAAAACTTTTTTTATTTGTTTAATCTGAAATGGAATGATAGATAACCGAGAATATTGAACTAGAATATGCATCTTAAAACTTAACAGGAATAAACCTTCAGAAATTACATTGGCTCTGGGAAGCCCAGTGCTGATGTTCTAGCAATCTTATAACTTGAAGGTTTTTAATGAAAATATTTTACATTTGCATAAACAATTGTTTATCTAGAATTCCCCAGACAGTGGGACTCATTATTGTTCCCTGGCATAGAGCATGTTGTTTCTGGAATATTCGTATTTTACAAAATATGAACTCCTGTCCTCTGAGCATTTGTTTGTGTGTGTGTACATCTATTTTCAGTGCATGTACTTGTTAATGAGCACTGTTTGCCGTGATTGTATCTTTCTAGCCTTGGAAGTATCTGTACATTCTGGGCCTTTTTCTCCACTTAATGTGCATTCCAGACATTCAGAGAAGTTATGGTGTGCCTGTTCTTCTTGCTGCCTCCCAAGTGCTGTGATTTGTTGTTTTGCTCATTAATAACTACATCACGTACTGCTGCACTATTCTGCACACTTGATGTAAAAATTCTGTTTTAATTTGTTGTGATCCAGGTTATGTTTTTCATGGACTTGGTTCAGAATTTACCTTTTGGTGCCTTTCTCTTCATCTTGGCTTTAAAAGTCCTCTCACTTCAGGGGTGTTTCTTTCCTCTGTCTTCTGCAGTTTCTTTCAAGAGATTATTATACAGTCTTAAGTAACTTATTCTTGGCCTCCAAACTTGGGACGAAGACAGGCAGTGACGTATGCAAGTTCATTTTACTTGCAGGAAGTTAATGGAAGTCTTGGAAAAAATATACTGCACAACCCAAATCCACATACTGTGTAACTTAAAACTTTTGTCCTAATAAGAGGATAGTCTTTTTCTTGAGGTAATTATCCTGGGATGTTACCAGGTCATGAAGAAGTTACACTTTGTCCTTGTGTTTGAACATCAAGACCTGGCTTAAACCGGTTGCAGAAAGATCTTATCTGTGGCTGTCATCCACGGTTTTAGCACCAGTTCAGGTTGCTCCCAGTGTTTAGTATGTCTGAGCTGGAGAAATGCAATACAGTGTTACTGTGATTAGAGTATGTTTGCAAACCTTAGGAACCCCTTAAATGGCTCCATTTATATTAGCGCTGTATAATTCCTTCCTTCAAGCTTCTCACTTACGTAGAAGCCCCTGCTGGCCCACTCTTTGAGATGGGAGATGTACAGGTGTCAACTCTGCTGTGATCAGCTGATGGTGCTGTGTTATCCTATAAAATCTTACTCTCCAAAGACTGTTTTTCTGGCTTGACTCCAATCTCCTTGTGATTTCAAATGCTGCCTCAAGAATGGAGGTTTGTTGCTGAGGTGAGCAGAAGTCCTGAGCTACTCTGCCCTCCGGGCCTTAGTAGTTTCTCTTAACATCTTGCTCCTGAGTTTTCCCATGAAAGAAAAGCACAGAGAAATACACTGGTGAAAGAGAGAAAACTGAATTTAAAAGATTGGATAATTCCCAAGGATCTGACTTTCGTGTGTATTTAAACCCACTGCAGTGGCTACCTGCTGCTTCTGTGGCAGTCTTGCTTGGACTGTCCAGGCATTTTCTGTTACATTGGAGGTGCCTTTGCTTTATGCAGTACAGACATTTAGTCAGAATTGTGCCATTCCTCTGTTACCAGATGTGGAACTAAATGGAGAGAACCCTTTCCTCTATCATCGGCAAAAAGATTCCGTTTCTTTTCTCTAGGAAGATCTTCCACCAATTCCAATGGATTCCATACTACCTCAGATATGCAGCCTTTCCAGATACTTAAATATGTGCAGAAGGAGCCTCATCGAACTTGTAGCATCCTCAGTATTCTGAGGCAGAAAGTTCTGTTGCATCAAGAGCCATGTATATTTGAGACATTTGCTACTGATTTGACATTTGCTGCCTTTGTGCTCTTTAGAAGAGTGAACAGTTGGTGCTCCTCATTCTATAAGACACAATTTTTAGAGATCTTGGTCATTTCCAGACTTAAGAGTCTTAGCCCATATAGCAGTTCTTTTTTGTTGAAGTTGTCAATAACTTTGATCGTATTTATTATAGCTGTCTGAATTTTTTTGACTTTGATTTGAAAATGTGGGTACATAACCTTTTTTTTTTTGCATCAGAAATCTGTTTATATGATGGGTTTTATTTTTTGTGAAGTTCTTTGTGCCTATTTTGACTGCCTGTGAAAGAGTGGCTCTAAATGGCACAGCTACAAAATAAGTCTAGCTAGTGGCTTTTGTGTTTTAATTTCTGCAGTGTGAGTAGACAATAGAAAGCACATCTCAGGGATTGTATGCTCTTCATACCGCACTTCAAAATTGTGTAGGCAAGTTGTAACCTGTATATTATATGTAAAAAAGATGTGGAAAAGCTAAACTGTCTTCCAGTTCCACATCCAGAAATAAGTTAAGAAACCCAGCAAGTGTTCAAACTTGAATTTTTTGTAACAAGCAAAATATAGATTTAAATGTTACTCTTGAGAAAATCTGAATATGCAGCTCTAAAAAGAGGTGGACCATGGAGAGGGTAAGGTAAGAAAATGGTTTTACTTTGCTCAGTCTTTACAAATCTTGACCAGTTGCTAGATCCTCAAATTCTTATTGAAAGTGAGTAAAGACACCGAATGGGTTTAATCTTTTTGAAAGGCAGATTAAAAGAAAAATATCTTAAATGGTTCAAAATGCTTACTCTGATCAAGCTTTTCTCATTGTCTTGAAATCCTTTGTTTTGCTTAATTCTTATTAAAACTTCTCTTTTTAGGCGTAATATTATTGAAAATGTGTATACTAGGCTGAATCCACACAGAGACAGTGAGGGGGTAAGTGCCTATTTTGATTGCTATACCTCTTTGCTAATGTGAACATCAAAGTTGTCATACGTTAGGCAAAAGTGTTCATCACTAGGAATAAAGTATTAGAAATACAGGATATATATTGTAGCATGCTGCTAATTTTTACCTTGCTTTGGATGGATTTGATACAGAATTTCTTCTTCTAAAAGATAGGAAACTGACACCAAATTCTGAAAGACTTTTTGAACATCTAAATGACTACTACCTTCTCAGTCAAACCTGTGAGGCAACAGTGCAGGGTTTTTCTAAACTGCGGTTTATAATTGTAAAAAAATCACCAGTCAGCAAATCCATTACTTAACTAGCTGTTGTGTCTACTGTCCAGAAATATAGTACGAGAGGGGGCAAACACACTTCCTGTTGTCTTTTGTAAGAAGGCCTTGGTATACTGCTATATAAAAGATTACAAGACTAACATTGACTATTTTCATTGCATTTACACTGTCTTTTCATATCCCATCTCTACTGGTCTAGGTCTAAGGAAAAGTAATTTTAGATTTCTTCAATTATGGTTTCTAAAATGGCTTACATTCTTCTTATTCCCATTTCCTACAAAGTTAAATTTTAAATAGTATGTTGAAATATGGTTTATTGTACATCTAAACCTGATTATTATGTAGCTCTTAATATTAGCGTAAGTAATAACTGGTGTTTCTATCAACTGTGGTTGAATTTGTTTAAAAACTGGAAAACTGAAGAACTGACCAAAAAAAAAAAAATCAATGCTGGTACACGTTGTCATTTCCTGTGCAGTTCATGTGAACCGTTTTGTGGAAGTACCATTCCTATTCCAGTAAATCCTTTGTAATAATTTTTTCTTCTGAGATGGCTACAAGGCTCTCAGTCAGGTAGTTACTACAGTGAATGGTGTTACTTGAAATATCTTGAAGTTATCAATTGTGCACCATGAGATAGTAAGTACACAGACTCACTGCAATTGTTACTGTCTCTTTACCATTGTCCTCTTAACTGCCTATATTTGATTTATTATCTTCAGTTAGAAAGCTTGTGTGGGTGGAAGGGGCTACTATCCTGTTAGCGTACAAATGGAGAAGAAATCTCTTAACTTCTTACTTTTTTTAGGATTTGTTCCTTTGTCTAGTTTGAAAGTGCTAGGATATACTTTTTTCATTTCACTTTCAAGAAATTGTGCAGCAGTGCCCCAAACCAAGATATGCAAAATTCTCTGCTTTACAGCTTCTTTAGTCCTTCAGGAAACTTTGCACCTCTGTCAGCCTGCTACTACTTTTTGTATTTAGCCAGAACTTCCCCTGCTTTTTGGGGAAAAGTTATTGGTATATGAGGCTTATTTAAAGCTTAAATAAAAATTAAAACAGCATGGGTTTTACAAATTAATTGGTATTTTAAGAAAAAAAACTGAAAACTTTTCTAATGGTTTCATTTTAGAAATGTTATATGCCATAGTTGCATTTATGATTCACCTGTTCTAAGTCTAGATTTACTTCTCGATAGCCCTGCAAGTTTGCTTAAATCCTAATATGCAGTACAGCATCTGTTTGTCTATTGGCTCCTTTCAGGAAATGTTTGTGCATCATCCATTTTAATTTAATAAAATGAGGTAGCTAACGTAAATATGCATTTTGCTCATAAAAGTATATACCATTAACAGCTTTGACCTTTCTTGCCATTAAAATCCCTGAGTCGTTGGTTTGGCTTTTAATTTGGTTTCTTTAAAAAGAGATGTGAACAGTAGACTGCAGTCTGCTTCTTGAAGTTTTCTTATGTTGATATAGAAGTGCAAATAGAGTGGTTTAAATGCTAGTTTGATCTTGTGGTAGCTTGTCATTTGCCTGTCAGCACCTTTGCTCTTTTCACCCTACATGATACTGGCCCAGAGCAGTTTGAGAGGATGAACTCCCCCTTGGCGAAGGATACAATTCCTTTTTGTATCTTCCCAGCAAGTTGCCTTAATGTCCTTGAAGTGGCTGAATCTAGTGGGCCTCATCTTTGAGACAAGGAAAACATGACTTCCTTGCTGGTCTTACTCAGTTTCGGGTGTATGTGTGGTGATCTTGTAGCCTTCTGAACTGGATACTGTAGTGTCCAGAGATGTAAAGGGGCGGAAGCTGTTCAGTTATTCAACACCACACAATGTCTTCACAATGTCTGCATGCAGTGTTAATGTTGCTACACATCTCACATTTAAACAGTAAGCAAAGGTAGGAAGGAAACAAACAGTATATCCCAATGATGACGTTGCCAAGTGAGATTGAAATCTGGCTAATGATGCTCCTGTTAATTAGTATGAGGCAAGAGCAGATGTTCATATGAAAAATCAGGTACTGGGGACGTGGATGCTGAGTCTGCAGAGCACAAAGGTACACTTGACCTGCACCTGAGCATCCTTCCCCATATGTAGCTAACAGTGCACCTGTGTCTGCTGAGAGTGGCTGTTGTGCTGAGTGCTTCTGTTACTGACTGGAAACTGCCTGTGGCAGTCATCTGCCATCTTAGGGTTGTACATAAGGCTTGAGCAATTGTTATCATGGCAAAATAATAAGGTAGTTAGTTGCTAAAATATTAATACAAACGAATTAAAAAAAAACCTTCCAAATCACACAAACAACAACCCAAACAATCAGATTAACATTTGTAACTGAGAATATGGCTTCCTTCTAAAGACTATACATTTTAGCATGTAACAGTTTTTAAATTGTTACCGTGAGTTTCTGTGAACTGGATCATAATAGCTTTATAAGATATTTCTTGGTGTATAAATTAAAACCTTGGTTGTATCTCTTTCTAGGTTAGTTTCATTTTACTCAGCACTGTAAACGTTTCAGGTAGTGTAGCACTTAGATGATTTTTATTTGGTTTTTTTTTTTCAATCCAAACTAGTGATAGTAGATTTTTATTCTTTACTTGTGTTTTCTGAGAAACCTTAACATAGAGCCTAAGTAAGGAGATGCCATGCAAAGCAAGAGTCTGAGAAATAAAAGAATCCTTACTAGAGCAGTATTCAGAGGTCCCTAGTCTGGCTTGAGGGTAAAGCAGGCCTAAGTTTTTTTTCTGCTAGGAATCTCAGCAGATTACAAGTATTTTATAAATCCAGGGCTGGAGAGAGCCCTGCACTTCGGTCACAATGAACAACTTTACCACTGTTTGAGCAGAGACTTCTGCTATAAATGTGGTGTCCTGTCCCTTTATAAATATAAGTGAAAGCACAGAAATCTGTTACGTATTGGGGCCTGATGCTTTCAGATTTTTACATGGATTTTAAAAGAATGTATTCATAGCTAAATAATGGTTAGCACTGTGATGTTACAATACCACTGAAGAGCTGTTCTACTTCCTGTGTTAATGTACTACTCTTTCTTTGTGACTCTACTTCTCTGACCATTTTAATTTTTTGATGTGCTCCAAAGACTAGGAGACTGCTACCCAATTGGACTACTTTGTTGCATGTATATATTCTTAAACACAAAGAACAATGTTTAAATTACAGGGTCCGTGTTAATAGGTCCAGTGGCATTTGCTTAAAGCTGCCTTTGAACATCTCACTTGAAAACAGTCATGTTTCCCTTGTTTTTACTAATAAGACACTCTGGCAGTTGGCTGAACCAAATCATATGCTACTCATAAAAGAGAGTAAATGGACACAACTTTTACACCATTTCACAACATTGTAAACCCAGTCTTTAACACATAGCAGCCCTTTTTATACACAGAATTTATTAGCAAAAAACTTGTGTAAAAATTGTGAATGCTCATGTTGAATATAGCTAGCACAAATTTATTCTTGATTTTTTGGTCAGTAGCACTTCAGTTGAACTGAATTGTGAAGGAAGACAAATGCTACCTTGTACAATAACTGTAGTTTTCAGGGACCTGTTCTAGCCACACATCATTAGAGAGAAATCTGTCTATATAGTGTATAATATATAAAAGAAGCAGCTTCTGTCTACTGTCTATGGGGTTTCTTGTCTGTTAGCACTGAGGGGCACAAGGGAAGCACAAAATAGCCTGCTGTAAAATAGGGTTCAACACCATGCAGGATGTAAGTTTGAATATCAAACGCTAACAGCATTGCTAATTCAACTCCTACCAGCATTTGAATTGCTCGGGAGCCTCAGGGCTGCTATTATATTGCTTATTGCTTTTACTCTTCAGTGTTGCATGGAGCAAAATTATTCACTTCAGCCTGCCAAAGGAATTTTTAACCATCTCTGTATTGTGAAACGTGGAAATTTCAGGGTGTATCTGCGCTAATGTCAACCTCAGAGCAAAACTGATGGAGTAGACGAAATACGGAATTTAAATGTTCTCTGAATTTTAAAAGCCTGGAAGTCTTCAGTTATGTTGCCCTGTTTAATATTAGCTAGGTGTATATGTAACTCGGCTATTTTTCTTTGTCAAACCAAGGAACAGGATACATCTGTGTGCCCTGGATTTTCACTGGCATTGTGCTTATAAGGCATTAAAGCAATTCCATTTCATACATTGAAACTACCTCCTTTATCTTGCTTCTCCTCACTGTGCTCTTGAAGAGAGTATTGAATTTTTGAATATTCTCTTGAATATTTTCATATTTGAATATGAAAATGCTAGTACGTGGGAATCAAAACATCTCAAACTAAGACCAGCAAACCACTGTGAAAGTATCTCTTATTTCCTGCACAAATTAAACTTAGAGGGATGCCATTATATGCAGTAATACTCATTTTTGTGGTAAAATTGTCCCCGTTTTAACTTGGACTGTGCTAATCAGTCTTGGGGCTTTTATCCCAGCAACATTACATAGAGCATGGAAAATGTTACTGATCCCAAGGTACTTTCTCAGTACTGCTATTAAGCTTGTAAATGAATGACAGCAGTACTTGTAGTTAGGAAGCTTTTGGACTACATGGTAATAAAATGAGGTCAGCACGAAAACAAGGCAGTCTGGATTTTGCTCCTAATGCCAGCTTCCAGAGATAGTTTCATTTGTCTAGATTGATAACTTGTTACATATTAATAATTTAAAATGTACTGTTCCCTTAAAGCAACAGTACTGCTTTAGCGCTTACAAGTGAAAATACCTAGTATCGGTGTCAAAGCACTGCAGCAGATGGGCGCCTCTATCACCAAAAACCAACTTTTTTTTCTAACTAAAGCCTTGTAACCAAGCAGCTCATTTGCTGAGGAGACTTCCATTCCTTAACCAGCACTCAATACTCAGACGTAGTGCTGTAGGTTCTTAGATTTGACATTAAATAACTGTTCTATCTGCTAATTTTTCTAGGCAATACACAATCTGCCCAAAGGTGTGTCTTATGTTGTTCGAATACCAGCATTTCCCGTGCTCATGGGTAGCTGCTTGCTTCTTTTCTGGCAGCATCATGCATGCAAAAATCAGAGTGTGCACTAAAACACCGAGCATTTAGTTTGATGTGATGCTTCAACTAAACTGCTATCAGTAGAGTTATGTATTTTCTGAGTTTTTCACAGAACCGTGCTGTTACCGGCTGTGCAAAAATTCACAATTAAATATATTGACCTGGTGGCTAAAGAAGCTTAAATTCTCAAAATTTAATGACCCATGTTGTTGCAGGTATCAGCTGTATTTTATCCAAGACATTTGAAATAAAGATGGAGTTAATTGGGAGGAGATACTTTGGCTGGCTCAGAATGAAATTAAATCATTAAAAATACTGGTTTCACAGTTATCATTTCTTAAATTATGTCGTTACATTGAAATACATCGTCCTAAATTGTACGTTGCTGATAAGGCGTTTTACATTCGAATAGAGAGATGTTTTCTCAGTTTGAAAAAAAGATTGGTTTCTTGGTTTGCCTTTTTTTTTTTTTTTTTTTTTTTTTTTTTTTTTTTTTTCTCCTTTTTTTTAACGCGGTTAGAAAATCTTTTCGTTTAACTGCTGATCTTTCTGGGGTGTTGAATCTCACCCGAAGGAGCCCGGCGCGGCGCAGGAAGGCGGAACGCAGGGGAGGTTGGTGGAGGCGCTGAGGCAGATGCGGATTAATCATAGGGGCAACTACCGCCACCTGCTGGAGGAGCTGCTGGCCGGGTACCGCCTGGCGCAGCAGCCGGGCCCGGGCCCGCCCCGCGCCGGCCCCGCCCCGCCGGGCCCGGCCCCGCCCGCGGGCAGCGAGCCGAGCGGCGAGCGGCGCGCCTGACGCTGCGGCCCGCCGCCGCTTGCATCGCCGCTTGCATCGCCGCTTGCATCGCCGCCCGCGGCGCCGCGAGCCTGGAAGAGCGGCAGGCCGTACCGAGGCTGTGTGTGCGGATTGTGTACACGGAGCTCTTGCTTCCTCGCAAGTTCAGCTGCTGGGGCACGTTGCGGTAGCGAGATTTAACTTCCCGTTTGAGGTTCGGGCTTTCTTTTTTCAAATCCTGTGTCCCCAACAACGGCGATCTGACATGAGTACGCAAAGAGACATTTTCAAGACCTTTTCTTTTGAGAACGTTATTAAAGAATAGTTTTGATGGTATATGTTTTCTCATTGTAAAGTAATTTACGTCTTAGTTCTATCTTACGTGCGACTTAATTGAACTATACAAGTTCTTCAGGGTTTGTTTTTTTTTTTCCCCAGCGTCATGTACTGCATGTTTGTGCTTGGTTTGTGTATAATTTCTATTACAGCTAAATTACAAAAGCTGTTACATTTTAGTTTGTCACTTAGGAAGTGTTTAATTTTTTTTTTTTCAGTTTAGATTGTATCCAGTGTTCATCATAAATACTGATTTTTCTAGACAATGATATTATTACTTCTCAGGTTGTAACATAGCATACATACAGAAATGAAAATGTACTTAAATTTAGTACCTAGTGTCAAGTTACAATCATTTGTGATCAACTGAAAATAAAGAATATGCTGTGGAATAATATCTGTATGCATATTGACTCTTTTAAATGATTAATAAACCTTCTTTGAAGTGTGATTGTTCTGACATGATTTGGAACTTTTCATAGCTTCTGCTATGAACTCGTGGTGTTCATTACTTTCTACAAAGCTTTGAGTGGTGTTGGGTTTGGAGCATTCATCATAATCCTGTATTTGGGCAACATTTCTCAGGTTCAAGCTAAATATCAGCCATCTGAATGAATAAACTATTCTTCTAAAGTTTGCCTTCCGCCAAATCTTTTCCTTGTCTCTTGGGGTACAGTACATACGCGCACGTCCGTCTGGGTAGGTCGGTGATAATACTGGGACTTTGCAGCAGTGGTAGCTCAGCTGCTAGTAAGTGAAATCTGGAGTCTTGTGTCAGTTGTCAGTTCGTAACATAACACTTGCACAAAAATAAAATTGTTCAAAATGGGTACAAATTTACCACTTTAATGAAAATGACCCTCTGGGAATTTCTTTTGGACCAGGAATGCCTGGGAAGCTGAGTTCCATAGTATTTTGTAGAGCTTTGTTGTTGTTGTTGTTTTGTAGTTCGCAGATGTAGTATGTATTGATAGTTGTGAATTAGTACATTTTTAGGTAAATTTTGGTTTTCAATCATTCTGCTGTGAGACCTGTACTGGATTCCTGTTTTATAAAAGTAAAATCCATCATGATGTTGACAAACAGGAACTATTTGTGTGTGGAAGTGGGCAGGTATGGAAAACAAGAAAAATGTTTTCTGTCTTACACTAGTAATCTTTATTGTGCCACTGAAATCCAAAGTGCAACAAAATGTTTTCATTTGTATTGGTGAGTAGTAATGTTTCTCCTCTTCTTTTCCTGTAGGGTTCTGGAGATCTAGAAGATCCGTGGTAGCCTTACAAATCTGCTAAAATGCTTTTGATTCTGAAAGGGGGAAAAAAAAAAACTTTTAAATCTGATTTCTTCAATACAAGGGAAAATTTCTGGTGGATTTCCAACATTTTGTGAAATGGGCAGAAAAGATAATAGAATTTTCCATCATTTGTTCATTTTTGTGTTTTCTGATATTGCCACTCTTAGCATTGCCTGTACTACAGTATTTTTACCAGCCTCAGGCATACTGATTACATCTGTAATGAACTTTGGCCCTAAAAAAGAAGGAAGGAAGGAATATTCTCTCAGCAGATCGGTGTATGTACCTGAGGTGCACGGGATTGTAGGTGTACTCTGAAGATACACTGTGGCTAAATAAAATATGCAACACACAAGCATGAGAGAGAGTACAAATATTGTTGGAGATGTTTCTTTATTTCACTTTACCGAGTTGGAAGGCTTTGCAGCTCTGTGGCTTGGAAGTAATTTCAGTTGGGCAATACGCTATCAGATGTGTATTTTTTGGTTGGTTTTTTTTTTTAATTTTCCAGTTTTACCTGTATTACCAGACCGTTAGGTTTCCCTGCGGTGTCCAAATTGTGATACGTTGCCTACTGCTTGCTTGAAGATAAGTGTATTTGGCAATAATATATGAAGATTCTAGGCATCTAAAAACCAGTAAGAATTTTACGCATGTGTACAACACACCCTTCAACTCTTGCTAGAGAAATTCTTTTTTTAAAAAAAAAACCAAACTGGTGAATTTATAGTTAGTAGTGACTTGCTTTGACATCTCTCACAGCTGCAGGTTTTTTTAAAAATGCTGAAAATTTGCCTTTATTATAATGTAAATTGTGATTATTTTTTTGTTCTATATGTGGTTTTCTATAGTTTTTTGATTTTTTTCAGCTTAAGATACAGACAGAAGTCTTGTGTAATATGGGTATAATTTTTAATTGTTTGCATTATTTTCAAAGTTCAAATTATCACTTTGAGATTACTATAAATACACTTAAAATTATCTATTTTAAATTAAGAAAATATTAGAGATATTTTCATGGGTTCAATGACCTTTCATTTTATAAGCAATGGGCATGGTACAGAGTGGCTGTCATGTAAGGTACTTGAAGATTCTTAGTTTAATTCTATTTTTGCAATAACCTTGACTTTTTTTCTGACTTCTTTTGAGTTGTGCATGTAATGAGTCCAGTAAATGCTGAAAATGGGGAAGAGTAAAGTATTTATCTAAAATAAAAGCTATTGGGGAGGGGAAACAATGAATGTATCCATCTGTACATGATTTACATGCTGTGGATGCCTTGTAAACATTTTCCTATTTGTTTAAACTGTGTTTCAGCGAGGATGTAATTGCCCTTGTGTGTAGTTTTAAGCTAATGACAGTCATCAACTGGTTTTGTGTGAAATTAATTAATGGTATTTTTCTGTAACTTTATCCCCATGGTGAGTTTGTAAAAACCACACGCTCTTTCATACTGATGCCGAAGGCCAGCTTTTCCAGTCATTTTGATTCACTATGTATCTGATTTTTTTTTTTTTTTTTTAAATTTTTTTTTGGTCTTTTTTTGGGGGGGGGGGGGGGGTGTTTTTTTGTTTTGTTTTGTTTTTTTTTTTTTTTTTCTTTTGTCTAGAGAGGATTATTGCCACAGTATATTTTATTTATTCATTAGATTTTAGCCTTGTAAGTTAAAGTGTTTTAAATGATGATGTTAACAGGTATTTGTCCCTTTACTGGTTTTTTTGGGGTTGTTAAAAGATAGGGAATGAAGAATGCAAAATGGTTTATTGTTCAGACTGTCCGCTCTGGTCCAACCCTGTACTGATAGTACCTTCCCAGTATGATATTGTGATGTTTCATACAATACAGTGAACATAACCAACTTGTTATCTTCAATAAAGGATTGCTAAAACAGTGTGACATGCTTTCTGTTTTCTCGGGAAGGACTTACTAAGAAAATGCAAGTGTTCCATATAAAAAGATAACACTAAGATTTATGCAGTCTCCTAGTTGAAGGACTTCTGTTTGTTCTGTAGTAGATGTGCCCCTTTGTCTCAGAAGATCACAAGTCTCAAAGTGGGCTTCTCTGTGGGACTAGTAGGGAAAGGGCAAACAACGTTTAGCTCCTGGGGCAAATCCATCCCAAATTCAGCTGGGGTCTTAGTCCAGGTGTGGGAGAGCATTCATTTAAAGACTAAAAATTCAGATTAAATTTCACTTTTTGGTCAGCTCATTTCTTGAAGTTTCCTAAAGATCTGAGCTTAAACCTGTGACCTGCTTTCATGTTAGAACTTCTATGGTGTTGTTTTGGGGTGTGGTTTTTTTTTTTTTTTTTTTTTTTTTTTTTTTTTTTGTTTTTTTTTTTTTTTTTTTTTTTTACTTTTACAGATCTTTTTTTAAAACTTACTAATGTAATTTTTTAGCTGAGTGGAGAAGGAGAATGGAATCCTCCATGATATTGATACTTCAGGGTAATAACCTGCATGAATAGTTAGTGTTACTGGAGAATGGGCATCTTTACAAACAACCTGAAGATTTTTGAGTCTACAAATCTGTAACTTCTTTGAACTTTCTTGTTGGATTTGTTTGTTCAGCATAACCTCTGCATTCATGGGCTACAACTGGTGAGACTTCTGGTGCTCCAAGGGCTCCAGTCCCATGAACACTTCTTTGTGTAAATTTTTTACATTTAGAGGATAATCTCCCTCAAGTACAAGGGTTTATTCCTTGTATCAAAGTGAAGGATAATAACTTGCACAGGTACATCAAAATGTAAATTGAGACAGCTTTTTTCCTCTAAATTATCACTGCTTGCCATTCATGCATCTACTTGGTTATGAATTCTAGTCACATTTTTAGTTTAATCAAAGTACTGTGTAGATTTCAGCAGCCTGGGAATAACTTTGCTTGTTGACTTTGTATTCTTAGTGTGAGAAATCTGAAAGAACGATGAAATTTGTTCATGTCAACATTTTAAAATTACGTTGTCTTAATTTTGTTGCCACCTGGAAACTAACACAAACATGCTTACGTAGAACACTGAGGGTGGGAAGTACCTCTTGCACCTGGGCTTTTTCTGTTGTGTCAAATTTGGCTTGATTTCATTTTTATGACTTCTTCTGTAACAGAGGCAAAGTAGTCCATGTCAGCTCTCAAATCTGCTCTCTGAGCAAAATAAAGATTTGTTTTAACTGCTCCTCATTTACATGCTAAATGGAATAGGGGGTAATGAAGTAGACACAAATATAAGTGATGTCACTCTGACCTCAGAAGTCTCCTGTTAGGGGTTAACTACTGTGACAGTCTCCTCTTACTAGGCTGGATCTTCATGTAGCTATTTGAGCCTGCCTGCAAACCTTTGCAAGACTTGGCTAAAATCCATATTTTTTGTGGCCCTGAGTGTGAATCTGATGCTGATGTTGCTACTTGGGTGGTTTAAAAAAAGATAAACCAAAACAAAAAACCAAAACAAAAGCAGCAAGAAAAAATACAAACCCATAAAATGAAACAAACTGTTAAGTTGTTGATTCTTTTAGCACACCAGAGGCTAGCTCTTAGTGGCTAGGTAGTTTCTTGGTATCATGTGTAAAGTGGAATTCAGTCAGCCACTTCATCTCTGCGCTTTTGTATACTGTCAGCCATAATCACTGGGTTGACTCTTAAAAAGTAAAATTAGCCCCAGGAAACCAGTCATTTTTCTTTGGCACTTCGAGTGGAAATCAAAAGCAATAGAAACTTGAGATTAGTTCCGGCATTGAACCAAACTGTAGTAGGCAACTTTTACCTCTGGAAGATGAAGCTAAAAGCAATGCTGCCTATCATTAGGTATAGGCCTACAATGGCAAAAAAAAAAAAAAAGGCCACAGTGCTAAGCTGTTTTTAATTATCAACTAATGTGCAGTTTGTTGGCTCGAGGGTTGCCTGAAGGCTTGTTGCTTTTGGCTCTTTATAGTTCTTTTTTAGCTCTAAACTGAAAATGAAGTTGGAGGGAGCTGCACCGGTGCAGGTAAGCAACTCCATGGAATACTTCCAGAGATGAAGGCAATCTGACAAAACCACAAGAAAGAGCCCAGAGTCACTGAATTTATGCACTCTAAGCCAGGTAAGTATGCAAATTATGCAGCTCAGGCTCCACCTCTCATATCTTTTTAACCTGTTTTCTCTGTGTGCCAATCTGAACTTGTCCTGCCTGTGTTTGTTTGTGCTGTTGCTGTACTGACCTGTGTTAGCTCTGCTTGCTTTGTGCTGTCTCGTGTTCATACCTGGCTGCTTCTCTGTTGATCCAAACATGAGCAACTTTTGTATTTTAGCATGACTGTGCCTCCTGTTTGTGTTCAGCTCACTGTTGGTGCTCATCTCTCATTTTCATCATTCGCTCTGTCACTTCACCAGTGCTGCTGTGCTTGGCTCTTTGTACATCTGAGAGGCCATTTTCTCCCAAGGACTTCACATTTCCTTCTTCCAAAATCTTAAAAGTTCTCCTTTGCTGTGATGTCTGCATTCAGAGACTGACTGGGATTACTGAGATCTTCCGTCTGAGTCTGCCCTTGACTTTCCTTACTTATCTATGTGCAGCTTGACTGGGAATTTTCAGGGAAAAAGTCCTTGCTGTGCTGATCGGTGATTGCTGCGATTAGTGGCTGAATTAACATCAACTAATGATTGCATCAGCACCTGCTTTTAAACCTTAACAACGACTGATAAGGGTTCAGGTCATGGGGATGGGCTGATGGGAGGAAAATAGGGACCTTTTCCATGAGTTGGGTAATTTTTCTCTGAAAGCAGCTACCCTTCCCACTAAACGGTGAGAAACACTGTAGTAGGAATGGACATTCTAAAGACTTGTGGGAACTAATTCAAACAGTTTCATTGGATATATTTTTTCCTGTTGTGTCAAGTCTGCTTCAGAAATAACTTTGACCCTGGTTTTCTGCTTTGTCAGACTTCTGGAATCTAAGGTGAGTTATGGGGAAGTGGAGTCTATGGTGCAATAGGTGTTGTACGGACCCTGCCCTTGACCTTTAAAAAGCCGGAATCAAATTTCTGAGACTCCTCATGGTAATATTGGAAGTTTGTCTGATCTTTAAATATAGGAATACTGGGGTTTTTGGCATTTTTCAAGTGGCTTTTGGAATATGTTTGGTAGATATGGGATATTCTTGAACAAATATTGTTCAGAGAACTTATGTGCAAGGTTCTGTCCAAAGATGACCAAATGTGTTCTGCCTTTATCATTTTGAAAGAGCTGCAAAGCTTAAGTGAAAGAAATTGGACAGAAATTCATAGAAGGAAAATTCTCTCTTGTGAGATAAAACACCACTCTTGAAAGTTAGCGTCCAGGACTTATAAAGAGAATCCCAAAATATTTGTGTGTGTTATATTCTTTGCAAGGCTTATATTTTCTCAAAAAAACCCCTGAATTATCTTTTTAAAAAATGTGCAAAAAGAGAAACTGGTGAAAATGCACAGTTCTATACTGATGTATTTTAGCTACTTCTTTGGGGGGTGAACATGTAGATTAGTAAATATCCTACATTTAGAAGTTGGAAATTTTGAAGTAAGTGCATTTTAACTCTGAAGTAAAATACATATTTAAATTGCATTAACGAAGAGATATTTCCCATTATAAGGAAGCCTCTTAACCCCGTTCCCATCAAATGAATTCTGTGAATATTGTTTTTATTTTGTTTGGCAGGTTACTCAGATGCAAAATGGTGGATGCCTGCCTGTCTTCAAACAGTTTGCATTATTTAATTCATTGTTAGTAGGGGAAACTGGATGATGTGAGGGTTTTTTTTTTTTTTTTAATCCTTTATCCAATGGCCATCTCCATAAATGTATCTAATTTTAATGGTACAACGGATTTTGGCCTGGGTATGTAAAGCAGGTATGTTTTCCTAGTGTGTTTTAAATAATAAAATTTCAACTCCAGGAGCACAAAATGTATGAAATGAAACCAAAATGCTTTTTCCAGCTGCAATAAATCTGCATTTACTTTGGAAGAAGATAATTTTTGGAAATACGCTGCTAACATAGTGTCAAGGTGTTCAGAAGTGTGGTGCTTTACAAGAACTTCTCAGTCTCTGCTCTTAGTACTTTTTACGTTATGCTGGCTGTGAAATTTTAAAATGTTGAAATATATTTTACATTCATGTCTTCATTCCTACTTGTCCTTACCTTAAAAATATGTAGGAAGTTCCATGCTGCTGCTTCAGAGATTACAGTTATTGCATTTAACTTCACACTCTATTTATTAAAAAAACCCCAGAGGTCCAAGCATGGGAGTAATTGCAGCAACTTCTTTACATGCTGTTACCATATTTAAAGGGCTGTTTTATGTGAACTGAAAAAAAAAAAAAGACCCCAAAACCCAACAAAGACCAACAAAGTTACATCTTTCCGATGTGACCTCGTATGATCTTAGTAGGCCCTATGCTTTGAACTGCATTAAATTAAAAAAAAAAAAAAAAAAGTACCAAATGGATATTGTGTTATCACTGACTTGAAGATGTACAGATGTCTTCCAGTTCAGCCTGCAGTATTTAGATATTTGAAAAATCTGTCTTTGAAATGCACGTGGGGCATCCACTCAGAAGAGAACCAGTTGGCACTGTTTCCCTGTACTTGGTGCAGCAGACTCCCAGAGCCAAGCAGAGCTAGCAGCATGAGAGCTGTGAGAGACTGCCTCACACATGGATGAAACGAAGAGCAGAAATGTGCTTTAATTGTCCTGGGAGGGGGGATGGGGGTGTGTGATTCTTACTCGCTTCTCTATTTGAGTGGAGAGAAAGGAGCGGGGCATTTAAATGCGATATGCGAATGCTCGCAGGATGCGGGATTGCTTTTCTCTGGTTCGCTAGCATGAACAAGCGAGGTGCCAGAACTGCTTCGTGCAGGTATGCAGTGTGAGATCTGGCACTGAAGAGCCCACGCAGTTCCCTGGATTCATGAAGTTGGAAATGGAAAGGCTGGTGTTTGCTGCAGATATTTGCTGCAGGTGATGCTTTCTTCACGTTGCACCAAGCAGTGCTTTCACCCACATGGCTGGATCTGTGAATGCCAGACAACCCCAAAACAAAACTCGTTTTAGGCAGTGTTTAAGAGGGTAGTACTTGGAGTTTTAGCAGTTCTTCTAACTTACAGGAAGCAAAGATTGTCTTCAGTTTCAGTTGTTGTACATTCAGGGGAATATGAAATTAAGGTGCAGTTCTGCTACCTGTGTCCACACTGAATGGTATATCTGGAAATATATCTTGGAAATATATCTGGTATAGCTTGTAGTTGTGAAATGTTTTTTTGATACACAGGTCTAGTATGTGCTGGTCAGAGGGCCCCTTCCCTGAGTATAGACCCCTGCATGTGCCAGCGTGGCTGTGCAGCAGGCTAGGTCCTGAATTGAAGAAAAGGATTTCTGTGGGTTTGGGGACGTTTTTTACAGAATGTGTGCTTTTGGTTCTTTGGTTTCACTTCCAGTGCTCACATTGATTTTTGCACACATTGCTGCTGGACTGTTAACAGTCTGATGTGGAATCCATGAACTCTTGGTTGGAAGCAGCCATTGTAAGAGCCTTGGGGTGCAATTCAGTACTGCAGAGTGAAGCTCTCTGTACAGGCTGGAGATTTTTGATATGAACTCAGCTCTTCCAGCAGGAAATTATTTCACAGGAGCACAACCTGAACAGGTTTCATCATGGAGTACTTGCCACTAATTTGATACTTGTGAAAAAGCAAACTACAGGAAGGCCTATCTTGATGCATTGAGAGAAACAGGGAAAAGGAGTAAATTTATCTGGAGTACCATCTATATCTGTGATACTGTGTATGTAATTCCTGCAGGTGGGGAAGCTGAAGTACTGTGAAAACCTGTACATCCTGTATAGTATGGCAGTAGGTGTGCTCATGTAGTGACAGCTGTTGCCTGACAGCCCCTTCCAATAAATCCTTCATCCTTCCACAAGAGGAAGTGCTTTGTGCTCAACAGACCAAACCCTGCTCCTTAGATTCCTCTTCAGTGGATGGAAATTGTTCTCAGAGATAAGCCCTGGCAAAGGCAGATGTAGCTTGTAGGGTGGTAACCCAAAGGATGGATGTGGTGGTGATGTAGTGTGATTCCATTTTATTTTATTGAGCTTCTCCTTTGCTTCCTGTTGGGCTGCCTGGCTGTGCTGTCTGTATGGCAGATCTCCCACTCCAGGGATGTTTCAGTAGCACAGGGTCTCTCTTGAGTTACAGCCATCCAAATTTCAACAGTCTGCCATGATTTAATACCATGCTGAACCTCTCCAGCTCATACAAAGGTGAACCTCTCCTCCTTCCCATACAAAGGGAAGAGCAAGATCTGGGTCTCTTGCTGGGAAAGGTTTTGGGGAGTAGGCTGGAAAAGAAAATCCTTTGGGAGTTGTCATCCTCTAGGACAGTAATGGGGCAGATGAATGCCATAAAGGGAAGAGTGCAAATTGAAAAGAGCACAGCTAATGTGAGTGAGCTTCTTCCTGGAGAGACGACAAACCTGGAGTTTGTTTTTCTGTGGATTGTGTGTAGTGTTTAACCCTCTGGGGGGGGGAAGCATCCAGAAGGAGTTAGCGCTGCATGCTCTTGTAGCTATGATAGCTGCAGGAATTAGTGGATAATTGTTTTCATTAAAAATAGTGGGAGAAGCCAGCCTTGCTCATCAGCCGTGGGGGGCTGGGGCCAGGTTCCCCCTTCCCCTGAAACCTACCCCTGAAATGTCACGTGAGCCAAGCAGTAGCTAATTACAGCGTTTATAATGACATTAACCTTTAATCACATAGTCCATTAGTGGACTAAGCATTAAAGAAGTAACAAAACCCCCACCAAACCCTGTCACTGTGTCCTGTGCAATTACGTTTTGCCACCCCCAGGACTTCAGGCTGGTGGCAGAACCTTCAGACATGCTCATGGTAAAAGATACTGTGTCACAGACTTGCTCCCTTAGACCTTCTCTTGACAGCTGCCCTCCAGGTCAAGGGAGTAGCTGCTTAGTGCTGAGTGAAAGCTAGCTTTAAAGGTTAAAGGTCAGACTATCCATCAGTCTTGTGGGAGCTGCTGAGGTAAAGCTGCTGCTGAGGTGTCTGCCTTTTATACACACCTGTAAATCTGGCCCCGATTCTGTAAACAATGAGGTTATATGTAAAGTGCATTATGTCACACAAGTTCCAGTGGCAGCAAACCTTTTTAATGAAAAAGCATAAAGCAAGAGAACTTTTCAACAATAAATGTCTTCCTACACTTAGCACATTAGGGTGCATAATCACCCCTCTGCATGGTTTTCGGTGTAATACGTGTGGTATTGAGGAACTGGCAAGCTACTTGGCATTTGTAGAGCATCAAACAGTAGATGACTGAGTCAGTCAGTGCATCTAAATAATTATATATAAGAAATACTTGTGAAAATTAACCCCTCCATCTTATAGAAATAACCATGGCAATCTGTGTGGAGATAGCAGCTATTACTGCCCACATACAGATTGGTTTTGTTTCCCTACCTAACCCTGAGGTAAACAGAGTAACTGGCACAGAATATGAAGTGTTTTCTTTACTACTTAATGCCTTTCAGTGGATTCTGCTAACACAGCTGCACTGGCTAGTTACTCCTGCTAAACTGTAAAATAGCTCAGGAGGGAACTATTTCAGAATCGCTTGAGAGCAAGCCAGATGCATAATGCCTGCATACATAAAATATATTTTAAAAGGAAAAAGTTAAAGCTCAGTGGGAATTGTTGGTGATCTGCCTTTCTAAGATAAAGTTTACGTTATTCCTTTATCAAATAATTTTAAGGCAAGCAACTTCTCAGGATGAGGAGAGGGAAAAAAAAATAGGTCTGCAATAACAACAAAATAACCCGTGTGTTTTTATTTTTAGTCTGTAAGGAAAATCATACAGCAGGCGATACCAGATTCTTGGGTGTGTTCTCCTGGGTCTGTAGTAGTTGATCATCCAGACCTATTTTAAGCTCCTTGGCTGTATATTTTCTCCAAGCTTCCTAGAGGCATTTTTATGATTTAAGGCCCAGGTGTCTACCCTAAGTGTCCCCGTGTTCCGACGGTACCTGCTTGTGCTTCGGCTCCTCTCGCGAAGCAGCGCGGAGCTGGCGCGAGCTGTGACTGCGGCGCGGCCGTGAGCCCGCTCAGTCCCACTCAGGGACTGTGTGTTCACCAGCACTGCCACTTGGTCATTCCCAGCGTGCCTTACGTTCTCTTTCAGCCTCGCAGTGATTGTGTCGCTGGATCTTTGTGCGCCCTGCAGCCAGCGGCGATGGTGCACGTGGGTTCATCTATCCATGGCCTCCCCTCCCGCGTGCTGCGTTTATCTACCCCACCGCTGAAATCCTCCCCTTTTCAGCCAGGCGCTTGGCAATTAAGACACGATCTGATCTGCCCTACTTAAGGTATAAATAAGCCTTTAATGTTTCTTGGGGATTACATTAGGACACGAGGGGCTCTTTTGAAGGCACTTTTGAAGGCACGGCTTTTGCACAGCGGGATTCACAGAGCAGGCTGCTCCCGCAAGATGCTCAAACAAGGGGAAAGGAATGGTTTCCCAACCAAGCCTACAGAGAGCGGTGGCAGCTTCTGACTAGAGAGGTACTGAATTTGCCTTTATCAGCTGTAAAAGTGTGCCAAGGCTAAGCTGCCTGTGTTCTTAGAGCAAGTAAACCTGTCCATGCAGGCAATAATCATCAGAAAGGTTACTGGCTTAAGGAAAAGAGATGGGAGGGAGCTGAAGTACTCACTTGGAACTAGTTTCCCCTCTTCGATTCCAGCAGTATTGGTGGGTGTAATACTCTGCACCTGAGTGTCCCGAGTCTCCTTGGCTTATGTGACCCATGCATCTGTGGCAGATAGCTGTGTTTTGGCCGTCACTTGCTCTTGCCTCTGACTCGCTTTGCTGTGCTTGGGTGACTGAGGGAGCTTTTGTGTATGCAGGAGGATACCTGCACTTTTAACCCTCTGTGTTTTTGGGGAAAAAAAGGAAGCTGGGGAGTACCAGGTCTTGTGTATTTGATGCAGTCTTAAAAAAAAAAAAAAACAAACCACAAAAAACCATATTTACACATTCTCTAATTGCAAGTTAAGTCTTTGAAAGGCAATAGTTGAAATGGAGTGAGGAGTCACTGGCATCGTGCTGCTTACAAGTGAACGACCAAGAGCTCGTGGCCTGTTTGGAAACTTTTACAGCTTACTGGTATGATGATGTTAAGACTGTAGAGATATTAAATGGGAGTGAAACTGTGTCAAATGCTTTCCCACTTCTGGATTTCCTGGCAATACTCAATTACAGGCACTGACACCACAGCTGTTATCTCGGATGCTCCCACAGCTGCCTGACGCTGCACAGGCTGAGCTTGCTGCTGGGCACTGCTGTTAGGAAGAGGAAAGATTAAATCTGTCAGCATCAAATACCTATTCTTAGCTCAGCTACTGAAGGAACAATACATTTTTTGAGTCACTTGAATATTGCGTGCTGTACTTTTTACAATCCATAGTTTATAACCTTCTTTCAAGGCTTGTGACAAACATAATAAACACTTGTTTTGAGTCACAACCCAACCTTGTCTTGATTGCACTTGTCCATGAGTTTCCTTAGGACCCTGACCGTATGGTCAGAGGTAAGAGTTAACTTTTACAGGTGATAGGGCAGCTCCTTGGCAAATCTGTGTTGCTTTGTGTGAGCTTTGGAATGCTGGGCAGCCCGCGCTGGTGGGATGTCTTGATGCTGACTTCAGGCACTTGGGGCTCAGGGCATACAGATGTGCATGTTTGTGCCGATTTGGGGCAATGCTTTTTCCTGCCTAGAGTAGTAGAAAAGCAGGGGGAGAAGAGAAAGGTTTTTTAAACTTCCCCCCCCCCCCCCCCCCCCTTCATTTAAAGGAGGGATAGATTTTAAAAGTGGACAGTGGGTTTTCCTCTTGAGTTTTGCTTGTGCCTGTGCAGAGCTATCCTGTCCTGCCCCGGGGCTGGCTCTGGGCGGAGCAATCCACCCCATGTACCCCGTTGTGAGTCGCTGGATCTGTATGTACCACAGCAGCTGTTAGTGCTTAGGAGCTGGGGGTGGGCTGGGGTGGGTTAGTTAAACTCTGAAAAAGACTGCACAACCAGCCATTGAATCTCTTCTTCTTAGTTTGTATTGTTGTGTTTGGGCCAGTGGTTGCCAACGCTTCATTTTCTTGCTGTCTGTGTTTAAATTACCCTCATTGAGACTGCTTCAGGCAGGGAAGACTATGACCGGTCTGGAAAGCAGCATATTTACTAGATCTGATAGTGGTAAAACCTGAATTTCCCCCTGCTGTCAAAGAGAAGAGAAATGTGATGTACTGGAGAGGGCAAGAGTAAACATAACTCTGCTCAGCTGGTACCAGCAATAGGATTTACTTCCCAGGAGGACTGCCCTTTCTTGTAGCGTTTTGTTATCTTGCCGAAGATGCAGAAAATCCTGAGCACTTTGCCCTCTTTGTCCCTTTTTGAACTTTGACCAGTTGGTCAGGATTGATTATCAACCCAGAATACCCAGAACAGCTAATTGCACTACTTCTCATTTCACTGAACAAAGGTGCTGTGGCCAGAGTCTCCAGGACAAGACCTGTCCAGTAAAACCGTTGAGGTGGAAGCTAGGAGCTTACCTATGGAGCTGAGTGAGAAGGGAGGTATGGAGAACAATGGATTTGTTCAAAATGAGGCTTTTGAGGACAAGGAGACGGACACCGGTAGGCAAGAAGAAATGCCAGATAAGTGCAGTGTTGATGTGGACCCGATGGCCGTGGAGGAGACAGTGTTGAAGCCTTATGCTGGGATGCCAAAGGAAGTCTTGCTGCAGTTCTCCAGCCAAGCCCGCTACAGAATCACCAGGGAGATCCTCTTCTGGCTCATAATTGCTGGTTCCATTGCGCTCGTGTGCGCTACGATCGCCATCATTGCTCTCTCTCCAAAGTGCCTTGACTGGTGGCAGGCTAGTCCTATTTATCAGATCTATCCTCGTTCCTTCAAGGACAGCAACATGGATGGGAACGGGGATCTGAAAGGTGGGTCAGTTTTCATTCTTGCTGTGTAACAGTTGTGTGTGCATGAGTGTGTATAAAAACCAAAACCAGTAGAAAAGAACAGTGCGATAGACAAAGCTACCTTAATGGAGAGAAGGAAGAAAAGTTGTCAGGCGTTTACAGCAGCTCACATTGATGTGAATAAATCCAGGAGCTGCTTGCTTAAGTCTAAGCATGGAATTAGAAGGGAGGTTGAGGGATGGTGCTGAGAGCAAGCAGCAGCACAGCTGCTAACCAGAGTCAGATACCTCCACAAAGCTGAGGTCAGCCAGGAGGATGAGTGGTGCTGAGCACCCAGTCATGTTTAGTGGCTGCTCTTCCTAAGGAAAACTAAAGCTGACAGAGAGGAGAAAGATATGTTTCTTCTTGTTTTCTTCATGGTCTGGGTGTTATCACCTCCTAAGAATGAGTGGAAATGGGGCACCTGGTAGGAAGGAAGCAATGCCACTTATCAGTTGCTGAGCTGAGACTGCCCTGCAGAAAGGGAAGGCTCAACACCACAATGGACAATGCATTTCTAAACAAGAAGTGATAGCCACACTGTACAGAAATGACAAGTGAAGGGCAGAAACTGTTTCTGTAGTTGCATACCACAGTAAAATGTCAGGAAGATAAAGAGACCTGTATATGAACAAAAGTATTTTTTCCTGAACAGATGATGTCCTTTTCTTTTTAAATAGGTATCCAAGAAAAACTGGACCATATTACATATCTGAATATCAAAACCGTCTGGATCACCTCTTTCTTTAAGTCCCCTTTAAAAGACCTTGGATATGGAGCTGAAGACTTCTATGACATTGATCCCATTTTTGGATCCATGAGAGATTTTGAGAATCTGATTGCAGCCATACATGACAAAGGTAAGCTGCACCTCCAAGCAAAGTAGCTCTATTAAAAAGATAGACCTTCCAGAGACTTCACTTTGTGCACCTGGCAGTCCCCCCATGGTGGCATTGAGCAGGAGCAGATGGAAATGCCACCAAAGGGTGCAAGGAATGTGAGCTCCATGATTGCTGTTTCTGCCCTTTGGCTCTGGGGCAGTGCTGAAAAGGGCACAGGGAGCTACAGCAGCCACACAGGGCAGCTGCATGTCCTCTGCAAGGAGGATGCTTGTGGGTGGCGGACTGGCACCCATCCACAGGCTCCCTGAAGCCTGTCTTAGGGGCATTGCAAGGCTGGGATCAAGGTGAGGTGCAGTTCTGTCTGACTGAACAGGAGGGAACACACACTTCCTTCCTGCCCTTGCTTCCTTGCTTTGGTGCGTTTATGCCTCAGACCAAATGTTTGCTCAGGTGTTTCTTACAGCTGTTGAGCTGAACAGAAAAGTGGTTTGCCAGTGTGAAAGTATTTGAGGTTTCAATAAAATGTCTGATCTTTAGGAAGGGTGATGAAGAATGTGTATTCACTGATGCTAGACTGGTGAAGCGCCTTTCTCACCTGGGAGGTGCAAGACAGATGATGAAGTCAGTGAAAGTGGTTCATAACAGCAGAAATCTGTTCTGATTTTTTTTTCCTCACCCTTCTTTCCCTCCCGAGATGTGTTCCAGCTACTTGCAAACGCCAATCAGGTCTAACTGTTTTGATAGCCTGGCACTTTTTGTGGGTATTTTTTTTTTGCCCTCTACCAGACCTCAGGCATGGAAGAAGCCCAAATATCTCTGATACTGCATTTAGAAAAAATATGAACATTGTCTTAAAAGACAGCAGTGGAGGGGGGGTGGGGGGTGATTTTTTTAAATGTTTTTTGGTTTTATTTTTAAGGGCTAAAGGTGATAATGGATTTAATACCAAACCACACAAGCGACAAACACCGGTGGTTTCAGCTGAGCCGCAATCGGACTGGGAAGTACACGGACTACTACATCTGGCAGAACTGCACACAGGCTGGCTCAGTCATCCCTCCCAACAACTGGGTAAACACGGGAAGGGACACAGCACATCCACCCCCAGCTGGATGCCACAGAGCAAAAGCAGCTGAAACATGATTGTCCCAGTGTACACGGGGTTATAAATGACTGGTGAAAGGTATAAACTGATGTTACTACATGAGTTAGTGCAGATTAAGATTTAAACCAGGTCGGGGGGGTCACTGGAGAAGTTCTTACTTCAAGTGGAATTTTAAAAATTACTTCTGTTTCTTCACCTCAGTGTTAGATCTTCATTCATGAAACAAACAGAAACACACACACACACACACAAAAAAGGTTGTGCACTAGGTGCACAAGTTGTTCGCTCATGCCCCCTTCTGTGTATGGGTATTCTGCTCTAGAAACTGTGTGTCAGGTCCTCTGGAATCATAGATGTGGGGAAGGAAACAAAACAATGCGATCTTGGCTTCTTTTTCCTTTTTTTCTGGAAAGTGATCAGGCCACAAAGTGTGTTGCCTGTTTCAAATAGATTTATTTTAGATTTGAACTGGTGGGTGCATGATTAGGAACTTGTATATTCTAAAAACTGAAGGTGGATTTAATACTTTGTACCAATTTGTATAATTTCTCTTTCAACTTAAGAGTCTTAAGAACCATCTTAGCTTTCGGACTCTTTCACCATCAGAGGTAGTGATAAACTTTAACATTTTTAACCTGCTGACTGTTGTTGGCCTTTCAAGGGGATAATACTAAATTGCAGAAGGCTCTAAGTTAACTAAGGCTATTTTTAATAAGTTTTAGGAGAAGCAATTCCAAAATATTCCCACCCATGTTTTCCCCTCTATTCCAGATTAATTCCCAATGAAAGTTAACTTAATTAAAAAATCTTCAAAATCCACAACACTGAACAAGAAACACATGTGGCAAAGCACAACTAAAGGGAGAGCAATTGGTGGCAAAAAGAAATGAAAATTATCAGTACCAAAATCTGTTCAAAATGTAGTCCACTGATAAGGCATTTTGTGCCTTTTTTTTTTTTTTTTTTTTTTTTTTTTTTTAAATTCCCCACAATTTAACGTAGCAAAGCAGGAAATGTTTGTTGAGTTAGTAGTTGTGATCGTCTCTCTCCCTTGGCTGGGCAGGTGAGTGTCTTCGGGGGCTCCAGCTGGCAGTTTGACGACGTGAGAAGCCAATGTTACTTCCATCAGTTTGGGAAGGAGCAGCCAGACCTAAATTTTCGCAACCCTGCCGTGCAACAAGAAATCCGTGTAAGCGTGAAACCGCTGCTGCTGAGCCCACAGCAGAAGCAGCTCTTGCGCTGAAGCCTGTGCAGAGCTGATTTCTCAAGTGCAGGGAAGTTTTTATCTCTGTTAATTGGCCGGTCAGATGGAGGGATGGCACCTTGTTTGGCAGAGAGATGTTTGAAAGCAGAGGCAATGCTGGTTTGAATTACAAGGAATGCCTGGGCTTGTGGATAACGGGGAGATAGTGAGTTTCGGTCTGTCTGCGTGTCTGGTGACTTTCCAGGGGGAAAATGAGTGTTTTCCCAGTGAGAGTGGTGGTGATGGTGCTGCTCAGAGGGCATCTCATTCCTGTCTGCCCTGTTTCCTAGCAGACAGTGTGGAATTCATTAAAATATGGGGATGTAGGCCTGGATATGGGGAGCCTGACAACTGCTGCTTCTTTTTTCCCCTTTCTGTATAAGTTAGCCCTCAGCAGATAGCACGGCTGCTTCGTGTGTTTAATTGATTCCTTAAGCGTTTGCTGCTTTGTGCTGTTGGGTTGTGGTGCATTTCTTTGGCACTGGTTTACTGTTCTCTGTGGGACCTCTCCCCTCACCACTGGGCACTGCATGAGCTTGAAGGAACAAAACACTCCTGGTCTTACCTTTTAACTCAAGCATGCAATGACACTGCTTTTCAGACTGGTCCTTGAAGAACTCTGCCAGGAACCTCTCCGTGTCTTGATACTTCCCTTAATGCCACGTCTTGCCAATTGCACCTTTTTTTTTACCCCCCATAGCCCTGCACATGCTTTTTAATGATCCTGGCTAATTACTTTTTAAAAATGGTAGCTGGATTATTGAAACTCCAGTAGCAAAGAGATGCTGCATTTCCTATAATAGACTGAAAGCTGGGAAGTTTGTCCTGGTAACACCAACCTTTGGTAAATGTTACATGAACATCATGTTAAAGAATAATTTTTGTCTAGTGTTTTAATTCAAAATCCTGTTCCAGAAGGCTGGGAGGACTGAGCAGGAAGCAAAAGGACTTTTGCAGAGAAGCTCAAGTCTTTGGCTCAGCAGCACAAGGGCACCCAAGGACAGCCAAAGTCACGTTATGGCTTTCATGTGTACATAGGTGTAGATGGGTGCTAATGAGAGCCACAGTGCCCGATGTTTGCAGTGCAGGCATGAACACTTTTAGGTAGATTCAGTGTTGGACACACAACGTAATGGGAGCTGCTGCTTTCAGAATGGTGCAACGAGAAAGTGCAGCTCAGTGAGGCAGTCTTTATTTGCCAAACAAAAATCTGTACAGCTTGAGTATGAACTAACTCTACTGCAGCCTGTTGAGACAAGTGTACCTCATATGTTTTAAAAAGGCAAGTCAATAGACATCTTCTAAAAAAATATAAAAAAAGACCTTTTTCCTCAGCTGAAGACAAGTATCACAACTAAAAGGACATTTGCAGAAACCACTAAGAGCAACTGAACTTTGGAGGTTTTTTTGTTAAAACTAGGGCAATTAATACTGTAGTAATATGGTTAGTGAAGTCGGGTACAGTTTTACTAAAAGTGGCTGATATTGGAATTTGATAATGAAATTTCAAATCAATAGCATTTGTAATTGTTGGATAATAACTTCTCATGTTCCTGCAAATCAACAATTAAGTCTGAAAAAAAAAAAAAAATCAGTCAAATAAGAGAGAACAAATGTTTTAAGAGCTCTATTGTGTAAAAGAAAATTGGTGGCACAAGGTTTGTGCAGAACAACGTATTCTTGCATATTTGAATCAATGTGTTTTAATTGTGTGCAGCCATGAGGAGCATTCATCAACATCACTTAGCATAAGCCCAATTGTGTTGATGGGTGGATTAGAAATCTCTTTTAGTGAGTCATGCCCTGGCTTTGGTCTCCTGAATTATGGCAGAAGTTAGAGACCAGTCTTTTTCTTTTTTTGTATGAATGAAGTAGTAAGACACACCATATTTAGCTATTAATTTGACCTTAGATCAACATGAGTTACTTTAGCTTCTAGAAAAACTTGAAGTACAAATCAAAAACTGAATTGTTATGTATTAACACCTCCTTACAAGTTTAGTTTTCTTTTTAAGAGTATACTATTTTAAATGGGGTGGGCTCACTCGGAGTTTTCAATTTTTGCTTTTATCTAGGATATTATAAAATTTTGGCTCGGCAAAGGAGTTGATGGATTTAGTTTCGGCACTGTTAAATTTCTCTTAGAAGCAACACATCTCCGAGATGAGCCTCCAGTGAACAAGTCTCAGAATGAAGTAATGTATATGTTCTGCCTTTGCCTTCTTTCCTGCATTTCCTACAGAGACAAGAATGCCTGGTTTGGCTCTTTTGGGTCTTAACTGTGGCTGTAGGAAAATCCGGTCAGTCTTGGAAGGTGGGTGGGTCCTGGGCACTCTGCACAAACAGCACTCACCACAAAGAAGCCCCAGTAAGAACTGGAGCATAACCAAAAACCACGTGTCAGCATGAGAGGCGACCAGACACATTCACTGTTGTTTATGTTACCTGCTTTTGCTCCGAGAGTGAAGTTGGTGATGTGCCCAGGTAGTGCCAGCGCTAAGACACTGTTCTCCTATGGAGCTGGGGATCACAGACAGCTGGCCAGCTCCAAGGTGGTGGTGCTGGTGTTGTGTTACTCTATCAAGGCACTGTCCATCTTTCCAGCCTGGTCTGAGGCCACAGCACCTGCTGTGCTCGCTGCTCCAGATGGGCTCTGTTGGTCAGTGCTGTGGGGGGCTTTCCTGGCTGAAGGATGGGATCCAAAATTATCAAATTATCAGTCCTCTGCTACTCCAGCATATCCCTCAAGTGCAGTTCAGCTCTGTGCTGTTAAGTGTTATTATGCTGAATTAATTTCAGCAAAAATTCATGAACTGGTGCAATGTCTCAGGAAAGAATGAGAAGAATTTGGAGAACTGTGAAACCTAAACCACTGGTGAACTAATGTGAAGTACTGTACCCCACTTTAAGGCGACCATCACAGCCTATTCCCAGCTGTACCACGACTACACCACCACGCAGGTTGGTTTGCATGACATCATCCGCAGCTTCCGTCACACCATGGATGAGTTCAGCAGGGAGCCTGGCAGATACAGGTAACCAGCACAGCTGACCAGCTTCTTCTAATATTCATCTCCCTCTTGCTAGCAATAAAGTGGTTCTTTAATAGCATAATATGCCACAGAAATGCAAATCCTCCAGTGCAGACAGCAGTGCATAGGCTGTGCTGTGTCTTCCCCAGAGTACGCAGAGAGGAATCGGCCCTGTTAGCTCTGCTCCGTCTAGGGCCTCTATAAAGCTAAGCAGAAAAGGAAATTCTAATCACAGAGACACTAATTTATCAACCACAGCCTGATTTATTCTTTAGTTTTAACAGTGTGGTTCAAGTGAGACACACACAGAGTGTGTTAAAATCACAGAATGGTTGATTTTGGAAGGGACCTCCTGAACTTCTCTGGTCCAAACCCCCTGCTTTTTCGGGCCACCTGGAACCAATTGCCCAGGAACTTGTCCAGATGATTTTTGCACATTTCCAGTAATCGAGACTACAGCCTCCCTGGAGAACCAGTGCCAGGGTTCAGTCACCCTGACTGGTGGGAGTTTCCTGATGTTCATAGGAAAACACCTTTCCTGTATTTCAGTTTGTGCCCATTGCCTCTGGCACTGGGCACCACTGAAAAGAGCCTGGCTCTGTCACCTTTGCACCCTCCCTTCAATACATGGATGAAATCCCCCTGGGGCTTCCTTTCCCCAGGCTCCACAGCCCCACCTTGCAGCCCTTCCTCCTGGGAGAGATGTTTCTGTCCCGACTGGCCCTAGTGACAGACTAAAGGGGAGGGATTACCTCCCTGCTTCTGGCAGCATTTCTCCTAATGCAGCCCAGGATGCTGTGAGCCACCTGTGAGGGCACATGGATGGCTCATGGCCAGCTTGGGGGACCCCCAGGTCCTCTTCTGGGAAAGAAGGCATGGAAATTGCTGAAATGGAGCATGTGGATGTGGATTCAAAAAGATAAAACTTCAGTCAGATACGTTAGCCTCTTGTGGATTTTTCTCCAGCAGTTTCCAACAAGTATTTCTCCTTGATTCCTTGTCTGTCTTACAAAATGTTGTTTCTCTGTATTACTCTTTTTTTTTTTTTTTTTTTTTGATGGGGAGGGGGAAGTGAACATAATATTTTGTGTCCAACCGTTTCTAGCTTTATTCTGTTCTGTGTAACCAAAAATGAGCCATAAAAGCTGTTTGTGTACTTCTTTGTAGATTTATGGGTTCTGATGATGATGAAAAGGAGGACATTGAAGCAACAATGATGTATTATGGAACAACTTTTATCCAAGAAGCAGACTTTCCCTTCAATTTCAATCTAATTAACATGGAAAAACTATCAGGCAACAGTGTTTTTGAAGCTGTCGACTTGTGGATGAAAAACATGCCTGCAGGAAAATGGCCAAACTGGGCAGTAAGGATTCCAGACCAACTTTCATAGGAGGGGCTTGTTCCTGTAGGTGACAGAAGCCCCCTCCACACACACACACACACACTGATTTCAGTGGGATCGTTAGCAGCCTGGGGCTGTGGCTGAGCTACGGTCGCCATCCTTGTGAAAACTCTCAGCTGCTGTAGTTGGAGTCCTTGGCACTGTCTGGCTCTCCTGCCCTTCAAGAACAGTTCCACTCCCCATGCAAGGATGACAGAAGGGAATTTACGATCATGCCTCTCCCTCAGTGTCTCCAGTGGCTAAACCACGAGTGAGAATGGAATTGGGATAATTATCTTTGACCATATGCTGACTCACTGCAATGGATTCTGGAACATGCCTGAGGCCAGAGCAGAGCAGGCAGTGGAGGGCAGTTAACTTAAAACATTGCTCCTCCTTTTCCTAGGAAGCATGTTTGAAATGTGCAAAGGATATTTTCAAAGCAAGAAGAGCAGTCCTCACAGAGCAGAGAAAATAGCAGAGAACACTAAGCAGGGAGAGTTGTTATTTGTCATCTCTTCTTCACTTCTGCCTCGTGCTGCTGGCAGGACTTCTGTGTACTGAATTTTTTGGCGCAGAAGTTTGTAATGGCATCAAGATAAAGATAATGGACCTCACAGCCCTGGAAGGGAAAGAAAAAAAAAAAAACCCACCCAAAACATTTACTACCTTATTAAATTAGTTAATCAGTTTCACATATTCATTAAATTTTATAATATGTGTTTAACAAAATGATGTTTTCTTCAGGTAGGAAGCCCTAACGCTGCTCGGATTTCAACTCGGATCGGGAAGGAGTACATCAATGCCATGAACATGCTGCTTTTAACCCTCCCTGGCACTCCTGTAACTTACTATGGAGAAGAAATAGGCATGGAGAACATTGCAACGGAAAACGTAAGTGAAGAGCATGTAAACTCTGGTCCTGTCGTTGTTGAGTTCCAAGTAACAGAAGATTCAAAAGCACAAGAACTTTTGTTTTATTAACCAACCTCTGTCTTTCTCACTGCTTAAATAGTTTTCTGTGTTCCTCATGGCAAGTGTCTGTACAGCAAGTGGAAATGGCCAGGCCAGAAGGCAGAACCAAGGCCTTGCCGTGTGTCTGAACTGGTAGCCTTCAGTTCTGGATGCTGATTTCTGTCTTTCTCCGCATCAGTCTTGCTTGGTTTCCAGCGGTGTCGCTGCAGCAGAAAGGACAGCAAATGCCAGCGCTGGGCCTGGCCCGGGGTTAGGAGAGGTATGCTGCAGACATGTGAGGGAAGAGGAGTTGAGCTGTCTCCTCCTCCCATGGAAGTCCCCTCATCGTTATGTCAGAGTCCATTATTTCCTGGCTGTTATTTAAAGGAAATCATGGTTCTGATTCTGTCCAAGCCACGGCTGTCGTGAGTGTGCTCAAGCTCAGAAAAAGGGATCTCTGCACGAAGAGGAGGCTGCCTGGTGGCAAGCAGAAGCGGCTTTTGGTCATCATGCATGGTCTGTCCCAAAAAGGAACAGCTCACCTCTGCCCCTCCTGACCATATTTGAGCACCATGAGAACATGGTCCTATGGCAGATGCTGCTTTCCCTGTGAAAAGCCTCTGTTAGGGAGTGAGGCAGCCTCTGGCGACGTTAGAAATGGCCCTGGCTAGCTTTGTATCAAAGGGAAAATGTTACTCGAAGCACAGGATCATCTCCAGATTTGTCTGATTCAGATGTGAGGAAGTGATTCTCTGATTAAAAAGGAAATCTCATTTCCTCTGAAAAACCCCTAGGTCAAAGTATCCCCTGCATTTTCTTGCTGCTGCTGATTACTGCTGACAGAGTGATTCTCTTAAGAAAAGTGGCTCACCCTGAGCTCCTGAGGGTTCACTCTTTTAGTGGCTACCCTGTGGCTCAGGGCTTTGGAACAAATGCAAACCCACCCTTCACTCAGTCTGGAGAGGAAGGTTCCCTGATTAATGGGTGTCTTAGGAAGATGGAGAGTATTTGCTCAGGATGACAGAGGCTTTAACCCCAGCATTTCAAACACTTCAGGAGACACTGAAAGAGGTAAAGATGAGAGGCAGTGTTACCAGTGTTGAAAACTTAGGATTTTTTTCCCCTGCTTTTCAGAATATGCTAAAAAGGAGAAACCCATTATTTATAATGTCACAAAGGAAAGTGACAATTTCTTTTGTTAGGCTGCTGCTCTGACAGATTGTATTGAAAAGTGTCCTTTATATGAAAAACAGTTTTCATGGAAAACAAACACTCCGAGTATGTGCAAAATATTTTATGCCCTCTTATATCATTAAATTTAAGTGTCAGATCTTTTGGCAGCTCTTCAGTAACAATAAGGAAGCTTTTTCAGAATTTTTCTGAATTCTTCAAAATGAGAACTTCAGACTTTTTTTATATCGACACTTTTTAATCAGCTAAAAGCCGGTTTTCAATAGTTTTGCACTTGGAAATAATAATTTTACCTTTCTAACACTAACACTCCTGTCAAAATTGTACCCCTTGCAAATGCAAGCTTGAAGAGTTCTGGGGTGAGAAGTGCAATACTTACAAAAGAACAGACACTGAACAGCAGTTACTTGTTGTTTACTGTTAGTTTAATGACATCTCTTCTAAGGACTCATTACCTCACATATTCACTCTCTGCATGTCTAGATATTTATCAGAATATCCTGACTGTCATCAGTAAACTTTTATCCAACCATCTGTTGCAAAAGATGACAACTCTAGTGAGAGTCATTTGGGAATTCCACCATTTACCCAGCAGTGCTGTATCTGAGATGCTCCCACCCCCTCCATTTCAGGAATTGTCTTGTTCTCATTTTCTCCTTAGATTTGGACCACAATTACATCCTAATTAAATTTAAACATAAACCAAAGAAAGCAATACTGAAAGGGGGATCATTTGGGAGATGTGAGAACATGCTATTGAAAGAATAATTTTTATTATGGTAATCACCACTTTATTTTCTAGGTGACCCTCCCAGAGAAATCCCCCATGCAGTGGGATGGAAAAGTTAACGCTGGTTTTACTGAAGGCAACAGCAGCTGGTTACCTGTTAACTCCAACTACCAAAGTGTAAATGTGGAAGTAGGTATCTACATGTGTGACAAACTAATTGTCTCAAAACCTTTTAATGTATCTGTTTTACTCTGGCTTCCTTTCAGTAGTGAGCATTGGCAGCAGGAACAAACTCAAGGGAAAAAAGCCAAAAAGCAACGCACTGAATCCTCACAGGTTTTATCAGAAACGGAAATCCTTTCTAATTAGTAAGTAGGCACAACAAGGAGCCTACTTCATCTACATTCATTTAAGCAGAGCAACTACAATTATGATGCTGATGGGGCAATTTGGCTCTTTAACATCCTTTTAATCCTTGCGATATTAAATTGGAAACTGGTCTCTTTTTCCCCATTTCTATTGCTATAGAAAGCACTGGCTTTGTTACAAGAACTTGACACAGAACAACTCTAACGTAAGCAGAGCGGTGAATCAAGCAGATTTTGCTGACCTACAGCACTGACCAAAATTGAGGGCAGGAAAAAAAAAAAATCTAAGATAGCAGAAATATAAAATGTGAAATAAACCCTGTGACTGCAGTAGACTCAATGAAATAGAATCAGTGTCAAGCTTGGAATGGCCGTGGCTTTCTCCTGAATCAACAGTACTGAAAGGAAGCTGTGGGAGGAAGCAATCGTGTTAGTGCCGGGGAGCTGTTAAGCTTAATAAACTCTGTCTGCCACTCCACGTGTGCCAAGGAAATGCACGAAAAAAAGCAGTTTTTCAGTGAAATTTGCAGACAGATTTGAAGAGGGATAATTGTCAGCGTGGCGTTCTGATAGGCACGTTCTCAGCAGCCTGAGTGGGTGTGAGCAGGGAGCTGGATTTGCTCCCTGCTGTGCCAAGAACTGACCCTGCTGGTGCTGACTGTTGCAGATCCAGAGCACGTGGTCCAACTCAACCCTGAGTTTGTACAGAGCGCTGACTTCGTTGCGGAACAGTGAGCTCCCCATGAATCGAGGGTGGATGTGCCTCATCTGGAGTGACACTAACGTGCTTGTGTACGTGAGGGAGCTGGATGGGTTAGACACAGTCTTCGTGATGGTGCTCAACTTCGGCCAGGAGTCGACACTAGACCTGAAGGCCATAGTTCCCAGCCTTCCTGCTGAAGCTGTAATAAGGCTCAGTACTCATTTTGGCAATACTGGTAAAGTGGTCAACACCAAACTAATTAAAACTGAGATGGGAGAAGGCCTGGTCCTGGAATATAAAACAGCAAAGCCTGTTCATACTATGGAAGCTTTTCAAGGCAAGTGTTTTGTGGCAGAAAAAGCTTGTTATTCCAAGGCCCTCAATTTGCTCTACACGAACTGTTAAGCAGAGGAGTAGAATACCTATGCTTTCATGTTAATTTAGAAGAAATTAGTTTCATGGAAATGCTAAAAATACACAGTTGTCTTTGGCTTTTAAAACTTTATTTGCGAACAAAATAAATGTCCTGAAAAATCAGATACATAATTGTCTTGTATCTGTATTTGTGATGAAAAGGAAAAAGAATGGTATAAACTCCCCCTTAGGGTCTGTGGAGAAGAAAAGTAAATGTGTTCTAAAAACCTGTCCTGTTTAAGCATGTATTTTTGGGAGGAGAGGGAACAGTTGCCTTCTGGGTGCTGACCCTGGAGGTTGTTGGGTGCTCCTGTGGAATCCCAAGTCTCTGGAATTTTACTGGAACTTTTTAGGAGTCTGCAGATTTGCACAACTTATTCCAAAGGGGTGGCCCTATATTTGCTAAAAGAGGTGAACACAAGCAAGACTAGTGTATATTGTTGTGATGTTTTACCTCTTCTCTCAAATCTAACTCTGATTATCCTCAAAGTTAGTAAGAAGAACAAAATATAGCTAATATTGAACTCGACACTCACAACTGCATTTCCACTGGATTCTCCCCCTCACTGCTGAGTTAGAATACATTTGCATTCTCTTATTTCTTTTTCTGCCCTAAAACTGAGGACTTTAGTTCAGAGGAAGCAGCTGAACCAACCTTACCAAATGTCACACTTGTACACGTGCTCCGATTTGCATTTGCTGCACCTGCAGTGGTTGATGTGGCCCTGGGTGTGCACCACACATCTCTTTCAACAAGCAATGCACAGCAGGTTTGTGCCTTGCTCAGAGGGCAGCTAAGCTGAATTGGGCTGCTTTAGTGGAGATATTATTTTTGTTTTATTCTCTGGAGATATGCTGGCATCTTCTGACATCTCCTGACACACTGATCTTGTCCTCGTGAGGAACTTTGACACCTCCTTCCTAAGATCACCGTGCCATGTAAGGTAAATGCAAGATTTTTTAATGTATTCAGATCAGAGTTCTGCTAAAATTCCCATTCTTAAGAGTGCTTTCTTTGCAGTTTGGTCGATCCCACTACATGGTCAGTCCACCACAGCTGCTGTGTAGTGAGAGAGGGCAGTAATCACCATCACCTGCATGTGGGAATTAGTTCTGGAAGCAGTGAGATTTCAATGTCAGATGCTTCAGAGGAGTTCTACTGCCTTGTGTAAGATGTGGCCTTGGACAGGAAGGCTGCCTGTGCCAAGTGTCTGTGGCTCTCCTCTGAGGCTCCACGTGCCCACTGTTGTGCTCCAGCTCTGCTCATGGAGCACTGCTCTGCTGGCTCACGTGAACAGAGCTGCTGGACAAACTCATTTCTGCTGGCAGCTGCTTCTGCACAGCCTGGCAGAGCAGGAGTCCAGTTCTCAGTCTGTATTTTTGTGAATACACCCAGCTTTGTGTGCTTGTGCCCATCAAGCAGGGATCCGAGAGGAGAGATCCTCTGGAGAAGGTGTTTGCTTTCCATACAAATCCAAATCTGACCCCAAGTTTTTTGGGTGGTCAGTGTATTTAGGAGTTATTGCAGGATTTGCTGTGATGTTGGGGGTGGCACACTTCCTCAAGTTCTCTGTTCAGAAAAGCAAGCTGTCTTGCAACCTAAAACAATGAAAATATTTTATTACAAAGTTCTTTGCACTATAAACTTGCAGGCTTTTGTGCAGCTATTCTAGTCATCTTTCTTTCCTATACTAATGCTAAGAAATACCTTGCTCTAAGACAGCATGTAGCTTTTCCTGAAAGAATTCATCTTGGGAATAACTGCCACCACCACCAAAATAACATTTTCTAGGATTTGTTGAAATTAAGATTCATAAAATTTGTATCCAACTGTCACAGTCTGAGACATCAATAAAAATATGTCTGGTCTTGGCAGTATTTTGCTTTTAACAAGCATGCTTGTATAAAGTGCAAAATCTTGAAAGCTAATTGTAATAGCTTTGATAGCACAGATCATGCATTTTAAAATGTAAAGATCCAACCCATCATGTATGTTTTACACATGGGGAAGATGGGAGTAAACAGTGTGACGGTTTTAAGCACTTAATACTCTACAGAGCAAGACTTTTCCTGCTGGAAAGATGTTTTGCACAACTTGGAACCTTTCATTCAAAGCTCTTAGCACATTACAGTGGGAATTGAACACTATTTTAAGGCTATTTCAATAATCTAGCTCTGTTACTGTCTCTTTTATATCCGTACAAGTATGTATATATATATGTATTAAAAAAATTATAATTATATATGAAGATTGCTGGGGTTTTACATTTTATATATAATTTAATTATATATATGTAAAATCAGCAGTTGCTCTAGCAGATTTTCTTTATAGTTTTAACTTACATTCAATGCCAGCCCAACTTCTGAGGCTGAAGTATCCCTTGAGGGGACACATCCCTGAACATGTTATGGAGCTGTGCAATGAAGGGACCATACCTCATTCAGTGAGTGCTCCCAGGATGAATCACAATGACTGCCACTTGCCTGGACATCCAGGATGATATTAGGAGTCCAATTTCCTGCAACAATGAAGCTGGTGATCCCTTTACATTGAATGAACAAGGAAAAAATTAACTGGGTAAGTGAATTGTTTAAGGATAGCTATTTCTGCCTTCTTGTCCTGACAGAATTTCTATTATTCCTTAAGAAAAAGAGAATTGTAGAGAGGCTTTCTGAATGGATTACTTGTATATATAATAACTGCATATTTAGAAAATATTAATCTACTTAGTGTGTTCTGAGTCTTTTTTGGAAAGACATGCTCTTTTTTTCCTGCACAAAGAGCACAACAGCAACCACAGCACCTGCTGCAATTTCTCAGCCACTGCAGTTGCGCTGCTCAGAGACAGGGCATCATGAAATGTAGAAAAGGTTATTCAAGGTCTCTTTCGGTAATGATGGTAAAAGCCTCTCCCCAGATTGGATGGTACAAGCAAATAGTCAGGCTTGAATGTACCTTTTGCTGGGAACTCCCAAAGCTAGGGTTAAGTTTCAGGTATAAAAGCACCTGTGCCTTGGGCCTGTTGTCACTCTAGAGTGGAATAAAGACCTGCAGCTTTAGCAAAGTGAGAAAAGTAGGTTTTTGTATAGCAGCAAAAATAAGCTTTTTCTCCAAGAGCTGCTGAGAACTGCAGCCTGGCTCTGTCAGCAGCTGGACTGACAGCGTGGGCTCACCTTGCACTGTCCAACAATTGCCCTATGTGGAGGCCTAGGAAAGAGTGAACTCCACTCACAGGCTCCCAGTCTTTGTTTTTGCATCTCAAGAGAGTGTCCTGAGTCTGCTGTGGAGCTGGTGATATGGGATTGTGTTTGAATTCATTTGAGGAGAAGTCAATCTCTGTCGTCTTTAATTACATGCCTATTAAGATTCTGGTTAACTCCATTTATCTGTGATATTCTTATCCTTACCTTTCTTACTTGTTCTGCTGGCATGATCTAGTGCAGCCTTCCTGAGTTTCTGAACATACTGTAAAATTCCTGTTAGTGGTATCCGTTCATCATTTTCATACGCCGTGATAAAAACTGAGGGATAGCACTGAGGTAAAAAACCAAAACCAGTTAAACACTTGAGAGCTGGTCTTCCCCACAGAGTAACACATTTTTCTCTTACTACACAACTTGTTAGGGTTTATTTAAACACTCATCTACTACATAATTACTTAGTATTTTCTAAGAGTTTTATCACTCTAATCGCAAAAAGTATCTTGGTCTGAAAAATGCCTTCATAGTAGGGCATAATCTACTAGCAAAAGGTCATAAAAACATCCTCTCCCCACTGGTAAAGGTCTGATACCTGTCTGCTTGCTGATGATTGCAAAAAAACACCCCCAAAAATCAAAAACATAAACAAACAAACAAAAAAATTTAAAAAAGGTTAAAAAGGAGTAATTATCATGGAATAGTTTTACCTTAGAACAATAGTTGAGGTTTATTTTTGCAATCTTTCTGCACAGAAGTTAGTTTTTAAATAAGACTTTTACTTAATGAAGCAACACAGTTAACACATTGTTTAATAAAGAGAAATTTGCCTTGAAATGACAGAGTCAAAGCTATAGGTCCTCTTCCCTTTCAGTGTTTAATACCTCTAGAAAGATATTAAATCAATGTAAAATACCTTCTCCCTCCCGTGTCTGCAAAAAAGCCAGCAAAACACAGTAGAATGTCAAAACTCCCCCACAAAAGAAGGCATTTTGCGTCTTCAGATTTACAATAGAGCAATCTATTACTTCCTGAAAGTCCTAAAACAAAAGCAAGTTTAGAAATCTATATCGTTTAGGAGAAGGCATTGGGTTAATTTCAGTAGTCACTGGTGACTCCAACTATTGCTAAGATTATTACTGAAATAATTTATATTGGAGGGGGTTTTTTTAAATTTCAGTGATCTGCCTTTGGTTTTCTTACAAACCACTACACTTCTTGCCTGTGGTATTCTGCACAGAAAGCATAGTTTTACCTGTGGCTTAATATTCTGGTATGGGCAATAGCTTTTGATATACTTCATACATTTTTCATCTTCTAATGGATTTCCCCATTCTTCTTGTTCCTCAGTTGTCAGTGGGAGATGAGTTTTCATCATTGTATTTAGAACATCTACGAAAGGAGCCTTAGAAGCCATAAAAAAAAAAAAAAATTGGCAAATAAGACGGAGGACCTTGAATATCTGAGTCAAGGTGTTCTCAAACAAATGAGGGGACTGAGCTTTGAACTGGAATGTTTCCAGTTCTGAAAGTGGTACAATAGCACAGATAATCCAGTTTAACATTACAATCTGTAAAAGGTCTGCAGCAGCTCACCTGTAAGACCAGGGCTCTGATCAGTGCTGGGTCAGTGTTGCACAGGGCTCCTGCAAGAACTCCCCCAGCACTGGCGGCTGCCAGCGCTGTGTGGTTGGGCTGAGAAAATCCCAGTTGGTGCAGCAGCGCGATGCAAGCCCTGAGGTCATGGAGACCATTGAGTTTATTATGCTGACATCCATCTCTGTGCCAGCTAAGGCCCTGCTCTCCTCCACCCCTGAAATTTAATGCAATTCAAGTTGGAGTCTCTTCAGAAAACATTACATGGCATAGCTTCAGATAAGGAAAGAACAGCAGCAGCCACACAGTTGCACATCATAGTTTGCTTTCCCAATTAACTCTTCTCTATTTTTGCTTTGCCCCTCTTTATGGCTAAATCAGACAACACGAAGGCAAAATAAATCCATCTGTGATGACTGGTGAAAATACTAACTGTAGAAGGGCACTCTGTGTCCCAGAACCCACAGGAAAAACAACACTTTAGGAAATTTTCATTGCAGGCAATATAAAATCAGGTAATATTATCTTTTTATACAGGAAACTATGAAAATATTGAACGCATTTCCAATACTTCCATTAGTGACACTATTACTAATTAAAAACAGTGGAATAGTATTTCTAAGCTCCACACCAGACTCTCAGGATTTGTCTTCTGCTTAGCTTAAATTCTGAGACTGTTAGAAAGTTTGGTTTGGTTTTTTTTTTTTCTCCCCCCTAATTTGTGAATTTCATATGCTGCTTGAAATGTTACATTTTGTAATACAGAATTATAAAAATAATTTATACTTCTTGCTATGCAACCACAATTTTGCTTCTAAGCCACCTGAAGCTTCCTCTTCTGGTTTCAAGTTTAAAATGGATTATTTGATTAGCTGGCCATCTTTGGATGATGAATCCATCTTCATGTAGGACTGACCTGCATCTTAAGATACTCCGTGGGGCCTGAGGAAGGACAGCACAATACTTGCCACTGAGTACAGCAGATTGAATATATCTGCTGAATTTGTTTTGGGACTGGTATTTCCAACAATTACTCATCCCTCCCCTTCCTTCCCCTCCCTAAAGTGGTTCTTTTGTTATCTTCCTTAGCTACTGAGAAAAAGCCAGTTTTATAAAACTGGTAGATCTGCAACTAAACTGGAGACAGGAGGTTTAGTCAATAAAAGATCAAGGGTTGCAGGTTAAATGCCTAGTTGTTGCTGTGGAATGTAAATGGCTTTCAGAAGACACAGACTGAGCATTGGCACACAATGTTCTCAGGAGGAGAGGGAGATAACATGTCATGGCACTTTGAGCATGAAATTTTTCTTGAGCAAAGATGAGGTAAGAAGTAATGAGACCTGAAAAGATTAGAAGTTACATACAGCCATCATGTAGATTTAAGAAACCTAAAATATAGTGTGCCCTTGTGTTTTTGTTTTTGGTTTTTTTTTTTTTCCTGAGGTAAATTTAGAAACTACTTAAATAAAAAATCCAAAACTATATGAATAATTAGGCATAGGTACATGAAAAAAATTATTTTGGTACATCTTCAGTTGTACATGAACAAATATCTGTGTATCCTACAAAATAAAACCTTATTTCTGTTTTATATTTGACTTACCTAACATGGCAATATGCTAATATCCAACCCTCTTCAATTAACATCAGCTTCTCTTCTTTAAAGCTCATGTTCAAATCTATGCCATAAGCTCCATATACATGAACTAGAAGTGGTCTCCTGTGTAGTTCTTTAGAATTCTTATTATGAAAAACTGTAATTGGCACCAAAGTTTCATCCTAGAAAAAAAGGAGTAGTTTTAGAATAAGGGACATTGCAGAAATCTCAATGACACATGGCAATGAAAACTTCAATTATTTATTTTAAAATGTGTTCTTTTGATTACAGTAATTTTTTTTCACTTAGAGTGTACAAAGCACTCTTGAAAAATAAAGCCTGAGACTGAACCTCTGCTGTGTGGGCTTATGGATGCAGAGTATAAATTCATTTAAGTGCAACACCTGAGGAGTTTTTAAACTACCAAAGCACCAAAGTCTTCCTTCTCCCTTTAACACCAAGAAAATATGTTATTAACAATAGAGTTTACCACTTACCACAGTACAAACTCTTTATTAACAACTCCAAATTTTTAAACTCAGGCTGTTAAAACTTTCCTTCATTGGTCTGCACTGTGCAGCTGGTTGTGAGGTGTTCTTTTCAACAGCTGGCACCTTTTTCATTTATCATGGGGAGTACAAAACCAATACATCAACTAGAAATTCCCACTTATACTAAGATTCTTGACTCATCGTGTGCTGTTATCTCCTCTGGAATACCCGGGTTAATGGAAAAAAAAAAAAAAATCACGACTCTTTCTTGTTCTTCTCTATAGCACTGAAGAAAACACCCACTGTTTAGTAACTATAGCACCAACTGCTCTTTACATTTTTTAATCTCTGTTCCCTGCCAAATGCACTTTCTTTAAATGGGTGGGGAGGAAGGAAAGAATAAAAGGAATGGGAAAAAGACTGAAAAATCTTACCTTGCTTTTAGCTAGTAAACGTGTAGTGTGACAATTCGTAATAATTGGTACCTCTTGCACAGCTTGTTCAATGAGATTATTTTCTTTAAATGAATATGCAAAACGCTTAGGGGGGTGTACTGGGGAGGAGAGCTGAAAATAGCAGGTGCTGGTGGTATGTTCAGGATGAGATTCCAATTCAAATTCACAGGCCCACGTAGGCAGCTGAGAAAACATGGCATTTCAAGTGAGACCCTTACACTGCTTCTGTAAATTTTGGTAATATGTCCTTCAGAGTAAAAGACTTTGGATATTAACTAATTATCTTCAGTTTGTATGCAGCACAAACTGTATTTCATTTAAATCCTGTAACAAAACAGTCAAAAAGTGAAAGACTGGTGAACTCTTCCCCTGAGGCCACTGGATAAAGTTGGACAATGAAATAAAAACAAAAAATTAATTCAAATTCAGTTTAAAATTGGTATTAGTGCAGATTTTAAAAAAGAAAACATTTGAAATGATTCTGCATTCATTTTATTTTTTAGATCATATTTTTCCTTGCATTTCCAGTTCTACTTCAACACGTTATACAGCCAAGTCCATGTCAGCTATTATGCTTTTACTGTGAGTTAGCTCAGTAATGCTAAGCCACTGAAAACCCCTGCCTCTTAACTTTGTTCCTAGTGCCAGCCATTGTGAAGAACAAAACCTTTTCTTGGCACATTCACCCTCAGACACTTACTGTTATTATATTTAAGGTTTTTAACTCTGCTAAGAATGAAAGAAATCAAGATTCATTCTTTGAGAGCAGCAGGGACATAGCCAAACCCTCTGCCAGACCATTACTTACTTGGGTTAGGTTGCTAGAGGCTTCTGAAAACGCAGAAGTCGTCCAAGTTCTCCTCAGTAACTGCAGGCCCTTTCTGAATAAATAAACTACGGCCATTTTACAAAATGAAGATTTTGGAGACCGTACAGTGTACTTTGTTGAAAACCTTTTTCTGTAGCAGTTTTATAGAGTGCAGCATTGGCAGCTTGTTGCAATAAACTTATGAGTTGTTCAGACTGTATTTTTCAGGAAAACAAATCAATTAAATATTTCACCTGAATGGTCTTCAGAAATCATGGATTTGGCTTGAGTCACTTTGTTTTTAATCCACAAGTATTTAACAACTAGAGAAGGGAAGAAAATCCTTTGCACTGATTGTACTGTGATACCAGCTCTTCCCATTTATTATGGGACAGTGTCCATACTTGTTTTCTGAACATGAATCTTTTTCCTGTGACAGGAGCCTTGCTTACACCAACGAGTGTAACCAAAAATAGGCTCAGTAAAACTTAGTAGAGCATTTAGGGAACCAAGTTCTGCTTTACATTAGAAATCAGCTGTATTGTGAAGAGCTTGACTGTAATCTGTTGAAGAAAGAACTGGCTCACAGGATAGCTGCTCTTTAACTTTCTGAATGCTGCAGTATGCCACCACATCAAATCCTGACCAACAGCCACAGGTAATACAATTAGTCATAACGATGAAAGTACCAGTATTAATAGTTTCCAAACCACTTTTACTTTTGGAATTTATCTTTGCTTTCATTATGTTATGTCAAAAAAAAAACCAAAAAAAACCAAAAAACAAAAAAAAACACAACAAAAAACCCACAACAAACAAACAAGCTACTTAAACCAAGCTAAAACGTACCTTTATTGACTGAACTGAGTGTGAAACAAAGGAAATCACATTTAAATAAAGATGACCAGAGTTCTTCAGGAACATAATACAGTCATCACTGAACATCTCGAAGTCTACTAGCTTGGTTTTCTTTTCCGGTGCATAAACTAACTTCCAGTTCTCCTTGCCACTGGAAGCTACTGGTGCCTTCATCAACTATTAAAAAAACAAACAACCTTGTATTACTAAAAGGTAGTAAGAGTTAAAAAATGAGAGGTATAGACTTATAGGTGATCTCATAGAACATTTTTCTTGCAAAAACCCCACTTATTTGCATTTGGGTTGTTTGCCTGTCTAAAACTGGAGATTCTTAAACTCCCTTTACATAGGCAAAATGGAAGAACAATGCTGTAACATTTGGAGAAGACCAAGTCTCAAAGATTACTCCACAGAAGACTGTAATACAGTAAGTGCTTTCAGCATGGCCAGCACAATTGTAGGTGGGTTTGATTACACAGACTGAGATCACCAACTTGAGTTTTGATATAGGGGAAATGACTGTTGAACCAGTTATTTCTTGATGCTGTCAAAGGAGTTAGGATCAAACTGGCCTCCTATAGGTGAGATCCATGCATCACCATCAGTCTTTTTAATCCATGCAGCTCTCTCTCTTAACTTATTTCAGTAAGCTGTGATGAACAGGAGTAAAAGCCAACCTTGCTGTTTCTACATGATGTGCAATAGGTATCTAAATTAATCCTATGAATGTAATTATCAGTCAAAATTGCCTTATATTCTGCAGGTTCTCCATAGGTAGTAAGAATGTACAAGTGGTCCTTTCTGTGCTCGACGTGGTAAATGACCCCTGTGGTTCGTGCTTGTACAAGGGAAGGTGACTCAAAGGGATGTCTGCAGTCAACCAGCCAAACTTCTGAGGTCGTCTTGCTGTTGCTGTTAATAGTGAGAAAACGCCTGTCTTTTGTGCAATAAAGGTCTACAAAGAATCTGTAGGGAATCATTAAAAAAAAGGGAAAAGAGAAAGCTTAAATTTAATCAGTGTTCTAAAATGCATTAGTAGTTTCAGAATCATGGGCTTCCATCTGCAAGGTAACAAACAGCATTCCTGTATGCAGACTGGAGAAATTTCAGGCTAATTGGCTCCCAGATCCACTTCTGTTGCATTTACCCTGGGATTTAAAACCCTTCAATCTTGTGTGTGAGACCTGAAATTTGCAAGGAAAGCAGTTCAGTTGTTGCCCAACTAAATCCAGGTTTTTTCATCATTGAGCTAGACTGGGAGCTCATTGATGCATACAGGCTTTAAAATTCAGGCAAAATGTAGAACTTTTTATTCAGCTTGTAACCCTATTTAAAAAAAAAAAAAGGTAGTAATGGATAGTTTAAATAATAAACAACATCACGTGGGAACAACAATAACAGAAGTAAGAGCTATTAAAAAATAAATTGATAAAATGTTTATGTGCTACTGACCTAACTGTCTGAAGCAAATAAGACAAAAGGTACTATTTAAAAAGAAAAAAAGCACAGAGGCCTATATGAGGCAAGGTGGACAGTGTCGGAGTGATAAAGCTGGAAACTAGGAACTGGTTTTGGAACTAAGGAACTAGGAATTATCTACTGGTTTTCAACCCCTCTAAAATCTAGAAACAGAAAGAATGATGTGACAATCTAATAGTAGAGAAGCTCAGGCTGAAATTCAGATTCAAATTTCCATGAGTTATCTTAGTTAAGTGGAAAGTCACACCTTGGATCAGAACCGTCTCTTTGCCATTTTGAACCCTTAAGACTGGATGCCTCTAGAAGCAGAACTGTCCAACACAAAGATCCAGATTCCATCAAGAAAATGCAGGGTTGAGTACCATAATCTGGATCACACAGATCAGATACATGACTGCAATGATGATCTCTCTAGGATTCAGACTATTTGCCTGGTGAAGAAAAGGATGCTTTAGTAGCATTTTCAGTGCCTTTAATTATTTGCAGGTGGAGGATCTCACATTTTTTTGGCACTATTGTTTTATCTAATTGTACCCTCTTGACATCATTAGGAGGACAGGCACAGCGGGGGAGCTTAAGTCTGCAAGAAAAATCAGCCTCCTGCCTGTCTAATACCCATGAATTTGGCAAGAATGTGGCACCTCATCCAGTAGAGACCCCAAGAGTTCAGCTCTGCTGATCCTGCCTCTAAGAGGGTTGAGCTGAAATGCATATTACACTTCTCCCCAAGGATTAAGACCTTGATATTACAATTTTTTTAATCTTTGTAGCTTTTTGGAAAAAAAAAAAAAAAAAGTCAAGAAATTTTCAGCTTCTAAAAAAATATCTGACTGCAACTAGAACAGCTGGTGAGATGCAGAACAGAACTGCTCAATGGCCATACAAAAGAATGTCTTGCCATCTCTGATGAAGGAGTTCAGCTATGAGCTGCAATAGCACATGAACCTTTAGAGTAAGTTTCTGGTAGATTTACTGTAATGACTGTGACCTTCAGAATTATGCCAACAGTTTCCCTGTGGGGAAGTGCCAGGTCAGTGCAACTTGATTTTCTAAAACTGCATCAAATGTAGCTGGAAAAAAAAGATCTTATTTATTCTATCTCCATTGCAAATTTTTGTGTTTTCTTTTTTTTTTTTCCCCCAATGAAAGTATAATCGGAATTTCTTTACTGAATATGTAACTTGAATTAAGAATGATCACAAATATTTATGGAATGCTGTATAAATATACCATGTGCTACAATGCTGAAAAGCTAGTTCTGTGCTCAGTTTAGCAAAGAGCCTTCTCGTCTTCCTAAACCACTCCTTAAAGAAAGGTTATTGAGAGGGTATTCAGTCAACAATAGTTCTGTCTCTTGGAATGTTGTAATGATTTTGCTCATCCATTACCCAGAGCAAGGATTAGCCTGAACTTATGTATTTTTTTTTTAAAGATGTATCAGACATCAATAGCAGAGAAAACAAAATGAAATCCACGGTCTGATTTACCCTGTATGCAACTGTCACACATTCATTAAAGGACACCCTGACCTGAGAGTGACCTTGACATTTATAAACTCAGCTGAACTCATGAGGTAAGAGAGGAAAGTCAAATCTCTGTTGATCACATATCAAAAGAAGAACAGAGCACATTCTCAGGCTGCATAAGGCACTGCTGACAGCAGAACACAAAAATGCATTTTACTATTTGAAATATGAACACTTTGTTTTCCAAAACAAATTTACAGTTATATTTTACATATAAAACACTCTAAAATATGTAAAGGACTTGTTATATTTTAGATATGTATTACCTTGCATCTTGTTCTGTATAAACTAACTTAGTATGTTTCTGATAAGTGAAAGTGGTCATGAATACATTCTGGCATTTAAGGTTCTTCTGAGTTGTGTAATACAGAACATCATTTGCAGCCCATTCTGGAAAAAAAAAGGACAAATGCATATCAAATTCAGAACAGTGTATACCATTACTGAAAGAAGATGGGAGTTCCATAGACACTGGATCCAGTGCTGAAAAAGGTGGGCTGCAGGTGGCATGAAACTGAGGACAGTACTCCTGCACCCTGTGGGAAGTGAGGTAAGAGCCAAAAGGTTTTTCCGTGTTTTCTCTGAACACCACAGAACAATAATCTCTTAATGTATTGGGGGATAAAAAAAAAAAAAAAAAAAAAAAAAGGCAGAGGCCAGTGTTGCAGGGCCCAGTAATAGGAAGCTCTTGACCCCTGTGTGGGTTCTGGAGGTAACAGGAAAATTGGAGATGTGGCTGTTTAAAAGAGCAGAGAAAAAGAGGTTTACATGGAGTCAGCAAGATAATAAAGTCGTCATAAGCTCTGCAGTGCTGCATGTGACTGCACACAAGCCATTTAGAGAAAAGAGATGATGCATGTGCCCCATGGGTACTGCTGAGATAAAAATTCTCCAGTTTTCTATGCTTGTGTATGTGTTCACCAACATAGAAAGGTATAAATATAGGAACCTTATTATTCTGAAGTTATTCTGACTAATCCAACCACATTCCTGCCATCTCTGCTGCTCCTACAGCCAACAGAACAATGTTTAACACATATGCTTTTAAAACCTGCTGTATGCTGTCTTGTGCATAAATACTGGTTTTCAGTACAAACCCCGAGGAATTAATACCAAAATAACACAAACACTTCTCTTCCTGAGCAGCAGTGTGGCTCCAAAAAAAACCAGTGCACAGGTAGCTGAGGATTCACTATGAAGACAAGCCTTTAGAGGGAAAATCCAAGTTTTCCTATAGCCTAGCCTATAGAAAAATCAAGATTTTCAGGAACTTCCATCTGTCTCCCTGCTATTTTGTATCATGCAATACAAGCACATAAACTTTGCAAGTGGTTCTAAGACTTAATTCTCTTGCTCAGGATTGAGGCACCTCTGTGCTTCATGACACTAGTGCTGTACCTCCCTCACAGCTGACTTAACTTTACGGAATTTACCATTCTCATAGTCATCTTCTGTACTCTTATTATCTTTCACACCAATTTAGGCAACAGGATGCTGGTCTCCTAAGTACTGATTCTTCTGGATCAACCTAGATAGATGTTAAAGTATGGTGTAAAATGTCACTGGCAAATTTGCATGTTTATTTTTCAACAGGTATTATAATTTCAGCAAGAATTTAGTGTTGTGTTTCCACACTACTCCTCATTTTTTTAACAATGAAGTTTTACCTAGAGTTTTTTATTTTTTTGCTCTGCCCAGACAATTGCTCACTGCACTAGATATTCTTGATGACATCTAGCAATATAATCCAAAGTACATGATGTGGAACACTATATATATACTATTATACTCTTCTTGCTATATTCTTTAACATACTATTGAAAAAAAAGAATGTTTTCCCATTCACTTCCATTTACCTCTGCTTCTTTTAACAGCAATGTAAAGCTCTGTAATCTATTCTGAATTAATTCAAGGCCTGGCTGACTTCACTGGGTTCTGAAGTGTAACCCATATCCTGGATTCCAGCTGAAATTCCAGCCAATACTCACTAGTACTAGAAGTACTACACTTTTCAAGCAAAGCTGTCTACAACTACCAGTGACTTCAGCTGTAGCTGTAAGGGTTTACCAACTAGAACATACCTCAAAAAGATTTTTATATGACAAACAGTCATGTCACTATATTTTGAACACAGCATATTGGATTCAGTAGAAAAAACTTATCTGCATGACCATTGTAACATGCGTGAATGATTCCCCTATGAAGGAAAACTTGTATCCAGGAAGCAGTCCCTTTCATCCATACCAGATAACCCATAACTGCAGCGTTAAAGAAACCATAAGAAGCAATTCAACATCTGTAAGATTAAATGTTCCCTTCACTTCAAACAAACAAACAAACAAAAATATTAAATTTAAAGCAAGACAAGTGTTGTGTTGAAAGCTTGTGTGATCCACAGGATATTTATAAACAACTTACCAAAGCTAAATACACTTGGTATTACTTTTTCCACAACAGGAAGACTACCAAGTTTCATAATAATGCAGATTGCCTCTTCAGAATTTTCACTTTTTAAACTGATGGCCATGTATCTCTGATCTGGCGAAATTCTGATCCGTTGAATAAAGGCATCAGAAAAGCCAAGATCTTCAACACTGAATAAAATCTCAGCATTTCCTTCACCTATTACATAAAAAAAAAGAGATAGCAAAAAAAAATCCTGTAATTAAGACACTGTCAAAATGAACGGTGATTCTTAGTGTCTGTATTTAACAAATTTGTCTCCAGTACTCACAAACATTTTACTGGAATTTATCAACACTGAATACCTGTCTTGCAAGATATTTGGAAATACACATTGTAAAAATAAACAAAAAATTATAGTCCCAAGGTAAAAAAACTCCTGTAGCTATTACTAAAAATATTTCAAAAGTGTAGATCTTGGCTTCTACTAAACATATTGAATTTTAAAGCTCAGATAGCTAAAGCGTGGTTGCTTTTAATAAATAAAATCAGAAATTATTTCACCTCCCCCTCAGAAATAAAAAAGCATGGATGTTCTTTATCAAAATATTTAGTTAGGGCTCTGAAAAGAAGTGTCTTCTCTCTCATACCTCTCCAGCAACTTGCCTTAGTATCAATATATACTATCTTCTAACTCTCTTTACCTCACCTTTACAGATTCAGGATTCTAGAATTGTTACTCTACTACAGAAGTGTATAAACGTATTTTTAGTTAAGAAACAGACAGGTTAAGCATTAATGCAAGAAAAGACCACTAAGTGATACATGTATACCTTTTTTAAGAATCCTACCATATTAGGAAGAGAAATCCCTTACCATCACCTGCTTTTGCAAGAAATATGCAGCCATCCTCTTCAAAGTACACATTCTCTCCAAACCTCATCTGTCCAATACAAACAAACATATTTCAAGTCCAGCATACAATTAGACTATTTCCTCGGAGTTCCTATATACAGTCATTTTTCTGCACAGCAGAATTGTAACAAATTGTAATAAATGTAACAAATGATAGAGCACATATTCCACACTGAAGAAGGAATTGCACACATCAGAAAGGTTTTTTCAGTTAGGGTGCTTAAGCTACCTCTACCTCCTCTAAATTTCACAGAAGGCTCAGATCACCTGCAACCGCTTGTGCAACTTACAATGTCTTGTATTCTTTATCCAAGAGTCAGATGATTATTTTATCTTTACTTGCTTTTGCCTATGGAGAAATTAAGGTAAATTCACTGTCGTAACAGGTATAAGCTGTTCTAAACACAAACTGTGAGTAAAATATTCAAAACTTCTGCTATAAAAAAATGAGTAAAACAGCATTTTATAGCAGGAATGGCTTCACTGTCTTTTATTTGTAGTCAGTGATGGGAAATGTTTGTATTGTTTACCACTTACCTTTGGGCTTCCTGAATCGAGTGTATACATGTTGTGCAATTCTTCCAGTTTTTCTTTGATTCTCTTTGTCATAGCTTTGTATGTTGGTGAAATGTTATTCCAGTTTTCTTGCTCTGATTTCAGAAGGTTCTTGTGCAAAAGGTCTGAAGTTACTATGGATGTACTTTGCTTCCTTTTGGAAGGGACTTTTGTTCCTTCCTGCTAAGTAAGGAAAGACAACAATGGCTACAAGCCAGCACACTGCACATCAGTCTGAACACACGGAGGCAATATCCCCTGAGCCACAGGCCCCAAACCACCTTTGCATTATTACAGAAGTACGTGCCAATAAAAACAAAAACTGCAGTTGGAATAGGTTTTTTTTTTTAACTTTTCCCAATCTTTTGGGGAGGCATTGCTAAATGTGCTTTACCTGACACATTTATTGAGGTATTTTCTTCAAAGTTTAGAGTACTATTAATACATACTCTTAATTGATTATAAGTAAATACGTTTGTTCCTGTTCTAGAACTAGGATTTACATTTTAAGGAATTATGTTATTTTTCTTTCATGGATTTCTTTCATAATTTTCTGTCTTTAGAGCGTAATTTCTCATTTCCTTTCCTAGAAAACACCACCCATACCTCTGTCCCTGTACTTAGGAGTCCTAGCACAGGTTCTTGTTCCACCTCCTCAGAAGTGTTAATATAAATGTTCAAGGTGGAGAACGAAGTGAAACAGTGAACTGATATGGGTTCTGCAACAATTTTAGCAGGAATAAGTTTAAGGATGTGTTTTTCCATGAAATTTGAGATTACTGCTACCTCACTGCCAACAAGCTGTCTTCTATTGCAGAAGTGTAAAAAGTGTGTTAAAACTGCTAAAACAATGCTTGCATGCCGTGAAATCTCACTTGATCAAGCTTCACAATTTATATTACGCTACATAATACTGCTCGGATCCCACAAAGTAGCATTTCATAACATCCAGTGTATGATTTGAATGTGTCTAAGCTTAAAAAGCAGCCTATGCTTCATATCCTATCCTCACTTTCCATTAAGGACTGTTTGTTTGTTCCTAGTTTGTCTTCAGAAACGCATGAGAACCAAAATATGAGTGTTTCAAGTAGACTCTGAAGGGAAACCATCTGCTCCAGTTACTGAACTCCCTGTGAACATAAAGCACGTCTCTGCTGAGAGCTGAGTGTCTGCCCCTGGTTCAGACCAATGCTTCCTCTCACCCGGCACAAGGCAAAGAAATTGTGAAGGCTCTTAGAGAAGCCCTGAAGCAACTGAAAGATTGGTCAGGAGAAGCAAACTGCTGGATACCAAAGTGGTACTATCTCACCCCAGTCACTGGCAAAACTGTTGTGAGAACACCATCCCCCAAAGATGATGCAGCCAAATAAAACTGTGGCCATAAATGGGTACTTAGGAAAGCATAAGAATGGAACAAGACAGATGACTTTCCCCAGGCTTAAACATTATAGCTCAGGAATTTCCTGACCTGAACGTGGTTTCTGGATATTTAAAAATTCTCTCTCATATAAGTCATATCTATATCTCATATATGACTCCCCTTATACCTACGTAAAATTTTAGCATCTACAACTTATTTTGACAAATTCCCTGCATGCTTTATGACTCTTTTGATGGTGGCCCTCCTTTTGTTTCCAGCAGTTCCCATTGTATTCATTTGGAAATATTATATACAGCTGGCGGTCACAGTGTAGGGATATATTAAGAGGTATAGTACATGTCCCTGCCTGGGGAAAATCCAGTACTCTTGAAAGATTTTCAGGATAGCAGAGGATCTCAGTGACAATTGGTGTGCAAACATTTGCTCCAAAGCATACAGGCACAGCCTCCTTCCAGGTGAAAACCATGTTAGCATCCTGGCTGGCACCAGTGTCACAGAGCAGCATTTGATATATTTGTGTTAGTGAAGTACCACTGAGTAAACTGAATCACACATTCTCGTCCCTCCAGACCTCCTATGTTCTCCTTGAAACATTTGCTTACATTTGAGACACAGACTTAGGCACTCTTCACTTTATGGTGACAAATAAAGGAGTTACAACAAGATGAACTTTGTGTCACCTCTGAAGAAACACTGTCAATTTGAAACAATTTTAGGACAACCATGCATCCATCTGAAAACATGTTTAGGAACAAATAAACCAAAACATAAATCTTTTTAAACAGCACTTATGCATGTAAGTAAGTTTCCATGCTCTCATACTGCAGTAAACTTTTATAATACCTCTCACAGAATTTGTATTAGACACTGAGCCAGAAGACCTAAAATTATTTCAGACAGTTTTCTGACTGTGCATGACATACTGCCATCCAATTACACAATATTTACAGAAATCAATTGAAAACCTTTTAAAATATAGTTTAGAACATGTGAACATGATTAGAGATGTCAATATTATATTTCAATATGATGGAAACTGTGACTTACTGGTCAACACAGAAAAGCTAAATGTTTTTTGAGCCAGCTCACAGTGTGGTATCATCAGTTTGGACACTTTGCCGATACACTAGCTGATCTGTCCCTGCAGTTTTCTCCTGATACTTTACCTAAGTCTGGAACATACCATTTTTCCCATAATCACTTTATGAGGAAAATCAACCAAAATGCAGTTTTATGTCAAAACTGAAAAGGAAAGCTGAACAATGGTACCTGTCCTTGAACATAACTGATATCCTGGACTTCATTCCTCTGCTTCAAATTCTCTGGGCAAAATGTGTTTCCTCAACATGTGAAAAGTGTGACTGGGTCCCTTAACAGATGTGCCAAGGTGGTTGTTGGTATTAAGTTTATACTTCAACAGCATACCTTGCAGGAAAAGAATCTGCATGGCAGGATGCTTCCAGGTGGTGCAGTCCTGTGGGTGCACGTACTTTTTGAACAGTCCAGGATGTGGGACTTTTTTGGTCCAATTTTACTGTAAGGACACATTGTTTGAGGAGGGTTGTGCTTAGAGTAGTACTTGGCACCGAAGCTCAGCCCTTGGAGAAGGTTCCGCAGTCCAGCGCAGCACATCCTAACCTTCATTTCTTGACAGCCAACCTGGAATTTCTGAAAATCCCAAACTGCCGATCATTTACACTGTGTGTGTGAAATATACATAACGTAAATTGCAGGCGTAAATTTACACATGAAATATACATAGTATAAACTTCCTCTTTCAAAGAAATGTGAATGATTCACTAGGTAAATCAAATGAAAAGAAGTAAAACTTAGCCTGTTTGTTAACATCTGGCACCCACTTTTTAATCTGAACATTCCCGGCGGCCCAAAGTTTAACTCCAGTGAAACTATGAGGAGAAGGGGAGGTGCAACCGTGCACGTCCAAACGCCGAAGGACAGAACATGGGCAAAGTTTGGAGAAGTCGTCCCCGCCACGTTTCCCCGACACCCAGCACCAAACCCACGCTCTCTCCCGAGGGTCCCTGGGCAGCAGGAGCTGAAGGCCCGTTCGCAGGAGCGCTGCAGGGGCCGGGCCCCCCGTGTCCGGCTGGAACGGCGCGGCCCCGCTCCCCGCCGGCGCTGCCCGTCCGCCCGCGGCCCGCGCAAGGACTCGCCGTGGCGCTGCCGCCGCTCCTCCGGCTCCCGCTCCCGCTGGGCCGGGGCTGCCCGGGATGAGGCGCCGGGCGGGCGGCAGCGCTCCCGGGGCGCTGCCCGCAACTAAGATGGCAGCAGGGCGCTTCAGCGGCCGCGGCGGCCGAGCGCCGCTGATGGCAGCGCCGGGACGCGGAGCCACGGCGGTCGGGCACGGTCCCTGGCGCGGCTTTCGCGGGTGGCTGCGGTAGCACACCCGGTCCCGTCCCGGGTGCGGAGGCCACGGGCGACTTGTCTTGAGGCGCGCCGCCCCCGTGCCGGGCCTGAAGAGCGCCGCGCTGCCTCGGCCGCCGAGAGTCGCTCGGCGCTGCCCTTAGCAAAGATGGCCGCGCCCCTCCTCCCGCTCCATCCTTAGCCCGGCCGGTCCCGCAGCGGCTGGACGCTCAGCGGCGCGTCCCCGCCGCCCAGGAGAGCGCTCCCTCCCGCCGCCGCATGGCCGAGGCTGCCGGCTCCCCTCGCCGCCCCGCCGCGGGCAGGTGCCGGGCGAGCGGAGCGGCGGCGGCCCGAGCCCGCTGGCGGCTGCTCGGACAGGTAGGGGGAGCCCGCGGGCGGGAGGGGCCGGCATGGCCGGGCGGGCGGCGGCGCAGCCTGAGGGCAGCGCGGGGGCTCTGCCGTTCCCTCGGGCCCGGCTGTGCCCCGCACCCCTTGCAGGAGGAGTGCGGAGCAGTCCTATGGTGGGTCATGTAAAGGGGCTTGCAAGCACTCTCCCTGGAAGAGATGGTAATAATAAAAATATATACGCGTATATGTGCACCCAGTCCTCTCTAAAGAGAGGGGAAGCGGAGGCGCAGGCACCGATGCCTTCACTCGCGTGATCCGTGACGGGACTTGAGGGAATGGCCTGAAGTTGTGCAGGGGAGTTTTAGGTTGGATATTAGAAAAAAGCTCTTCACCCGGAGGTTGGCTGGGCACTGGAACAGCTCCCCAGGGAAGTGGTGTCAGGCAAGCCTGATAGCCTGACAGTGTTTGGACAATGCTCTCGGGCACATGCTGTGACTCTTGCAGTGTCCTGTGCAGGGCCCAGGAGATGGACTCGATGGTCCTGATGGGTCCCTCCCAACTCAGCTTATTCTGTGATTTTAGGATTCTAACGTGTGCCTTCAGCAGATGCCCAAACTGTCCGTGGCCCGTGTTAAGGGAGAAGGACCAGCATCCCATCGGCACCCCCACTGCCTGAGGGCACCTGGGGATTTTCAGGCCATAGTTTGACACTTCCATCGATGCCGCTGGGGCTGGTTGTGGTGGCTGCTGCCCCGTTCCTGCTCTTTGCTCCCTGCCCCCTTGACTGCCTTTGATGGGGAGCTGAGGTGAAATCCCACTCACCTGGCAGTGAAAGCTGCATTTTGCTGAGGGGCTGTGCCCGGAGGGGGGTGAGTAGGAAGAAGGAGTAATTGGTGACACCTGTGCTGTGGTAAACAGCGCCTTCTCAGCTCCAGCCTTCCACGCAGTTTTAGACCCTTTTGGAGCAGAGCAAGATTGGAAAGGGTTCCTCTGCAGGTGAGTGGAGGCATAAAGGCTTAAAAACTCTAGTCTGTTTCATTGCCTGTTATTGTTACGGGATGTGAAATTTACAGCCCTAACTTGAGCGTTGGGTACTGTGCAGGCGGACGTCTGGAGCTGCCTATGGACAGCTGTCCTTGAGAGGGCATGGGGGTGGCACTCAGTCCGTGGTGGCAGCTGGGTTGGAAGGGGCAACCTGGCTGTGGCTGGGTCGCAGTGGGAGGCCCGGGAACGTCAGTACTGCACTCTGTGTGTGCTTTTGGTTTCTGACTTTGCCGGTCCCGTTCAGCAGCACCAACTTCTGTTTTATCATACTCCAAAGCAGGAAATGTCGAAGTTACTGGTAGGAATATCAGGTTTGTCTTTGTAGGTTTCTTTTCTAGCAGACTGTGTAAGCTGCACTCTGTGGCTATACTAGCTGTTATTTCTTCTCAACATATACTGCCTTTGGCATATTCCTGTCTCTTAAAATCATAAGGAGCTTTTCATAACAATAGAATGGGGTTGTGGAAGAGTGCATGTAGGTATTTGGGGAGAAGGCTTCTCTTTTTTTCTCAAACTACATTTATCTGTGACCTTTCCCTCTGCAGATTCCCTTGGTTTTTCCATGTTCTTTAGCTTTTCTGTTGATTTTTATATGGTACAATGAGCAAGGATGAATTTAATCTTACTGGTACATCTGAAGTAAAAATCAGTTCCATGCTCTTTGCTACAGTGGTGCTCAGATCTATCTATGGATTGGAAGACGGTATCAACCTCCCTTTAAATCCATTTTTGGAGGAGCACTGTCAAAGTGTTTCTCAAAGTGCTTTTCATACTGCTCATAATAACGCCTTATGTGAAATCAGTTCTGTGGTGTGTTTATGTCTTGAATTTGCTTTCATTCAATGCACACACAAATTGATTTACTACGGTAAGGATGCTTGAGTGCACACTCGTTGATTTAATTAAAAAAAAAAAAGCCCTTTTATGAGGTATCCTATGAAGCTAGCATAAAGAATCAGGGGTTTGCATAATTACCTCTGTGTTCTTTATCAATGAAATTTTGTGTATGTACTGAGTTTGAAGTTTGGCAATATTTTTAAACTTAGTCTGTCAGAATCAAGAAAAGTATTTTTTTTGCATTTAAAAAAATGCTGAGGGAAGTTACCCATTTACTGTGCATTTGTAAATGACTGGATAAGTTCTCTAAGACTGTGTTTTGAGCTCTGCCAGTCTCTGTGGCTGAAGGCATTATCCAGTCAGTAGTTTCCAGCAGGAAAGTTAGAGCCATAGGCATGCATTGGGTTCCTCCTTGTATGTACATTTGCTCCCTACAGAAAGTTTTGTTAAATCTGTAAGCTTTTTTTGTTTATCCTGCCTGTTACTTTCCTCCTGCTTGTCTCACACAAGTCTCAGAATCACAGATTATGCTGAGCAGGAAAGGAGCACGAGGATCATCAACTCCTGGCCCTGCCCAGGACCCATCCCCAAGAGTCACACCACATGCCTGAGAGTGTCTTGCTCACCTGCAAAAGTACTTTAACTTCCAGAATTGAAAAATAAAAGCTAAAGTTAGGATTGGTCAATTACACTTTTTTTTTTTTTTTTTTCCTCCCTGAACAGAAGCACTTCTAAAACAAATTTTCATCTCTTCCTACTTTTTTCTCTGTGAAGGGTGCCTGTGCTCCAGATCTTTTTTTCCATGTTTTTGTTAGTCTTGAGTTCATAAATTATTTACAGTTGGATGAAACAATTTGGTGAATAAATTATTTGTAAAAATATATACCATAGTCCTATGGATGATACTTAGAGTGCAGTTACAGGTTATGTTGTAGCTGATTGTGTAGAAACTTTCTTGCCTGTACAAAATACCAAGTTGCAGTCACTGGCAGAGAACTGGCAGAGGTCTGTAGACCAGAAGCTGTTACTGAATTTGGCTCTTAAGTACAGCTAAGTCTAACACAAGGATATACACAGTTGAATACAGGGAATTTCAGGTGACTGCCTTTCTCCATGTTGTTTGTGGGAGATTCTTTTTGGTGAGGGTTTGGGGGTGTTTTTTTTTGTTGTTGTTGGTTTTGTTTTGTTTTGTTTTAAGGGATATCAAGCAGTTTTAGGTTTTATAGGGAGTCCTAAACATGGTCCTAATACTGTGACTAAATACTAAGGGCATTGCAATTAACATCTGTGATAATATTTTACCAGAATTTTGTGGAACAGAAGACTGGTGATGGGTTAAGATAGGTTTGTCACCTTTTGTTTTTATCAGTGGATTATTCTGTAGAAGCAACTTATCTTTGTAGCCTGATTAACACAACTGTGATCCTTTTAGGGACAGATTTGAGAACCCGCCCCCCGCCTTGATCCATATGTAAAAAATACAGATCTAAATAATGTAACATATTCTCCCTTTGTGCTGTTTTCTCATTTGTACTTGGGGTTTTAAAAGATTTGACCTGCTGTTGTAATTTTCAGATCTTAGACCACTTGACTTGTGGGAGAAATGTTCTTTTGAGTACTCAGATACTTAAGAGATTTTCTGCTAACCCAGAGAATGAATTTTACGGAGTGGCTATGTGATGTCTCTGTATAACAGAAACTGACAATAGAAATGTCTTGTTGCTGCTGTGTTTTATTTTCCTGTTAGGAATAACTTGCTTTTGCTTTAAAGAAGTCCCCAAACAACACACTTTTCTGAAAATTAGGTCTTGCTGGTTTTCTTTAGTTGTCAAGATAGTCCATTTTGTTTTCTATTACATGAAGGTCTTAATTTTGCTGGTCTTTTAATTTTGTTCTCTTGCTTTGATATTTTTGCATTTTTCTTCATGTGTGTATTTTTCGTACGTGTTACAGAAGTAGTGTGGACAGCACCCAGACATTTTAAATACTGCATGGAAAATGCCTGTACCTTCCATATGCTGAGACCTGCCAAGGAAAATAGCTCCAAAAGCAGTAAGGCTGATGCCTCAGACCTGCTGTTAGGAACCAGCAGTGTAGCAAATACAATTGCTCTGCTCACATATGTAGTACTTCCAAATATCCTGCAAAATAACAGGTCATGGCCCTGAACTGTAAGGCTGTTAAATGTGAGTACATTTTCAGTTAAAACATATCAACACAGGTTGCATGCAGCAAAAAAAATCACTGACTTTTTTTTTTTTTTTTTTTTTTTTTACTCTTGCTTTGTATGCAAAGCTTCTATTTCAAGTTTCATAATTCTGGAGAGCTGTTTCCCATTCGATTTATCTTTAAATAAATCAAATGGGCAAAAACTTGTAAATTGCAGTGCTGTCCTACTCAATGGAGCTCTTCCTTTTTCCTCTTATCAATTTATAGTGATGAGTTTATTTTCTCCTTTTTTTTTTTTTTTTTTTAATCCATCACTGGGGACTGCATATGCACCTTAATTTTAAAATTGCAATGGCACTTATTTATGTATTCTCTCCAATGTTAGCAGAAAGAAGTTAAATCCAAGAGACCTCTCCTTCCACATCACTGCCCTAAGGAATAAGTCTTTTTGTCTGGCAGGGAATTGCTGGCTGTCTTCTGAGCAATGGCACAGCTCAAGCACTCACAGCTGAGTGCTGGGTTTTCCTGCACAGAGGAGTTGATACCTCACTCCCTGAAGATGGTTGAGTGCAGCAGGCTAGGCAGGACAGAGAGCCCACGTTTTCACTTTCCTGAACAAGTGTTTTAATCATTTAAGGCATGCAAATGACATGCCGTCTCTGTCACTGCCTTGAGTTCTTCAGCTCTTAGCACTGAACCTGGTGCTCTCAGAGTGTTTTGGGGCACTCCTGAAGTCTGGCTCATGTGTCAGTCCCCTTATGGGGCCTGATAGGGGAATATACAGTTGTGGTATTTGAAAGTCTGGGGCCTGGGACAGGGAACAATCTTCTCAGCTTGGGCAACTTTGGCAGCATCTCTGCAAGTGTGCAGCAGAAGAGTTCTAGGCTAGGAAGGAGTCTGTCAGGGGAACACACAGCACTCAGGCACCTGATGATCATGTTTTGGGTTTGTCATTTCAGTTCTACAAAAGATACCTTTGTTTTTGAATTTTTTCCTCCTCTATAGGAACAGTGAGAGGCACAGAAATTGCTTGTGGAGGGCACTGCTTAAGCTGTGAAATTTGTAAAAAGAGAGGAAGGGGAGAACCCAGTTTGCCCCTCTAATTTTTGCATGGGTTTGCTGGAGCGTGAGTTAAAAAAAACCCAACTTTAGTGTACTTCTGAACACAGTTCATTTGCTTTATAGTTATTGAGACATAATTCATAACTCATTCTCTTGACCCCTACCACTGTAGTTTGTTCAGGCTTAACATACTTGGTTATTCTTAATGACTGGCTGATAGCATAGCCATTATGGCTTGCCTCTTCACTTAAATAGGCATGGGTTTGTTCTTTTCTTGGAAGTTTTATTGTTAATGTTTAATTTGTTCTTCATTTCAAAGGTTCTGAGGAAAAAGCCCTTGAAAGATGTGCATCTCCAACAAGTATCTGTAAGAAGGTTTGCATCGTTCAATCTCTTTTCAATAGAAGACCAAAATAGTTCAGAAGAGGAAACTGGGACCTGGGTTCAGTATAGAAGCGTCTTTTATCCCAAATACAGTGTCTCCTTAAGGTAACCACAATATAAGTTTTAAGTACTTTCTAAGATCTTGAATGGGCCTCCAATATAAAACTCATTAGTCATTCTTCCAGTGTTTTATGTAACTAGGGCATAGTTTACAAATAAACTGGTAAATGTTATTTTTAGTTATTTGTTACAGTAAGGAGCTTGTCTGACTCTTCTTCCTGGTACATTTCACTGAAGTGGCAGAGCTTGACTGAAAATACTTAATGCTTGTAGCTAAAACAGAATGCAAATGTGAGCATGTATTTTATATTTCAATAGCTTTCTGTTTTGACATTCTTCAGCTATAAATAAGATATTAAAAAACCTGAACACAGTTATTTATGGTCTTAATAAAAAAATTTATGACATGATGTTATTAATAATGTTCTGAAAGGTTTTTGGTAATGATCTGTATTTTTTTCAGTTTTCTTCTTAGTGCTTCTTTTAAAACTCAATTTGGAAACCAAATTCCTAGAAAATAATATATACTCAATGAAGTAATCTTTGTTATATTAGGGCAGATCAATTGTATTAAAGAAACTGACAATATAAAAGTCCACACGCATACAAACAAAGCCACAGAAAGCTTACTCCTCCCCAAAAAAAACTTCTGAAGGGATGTCAGTGAATTCTCAGTAGCTTCATAACTTCTCCCATTCATTACTATCTTGGTGGGGTTTTGTTTTTGTTTTCTCTTGCTTTGATCTTCTTTTCCATATTCAGTTTTGTACCTACCATACTAGGTTTGCCTCAGGGGGTTTGCAGCAGTAATTTAAGAATCCCTGAATTGATACTTGCTCTGCAGCATCTCTGAAGGTGAACGATTTTGCAATCTCTGTACAGTGGAAGATGTTCTGGAGAGCCCAAATCAAAAATTGCATTTTTGTTTACCTGGGACTTTAAATTAAAGTCAAGCTGAAATTAAGATCTAACACAAACAAGTGACCGTCATAAAACTGCAACATATTTGCAGGATTTTAAAAAGAACCAATGAGAAAAAAAAAAAAAACACCAAGCTAAAGGAATCCCAAAACACTACATGCAGATCATTTTAAATTTGCATCTGGATGTAAAATCAAGAAAAAAAAAATCTTTAGAGCTTTATAAAGTCCTAATTTTCCATTTTCCAAGCTTACACTCAGTGATGTTAAAAGGGTCCAAAAGGAAACCTTTCCACTGGAAAACCGCTGTTAGTAATAGAAGTAAGTGCAGTGTTTTCCCATGTATAGGCTTTTCCTGTAAACCACCAGTGAATGCTGTGGACTAATTCAGACACTGACAGTCTACATAATGCCTTTGTGCAGTGTCCCTGTTCCTTGTTTCTAGGTCTTCAGAGGCACACTGGGGATAGGAAACACAAGGTGTTTAGGTAGAATTTGAGCTGAACAAGGCTGCAGCCCCTTACAGTGCAGCCCTGAACTCCTTCAGTTCACTGTTGTGGCTTGCAACACTCGCTGTCACTTGATTTACTTCTGGAGTTTTAAGATGGGAGATGAGCTAAGGTTCTCCCGTGCTGGCAGTACAGAAATCAAGGGAATGTCAGGCTGATCCTGCTCTGGCATTTGTGTGCTTCTGTTTCCACCACTCTCTATGTCATTATTATGTTGGGTGTTATTTGCCTAATAGTAGTTTCATTGATAGTAGGACACAACTCAACTATAGACTTTAAACAAACATGTTTTATTTTTGAGTTATTGCGTTTCTTTAATCTTGTTCAGTGGAAATCTGCGGTTTCTGTGCTGGAACATGTTCATACCACCTTTCCAAAACTGAATATTGAGGAGAATAGGGACATTGTCTTCTGGTGGGGATTTTTATTTTATGTTTTCCCTGAATTTTTTCCTTTCCAAAAGATATTCAGTGACCTCTAAAAATAGTAATCACTGATCATTTTAGGAATAATGATCAGAAACTGCTTAGTCTTACACTTCTATATTAAAATATTTTCAGCACACTGAGGCAGTGACAATACATAGAGTATATTTATTATTTCAGAATATTGCAGGGGGTGAAGAAGGGAAGGAGAAAATATTGTGTTTTTTGCCAGGAAGAAGGTATAAATAGACTGCAACAAAATTGACTTTACCATGAGTCGGTGCTAAATAAAGTTTCTTTCCTGTTTTTGCAGAAGCAGTAATTTAGGGGGTCAGCATAACAGTTTAACACACATAACAGAGCAACAATTCTTCTTGCTGAAATGTACATATTTAGAAGATAAGAATAAACATTCCTGGATCTTTGAGAACTAATCATATATGGGAAACTTAAGGATTCTCTGTATGTCTGACAGTCTTCCCTTGTTTTGCCTCTGTCCAATGGCAAAATAATATTTGTAGTAATATTAAACAGCAGAAACAATTTTAACAAGTTAACAAGAGCATAATATTAACAGTAACTTCAGTCAGGTAAATCCAGAACAGCATACTTGAACAGGAAAACCTTTTTATATCTTTTTGTCAGGAAAAAAAAAATGTTGCTATGGCCCCTCTAAAATCTTGACAAAATGCTTTGGAATTTTCATCTACATTTGTTTTCCGTATGCATTAGCATCTTCTTTGAAAAGCTCATTGCATGTGTTCAATGTTAAAAGGGTTGTCAGCTAATATCTCGACGAGACTAAATACTTAAGAAAGTTCATAAGGTTATTAGTGGCTTTTGGCAAAGAGTATAAAGGTCAAGCTATATCAGTTCAAGGGCTGTCAAAACCGATCAAATTGTATATTCAGATATGCTATGACCTAGCTGGAATTACTGCTGTAGAGGGGCTCGGGACCAGTTTGTCAGGCAAACAGAAGCTGTTGTAGGAACTACCAGTCATGTGTATGCCTTTCTGAGTTTTGTTGGTTTTGCTGTTTCTCTAAGTAAATTCAGGCTGGATTCACATCTCAGAAAGATTATGCCATGTTTTTCTGTCACTATTTTATATTTTTTGCATCATTCTTAATAATGAATCTTCCAAAGCAGAAAGTCAGAAGTCCCAGTATAAGGCAATTTTCAGCTTCAAAACTTTAAGCTGAATTTAGGTGGCATTTTGACTAGATCCTTGAAGTGAAACATCATTGACTCATTTTAAAAATCCCCATAACTCTTCTGGTTAAATAGTGATCTCCAGTGTGCTTAATGAAATGTAGATTCATAATACATGGTGGAAAGTGTTCTCTTGAGGTTTGTTTAGTGCTAAGGTGCTTCACGGTAGCTCTGGGGTATCAAAGGGAGTGTCTAGTGAGTGTGGGGTTTTGTTAGCAGTGTAAGGTGTGTCAAAATGAAATTTCTTGTGTTAGAATCCAAAACCTCATTTGATTAGTGGAGTCTCATCGGGATTTGTATTGTATCTGATGTTCCTACACACTGCTTCCTTGTCTTGATGATGTTATTGAGCCTTAGCTTTCCTGACCTGAACTCTGGATGCTCAGACAATTTCTGTGTATTTCTCACATGCTACTTGACTTTGCTTCCACACTCTTTACGTTTCTTTTCGGTGTTGGAATTTGTCCAGGAGCATCTTGTTCATCCTCCTACGCCTCCTGGCTTTCTTGTCTGACTTTCTCTTGGTCAGGGTGCATCGTTCCAGAGGTGATCCTTGGATATTAGCCAGCTTTCTTGGGCCCCTCTTCTCTCCGGGTCTTTATCCCATGGTATTCTACCAAACAGATCCCTGAAGAAGCCAAAGTCTGCTCTCCAGAAGTTCAGGGTAGCAAGCTTGTGCATCCTTCTCACTGCCCTAAGGATCTCAAACTCCAGCATTTCATGGTCCTGGCTGCCAAGGCTTCCTTGGACATTCACATTTCTCATCAGCCCCTCCTTGCTGGAAAGAGCAAGGTCCAGCATAGCGCTTCTCTTTGTCAGTTCCTCTTGAAAACAAAAGAAGCATTTCAGGAACTGTCACTGAGACACACAAAGAAATCACACGCAGACAAGAGATTTTCGCAGAGGTTCTTCTGATCCAGCTCCCAGCTGAAAGAGCGGAGAGAAGAAGAGACCCTTTGTTTATTCTTTTACTTTTTATACAGTTGTAGGTCAACAGAAGATTGGCTTTTTGGGGTTTCCACCCCTCAGCCTTAGTGGCCAGACGAATTGTCAGTTACAATTGTTTTCAGGTTAGAAATATGCAAACAAAGAACAGAGAATGAAAAACAAAGGATTTGTTTATGTTACATCTGTGGGAAAAGTAGAAAACTGCTCTAATATTCTACAGTAACTAAAAGATCTGACTCCATTTATGAAAATCAAAAAGCTAATAAAGAAACTCAGAAAAACCAGGGTAACAAGGAACCTCCTGAATTTCTTATGCCCTGGTGTGTTGTCCCTCCAGCAGATACGGGGTTGAAGGTTCCCATGAAGACCAGGGCTTGTGAATGCGAGGCTGCTCCTCTCCCTGCCTGTAGAGTGTTTCACCTGCTTGGTGTCCCTATAGCAGCCCCTCACTATGATGTCACCATTCCCGGCCCTCCCTTTAATCCTCGCCCATCCCCTCTCAGTTGGCTCCTTGTCCATCCCCAGGGGGAGCTCCAAGCACTCCAGTTTGACATAGCACCACTGTCTCCACATCTCCCCCGTGGTTTTATTCATAGAATTTTCAGGTGTGTTTGTCAGCTTTTTTCAAGTTCTACTTAACTGTGGCAGTATTTCACTTTGCTGTTAAAAATTTTTTATGCATGCGCTGAATATGTATTTTCAAAGGGATAGGAAGATGTATAGTAAGTAAATAGAACTATTTAAAAATATTTATTTAATACCGCCTTTCTAAATCCTTGCATTATTCATCAGGAATGTGATTTTAGATTTGAATTTTGTATGAATAGTTTTAGGAATGAAATGATTATAGATCATAAAGATGCAGTGTTGCACTGTGGAGATGGTGCCTCCTTTTAGACAGGAAAGTTGTTCTTTTATTTGAATTAAGAAAGGAGCAATCAATATCTTCAAATTTTCTATTTTGGGATATGGATTTGCTTTTAAATTGTAGGCTCATTTTAAGAAAGCAGTGCAGGAATAAGTTATTTCTGTGGTAAAATATTTTCCATTGATCAGTCATTTTCTGTTTCAAATACTAAAGTGCAGAACAGAAAAGAATCATGTCAGCAGGTTACAGGAAGGGTTAAATCTTTGTAAAAAGTGTTAAGTGTACTTTGCAAGATGTCATGCCTTTATTCTGACTATGAATGAACCTGTAGTTAAAAATATGACAGAAACTATTAGATGATTCCAGACCTGTGGTTTAGGAATGCGGGGCGTGCAGAGACACCACTTGTCTGTGACAAGCAGTGTGTTAGAAGATGGTACAGGACTGAATTCCATTGGCTGTTCCTCTTGGATATTTCTGCTAATAACATTTTGACTTTTTAATGGCTCTTTATTTTAGGGATAGTGAAGGGAAAAAATAATTTCATTTCCTTTCACTTTTTTTAGGGGAAAAAGTGAAGGGAAATGAATTTCAAGGAATATTGCCTACTTCTTAGGGGCAATTTATGTAGATATGACAAACTTGCTTTCTTCCATTTATTGCAGGCTAAGAGACAATGTGTAAATGTAGAAGCACAAGGGGTTGGCCCTGGGAGCTGGAAATCGAGGAAAGAGATGAAAAGCTATTTGGCAATGTGCTTCTTTTATTCACTGATCAAGCTAAGATTGTTCCATCATATTGCCCAAGATCTGCTTATTTGTAAAAAAGAACTGTAGTCAAAGCAGCTTTGTTTTGGCTTCTTGCTGTATTAAGCTGTGATGTAGAACTGAAGTGAAAGAAGTGTTGACGTTTTTTGCTATACCCTGGCCCAGAAAGAGCATCTGATCAGATAGCAAAGTTTGCAGATAACTCTGAGGTTCTTAGTGGGCCGCAGTGACAATTGATGGTGATATTCACCAAGCCTTTTTGTGAAGTACCCTTATCAGTAATTTTTTACCATTATCCCATCTTTTTCACAAATATACGTTAAATTTGTAAGTAGGTTAATAGTGTATGGTGATGTGTTGTGTTTGGTTTTTTCCCTTTTCAATATAATGTGGAAATGTAGTCTATTTTAGGTTTTGTAGGTTTTAAAAATGAATATAGATACATACTTACTTGTGTTATTTTTCATCATTCAGTTTCAGAATACTGTAGAAGAAAAGAAGGAACCTACTTTTGTTTCATTATGGTTGATGAAAAGCATACCTTAATAGGGACCTACTGAAGGAAATTTTTTTGTGCTGTCCATAGATATTTTTATATTTATGTAAAAGTCTGCCAGTTATGTTGCTTGAATTGGAGAGGAAGAAACATTAATATATTTAAAGATTGATCTTACTCTCTCTGACTTCATCCAAAGTTGATTTGTAGTCCAGAGTAAGGAATTCTGCTTTGCTTTGTGTCAGGAGAAATATGAATTGAATTAGTTTATTGTTCATAGATTTGTCTTCTATTACTCACTGCCTCAGCCATAGAAATTTTTGCCTATTGTACCTTAGAGATTTATTATAAGAACACTGTGAATCAGAGTAACCACGCCAGCCTGAAATTCACTTTTTCCATGATGCTTACCTGTGCTTTTTTGAAGTACTTTGTTGATCTCACAATCAGAGCTTTGAACTTCCTTGAACTGTATGACATCCACGACGTTCTAAAGCACTGAATAATAATGTTCTTCTGTATTTTGAGATACTCTGGAAATTTATGGGAATTTAAGGGTTGGGGTTTAATGTCAAGCTTCTGTGATTCCTTTCCTTGACTTTGATAATTCAGGGCACATGACACCTAAGACTCTGTTTGTCGTCTGCACTGTGGAAAGCTGTGATGGTGACAGGCACTCCTGGAAACCAGATGTTCTGTATCTTGGCAGTTTTCTTTGGGTTCGGTGGTGGAAGAACTGCTGATGGGATGGGACAGGGAAGCAGCAGCTATTAAAGAACTGCTGAGGAGATACGTGCAGGGCAGTGGATCCCAAACTACAAGCTCTGTTTCTTAGGCGTGGGGCCGAGTAGCGCATTATTTATGGCAGAATTTGGGGTTAGGGAACACCTGTGATTGTTTACAGGTGTGTTTAACTTTTAGTCTGTGAGTAAGGCCTGTGATGGAAGGTTGTTGGGGGATAGCTGGTGCAGAGTTTGTCTGCAGGCTCCACAAGTACAGACCTCCAAATGGAGGAACATGGCTGTTGCTGTTTGGAAGTGTGTTTTCCTGAGCTCTCCCTTTCACAAGTAGATCAGCTGTTGGTATGTTGCTTTCCTCAGTCCTAAAACTTGTCTGCAGTAAGAGATTATGCTCTATTCCTCAGCTTTTGGGTTCCACAAATTTTAAGCAATTTTGGTTAGAGCTGTCATTTTATCATTTCTCCTTTTTGTGTTTGCCTACCTTTAGACCCTACAGTATATAAATTGTATAGTTTTCTAAAACAGGGTACTTTACTTCTGTTTTTCTTTCTTCATTCTGTTAAATTACTGGCACTAGACTACTAAAATTTTTATCCTTACCTTTGCTTCACTTGGAGAGTTACATGATAAATTTTCTTTGGATATGAATTATGTACGTAAAGAAACTGAGGGGAGAAAAAAGAAACCAAAACATGTTATCCCAAGACTACCGTGCATGCCAACAGAGATCAAAACACTTCTTTACTTCCTCAGCATCTCCAACCATCCATTTGTATTCATTTGGAGACAAGACATTCACAGTTGTGTGAGAGCCCCTAAGAGCCCCAGACATAAATAGAGTTACAGAGTTTGTAGGGTTCTGAGGAGTCAACAGGGGAGAGTTTAAAGGGCAGCTCTGTGGCTGGCAGAACTACCAGCCCTATCTACTTTCTTGTCACTTCCCTTGCACCAGCTCTGTTGCACTGGTTGTCCAATTTGATGGAAAACAAACTTGCAAAAAAGAAATACATTAAAAATCCACGTGGTCCATCAGCATTCTCGTAGACTTATTCTGCAGAGAAGGCATATAATTTTGGTTTATTTTTGTGTAGCTGGGAGAAGAGCATTAATGTCCAGTTGAATCTTCTGTAACATCTCTTATGTATTTCTTGGTCTCTGCTTCAGTTCAGTTTGCTAATTTGATTTAATTTGATTTTCATTTTTTAAAGAATTACTCTCGTTGCTGTTTGGTGCTTCTCAAAATTTAACTTGTTCATGTTTCTTTATGTAATGCTTATCCTTATCAGGAGCTATAAATAGTGGGGTTTTCATAATAAGCATGCAATTATTGATTTTTTTTTTCCATTCTTACGGCCATCTTTCTTCAGGAAAGACCAGCTGAGAGAATGAGCACTAATTTTGTAGGTGCTAAAATTCTTGGATTTATTGCATTTTTTTAGTGTTTCAAATTAGTGCATTCCCAAACAGCCTTAGAATCTATATTTGAGATGTTATTAAAACCTCATATTTTCATATTTTGCTGCCTTGCTGAATTCCTTCTAGATTTTCTTTAATGCATTTGTGAAACAGTTGTGTGATCTGATTGTTCTAAAGTGTAAGAATAATACTTCATTCATTTTGGGCTTAGATTGATTTGGAATATTTAAAAAAAGATTAGATGCTTTTTTTATGTGTGCACCACTGCACAATTAAGGACAAGTCTTAGGTAAGTATTTGTTCAATTTTGGTGCATATTTTTTTCTGCTACTTTCAGTGTTTTTCTCACTGCAATCTAAAACTTGCACTTGGTGTATGAAATTCAGGTAATTTATTATCCCCACTTTTGAATGTTTATTTCACGTGGGTTATGCAAATGTAAAACCAAAGTTAATGCAGTTCACTGAACACATTAATCAGTTTCATCATTAGCATTAATTTAATTAGGTGTTCTTGATTTTGTGGGAGAAAATAGGAATGTGCATACAGCTGCTGTTCAAAAATACTCTTTGGGTTTTCCCTTTCAAAGAAATTGCTTTACCAAAGTTCCTCCTTTTCTCTATGTGACTTTTACAACTATATAAAAATTGATGTTCCTTGGAAATGGTTTCTTCCTGGTAGTAGTTTCTGAGAAACACAGTCCTCCTGATTCATGGATTTCAGTGCTGGGATTTTGAAGACTGGTGATTGTCCCCTTGTTTTCCCCCTGGTGGCTAAATAGTTTCTGTTTGCTGCTTCACTGTGAGAGGGGGTGGTGGGAAGTGAATGCATACAGTAAATCTCTTCTTTGAGGATGGGGGGTTTTTTGATGGTTTATGTGTCAGTAAAGTCACTATTTATGTTTTCTTCCAGATTTCACAATGGCCTCTTAAATGTTCAAGATGTTCTTACAAGTTTTGACAACACGGGGAATGTCTGTAAGTCACTGTTTATTTAATACAGTACTATGTTGATAAAAGTCTAACTGTACCAATATAAAACATTTCAATAACCATTTCATTTAGCTAGGAAACTCCATCACTGTGGTCAGAGTTACCATAGCATTACAGTTTTATGTAGCACCCTTGTTTGTGTTGGATAAACCCTTAAGTTCTCCCAGTGCAGGTTATTTTTGGTTGTGGCTATGGTGGGAACATTAGAGCAACTGGACGGGATGGGATAAAACATTAGTTTAGCCCTTTGGTTTGTGTTGGCCAGTGGCCAGCAGTTTCTGTATGAGGAACAGCAGTGAAGGAACACAGGAAGCAATCAGGGGTACTTCTGACTGGGAGAGAGCAAACTCAAACAGAAGAAACACAAAAGAAAGCACTCAGTCAAGTTGTGAAATTCCCCCCTGCAGAATGTTTTGGATCCTAAAGCATGGAATAAATTCAAAAAGCAAAGGGGAAAATACTGTGCAAGAAAAATTTACTGTGGCTGTTAAATATACAGACATCACTTAAGGCTTAGGAAGTGCTGGGTGTTAGGAGAGTTAATGGGGCAGTAGGATGATATATTTGTCCTGATCTTTCACTCTTGTCTAAGCATCAGTTACTGGCTGCATTAACCTGAGGCAAGATGAGCTCTAAGTGGGCCATCAATGTCTGACCCAGTATGGCTCTGCTTCAGTATACTTATTAATAAAATTATCTATGCTATTAATGGACTTGAATTATCAAATTGTGGTAGATGGTGGAAACAAAGCTGAGCAAACATATTAGAACATTTTTGATGTGATGAGTAATTACTATTATATAATTAACGTTTAGAGATACACACATGTAATTGTTGTTTGGTTATTTTGCTTTATCTTTCAGTATGGTTTGTTTGTATTCAAACAAGCAAAGTGGTAGAATATAGTTTGTAAAGTTTGCCAGATATTCAAGAAATATATACAAATTTCCCCTTGTTATCAAGCCAATGTTATGGAAGCCATTTTGATATATGTGTTTCATCTCAAAATTCCGGCTTTAGTTTTCCAAAGCTGTTTCAATAAACATTAGTTCATTATATAATAACCTAAGCATTGATTTTGAACAGCAGAGAAAATACTGTATGTGTGTGTGTGTTCAAAAGTGCTTCAGGTGATGAATCAGGACAGTGTAATATGGTAACACAATTTCTTGCTCTTTGTGTGGGTGCTGAGTTTATGCTCAATCTTCACAGATTTCCTTGTCAACACAAAGAATTTACTCTGCTAAAGTTTTCATATGCTTTCCTATTGGTGGATGTGCTGTTAGCTCTTCTGTTAACTTCTTCCAGTGTTTCAGCTACTTTTTTATTGACTGCAAATGGTAGAACAAGACTTACACTCTTAGCAGGCATGTCAGTGCTAACACAGGAGTAATATGACATTTGTAGTTTTCACTGTTTCTCTGTTTATACAAAGATTCACATTTGTCTTTTTGGATTGAGAATTGTTTTGAGGGTTCATGCTGTGGTATTCTGTATAGTGTTTGCCAACTGCTTCCCCATTTTTAAATGTCTTTGTCTGTATTGATCTATGTATTATGATTTATGTCTGTTTTACTATGCACTCTAGACAATCTACACTATCTATTAGTGTAACTGTAAAATTATTATATTCTGGCAGCATGCAGTATTGGCTTGGAGTATAATAATCACACTTTTTGCTACCACCTGTATGGAATAAATGTTCTCAGTGTCCAAGCCAGAGTAACAATGCATCTGTCACACCCTCAATAGTAAAGTTCCCCCAGCTGTGTGTTTACTGAGCTGCTCTATTTGGGTCATACCTGATGGAATTTCTGTGCACTCCCATTATCCCTTAATTCGAATTGGCTCTTGCTTTGATCTTTTCCTGTGTATTTACTGGCTCTCTTTGTGTTAACCCTCTGTGGAAATGATGAAGGTGTTATGTTGCTTCCTTTTACCCTCACAGGTAACTACTGTAGTCTTTCTAAAATTAGGTTGACTGGTTTTTATAATTTCTGTAGTGTTCTACAATAACTTCTTATTATCAAATCATTGTGTACTCTTAAAAAAAAACCAGATATTTTTGAAATGGGGTTTCTCCTAATATCTAATACTAATGGAGCTAGCCAGAACTGAATGCGCTATCACAGCAAAGTGCTCTGTGAGGGGGATGCACTGAATAATTACAGATTTCAGTGTTATTTTGGGACAAACTGCATAGCCAGCATTTATTTACTGGCCACTAAACTTCACTTAAATGACTTGGACTGAGTTACCAGAAAACAGGGAAATGTTTTAGTGTTCCATGTGTTTGTTTTGGTTGCCATACTGAATATTTATCAGCAAGATTTATGGTTTTTTTCTAGAAGATATTAAATTCTGAAATAATTTTGTATTAAACAGAATGGCTTGTTTTTAAGCATAATAATTTGTTTCAAATAACATGTTTTTTGTGGTTTGGGGGGAGTTTTTTGGTTTCTTCTAATAAGTACTTTCTGTTAAAACAAGATCTTTGAGCGAGTGTTTCTAGAATCTTTCTGTTTCCCATGTTGATGTCTGTGCTTATGGTCTTTGACAGCCCCATCCCTGTACACCATCAAAAGAAAAGCAGTAGAGCAGACTCCAGATAATACCACTGTCTCCATACTCCCAGTAGGTATCAACTCAGTACAAGATGTGCCACTAGCTGGCAGCATTATATAAAATATCAATAAGCAGCTTTTGAGGAATACCTGTGACTGCTTCCAAAAGTGCTGCCTTATACCAGGAAGACTTCTGGATAAAAGGGGAGCCAACTGCAGTAGCTGTCAATGGTGTATTGCAGGGTCTCAATTGTTAACTCTGAAAAATACTTCTGCACAATGGCTCCTTCAAACTTTGTATTTATATACCTACACTTGTATTCTGTCTTTTTCTAAAAGATTTCTGAAGATGCATTTGCACTGTAGGATTGCCACCGTGAATGAAAATTCATGTTTCAAGTTGCAATGGGTTTTCACTTTCTTAGAAAATTGTGGAAATTTTTTTCTCTCTGCTCATCCTTTGTGGGAGAGTGGTTTCCCCATGAAAGCTCTGAATGAATTCGCCACAAAGACAGGATGCAGTGCTAAATGCACTTCATTCAGCTTTAATTCTATGCATAAACAGGAGGCAAGGAAAAGAGGACTGGAATGAAGGAAAGGATCAGTCTTTTCGTTTTGGATGACAATATGCCATCTGTTAAAAAGAGGGTACAACCTGACACCATCTCTACTCCTGAGATAGTCCTTTAAAAGAGCTGATGGATCCCAGGCAGAAGGTTCAGTGGTGGCATTGGCCAGCCTCAGCTGCCCTCCGGAACCACACACAACACTCATTCTGGCAGAAGAAATTGTCCAAAAATTTAGGAAAATTCTGCAAGGATGAGCTTTTGAGGGTATCTCCTACCCTTGCCTTTCCAAGTGGGAGAAAGCAGTTATAACTGAAGTGCTTATATGACTCTATCCTGGAAGTAATCATTGCAGATTAGATGTTATTATTATTATTATTCATTTCTAGTAAATGAAATTAGCGGGGCCAAAATATAAATCTCTTTACCATTTGCCCCCAGTCTAAGCAAGCTATTGGCTGTGTGAAGGAGCATTTTAATAAGTGAAATACAGCATATTTTCAAATATTCATCTACTATGATAACACTGATATTATCACAGAAGCAAGATATTCCAGAATGCTCAAGTAGTATAAAGTTGAAAATATACTATATGTAATAGCAAAACATTTTCTTGCAAACTGCACATAGCATTAGTTAATAATTTCATTTTCAGGAAACAACATGTTCAGCACATACTCATTTTATTTTCTGCTTGGCTGAGTGTACAATTATATGTTTTAGAACTCGAAGAGCAGCAGAGGGTGCTACAGTTACAGAGCTGCCTAGGCACACACTCCAAAATTGTTGCTCTTATAGGCAAGTAGATCCTGTAAACACTTAAGCCTTTCATTTGGGATTGATGTAAACAGGATAGTTTTAAATTCTGTTGCCTCTGCTTATAGAGGAAAATTAGAGCTACATACTCACTTCTTTCTTGATTTTTTTTTATTTTAATAGTTTAATTGGTGGAAAATGTTACATCGTTTCAGGAAACCATAGTGTTTGGATATCGCTACTGTTACAAAACACTCAACATCTTTAGAACTGTATTTGTTTATGCTAATTTTACATTTAGAAGTTCTAGTCTCTGCAACAAGTGGGTTTTTTTTTGAAAAATTTGTTGTTTGTGGATGTTTTTTATAATATGTTTCCAAAATAAATAAGCTAGCTAAATTGAAGAATATTTTTGCCCTTCCTATATATTTTTCATGAAAATAACATAAGAGAATGATTTTTTTTCTTAAATTTCAAGTTCATATCAAGTTTTTTTGGAAATACGAATCAAGAAGGAAGCAAATTATTGTTCTCTTTAGTTTTCACTTTTTTTTTCAGTTTATATTAATTTTAAAATGGTACTTAAAACTGGTAATTATGCAACTTTTTAAGAAATTTACTTAAGAAAAATATTTTAAAATCTACTTTAAAATAGATAAGCTTTTTTTCTTTTCTCCATTCTCTCTAATAACTAAAGCAAGAAGGATATCTTCTTTCCGTTTAGTATGTGAGGATGCATTTAGAGAGCTACTTGTTTCTTCAGGGCCCTCACTGTGTGCCTCAGGTGTCTGAGCTCCTCAGTGGAGAGAGGATGGCAGCTACTCAATGGTCATGCTTGGAAGGACAGATGCCATAAAGTTACCTGGGGACAATCACCAGATGACATCCTTTGTGGTAGCAGGGGCGCTCCTGTATTTCAAGGAAACTTACCTGGAATTAACCAGGGAGCAGAGTGCAGTTTTCAGGTGCTGCTATGGGAGTTTCCCACGTTGTTTTGAGTAAACATCTGGTTATCTGTGGTGAAAAGCCTGCCAACTGGAATATGCTTCCTGCCTCTCTGTGCCTCAGTCACTATTCTCACCTGAAGAAACTGCCACCCATTGTCATCTGAGCCTTCTCTCATTCCTCTGGTGTGGCAGTTGGAAATTATTTACCATGTCAGAAACTCAGAGCCCCTTGGAAGTCTTCAACAAAAAATAAATTGTCTGGAAGAGAGTTTGAATAGCAACAGTATGTGTCATTTTGAATGAAATACTGTATTTATGATACCTACAATTTACTATTCACTATGCAGCTTCCTTTTAAATAAAACATTTCATGATCAGGGTTAAGAAAAACCAGCTGTTTCCTCTTTCCCTTCTTCATCCAATTCACTTCAATGATTCAGTTTACAGCATCATCCCAAGCAGTCACATTGATATAACCGACATAAGGCGTACGGAATGGAGCAGAAAATAAGTATATGGAGAGAAGCAGGCACCTTTTAAATTACTCTTGCTACTAGAATTGTTTTTATGAGATTGTTCTCTGATGGAACATCAGTGATTTTGTCTGTTTTAAGTACTGTCTTGAAATATTCAGCTTCTCCCTATTCACTAGAATCTTCTGTTTATTAGGAACCTGTGTGTGAAAAGAGAAGTCGTAACTGTGGTCAGGGATACCTTTCCTCTAAAGTACTTTTTTCCTATTATGTATTCCAAACATTATCTGTCTTTGTGCCTCTACTTTCAAGCATGGCACCAGCTTAGAGAAATGGGAGGTGAAGAAGCCCAGTTGAGCCCTTCTGTGTAGCTTCTTTCTTCCTGAGTCAGATTGAAGTTCTTGTACGAACTGGTTCTCCTGTTCAGGTTATTCCAATGAGAACCTTTTGATAAAAATACATGAGTCTCTCAGAGCAACTGCAGTTACTTTTCTGTGTTGCTGAGCAGTGTTTTGTACCTTGGCACTCTTGGTTAGCTATGCTTTGGTATCATCTGTTGTCTTAATCTTTAAAAAGTAGTTGGCATTAGTAGGTTTCTAAGTGTACTACTCATGCTAATCTTCTGCAATGTGAAGTATTTTTGAAAGTATTCCATGTATTCTAAATGGATTACCATGAGAAATTGGATCCTTTGATTTACATTAATTACAATTTTGAAGATACAGTATAACACCTTAAATTAGGTTGGTAGAAGGAGAAGGGTATGAATGATTTTAATTAATTTCATAGGTTTTACTTCTGCTTTAGATAACTTATCTTAGACACCTCTTTAATTGAGATAGGGCAGGATAACAATGGTAAGCAACCTTTTAAGATGTGCCATGTTGGTACTTGAGCTTAGTCTTTTAATACATTTTAGAATTTTCTCAAATGAAAAATTTTCTCATTTGAGAAGTATTTCCCAAATATTTCAAATTTGGGCATAACTGAAATAAATAGTTTCAAATGAGTTTGATGTGCAGTGGGTTGTTGCTATTTCTGTGTAAATTGCATGTTTCTTTGTAATCATTCTTTTTGTTCTCACAATTCATTTCACTTGCCATGTTCTAGCCCTGCTTTCCACGCTGCTTTTCACATCCTGAGTATCTCCCTTCTGTGTGACACCACCACATGTTGCTGGTGGTTTCTGATGTATTAATCAGATGGGGCATTTCTCTGTCCTGAGACTCATGTCTTCTTTTGAAAATGTTACAGTGAAAAGTTTCAATTCAGCACCAATTCCTAAAATTGTATTTAAAAAAACCCTACTTTGAGTAAAATATTTCTGAAAATGAGAATTTGAAACCTTTGGTGAATATATCCACTTGAAATGTTTTGTCTGATGATAGTTGTGACTGAAAAATATGATGAAAACTTATCTACATAGCAGTGACCAGATGAAAATTTGATGTAGATCTAGGATTCATGTACTTAGCTTGATAAATTAAATACTGTTATTGAGAGTATGTACATTTAAATAAAATTATATCAGGTTTAAGTTATTCTTTAAAATATATTTTCAATAATATGGAAAGAGGTGGATAAGACATTATTTCAGAAATGTAAAGAACTAAATTTTGATAAACTTAGTGGATTAAAAGAGCCTCCTATACAAATGGTTTGGTAAATAGAAAATGTGTGAGGAGTAACTGCAAGCTTGTTGGGATTACTGGAGTCCAGCCTTGTGGTTTTTAATTAAGACTGCAGCCCACCTGCAAAAGGTTTTAGTGACTATCCCATAAACAATGATTTAAAACATACTGATTCTAGCAATGGTGATTTCACATCTACTCTCCTTACTGATAGAAAATATATCCTCATCTCTAACAGTAGCCTTTTTTTACTAAAGCTTAAATTTATTACTGGTTTGGTCCTTGGCAAAACTGAAATTTTCTTTTGCAACAGCGTTTTAGGTATATTAAATTGTCATATGGCCTTGCCTATATCTTCATTTACTTGGGTCCAGCAAGCCAAATTCTGTCATGTTTTTTTAAGCTACAGTTTTTGCTAGGCTCTGACATTTCTTAAGACTCCATACATTCGGTTTGTGTCTTTCTTGAAGTGTTTGTCAAATCTGGGTGTAGTATTCCAGTTGAGACTTCTATAATGTGAAGTAAACCAGGAGATTTTGTGTTTTACAGCCTGTAATCCCAGTATTGAATTTTCTTCTTAAAACAGCATGACTTTGACTCATGTTGAGCTGTTGACTTGCCATAAAATCCTGGTCCTCTTCAGAAGGAATCAGTTATTCCTAACTGTGTATTTATGTAGCAGATTATTCTTACCCAGTTTTAATACCTGGTGTTTGTCCTTGTTGAACTTCTTCCTATTTCCAGACTTCTGTTCATTGCTTTTATCCTTTGAAGCCTGTCTTTCAACTTCCTGGACTTCTAAAATTGATAAATTGCTAATTTAATAGATATGTGTCTTTAGATGATCAGTGAAAACAATGAACAGAGCACAGTCTGGTGTAGGCATTTATGGAAACTTCCACCTGTAAAATTCACCTGCTTTTACAGCAAACCATTGAGAATTATTCCCATTATTCTCCATAGTCAGTTTTCTTCACCCATCTTGACCAAATTTTATTTGGCCTGTTTCTTATGAAATTGTCAAAAGACTTTCTAAAGTTTTGATACAGGACATTACTGCTTCTGCTGTATAAACAAACCTCTTATCTTGTTCCTCCAGTGAATGGTTTTTGAATTAAAATCTGTAATTTATTTTTTATTGTTGAACTTTATCATGGAATATGTAACAAAAGAATGAAAAACATGAATCTGTTTCAAGTTTTTAATTACATGAAGATGAGAGAGAGGTTGAATTGAACAAAATGTTATACTTAATTATAGAATGCATAATTGTCTTACGCACTGAAAGTCACCTGATGATTTCACCTGATGATTCTCTGCCTTACAATTTCATTCATTTTATGAAAGCTGTTATTTTAATTATTTATACTACAGATGTATCCTATCTATGCTTCTGTGCATAGTTCTGTCTTGTAGTTCTTTGGTGTCCTGAAGGAGAACTGCAGCTACTCTGAGCTATGTACTGGTTTTGTGTCAAGTTTGGTAATCTAGCAAAAATTTATATAGGGTTGTAAAAGTCATCTACCCTAATACCCTTTATTTCCTATCTCCCTACTTTTAATAAATGTGACAGAAAGTGAAATAATGCAAGGCTTGGGTTTTTTAAAAATTATTATTTTGTTTGGGGCCTTTTTGGTAATTTGGTAATACTCAAATGTGTTTGAGTCTCTTGCACCAGAGAAATAGAATTCTGTAATAATATTCAGGACTAACTAGAAAGAAATTTGAGCCCATTATACCTTCTAATGCCAACTCCTTGTCTGTTGTATTTTTTGTCAAACTCTGTCCTGTGCTTTGTACGTTAAGTTTACTTTCTTCTCATCTGTGCTAGTACTGGTTGAAGATGTGTTTCAGTATCGGAGGGGGGTTTTTTACCAATTAATTTTTGGGTTCCCCTTTATACTTAAACCAGTTCCCATATTTTAAGGTAGTATTTGATGTCATTTTTATATGTGTGGTTTATATCAGCTCAGAAGATAATACTGTAGTCACCAAAGGACTTCTCTTATTTTTAACAAATCCATACAGTATCATATTTGTGAAACAAATACTAGATCCATTTTAGAGGTCGGAAGTCTCTATTTTTGTTATCGAGCTGCTCGTAGTTAGAAGGGAGAGGCAGAACCAAGCCACTTTACTGTCGCTAGAGGACACAAAAAGAATGATACTTACACAGTTTGTAGTCAGGGCAAAAAGAGAGCAGTTTATTTCTCAACCTCGATTTATGTAGCTTCTGGACAATGACCAGGGATTGGAGAATAAGGTTGCCACCTCTCCACTCCACTGGCCAGACTAGAAGTCCATCAATTGTCCCTCCTCCAAAGAGGAAAGCGAAAACAATCACTTTGTTTATGTTACAATCCGTGAGAAACTCCACTACAAAAATGCAAACAATCAGAAGGCAAAAAAGAATATAGCAACACCTTACAGTGGTGCTATGCAGAGAACCACCTGACTTCTAGCCTTTCCCACATACAGATTTATTGCAAGATCTTTGTTAAATTTGCAGTGTTACCTTTTTAGGAGTGGCTTCTCATTTTAAATGCCACCCATTTAGGGTGTCAAAATTGAAGGACTTGGAGCTGTCAAAAAAGAGTTTTGGGCATTGCTGAACTGAAAGTGCTCTGATAATAAAATTTAGTCCTCCTTCAGGTAAGGAGGCTTTTCTACATATGTAGTGGTAAGGCCTGGAATTCACCACAGCTGACGCTTGGAGACTTGTGTGTCATTAACGCTCCCTCTCTTCGTAATTTCAGTTCTGAACTTGATGCATTCACGATCTTAAATCCTTTCCTTTATTTAGTTGCTTCATCTGTGTCTGTCAAAAACAATAGAAGGTGTAACTTTTCTTATAGGTTGTTTAACCTTCTATGAGGTAGCTGCAGATTTTTTTTATGTAGAATTTATATGGTTTCAGACATGAGTCTAATGGTTATAACATTCACAAGGTGGTTTTATGAAAGTAGGGGCAGTCAGCAAACTGAGTTAGCAAAGAAAATGGGCTCAGAACTTTTCTGTGCTCACTTCCTGGAGCTCCTTTTGGACAGTAAGACAGGAAACAAGATTACTAAATGTATTGGGTAATCCCTCATGACAGTGTGTCAGGAAAAAAAAAAAACAAAAACACACACACTGTAATCTGCCTGTATGTATGAATTTAGAATATGAAGACAGTAGCCTACCTCACCATAAGCTCATTCCGTACAATTTACCTATTCACACAGCTACAACACTGTACAATCTTAAGCCATTTTACAAATCAGTCCCTTAGTATAAATTCTGTCAGGGTAAAAATGTCTTCATAATAAAACATTAAAGGGCAGAGCAGCTTGTATACAAGGTCCTTACTTTTGCCATATTTTGGTTCTCATTTTTAAATGAGAGGTGGCAATTTGAAGCATTTGTAGGTTTACTTACTATTTGATTGGACATTCCCAAAGTAGAAAATATTAATTCCTTTTGTTTGTGTGGTTAAAGACTCTGCTAAAAATGAGCTTAGCCAGATAAACAGAGTGGGTTTTGTTATTAGTAAGAATTAATTTGATAATTTTGTCCACAACCATAATCTGCTTTTAAAATCATGCTTTATATTTTCTGTGGAAAACTAACCAAGATAAATTCCCTATGAGAAAGGGATGTGCAGCTGCACGTCTCCTGTGGGAGAAGCTTACTTACTGACAGGTGGATCTGAGTCCATTTTATGATTATTTTCTAGGTTAAAGTAACAGAAGAAGATTCTTAATCTTAGATTATCTCAGAAAATTTATTTATGTAGGTGGATTTTGGCTGGTTTTGATTGGACTAGTGCAGTTATTCCCTAAACAGCAGTGAACTGTCAGTATTTATGCGCTGTAATGTTTCTCCCTTTGTCAGCTGAGATTAGCAGGCATTGCTTTCAGATGCGTATCTCTGAGAAAGTGCTGAAACCAAAAGTCAGCTATTTGTATAAAATAACTCCTACTAGGGCAGAGGATTAATTATGTTATTAATAACAAGGACTGTGTTTGTTGCATCTGGTTTTAGATTAATAATTGTTTGAAAGAGGTTGAAAGTTCACAAGCCTAAGGTACAAACTGAAGCTAGCGTTTTTTGTTTTGTGGGGGTTTTTTTGTTTGTTTGGTTTTGGTTTTTTGCTGTTTTGGTTTTTTGTTTTGGTTTGTTTGTGTTGTTGTTGTTTGTTGGGGTTTTGTTGGTTTGGTTTTTTTTTTTTTTTTTTTTAAATAGGACATTTGTCACTTTCTTGAGCTGTTTAAATTTCACAAAACACAGTTTTTATTGTTTTTCCTAAAGACCCTCTGACATATAGCTATCAAGTTAAAGAATTTATGAATGTTTAAAAACAAATGCATGCAGCAGTGTAATTATTTCTTGCTGTATGTAGGCACACTCCTGAGGAATTTTGTAACTTTTCTCATAAAGAAGCAGACTTTTTACTTACCACAATGTTGAGCATTAAAATGGGAGCCTTGACTTAAAAGTAAATACCTGTAAATGGTAGCAGTAGCAAAAGGCAACGGTTTACAATGGTTTTAAGCTGCATTTTTAAGCTACTCAGAAAAGCAGTAGGACCCATAAAATGTTACAAAATACAGAGGATAAAATGGTCATACAGGTTTGGCATTTAAAATGGAGATCTCTATATTTTTTAAATGGACAGTAAAATATATTGTCTGTGAACATACATAATTCAAAGAAATAAAAACAAATAGGTATTCACTATGACAATTGAATCATATGAATCAAAGTAGAGATGAACAACCTTTGAAAGCCCTCCAAATAGTGCCTTCTAATTGTTTGCTTAGATAAAATCCTTGTTTAATTATTTTTCTTGTTTTCAAAGCACCTGTTGAAAAAGTATTTATCCTTCCAATTCCCATTGAATTTTCCTGTTCCAGAGCTAGAAAAATGCTGTCATACCTAGCATTGAAAAAACCCGTAAATTATTATAGAGGTATTGAATATATTTTCAAGATCAACTACTTAGGTGATACTTCATTCACTGCAATCTTTGTTGTAACTCATAAATGCTTTACAATGTAAATGTTTGCATAGTACAGGAGCCAGTTGCACATCTCCCATGTTAATCTCCAGAAGTTATAATCCCTCACACTTCCCATTGGCAGGCAAAAGGAATTACGATAGCAATCAACATACATAATATAGATTTCCAAATACTTGGTTTTGTTGACAGTAGGTACAGCACAACAATATAGATAATTTCAGGCAAATAAAAACAGGTACAGGTAATCTAAGTTGTTGTGATTGTCATTATTTCAAAAATGTATTTCCTCATAATTACCGTAGTGTTTCCTTTTGAGGATTCTCTTTATGTGTTCTTCAGAAAATGGTATGGTAAATATTTTGTATTAAAGTACGCAGGTCCACATTTTATGGTTTGTTGGGGTAAGTGACAGCCTAACAGAAAGGAGGGATATGATGCCAATTATTTCTGGAAGGCTTATCTAGGATCAGATTGAACTGCTGATGAATGAGAATAACTAATGAAAATTCTGTGTTTTCACATATTAATTGTTTCTTAGCATGTTCTTTTCTTTTTTAGAATAAACACATTTTTTTCCCCTATGTTTGGCATTTAAAGAGCTTTGATGTAATAGTTGGAGGTGAACTGTGAAAAGTAGGCAGAAAGCTGGCAATGATGAGTCCAGTTATCATAGAATGGTTTGAGTTGGAAGGGATCTTAAAGACCATCCAGTTTCAACCCCCCTGGCTTTGCCAGGGACACTGCACCAGAGCAGGTTTCTCAGAGCCCCATCCAGCTGGCCTTGAAGACTTCCAGGGACAGGGCATCTACAACTTCCCTGGGCAACCTGTGCCAGCGTCCTGCCCCCCTCGCTATAAAGGATTTTTTCCTAGTCTCTAATCTAAGTCTGCCCTCTGTTAGTTTAAAGCCATTACTCCTTGTCCTATCACTGCATGCCTTTGTCGAGAGTTCCTCTCCAGCTCTCTTGTAGCTCCATTTAAGTATTGGAAGGCTTCTATAAGGTCTCTCTGGAGCCTTCTTTTCTCCAGACTGAACAGCCCCAACTCTCTCAGCCTGACTTCATAGGAGAGGTGCTCCAGTCCTCTGAGAATCTTGGTTGCCTCCTCTGGACTCTCTCCAACAGTTCCATGCCCTTCTTGTGCTGGGCCCCCAGAGCTGGATGCAGTGTTCCAGGTGGGGTCCCAGCAGAGCCGAGCCGAGGGGCAGAATCTCCTCCCTGGCCCTGCTGCCCACACTGCTTTGGATGCACCCCAGGACACGTTTGGCTTTCTGGGCTGTGAGTGCCCTTGACTGGGTCTTGTCCAGCCTTTCCTCCATCAGCACCCCCAGCTGGGCTGCTCTCAGTCAGTTCTTTACTCCCCTTGTATTTGTGCCTGGGTTTGCCCTGCCCCAGATACAGTGCCTTGCCTTGGCCTGGCCTTGTTTGCGTGGTTATTCCTGTTAGATGCTTTTACAAGTCAAAACATTTAAATGTAGGGATTTGATTTATAACTGCAAAATGTTTCTTATTCCAGAATTACAGACGTGTGTGCTGCTCAGAAGAGATTAGCCTATGATTTTTAAGTAAATCGGTCTAATTGGCATGGACTTCTTAATGGGTGTATGTACATAGGTATATAGAGCTATTACACATAATTATTTATGTTCACTTTATATATATGGAGAAGAAAACCTGGGTTTTTTTATACAGGGTGTTTTCTAGTGAGATATTGTCAGAGATTTACTTTACCTGACAGTTTACTTTGACCCTGCCTGAAATAGGATCTTATTGGTGACATAATTATTGTAAGATGATGAAAGTAGAACTGCAATGTGCCATCTTTCCCCAAATGTTTGAAAGCATTGTCAGCTTTTGAATTACTGTCATATTTTTTCAATTGTTTTTAGTACAAGTCAAATTTGACTTGCTTTAGTAATATAAAGAATCTCATTGTCTTCAGCAAGGCTTGTCAAATGAATCAGAAACATTGTCTTCCCTTTAAAATTGATTTAAAAAAAAATCCCCCCAAATTATTTTAATTTGAATTAGGTGAGAATCTAGTAACTATTGAAATGTTTTCTGTGCTGAATAATAAAGAGTGTGATAATTGAAACTTGGCATAGAAATGAGTAGCAATTTTTACTCTTCCTCCTCTTTTTGAAATGGCAATTTGAATGTTGCATAAAGTAGTTAACAAAACACACTTAGTACTTGATATTCCAAAAGTACAATTCAAAAAAAGAATATTTAATGCAGTTAGGGTGTTATGTATAACTGCTTTAATGTAATATATTTCATGTTCCATAGATTCATATTTCATAAGTTGTATGTATATATGCATTAATTTATAGAATTTGTAAATTTCACCTGTACATAAAACAATTTGGAGGATGGTAGCAGGTACTGCCAGAGTTGTTTGCCTTTATTCTTTGGCTTTTCTCCTACCAAAAAGCTTCATAGCTGAGGTATGGAGAAAAGATCCATGTTGCTTTCTGATGCTAAGAGAAGATGATCGCAGGAGGGAGTGGAAATAACACTGAGACTGATAAGAAAGTGTCAGAAGACAAGAAGAATGTAGGGTAGAAGAATGAGTGGAAGAGTAGAGGCTGTGCAGGAAGGAGAATTGGAAATAAAGACATGTTTGATTAGTTTTCTTTCAAGAGACAGACCAGGTTGGCCAGAGAGGAGCCTGGATGAAATCACAATGAATAAGATTAATGTGTCCTGAGACTAACTGGGCTGAGACTAGAAGTAAGAATTGGAAAGCAGGCTGTGCTATCTCAGCTTCAAGGGGGCTGGAGAGAAATTGTGGGTGCCCCAGAAAATGTTTCCCACAGGGCCAGCAAAAGAACTGTATTTCTAGAGATCTCTCTGATCCCTTCCTCTGCCTGCTCAGGTAAAATATGTATTTCTTTCTTTCTTATTACCTGCTGCTCTTTGTAGACTGCTGCAGTGTTTTAATTTACTTAATTTGTGTAATCGTAAAGAAGTAATCTGAAAGTCACAATTCTGGTAACAGCTTGTGGAGGAGCTGATACTCCAGATGATGGGATATTTGATGTTTAAAAATATTCACAGAAGTATATTTAATTTTGGCTTTACAAAATGCACCATTATTTTAGAGATGCCTGTGCAAATTGAAGTGTCTTGCATGGTTTGTGCAGTTGATTGGAGAGCAGATTTCCTCCTCCACCAGCCAGAAAGTTCTCGGTGATGGCTGGCTCGTATGTTGTTTATCTGAAAGGTTAAGGTCTGATCTGCTGAAGCAAATCATGGCTGAAATGATGTTTTCAACAGCATGATGTTTTCAACAGCAAAAGCAGGAATGTCAAATTAAAAAAAAAAAAGAAAAAAAAAGAATTCTAGGTGCTTTAGACTTTTAAGAGTTAGTGGATATTTTTCCTATTTCTATACTTCAGGGCTTCATCTAAAGAAGGCCTCATTCTGAATTCTGTCTATCCTCAGGTCACCACCACATGCTGTAAGGAACATAACCAGGAGGGACTATGAGGTGGAGGAATTGCTCTCTTGGGGTCAATTAGGTTGGCTCTTTTTCAAATAAAGATACTGAAAAGCAGACAGTGAATAGCCTGCATATGGCTTTCTAGCCAAAAGCTAGAGAATCCTGCTCTATTAAAAGGTAAATTCAGAAAGTAAGAGAAGGGTCTGTATTTAACTGAAGTGTGAGTATTGGTTATTTTATCACTAAATGAAGACTTGCCTTTAGTTCTGTGAACTAGAAGGAAGTGGTGGTCCTCAGTGAAGTACAGTATGTGGAGTATTTGTTCATGTTGCTTCCTAAGGCAAATAGGGAACACAGCTCTGCTAAGGGCGTAGCAGCTTTTCCTAACTAATTTTGTCATTTCCAACATTTGGCTACTCAGTGTTACTTTAATGGAAATGCATGTTGGAATTCTGTATACAAACTTATAATAATATATTATATATATATAATAGTACATTATAATAAAATTGTATATATATTATAGTATCTAATGTCTGTCATAATGTATTGGAATAATTTTATGCTCAGGCTTCAGATCACAAACCCAAGAATCCTTCATGAGGAGAAATAGCACTTGTTGAGATAACTGACATGCTTTTGCAGAACATGTACTCAGAAACAATCCTATTCTGAAAGTACTCCAAATCTTCATTTGTACATCTAACCCTTACACACTGAATCATCCTATGATTTATAATTCTGTTACAGATAGATAGACAGACAGTAGAATATGGTGATAAAATTGCATACAGTAATCTAACAGAGGTAAATTTTAGTAGCCCCATGTGAGTCCAAAGAATATGTCAAAATCAAGATTGTGGCATTTGTTGTCAGTTTAAGAAACTTTCAGTTTGTAGTTGTGAATAATCTTATAGACACTGCTTCCCACTTATCAAACTTAGGCTTTATTGTTGCACAAAGCCTTAATTTAGTAAGCTCCTGACCAAGAAACGTTCTTAGTTTATGGGATAAAAACAGTTTTATAGGGAATGCAAAAGACACAAGCAAAGCAAAACAAGGAATTTCACTGCTTCCCATGGGCAGGCAGGTCTTCAGCCATCTCCAGGGCCCCATCACACGTAGTGGTGAATTGGGCCACCACTCCGAATGTCCTCACTCTTCCTCCTCCTTCCTCCCACTCTGTACACTGAGCATGATTTTCATGTGGTCTGGACTATCCCTTTGGTCAAATAGAGAATATCCATTTGGTTCCTTGTAACCCAAATACCCCTGTTTGGTTCACTTGTCCCAGCTGTGTCTCCTCCCAACTCCCTATACATGCTTCCGTCCCCTTGCCAGCGTGGCAGTACAAAAGGCAGAAAAGGCCTTGGCTCTGTGTAAGCCCTGCTTAGCAATAACAAGAACATCTCTATATTACCAATCCTGCCTCCAGCACAAATCCGAAATATAGCCCCATACCAGCCACAGTGAAGGAGTTTAACTCTGCCTTAGTCAAAACGAGCACAGTTTGGAGTAGGTATGTAGTGAACACTAGAAACAGGTAAACAATAGCAAAAAAACAGGTGTTGAAGAAGAACTTTAGAAATCCTTTCTATCCTTGTAGCTACTCTTACAGTTACATTATTCAGTTTTCTGAGACAAGACATTGACCCCATTGTGAAACTAATTATGAAAGTACTGATTTTTTTTTTCTGTGCATTGATTATATATTGAATGTATAATCAGCTTAATTATTAGATAAACAGACCTTCTACAGGATCAGAGATCATAAACCTTTCTGTATCTCTGCTTGTCTGTATATGAGATCACAGACAAAATCTAGACCAATCTAAAATTTAGCAAATGCAGTTCGAATGACTTTTAGAAAGTACCAGTCTCTTTTACAATGTATACACCAGGGTCTTAAACTCACCGCTGGGCCAAGCTAAAAAGGTAATATCTGATTGTGATATTACTGCAAAACAAATGGTAGCATGCTACTCTGCTTGAAAACATAATGGCTTTATACTGTAACCTTTAACCCTGAAATGATGCTTGAGTGGACCTTAACTCCAAAGTGAACATGCCTGAGTAAATAAAACTGTGGTTTCACATAACAGAGAGATACATTTTTTAGATCCTTTGCCGATTATATTGTGTGAAGGTCAATCTTCTGCCCCATTTCTGAAAGTCGGGTCAGAATAGAGATTTTAGGGTCACTTCTTCAAGTATCTAAGCCATTACAATGCACTAATAGGCCCTGATAGCTCATTTTATAAGTTCTTAGCATTAAGCTGGACATTGTTTGGACTCATTTCAAATCCTGCATGTATCCTGCAGGGTTAATTAACATCTTTTTAAACTGATTTTTTTGTTGTTGTTATTTTGCATGAAAGTGCTTTGGTTTAATTTGTCATTATTTACTATCTTTTACTATGGGTAAAGTTATAGAAAAATAATATTCATGTAAGATCTGTGTATTGCTTTCAAATTTAACTGTGTTTAATTTTTTTTTTCCTAATTTTAACACATCAAGAGTACAGTGTCAAACATGCAGTGGTAGACAGTTAAATACCAATACAGTAGTTTGGAGCAGAAAATTTTACTTATATGCTCCAAATATATTTTGCAGAGTGAAATTTCAGGTCATTGTCTCCTACTTTCTGTAAAATGCCTTTCTGTGTTACTTACATAATTGCTATGAATCTGCTTGAAAGAATGCTGAAATTAATTAATAAACAATTTAATTAGAATGATGAAGCAAATATGTAATTAGGGAGCACATTTCAGTTTTCTACTGGGTAAACAGAAGCCTATCAAAAAGGAGATAATTCAAATTGAAGTAAATGTTTTTTGAAAACAATTAAGGACAATAGAGTTGAAAATATTATAGAATGGATGAGACTGAGACAGAAAAACCACAAAATATCAGTGTAAATGAGAAGCATGTTGACCCCGAAAACAAAATAAAAAGTCCTCCTAATATTGGATACTTTTGAGAAAAAAATATTTTTAAGAAATGGAAGTAAAAACAAGTAGCATATTTTCAAAGAAGAGGAATAGTATTAGCATTTGAAATTGTAAAACTATTCTTTCCTTCTAGAGCACATTTAAAATTTAGCATGTACTTTTTTTCAGAGAAACTATCTTTCCAAGCAGGTCTTCAAGAGTAGTCAGCAATTGTTTGGAAACAGCCTTGGCATCACCTCTCTCAACCTTCTCTCTGGGCTAGCGTGAAACCTTAATTGTGCTGCAAGCAGCAGCTCTCTGGTATGTAGGGATTCCAGTGCAGATTGAAGAAGTACTGCTCATCAGCAGGTACATTAATTACTCCATGCATCTGGAATGTTCTCTCACAGTGTGGTTGCTTTTAGATCTTGTGAGAAAGTCTTTAGGAAGGTGGCTGGTATGTATTTCCTCAGTGCTGCAAATTCACAGAGCTGCTGCATCATCAGATTGACTACTGTGAGGACTTCTAGTTTTGCGCCTCACATGCCAGAGAAGTGCTGGAGGTGAATTGTTATGGCAGGTGTGTCACAGTTATGATATTTTCTAATTTTTTCATGTAAACCATGTATCAGTCTTCCTTAGTTCCACCATTTCTTATGCCTGGAATTACTTGTCACACTGTTTTTGCTGCGCTTCTATCTGCTTTGCTGTTCTGCTTTCATTCTTTCATTCTAAAGGGAATCCTACTTACCTCACATATGAGAAAGTTTCTTAGGCTGAGCAAGAGAGCTGGGCTGTTCAGAAATAGTGCCATATAGTAATTCAAAAAATATGTACTTGCTGTATGTATGGAGTCTTAGTTCCAGAGTAGTGCTTTCTGTCTGTAGGTAAATCCTAGGGTTCAATACTGCAGTAGTGGATGGCTGCAGTAGGCTCAATGTCAAACTTCTGAACGTACAGAAATAGAAATTTCACAGGTTCTTGCCATTGAGTGGTTTCATTCATAAGTAAAGTTGGCATAGAGGATTCTCCAGCAAAGGGTTTTTTTCTGAATGTCACACCTGAAAGCTGTATTCATTTTGATTGACATGCCATCCATGAGCTCTAAAAAAACCCTTGCAGAAACACAGCTACTTCATGCACATGCTGCATTGTCTTTTTCTTTATAAACAAATTGGAAGGTGTAAGTAGGATGTAAGCTAAACAATTTTTTTCAAGGGCTCCCGCTACCGTTGCCCCACTGCCTCTACCCTCCTGTGGTATTCTTCCTGCTACAATAAATCTTAGTCTACCTCCCCTTACCCCTCTTTGCAGGGATCACACCCAAGAGTAAGGAAGTGTATCAGATCTGTAGCTGCCTAAAGAAGGGGAAAGTGGTGACGTTTAGAGCAGTTTATCCATGAAGTACAAGTACATGTATATAGCGAGAAATTTGCTGTTGGGGTGGTTTTTTATAATTAATGTGGATTAAGGCGGATAAGGACTATACATATGAAACTGGAGTCTTTGTCTTGGCATGGTTTAAAATACTTTATCTAAGCACATTCTAAAACGAAATAGGAAAGCAATCTCCAGAGCATACTAGTGCTTCTCTACACAAATTCAGTTTTGAGATAATTTTGTCCTTTCTGTTGAGAAACACGTCTAAGCTGTTTGTAAATTGTGAGCTAGACACTTGTTGGTATTGTACCACCATATGCAATGCTGATGTGTCAGCTTGTTGCTGCTTGAAGGAGGTAGTCTTGCTTCATATCTTGTGTCACTCTCAGTGTACGTCATCATCTGTGCTCATTGCTGTGCCTTATTTTGGCTTTTGATACCAATCTGTCAGTTGGATCAGATGTTTGATCTAATGGAAAAACTTGCCCACCTTGAGCATGACCATTGTGTTTGGTTAGTTTGGAGCTTTTTTCCAGATTAACTAAGCTATCTCACACTCCCCATATCCTCACAATCACAAGAACTGGCACAAAGGTCACTGTTTATTGCTGAAATTGGAAGACTGGAGTAGATGTAGTCTGGAAGCACATCTTTAATAGACATTTGCTCTGAAGTAGAGTTTTGTCATTTATTTTAAGCTGGGTTCTACCTCCTTTAACAAGATGATAACATGAGCCAAATTCTGTCATTAAAAAAGGCTATTAAATGTCCTTTAGCTTTCTGGGGGTCTAACGATGTATAAAAGAGCACTAAAACATGTTTTTATTTGTCATTATGAGAGAAAAATATAGCTATGAGTAAATAAAGGAAGCAAGATTGTCTGGTAAGAATGAAATTATATTTTTACATGGTCACTTTGCAGAGTAAGACTGCAATTTCTTCCAAAGCAAGAAAATGAAGGTCAAGAGGGAAACAGCTTACTTCCTGAAAAGACAGATCAGAGTATGTAGACCTCTACAGAAGTCATTTACTGTTCACTGTACTCTCCATCTTAATATTCAAGGAACAAGTGCTAAGAAAATATTATGTACGCATGTTCAGCATTTTTCAAAATGAGAATCTTGGCTGTTGCACTTTAAAGGCACAATGATCACTGATTGCCTAAAAAATTATTTTAATAACTCAGCCTTTTAGCTTAGGTTTAGGGCAGTGTTTTGAAACCATTACATTCCTTTTTATTTGTTGTATAACCTAAAATGGATAAACTAATTTATACTTTTGGCAGATGTAGATTAAGGCATACTTTGTGTCTGGGATAGGGTATGGGACAATAAGTTTAAATATCTAATGATTTGAAATTATTATACTTATAAATCCTGAAAGTATATCTTTAAAATAATGAAAAAAGAATTTTGGTCATTGCTACCCTGCCAAATGCCTCATAGATACCTTAAAAAAAAAATCACCCTTTTTACATGTAAACTCTGTCTTTTAGCACAACTGTGCAACAAACATTCAAAAAAGAGCAGTAGATAACTGATTAAGCATTTTTAGTCTTTCCTATTTTTCACTATGGAATCATAGTTAGGAAAACACTGTGGGCTCTTAAAAATTCTGTATTTAATTGCTCTTGATTTCTCTACAATTTTCGTAGTTGTGGTTATAAATTTTCCTTCCTTGCTCTTCTCAGACTTCCATGGTCTTTCTTTCCTGCCCCTGGACAGTGGAGAGAAAGGCTCGAGGTGCATTACACCGTTAATTAATTTAATGTTAGGAAGTCTTCTCATTATACCGAAGGCTCAGTGTTTTGCATCCATTCCTGAAGTGCTGTAGGTAATGATTATCCTGGGTGTTTCAATTTATAAAATTCATTATGGCCAGATTAATTCTTCCCCTTCTTCTCCCCTCACCCACCCACATAGGTCTCCTAGGGTCTCCACTTCCCTCAGGTGTGTGAGCTCTGGCAGAGTTCTCTTTGTTGACTCTGGACGAAGGTGTGACAGAATTGCAGACTTGTGAATCATGTACTGATGTTTGTTTGCTGGGTTTCAGAAGAAGCTGTTTATTTTAGTAGGCAATTTTCAAGTGTGAGGAAGTGAAACGTTGAGAAGGCAGCCCCTCATCAGTGGACAAACAATTCCTAAGAATTTAGCTAATGGCCCCCCTTCAGTGCAGAGAATAGATGGCAACAATTGTACTTCCAGACTAAACCAAGAACTACTTGTTTGGCTGCTAGGTGTTAATGCAAATTTGTTCTTCAGCTCATTCAACCCTAGGGCTCCCATCCTTTGATTTAATTAAATGTAATTGGTTACATTGCTCCTCCCAGGCCCCTGAGGTGTTTTTGTTTATTGCTCACTCTTTGCAATAATGCTTCAATTCAAGGCACAAAATGCTCGATAAATAAGAGCTCTTTATCCTGTGTTGGATTGCAGGGAGATTATTCCCCTCAAATAGTTTGGTTTTACAGTTAAAAGTGAATGACTAGCGAAATAAACTCATTGGGTGGCAAACCTAGCATATCCAGAAGCAAGGAAATAAGAAGGGTAAATTAGATCAGATTAGAACAAGAAATTAAGCTGTAATGTAAAATTAGTAAGGGATTGCAACTGGTGTTGTAAGAGCTATTGACACTTTTAAATGATGCTTCACTTAATAGGATCGCTATTGGTGCACTAATATATTTTGAGGGTTACTCTTTCAAAGTTTATTATTAAATTGCTTGTGTATTTTTATTAATAGAAGGTAAGTTTTAGTTAACTTGCATCAAAAATTAACCTCAGGAAAATATTTAGCATGTTTTTCTAATTGAGAATAATGTCATATGTGATCTGGATAATTACAGCATTCCATTTTAGATTTTTAAATCTACAATATTTAAAGGCTTTCTTTAAAGGGAATGCTTATTTAATTCTATTTGCAATCTGTTATCTGCATACAAGTGCATATGCAACGTATTTCATTGTTTAGAGTTGCAAATAGCCATAACAGTCTCCCTGCTACTGTCCTAAAGATAACCATGAAAATTTGACATTTAGCTTTATTTTCAGTTTTTAAGCACTCTTGCATCCATGTGGTCTTTTTTTGCCTTCCCACAGTGTTCAGGGAAAAAACATCTTGTCTTCCACAGTGCTTCTGTCTTTATTGAGGCTTTACTTTCTCCCTTGAGAGCAGATGTATGGGGCATGGCTTACTAACATACCTGGCTTTTTGGCATCACTCAGAGGAGCTGATGGGAAGAATGGAACTCTGTAATAGCTTGAGTTTGACCTCACAAGCATTTTAAGCCAATCTAAAGTGTCTCTACTACTGAAGGTGAAGACCACCCTTCCTGTCCGTCCCCCCACACTCTCATTTTTGTTCTGCCCTGTCACAGGGCTTTGGCAGTACAAGACTATGAATGGGAGGCAAAGAGGCGGGACTGAGAGTTTAGGTCAAGGTGGTGCAGAACTGAACACTTTGGTCAGCACTGCTGATGGAGTTTCTTGACTTCCCTTTTCTGGTTGTTTCATGTTCTCTCTTTTGTCTCATCCTATGCTGAGGCCACTCAGGGAGCTCTTTCTGGAGAGCCAATATAAGCTGTGAGGTGAATCTGCCTCCAAAATTGAATTGTTCCTTTTGATGGCACTGGGCATTTCAGGGATACTTCTAAGTGAATGTCCTTTTTAATGTTACATTAATTTTCCCGTGTGCAAAGTTACTTTATTCTTGAGTACGGTATGTGTTGGTACGTCGAAACCATTAATTGGAGCTCGGAACTTCCATGAAGACTGAATAGAGAACAGATTGCTAATAAGATAGTTAATATTACTAGCTATTTGTTAATAGTTGCTATATCAAACAAATTCCTTTCAGCAATCCTGTCAGGGCTAAATTAGGCAAGAGTTAGTAAATTGACAGCAATGTCAAAGTGAACAAATGAACTCAGAGATGTGAGCAGATTTGAGAGAAAATTCTGCTATCAAAAGCCTGGGAAAAGAAATGCTGGATATTTTTAGCAAACTAACCAATGGCTAACCTAAACCACAACATCTCAGGGATTAATGTCATAATCTGATAGCGAAATAATATTTTGTTGTGGTAAAGTTGTTCTAAGTCAACAGCTGCTGTTCTTACAGAAATTGCAAAGCTGCTACAAATTTAATGGTTTCCTGAAAACACTGGAAAAAGTAGAGATGCTGAATCACAAAAGTATTCTAGCCATAGTAAGATGATAACACCTTTCTGACAGAGTATTAGCCCTGGACTTAACTCTAAAGGGATACTAAAAAAAATATGAATTCAACTCTCAAGCACTTACAAAGTCCTGTGAAATGAGATAATCTGTTTCACTGCTTTGTTATTCAAGCCTCTTTTTTTTTTTTTTTTTTTTTTTTTTTTTTTTTTTTTTTTTTGGCCGGGGGGGGGGGGGTGTATTTTATTTGAATTTGAAAATATTTACATGCATTTTTTTTATTATTTAAATATCACCTGAAGGTCATTTCAAAAAATGTTACTTCTCGTTGTCCACATAGTTTACATTCACTTAAGTAGAAAATATAAGTTTCATAGTCAAAAAACTCTATTTAAAGTTATCACAATGTAATAAGATGCCTCTTGTGTATTATGTAAGACCTGCTTTCACTAGGTGAAGTGTGTTTGTATTAATAAAATAATACAGAAAAAAACAATTTTGTGAATAGAAGGCCCTATTCAGAAAAGGCCTTCAGATTTCTATGTGGGGTCAAAACACTTTCAGAACTATGAAATGGAACATAAGTAATATTCCTATTCTTGAGCTGTTACAGACAGAAATAAAATTCTCAGAAATATAACTGTACTTACAACCCACAGCCAAATAATGGCATTCGTTCAGCAAAGAAAAAAAATGAATTTCTATTCAAGTCATGGCTAATCTTTACAGTCCTAGAGCTTGGTACTAGAGCACAGTAAAATGGCATGAACGTACTGATACCTTGAGAGGCTACCTAGAACAGAGGCTAGACAGGGATAAAGGAATAAAGTAGGTATTTATTAGAAGGCTTTCAAAGGATACACCTTGGCCAGTAGAAGAGCCCAGCTGAGGCTCCCCCCAAGATGGATGATGGGTCACACCTTTTCACACATTTGTAAATTTTGGTCCATTTACATATTGGGGATAATTGTCCAATTACAGCTTCAGGTTATGAAGTCCCATCCTCCCAGATTGCTCTTCTCAATTCGCTCTTGTTTATACTTTCTGGGCCTGAAGCTGCAACAGTGTCCTTGGTTCTTGGGCTGGAAAAGGATTGTTTTGTCTAACTACTCTGTGAAGAGAACTTGCTAACACTTTATATGAAGTTCAGAGTTATATACCAGTGCAATATAGAATCTTGAATATATTTAAGCTAAAGCTTAAGGCAACACTACCAAATGAAAAATAGTTGGTTTGGGGTTTTTTCTCCTCAGAATTTCTAGTTAGTAGATCTTCACTAAAAATAAAACATTCTTTGTTATTTTATTGAAAATCATAGATCAAATTTATGGTACTTATTGTTTTATTGTCCACTCCACATGTGAAACAAATAGAACATGTAGCATGAATTGTTGTAATTTTAGGGTATCAGGATTTTCTTGAGAATTCAAGTCAGAAGCATGGATGTAGATCCTCAGTGAACAGTTAATTGTCATCAAATTGAAGCAAGACTCACCTATCCTCTTGAGTTAATGTTTTGCATTCAGTGCTTTTCACTGCAGTCCAGTAATGGGTGCAGATAAGTGAACCATGTGAAGACTGCATGAAGAAGCCTGGTTACTGCTGCTTTTTAGACTTTATATGTGTGTGTTCTTCTCTGTTTGCAAGTTAAGTTTTATCTGTTCTTGGGGGGGTGTGTACTGACTTCAGCATGCCTTATCCACCCACAATCTTCCTGGGGCTGTACCTCCTCTGGCTTCATCCAAGTCCTAGTAGTCCCCAGCATATCATTTGCTGTGTTTCTCTTCCATTTCTCCTCCTCCAGTGGTTGCCACTATTTCTGAGAAGATATCTAAGCAGGAGTGGAGTCCTTTGGTTTAATTTTTTTGGGTGCAATGGGGTGCTCCCATGGATTGCAGAGCTGGCTCTAACTGCCTGGCGCAGGACAGTAGTTCATGTCCTTGTCTCAGTTCTTTCCTAGAGCCCCCTGTTACCAAACCCTGCACTTTATGCCCACTATGCCTCTGTTCCTTTACAGTAAGCAAACTGGGTTTCCTAACATTTCCAGGTAAATGGATTCTGGAAGGTGTTTTGTAGTGGGAGAGGAGATGAAAACTGAAGCAGTTTTTTGTAGCATCACTGTCTGTCTGTTACCTACCTATTTTAGTGTTAGTTGCATCACAGGATTGTATTATGAAACTATTACAGTAAAAATAGTTTGAAAAATATCTGTTACTGGGACAAGTGCTTGTGTAATTGTCATATTTTTATTTTTTAAATTTATTTGCACATTTTTACAGAACAGCTACATGTGCATTAGGCTTGTGTTGCTATCCTGATGTAATCGTCATGAGGTTGATGTTCAATTTCTGCCTTAGGAAGTTGGATTACTTTTTCGTATCTGAAGAGGGAAATGAAAATCTAAATAAAAGAGTACCGTGTCAAAGACAGTATTGTAGGCAGGATTAAGTTAGAATGTACATGCAATATTTTTCTAAATTATTGCAAAAAATTTTACTAGGCTGAGAGTGCTGTACAACAAACACATTAACCCACAAACACACAAACCATAGAATCATAGAATGGCTTAGGTTGGAAAGGACCTTAAAGGTCATGCAGTTCCAATTCCTCCTCCGAGGGCAGTAATGTGTTTCACTAGACCAGGTTGTTGAGAGTTACTGTAGAACTGTATGTGTGTAGAAGCAGTGGGGAAATTTGTGTCCCATTTGTGGTAGTCTGGTGATTTATCAGTCAAAACATATGGATTAATACCACATTGTGGTCCGCATCAGAATATGACTAGAATGAACTCACAGCTGAAGAATGGCAGGGGGTGTTGGAACACAGTTGAGTCTGTGCTGGAATATTAATTGCAGATTTCCTGAGTTGCTCACATTTTGCTGTGGGCCTTGTTTTTTAGCTATAACATCGCATTAGTGTGAATTCATATACTGTGGTGATGAGCACAGTATAATATAAGGATTAGATAGGAGCTGAAATAGAGCCAACTGCTGGGCTCTGTTGATACAAGTCTGCCAGCAATTGCTGTTCCTATACTACCCAGTTGTAGGCCTGGATTTTCAATAGAAGTGCCAAACAGTTTGAGTTTTCTACATCAGTGGGGAAGCAAGTTTGTTGAATTTTCCCTATCAGTCATAGATTTCCCACTCCCACATTCCTGTCTTCTGGAGAAACTGGACTTTCATCTCACTTTCTTCTTCAGGGTTTGAAGGTATAGTCTATCACTGGACGAGCTTTTTACTACAGTCATCTCTTGTGAAGAGCAAAGGAAGGGTTGTTCTGTTGTTTTTACTCTTGGAAGTCCTACTTTTTGGAGGTGTCTTCAGAAACATTCCTATTTTAGTGTCTGTAATGAGGCATTCTGAATTGTTCGGCATGATGCTGTTGCTAAGGGGATGATGTGTCTTACACTACTAGCAGCGTATGTTAGAAACTACTGCCTGGTACTTCAGCTTGGGTTGCTACTGCCTATCTACTGTGTCCTTTGCTTGGTCTAGGAACGTTTCCAGGAGGCTCCTGGATCATATGCGCGCTTCTGGATCATCTTGGTTTGTTACAAATGCTCAGGTTCGAGGTGAGAGTCTGTTTTATCAAATGAAAGTTTTCACTGTGTGAAGGCAGAGGGAATTTTTCTGAGAGTCTTTGGAATGGGACATGATAGTTGTTGAATTGTTGTGTGTCAGTAGAGCCTAGATTTACTGCGCCAGATGGCAGATGCCAGCCTGATCTTCACTGCACCTTCTACCGCTTATTTTGTTTTTCTCATTTTTTTTCAATGCCCAGTTAAACCCACTGGGGTTTGGAAATAGACAGGCTGTACCAGTATACAATTTGAAGAGTTAATTTGCCTTTGACGTGTCAAAAGAAAAATGCTATATTTTTGTGCTGATAAATCATATTCTTCAGTATTTTACTTAAGTAACTCACTTGCAGACTATTCATTGTATGAGAGCTAGTTTTTTATTTCTGGAAAATCTGATTAATAATTTTAGTAGTTTTATGAAATGATGAAGTTGGTGGTGAAACTCTTTAAGTATTTCAAACATTAAAGAAATCAATGAGGAATACAAGGTAACTTTTTTTTTCTTCTTAACCCCAAAAGGAGGTTAGATCAACCCTAGATCAACCCTATAAAGTCATTCAGTTTTGTATAATTTAATTCATTTGGTTAGGTCTCTCTGTTTATATAAAACTATACTTTCACACCTCTGTGCCCCATTCAGCATTTTAATTCAGTGGTAAAATTTTTGAAAGTATTAATTATATTCCTTAGGTCAGAAGAACTGGAAAGTTCTGTATGTGATGTTAGTGTTACTGCCATTGCTATGTTATGAGATCAACATTGCTCTTAATAAATTCTTCGTAAATGTAAACATCATTAAATCTTTTGAACAACTAAACATCAACTAATGAATTTACATAAACGCTGCTAATGAACACTTACTTATTACTTTGCATCTCTGCAATTTAGTTACAGATTTTCAAGACAATAGGCAATTTTGTAATCTTAATTTTATAAAACCACTAGTATTTTTTGCCCTGTTCAACCATTTAATATGTAAATTAGGTATTCTCAAGCTTAATGTTAGTCATTTTTATAAAACAAATACATCATTAATCTGATTAAGTTCTTGGATGAGAGTGCTGTCCTCAGATCATTGTGGATCATTTATTGTTGGGCATACTTCCAAAAAAATAGATTCAAGCGTGGCACTTACAGTCTAGGTTTAGCAGAACTGTTGAAACCCTTAAATGGCATTTTTAGAAGAATGGAAAAGCAGCGCTTACTTGTAACGGCAAGCATTATGCAAAACTTAGCAACACTTCTTATCCTTAACTGCAGCTCACTGATAATAATTCAGAGCTTAGAGATGATGTTGTTCTTTGATGCATTTTAAGAGCATAATATAATAAAATGAGCTTAGTGAAATCCTGGCATTATTAAAGTGTGTTGGTCACCACAAGATGTGTTATGCCAGCAGCACTAACCACAGACAGTTGCAGACCCCATTTTTCTGAACACTGAAGTTGGCTGTGGTTTTCATGTCATCTTGGACACCCACAAGAAACAGCTAATAAGAACACAAATTTGGTGTATGCCCTTGTGAAAATGTGGTGGAACAAAACTGACAACTTTTCACCTGTAGTGAATTCATGACTACTTGGTATTTCCTAATCACTGCTGTTAGAACTACATTGTTCAATGTCAGATCAGATTGTAATGCTCTTTAAAATTTCTAGATGGTTGGGTTCTTCTGTTTTCCTAATGTGAAGTCTATTAAAAAGGAGCACCATTTATGTGTGCTCTAATAGCTTTGATAGAGGCATGAAATGTGACTGTGTTCTGCAGTAGCTGTGCAACTTCATTGGATTCCAAGGGCTGCTTTAGAGAGAATAAATTTAGAAAATAATTGGTGATGTTGTTACACAACAAGGAATACTTTTAAAGTTTTTTGAATTTGTTTTCACATAATAACAGTCATAATGTCTTTATAAGGTGAATAAGTGGATGCAGCTCTGAAAGCGGAATGGTTTGGTGGATAAAAAATAACAATTTTTCAGTGACTATTCTGTTTCCACATTGAAAATAAAACCTATGTTCTGCAAAAGATATGTAGCAAAAGTAAATTTATATAGTACTGAAACAAGACTATTTCTATCATTAAATTAAGTTCTACCATTTATATTTTTATGTGAGGGACACAGGAGACTTAAAGCTTCAAGAGGAGATTAAGTTCCATATTTATTTAAAATATTCAGACAATTACATCAGGAGTACTGAAATACAAGAAAAATTGTAATAGCCTTAAAAGGTACAGGCCCAAGGACCATACACACATTTTCCAAAATGTGACAACAATGATTTTTTAATTTTGTGGTTGTGTAAAATCCAAGTCATCCAAAATGCCAACAAAAGTCACTTGTTTCTGGGAATACATGCAATATTAGAACTAGTATCTATGTATTAGAATATCTAGATCTTCTTGAAAAATAAAAGAATTAAATGTTGTTTCTATAATGCTTGAATTTTTTTTTTAAATAAATATACTAAAATTTCCTTTTTAGTTCTCAATAATGAAAGGATTGACTAATGAAGCCACTTACAAATTTTGTAGCTAAAAATATCTTCCAAATGGTTAATCGTCTAAGAGTGGTTTCCGGGATATTTAATACTCCAATTTGCTGCATTTTGTCTTTGGGACTATTTTAAAACTAGGGCTAGAGCTTTTAATATTTTAAGTACTATTATGATATTAAATATTTCTCATTGGTGTAGGTGCACTACTGCACATAAATCAATGTCACAATGTCACTGTAGATTAAAAGGGTGTTCTTGCCCAGGGCAAGGGCTTTATAAAATTTTATTCTTATACTAAAATATTTATTATTTTAGGCACATAAAATACATTTTTTCCATTGTCATCTTGAAGGCAGCATCATTTTAACATAGAAGAATAAACATACTAGATTTCAAGACAGAAATTGACATCTTTTAGATGGGTGAATCAAAAAGATATGATTGGAAGGAATGTAAAGTAATAAAATTATTAATTAATAGAATAAGGACTTCTTAATTCTCTGGTAAAGCCTAGGATTTTTGCCTGCAGATCTCAGTTATGTGACAGATTGTTTTATTGTCTACAAAAATGGAAAATAGAAGCTTTTCGTTTCTGATACATTCACAGCCCCAGTTTGGTATAGTACCATGTTCTCTTCTGAATGTCCCATCCTCCACTTGAGCAGAGAGTGGGTGAAGCAGGTTTCTTGTGCTCCCACACAGTGAAAGGGGGCTTCAAGGTTTGTCCCACTGAAGCAGCAGCAAGTGAAGTTCCTTTTCCCCAGGGTGACAGCAGCGAGGGGACATCTGCTGCATATGCTCTCCTTGGTTTGTTGTGGAGAATTCATACCTCTGCTAAGTAAGGTCTTTTGTGGACTCTGAACCAGTTGAGTCTCTTCTGATGTTCCATTTCAGACCTGTTTACTTTTAGTCAGCTGTCACTTACTGATTGTGCTCAAAGCATCACTTCAAAATGCCTGCTCTATGATTTGGGGATGGTTGGCTACCACCAAAAATTTTGAGCCCACTGCCTTTTATAGTTTCTGATGGAGTTTTTTTGTCCCCTAATTAGCAAGTTTAGAGCTTGTTTATTTGAATATGTTACTGAAGATTTTATCTCTAAGTTTTGCTTCGGTTACGAAAGTTAATGTGTAAGACCAAAACTGGGAGTGTAAAGTTCTACTAGGGATCTTGTCAAATGAAAATAATTTTTTTTTTGCCGGCTGTAACTTCGACTTTCTGTTGAAGACCTGTTGAGCAGCTCGTGGCTTGGTACCACTTGTTTCTATTGGTTAGTGACTGGCAACGTGAGATTTTTTACAGGCTGTGTTATCTTGCCTACTGACTGTATTTAGAATTATATGGAAGTCTCTGTTAGCAAAGAAAATAGGAAATCTTCCCCAAAACATCTGATGAAGCCTTTCTGATGTTTATTAGTGCTCCAAATGTTTCCCTAAACTGTCATATCTTTTAAACTCTGGAAGACTGGATGAGTTTGCACTTATATATTCATAAATTTGCACTAGTATAAAACTGGTACAATATTAATCATTAAAACCTAAGGGACAGCTTAAAGTTTATGTTTGATACTACAATATATTGGTTTTCAGTACTTTCTTATAAACTGAAAAGGAAATGCTTAGAATAATAACAAATTTGTAAGCATTTTGGTGTGGCCTCTTTCTTATTGTCATTAGCAGTTGTTGAAGAGGAGCAATTTAACATTTTCCAGGGAGATCATTAGTTTGTTAATTTAGTCACAGGTTTTGCATATAACTGCTCTTTGTTACTTCTTTAACAATTCTGTACATTTTTTGGTTCATAGTTTAACAGATTTAGTCACCACACTTGAAAGGCATTATCTTTGCTCTGAGGTCAGATCAGAAGAAAAGGTTGCTCATGCAGATCAGGCTGCTCTGACAGTGAACAATGAAACTTGCTTGCTTGCTGTTCAGTTTAGTTCCTAGAGTCTATAGTTGCTTTACAGTTATATTTTTTTAGACACATAAAACATTTTTGGCATAAAATAATTTTATAATGGCTAATCTTCAGCACAGCCTCCTGGATTAAGCCAATGGCAGTAAAATTATTACTTTGTGACTTTTGTATACACAGTAAAATTATAGACATGTTTTCGTCTTTGAAAGGAGAAAACAATGTTTTAACATAAGGCATGCAGTATGGACTGCAGAATGATACTCAGTTATTTCTTGTGGGTCAGAAGGAGTTTTGTGTTTGAAAAGCTATGTCTGTTTCAGTATAATTTTGTAAAATTATAAAGGAAGTACATGTTCGATTTTGATATAATATTTATTATTCTATGATAACTGTCTTATCAGTGTTAGGTGCTGTGGCCTACTTTGAACTTTTTATAAAAAACTATGTTTCTGTGTAGCTGTATGTTAGAAATCTAATTAAAGAAAGCAGGTTTAAGGGCATATCTTGTCTAATAACTAACTTTTACAGACAGAATGTGCTCATTCAGAGCCTCCATTGCATTTCAAAACTGAACCTACCAGTAGCTACTACTTGGGAAATTATATTTGTAATTTCTTTTTGCTACATCTTAACACCCCCCTTTTTTTTTCTTTATCACAGCAGTGACTTCCTGCCCAGTGCTAAATAAAAGCCTGTTGTAATCCTGGCCTGTGAATAGCTTGAGGTTCAGCATTCTTTCCTCTTCTGTGTCAGGTTCTCTGTCCCCACCACTGTAGAGCATTTTGTTTTATAGGGGTAATGAATGGTGAATTGTTGATCTTCTGAAATGCCCCATTGGATCTTGCTGCTAAGAGCTCTGCATTACTAGGACTGAAGTCCAATGCTTAGCATTTGGTTAAGATTAAGGACTGTATTTTTGCAAGGCTAGACAATACCTGCTGCACTTGATGGTGAATTTGCATTGAGAGTGTTTTGGTGGAGATAAAAAAATCTTACCTTTCTTTCTGTGTATACATTTTTTTAATGTCCTACATATTTATGTATATGTACACATTGTGAGTTGAACATCGCATCTGTGTTAAAAATACATTATTTCAGTCCTTTCCTCAAGATTTGCAGTTATTACTGAGAGAATGTCTATTATGTGATTTAAGTATCCTAAAACATAGTTTGCTTCTATATTGCTTTACTAGAATGAATGCACAACATTTAATTTTAATAGAAAAAATATCATCATATTTGGAAAAATTTTAACTGGTTTTCAGTGGGAAAATCTAGTTGAATACTTAAAATAATTTTAAATTGGTCAGAATTTCAAACCTGCTGAAGCAGATGCAGTTTGGACATTTATTTTCACAACTTGTTTTCCCATTTCTCAACCTGTTACACTGCAAGAACTTTCACTGGGTCAAGTGTCAGTGCTTCTGAGCCTGCCCTTGTTCATAACAACTGAAGACAGCTCTATTTCTCTGGGACAATGAAGCACATAGTTTTCAGGATAAAACTTGCACAAGCTTGAAATGAAGCATTTGTGCTGCATGCTTATTTAACAATGGAAGAAGCTAATTTTAAGAGAAATGATTGTTCAGTGTGTACCAACGTCAGCTTTTGCAATAACCTATCAACAGTGACTAAGGACAAGAAATCACATGCCTGTGAAAGACACAAGAAGACCCCCCCCCCCCCCCAACCCCAAACTAAGTAAATAGCAATATGATGTAAACTGGAAAATGGAAATAAAACTTAAAAACTAGATTTAAGTTCTACAGCATATAAGTGTAGGAAGAGAAATACACTACATTATATATTACATCTCCGGTAAGTCCAGACTACATCTGATTCAGGTGGTTCATTATCCAACTTCATCTGTTTTGTGGCTTTATCTTAATCTTGATGTCAAATACAGTCACTACAAGGCTGCACATTTAGTGCCAGATGATCTTCTAATCTGATTTTTGTTTTGGTAGTTTTCAGCTGGATCAGCTCCCTAATCCAACTTGCTGAGCAGTTGCATGGGAAATGTTGAAGTATGGCAGGAGAGGGAAAGAAGGGGACTGCTGTGTTTTAAGAGGAGGCCATGCTTAGCTCAAATTAAGTACAAATAAAAATTTGCATCTCCATCCTAAATTGTGGAAAATTCAGTAGACAACTAATTTGAACCTGAAAATTTTGAGTGGGATGCAGTTTGTGTTACTTCTTCTTGAGATGTGTGTTTATGGCTTTAAATGACAAATCTGTAAAAGTTTTGCTACTTGTTTTTTTTAAATAAGTAGATGAACTGAAGCTCAGTACTCAGGTTTTTCATTTACTTCATCTATGCCCAAAATTTTCTGTCAGTGGGCTATGATCTATTTGGTTGCAGCAGTATACTTCATACTTATGTAGCTTACTTGTTCACAGTATTTTGGCTACTTTTTCATTGTGGAACAGCAGTTTTCTTCCTCTCAGAATGTTCTTGAATCCATAATCTGTTAGTGGCTATCATTATGATGTCTTTTCTTTCTGAAAGAAAGAAATAAGCTAGGCCTCATTTTAAGGCTTATACATTTATGAACAACTGAATATTTGATAAATTGCTGTCTCAGAAGGCTTTCATGGTGCTTATCTTTTCTTCTGAGCATCTTCCTCCTCAGTCCTTTTTGTATTTTCAGCTACACAACTCACCTGCTGGAAGGTGTTCTTTACTGAGTTGATGCAATTTACTAATGCAGTAGAAAATATTACAGTTTTCTGCAAATTCAGTAAATGAACTAAAGGAGGTGTCCAGCAAGTGCCAGCTTGTATGAGCAGAGAGTGAGTGTCTTACAGGACCCTGTGGCCAGGGGAAGGGTAAGGGGCAAAGGGAAGCAAGGACCTTTTGGCTTTGATGGTGGTACGAACAGACCACTGTGATTACTGTCAGTTCGCAACAGTTATTTTGTGGTGTGTTGCAGTATTCTGGGTGTTCCTTGTACTGTCTTCTCCTAAAGATCAGGTCTTACCCTTCCTGTCTATTGTGGTCAAGTGGGGCAAAACCAATGAGTAAGACTCAGGAATAACTGAAATCTATTGCAGTCACTTTGGTGTAATTAATAATGCTAATATACAGTTAGAAAACTGCTTGAGAGGATTCCAACCGCTCCCTTTTATGGAGAAACATAGGGGAAGTTTTATATTGAAAAAAATTGAATTATAAAAAATTGTATTTAAAAATCTGTTTTTGCTTCTTTAAAATTTATTACTATTTATTATTGAAAGTATCCAGAAGAGATGCAAGACAAAGCAAACATCCTTTACCTCCAATTATGGGAGGGGTCTATAAAAGAGTCATAAAGCTTTACTTAGTGTAACCTTGGTAGCTAGTGAAGGACTAAGATTTCAGTTGTACAATATCTCATACAATCACAGCCTTTCTCTTGCCTGCATGCAATCAAAATTTCACCCATAGTATTGAAGACCACAATGATTAGCTGTTCTCGCTTTACGAGTGAGACTGAAGTTTCCAGCTTAGGATAACCCATGATTTATTGTCAGAGAAATTTTGCTTTGTCGGAGGCTAAGTTACCGTGACTCAGGTCATGTCAGGCAAGTGGCGGTGGTGCAGGAATTTGATTGAGAATTTGAGCCCTTACTAATATCTTTATGAAATACATAACTTCTTGATGAAATGGTATAGGGCCTTTAGAAAGATGCATTATTTTTATTTAAAGACTCAAAGAGATGGATAATGAATTTCCTTGTTATACAAATCTTTCAGTTATCTAATTAAAATAAGCGTCTTATTTCTAATCTGAAGTTTTCTAGTTCTGCATTTTCCCTTTGGATTTTTTAATACTTAGATTTTAGTTTACAGACTGTTTTACCTTTTTGTATTTTCATAGGCCCACTTTAACCATTAATAATTTTATGTTTTTATTAGGTATTTAAATAATAATTAGGTCACAAAGTTTTTCTATTGTAGCTGTTTCTGTTTACACTTAGCATTTGAAATGCAGCTTAACATTCCACCATACGATATATATATATTTATTTGTATTTATATAATTAGTATTTTTATTATTACTCATATAGTTTTAAAGTTGAGGTAGGATTTTTACTAAGTCTCACATTACTTTGCATTACAACAACAGAGGTTCCTCTTGTGGCTGAACTTACACTCTAATTAAGAAGAGCAAGAAAAATTATGTTCAGGTTGTTTAACAAGTCTTGCTGCTAATTGTTTCCATTTTCCAGAAAAAAAAAGTTAATTCACAGCTTTGAGGTTTTTTGCTTGTTTGCTTTGGGGTTTTTTGAAACATTTGTAAATTCAGTATTTGGTTTGCATTTTCCATTTCCTCACTAAAAGAAGTAGGGGGATGTGGAAAAGGAAAGAAGAGAAACCTTACCTCCACACACTACATCCCTACTCTCACAGAAAAGGAGAAGCAGAATAATCTAAGAATTCATCAAAATCTGAAAAATATGCCTTTTTTAATCCTAAATAAATCAGTACAGTAATTTTGTGACAAAACACATTCATAGTATTTTTTTTTCCTTGACTAAAGAATATCCAAAAGCCCTACAATGAGTAACACAGTAAATTTTTTTTTAATATGTTCTGTTAGGTGAGTTGTTGTTCTTAATAGCAATAAACACGGATAGTACCTGATAGGAAAATTAATTCCAGGCTGCAGAATAAGCCTAGTAGAGGAATCTAATTTTATTTGTTTATCTTTTGCAATTTTTTTTGGTTAATTTTTAGTCTCAAATTTGGTGACAATGAGGCTATAATACACTTGGAGACCTAGGGTAAGGTAAGAACATGCTGCAGAGAGAAACAGGCAATGGACACACTGCTTTTAATGATGTAATATTTAAATAGCCTAATATTTAAATTCCTAAGAGAAAAATATCTCTTACCGTGCTTTGATGATGATCATAACCTTTCGGTGCATGTGGGGTTTTTTGTTGTTTCTTTGAGTTTGGGGTTTTTATGGTGTTGGGGTTTTTTTAATTTAAATTGCATGACATTCATAGCAAGACATATACTGCAGTGAATTAATATTTGGGCTTAAAAGCTGTTCCCTGGGCACAATACCTGAGTTTTCATACCAATTTTAGTAGAAATCCGGTTTTACATAACTTAATTTCCCTTTACAGATGTACTGCAGCATACTGTGTACTAAATTTCTTATCCTTAAAACGTTGTGTTTTGTTGGTTGTAAAAGATTTTTAACTAAGAGGAAAAAAATGTGAGTAATGGTGTTTTTTAAAGAAAGTATCAGACTCTGTGATAACCAAGGATGTGCTCAAGTGGCATGAATACTTCAGTTCCAGATGGGTCAGCTTTAGGGGTCAAGTTGTGAAGAGAAAGCCATCACACACACTTCATCAACACCGTGGAATGAGAGACCAGTGCATTTACTGAGCAATGGATTTCCAGTGAGCGTATAAACTAATTGGTGGATGAACATGCCCCAGGAGCAATGATTTTAAGGTCATAGCAGGCTCAGTGAATTGTGCTGACTTACACTGTGTCTCAGTGATAGCTGATCTTACCAATGGGCAGTTTAGAGGCATTCAAGCCTGAACTCTTTTCCATGTGCCTTGAATGGCATGTCAGCGGTCACTGTTTCTGACATCCTTTATATTTGTCCAGTCAGCTCTAAATCTTTAGGTTGGGCTTCAGCATACTCAGGAAAGAAAGGAGAGAAGTGATTATTTTCAGTCATTGAGTTCTGAAGATCTTAGTGTTAATTATGCCAAACACGGTTCGTTCATCAACAAACTAGAAATGTTAAAAAGAGAAGAGAGAGGGAACTGATATTTCTGGTGATCAAAAGTATCCTAATTATAACTTTCTATTGCTTAGCTTTTTTTTTTTCCCCTTAATAACTCTGTATTCCCTCTTAAATATTAGTTAATTAGTAAATACTGATTTTTATTTGACCTGTAAAAATTCACAAGCTGAAAAATTGCTGTAACATTATTTAAGAAATTAAATAGTGGACATGTCAGTCATATATCCCTTCCCTGCTAGTGGTACATTGCATCTCATGTGCAACATTTTCTTTTGTTTTGGATAAATGTTTATTCATTCTTTGTCTACTATGAGTGCAAAGCAGAACCATGCAGAGGTCCTTTTAAATTTACAATCAATTAAGAAATGCTACAGTAGCTCTAATTCCCTTTTTTTGGAGGGGAGACGAAAAGCTTTTTTGTTTTATGATTTTAAGGCTTTGCTGAGAGTGTTTTCTTTAATAGTAATTAAGTAGTTTAAAAACAACTCTGTTAGTTTTTAGATAAAATTCAGCAGAGGGTCTGTTCAGCTTTGTCTATGAGCATGGACATGTGTTCATCAGTCTTTATAAAGTAAAAAAAAAAAAAAAAAGTTAACATACTTTTGGCCTTAACACTTAAAATTAATAATGATGATGCTCATATAAAATAATTTAAATGTCAACTTTTAGGAGAGGTTAAGTACAATGATTTAATTCTAAGTAATGATGTGTATATTTATTCATATACATGTGCCTGTGAATTTGGTATTATGTACAAATATGTGCATTCCTTGAGAATGTGGACTGAACAGAATACTATTGTTTTTTGAAACAATTTATCTTCTTTAGTGTGTAAATATGCAGGAATCTTCTTCATCTAGCAATTGCATATGACAATTGCATATTCATCATAATTATTTTTAAGACAGAAGAAAGCTTGTTTTCACCATTGGATGTAAATAGTATGATTTAATATGATTGGCGTAAAGGAAATGGCTTGCTATGACCTTCCCATACAACCTTTGTTTTCCTCAAAGCCCACTCTTTATCCAGAAAGGAAGCGACTACAGACATTCCTACCAGTACGAGTTAGAGCAAGCAGTAGGACTGGTTGATAGTCTGGTACACGTGAGTTACCAGACACTGGAAAACTGATGTGCTTGGCATTTACTAAAATATCTGTATGCAAATGTATTTCCATTTTTATGCAGCTGTATGTCTGTATAGAACTCAATGCCATTGAATGGAACTCCAGATTTGCAGGATTCAGGTTTAGTTCAGCAAGTCACAGAACCTTTTAAGTTGATTATATTTAGTTAACATAGACCTTGAATATTCTTGACTGTTCTCTTTCTTGGATTAATAGAAAACAGAGTTAGGATCAAATATGGAATTAGTTTATAACCTTGCTATGTGTATTAAAGGAAGCAATATTGTAATTGAAATGCAGATAAACATTGTGGAAATCTCACATAACTGTAATAGGATGTCCTCATCACATGATTTTGCTTCATTATACTCTATTACTTTATCCTCTTGCCGTGCCTCTGCAGCTGCTTTGTTGGGGAATATCAATAGTCAATTATAAAAATTAAGTAATCAAATCAAATTTCTTTAGTATTTTTTAGAGTGACATTTGAATAAATACTGTTTCTGAGCAGAACTAGAGCACAAATGCTTCAATAATTCAAAAGACAAATTTCAGATTTTTGGCTATTATGATAGTTCTCTGGTGTTTTAAAAACTTGTTAAAATATTCATCATTATGCATCAGTCTGACTATATTAAGAATGTCTTAATGTAATGTTAGTGGCAAAACAAGGAGAATTATGGCTAACAACTTCTTCCTTATTCTTAACTTTTCAACTAAGTAAAATGGGAGTGTTTTTTCCGTATGTAGTTGTAAATTATATGCCATTTTAACTTTTGGTTTTGCCGTACTACCGTCTTTTGTTGTGAAACAAAACCAACATCTGTGTGGGTATGACTTTTCTATGTGATGTGATGGGGACATAACTAGACCAGTTTGCTCAAAGCCCCATCCAGCCTGACCTGGAACACATCCACAACTTCCCAGGGCATTCAGTTCCATTGGCTCACCACACTCATAGAAAAGAATTTTTTTCCCAATAGCTTATCTAAACCTCCTTTTCTTTAGCTGAATCCAATCCCCCTTGTCCTGTCACTACGTGCTTTTGTCAATGGACTTGCCCCATCTTTCCTGTAAGTTCTGGAAGGCCACAATTAGGTCACCTTAAAGTGTTCTCTTTCCCAGGCTGCACAATCCTCATAGGTTTTCTATCCCTCTAATTGTCTTGGTGGCCTCCTGTGGGCTCACTCCAAGAGCTTGATGTCCTTCCTATTCTGGGGACCCCAGAGCTGGCTGCAACACTGCAGGAGGGGTCTCAGCAGAGCAGAGGGGCAGAATCACCTTCCTTACTGCTGGCCACACTGTTTTCAATGGTGAATATTGACAAGAAGAATGTGAAGGATTCCATGGAAATCTCTGAAAAAATAATGTGGGTAATATAATGAGAAATGAACATTACTTCAATATGGGTAAAGCATTTTTTGAGGAGGTTATGAACCAAGAAGAGAGAAAGCATAACCTATGGTATAAAGTCTATGAAGAGACTGAAGGGGGAAAATAAAGAAAAGACTCCTTTCATTGTAAGCAAATGAAAGGTATTGGTGTGATGGTAAATACTATTCATATAGTACGGAAAATACTGAAGGGGTGATTGATAAAGGAAACAGAGAAGTTTTAATAGAATAAACAGAATGACTTGAGCCAAAAAGAGATGATGGGTGGAGTTGTAGCCAGAAATGGGGCAAGTAGAGTGATGTGGTAGGACACAGCATGAATATTAATTATTCTGATATTTACTGTACGTGAGAAACTCAAATCTTAGATTACAACGTGTCTCTTACCTTGACCATTTTCTCCTCTTTTCTTCCCTTTCCATTTTTGTATTTTTTCAATTTCTTTTCTCAGTTCCCAATATTAGAACAGTTTCTAACTTTGGTGTGCATTTTAAAGATGGCTTTTTTCCTTACTTGTGTTCTTTTAATTCCAAATTTGATTTTTGTTTATTTTTACTGATTGTCATTTGAAATATCTTAATGTCAGTTTCCACGGCTTCTCTGTTATTTCACAGAGTGCACTGTGGGAACAGATGTCTTCACAGTATTTTAAAAGGTGAATAGAATTCCCCAGTTAACATGTGCTGCCATTTTTGGAAGGAGCTGCATGCAATCACAGAAAATATTACAGCAATTAAATGGATAACATCGCAGAGCCTGAGAGTTATCTATCTCCATGGTATATTGGAAAATAGAAGGAGGTATTAAAATTTACATTAAATAATGTAATGAAGTGATACTAGAATTAGATAAATCCTTAATTTTTATGTTATTTCACTCTTCTGTGCAAGAACATTAATATCATTTAAAGGCAGTATTTGCTAAAACACAAAGACCAAATTAAGATAGAATAATTTTTAAAAAAGTTCTTTTAAATGCCAAAGGCAGAACTAGAAATAATTCATTAACAATTTTATTTTGTGCTCTAAAAATCCAAGTGCTTTTCTATGTTACCTTGTTCTTAGTAAATCTTGTCACCCCAGTGCTATGTCCCACATTATATAATCTTTCATTTATCTTTTCATTCTATCAAGGCACAGCATACCTTGCTAATCCATCAGAATCCTTTTCCTTATCAGTCACTCAAGAATGGTTATACTGTACAGTGTGACAGCATTAGACATCAGTTACCTTCCTAAGCTACAGATTACTTAGGAGAAAAGTAGGTTTTTTGTGTTTGAGGATGCCTTGACTATACGTCAACTTCATTATTTGTTTTCCTGTGTACTGCTTTTTCCAAAATGTATATATCCCTATTTTTAATTGTTATACCTTTCTCTACTATTTTCTCAAAAATTTTTGGATATTCTTATCTTCCTTTATTGTTTCTTCAGCGTAGTGATTTAGCAACATAGTCTGCCTTTTCTGTCGTTTAAGATCATTTCCATCTTCATAGATGAGGAGCTTTGATAATACGTTCAGATGTATCAAAGATCAGAGGCCTTGTGCACTTTGACAGCCTACTTGAATGGAGTTTTTGACACAGTAGATCGCAGCTGCCTCTTTGGAGGTGGTGTAACGTATTGTCAATGTTTTACTGTGAAGCTGCTAACACATGTTGGTACTAGATATTCTAGGATTCTCACAAGATGATATACCACACAGTTCAGAAATATTTGCTCTCATTTGATCCTTATGTTAGGCCAGATGAGTTGTAGTTTTGTACCCTCAATATCATGGTGAATTCCGGACTGATTATAAAGTGTATTTAATGGAATTTGCGTGTTTTTGTCATAAAAAGACTAGGGGCAGTCTACCATGCTCATTAGTTCTTTTTTTACTGAGAACACTGCAAGTAGTTAATCAATTCAATGTATATTTTAGATAGCCCTGTAATCATGCGATAGTTATCAAGTAAGCCAGGATGAATAATGATGGCCCCTTCAGTTGTTAGAAATTTGTTTTTCCAGAAGAAATATTTAACAAACATTATACAACTTTCAGACAGCACATACTTGACTGGTGAGAAACATCTGGCTTCAGTTTTGGCTTTATTTGGAGATCTGGCCCCAGAAAACATGGCTAAAGACTGTGCAGAAACTATAAACCATCATATTTAAGCCAACTATAAAATGACATTTATATCTGTTATAAATTTATGTTAATTTAAAGAGAAAAGTAATGGAAATTAGGATTACTGCTATCCAAAAGTAAATTTATCACACTTAGTGTTGCAAATATTTTTGCTGATACTGGCACAATGGAGAGGATTGTGGATGTACTGGTGTTTGTACCTGTGAAACTCACTGCAGTTGAATTCTGTTACTAGTTTATTCAAGGGTTATATTGTTTTTGCATGTGCTTTTTGTGTGAATGCTTACAGTACATCTGCACAGCTTTTGCTTGCTTTGGTAGTCTTAGTGCTAAATATCTCCAAAGTCTTTTATTAGCAGACTGTTTGTATAGAAACACAGAATAATTTGGGTGAGACGCCATCTAGTCCAACCCCCCGGCAATACGCAGGGACATCTTGAACTAGATCAGGTTGGTCAGAACCCCATCCAGTCTGATGTTGGATGTTTCCAGGGACTGGGCATCTACCACCTGTCTCGGAAAACCTATATTGGAAGGCTACATAAGGTCCTCCCAGAGCCTTCTCATTTCCAGGCTGAACAACCACAGCTCTCAGCCTTTCCTAATAGGAGAGGTGCTCCATCCCTCTGATCTTTTTTGTAGTCCTCCCCCTGGACTCACTCCATATCCTTATTCTCCTGGGCTCCCAGAGCTGGATGCATTGTTCCAGGTGGGGTCTCAGCAGAGCAGAGGGGCAGAGTCTCCTCTCTGGCCTGCTGCCCACACTGCTTTTGGATGCAGCCCAGGACACATTTGGCTTTCTGGGCTGTGGGTGCACATGGCAGGGTCTTGTCCAGCCTCTCAACCCAGCAGCACCACCAAGTCCCTCTTGGCATGGCTCTGAATCCCTCCATGCCCCAGCCTGTGTTGATATCGTGGTTGCCCTGATCCAGGTGCGGCACCTTGCACTGGTTTTGTTAAATGTCACGAGATTCCAACAGGTGTACTCCTTGAGCTTGTCCAGGTCCCTCTGGATGGCATCCTGTTCTTCTGGTATGTCAACTGCACCACTCAGCTTGGTGCTATCTGCAAATTTGCTGGGGGTGCACTCAATCCTAATATGTAATAGATGAAGATACTAAACATGGTCGTAATTATGATTAATAAATTATTTTTTTTTCATTGATGCTGAGACACAGTCTGACAAATTTCTTAACGTGGCAAGTGTTTTGCTGCTGAACTACAAACTCTGAAAATACTTTACTGGAAACTGAGGAACCATATAGCCCAGTGTTGCTACATAGCCACTAAGTTGCATGAGTGGTCTTCTTGTCTTCAGAATGTAGAAAAATAATTTGTTTTCCAGCAAAACAAGGAAGGTATAGAGCTTTGTACACAGTATGTGATTTTGTTGTTGTTGTTGTTGTCTGTTTTTCCTTTATTCTGCTGGGTTTTTTAATGAAGATAAAGAAGACTATAATCTGGCCCTAGAATTCATTATTTATATTTGCAAGTCATCAGATCTTGTTTTAGTCTCTCCCTTCTTTTTTTTTTTTTTTTTTTTTTTTTTTTTTTTTTTTTTTTTGTTTTCATAGCTGTAAGCCATTCTGGCATGCCTTTTTGTTTATGACATCCTGCTGTGTAAGGATGTTTCAACTGTGCTTTCTAGATACCTTTTTATAGGTTTTTTTGTTGGGTTTGTTTTGTTGTTTTTTTTTTATGGTATGCTAAATTAGATCATGAGCTATTAAGACAGGTTATGCATTTGTTAGTTTAAAAAACATCTCTATTATTTCACCCTGCTAAAATATTACTGCAGATATGCTTTAGGCATGATTTCTTTGCTAACTACCTATTACGTATTCATAGGAGCAACAATACCAATTCATACCATTGGGAATATTATTTAATTTGGAAAAATCGAGTTATTTTTATTATTTGTATGTTGTTTAGAGTAAATATATCCTGAAAGCAAAACAAAAGGATGAATATAACCTGTATGGTCACATTCAGTAAATCTTTTGTTTTTACTTGCATATTAAGGCCTGATTTAGTCAGGTAACAAATGGAGAATCTGTAGTAGCTTTAAAAGTAAATAAAATTGGTTTTGATTCAGTTTCAAGCCAACCATCTCATTTAAAATTAGCCCAGAGGTCTTGTAAAAATGCTAAGTAATCTAAACATAATAATGCACATTGCCCAATTGCTACTGTATATGATATAGGTTCAGTGCTGTAATGCTTGACAGCCCATTACTGAATGTAATGAACAGCTATTTTTAAACAGAAGAAATTCAAGTTGACAGCTTGGCAATGAAATTCAGCTAGTGGCATAATTTTGTCGTCTTCAGTATAGAGAGTGGATTTCAGTTTTGTTTAAAGAAATCTGAATCATAGACTTTATTGGAGCAAGCATTTTTTTTTGCTTCAGTTTACTAACTACTTTTTGAAGAGTTTGAACGAAAGCTGCATTTTGTCAAATTCTGAAACCTGCACTCCTGTCAGAGGAGAAGCAGCTCTGTGAAAAGTCAGTGATTAATAAAAATAGGTTGAAGTCTTAAGGAGGAGAATGTACTGGAATTGAATTTATAATCACAAACTCATTTTTTTAGTAGGTGAAAACTGTAGCTCTATAAGCCCTTCAAGAGGGATTTAAGTATGAGTCAATAGGAAACTAAGAGAAGGGGCAGAGAAAGTAGCTGTCAAATTGCACATATTTTGTGGTAGAAATCTATAAATTCAGGGCCAGGCTCCTATCTATCATTTTCCTTATCTCTGTTGGCTACTGCATTAGGAAGTGAATAAGATTCTGGTTTCTTTCTGTATGTGTGAAGTGTTGTTTGCTCAGGGCTTTCTTCAACAGCCTGTGTTAACAGTGTGTATTGGGGCTTTTTGGCAAGGTTTTACTAGTGAGGGTTGCTGCAAGGGCAGCTTCTGTGAGAAACTGTTGGAAGCTTCTCCTGTGTCCAATAGAGCCAACGGCAGTCGGCTCCGAGATGGACCCACTATTAACCAAGGCTGGCCTCTCAGCAGTGGGTGATAGCACCTCTGTGGTAAGGAGGAGGATACTCCTTTTGCAGGATTAGCTCTCATGCTCCTGATGGTCCTTTCCTGCTGGATTGCCGGGATCCGGCCGGGCTGTGCTCTGGCTCTCAGCTGCTCCTCCTTTCCTGTGGGATTTACTCAAGCCCTGATCGATTGAATGCCATGCCACCCTTTTGGTTAATTTTGTGTTGTCATTCAGTCTTTTCTTCCAGCTTCTTCCTATACCTGTTAACCATCTTTCCAGAGCACCTTCAGAAGCTGTATGTTCTCAGATGTATGTTCAGAAGCTTCCATGTTCTCTAAGTACACTGAATTAAAGAACAATTAAGAATTAATTGTCTTCACCTCAGGATTTTTGGAAAAAAGATATGATCCCAGATTCAGTGATTTTAATCATAGCTGTGAGATGCATATAACTCAAATTCTATCCAGTTCTAAAAAATCATTCTATATCTTGTTTCCTTTCCTGAATTATTACATTAAAAGATACAAATCTTCTCTGCTACCTCAAGGGGTCTTCTAAATGACTTCTCATTTCTACTGACTTCATCTCACTTTCAGCTGTTAAATCCAATTCTCTGTTCTCAGTAATAACTGGTTTCCAAAATCTTATGCTTTATTAACACTTTCTTTCTGCATTCCACAATACAACCAATCCCCTTCCAAATAATCCCTTTCTTACATCTATATGTCCTTTTCTGAAACAATTTTTACTACTTGTAACACTCCTTATTTTCTATCTTCCTTTTTTCTGTCCAGGGTCTGCCTCTGGTTTGCCAGACTACACACGGTAAATGCATTTTTGTGTTATTTTGTTTTAAAAGGCTTTTTTACAGATGTGGTGTAACGGTATCTTGTTAGGATGGACATCTGTGTCATCTCTCTCACATACCTGGTTGCTTTGTCTAGAGGACAAGTATTCTGGTGCACGTGGATAGCTTCTATGAATGCCCAATACTCTTGACCAAACTAACTGTGTTTTAATATATGGGATTATTATCCTTACTTATTGGTTTTTATGAATTATCAATCTGAATGTGCACCTTCCTTCAGAACAAATGGTATGTGTCTGGTATTTCTTATTTTGAAGTGTTTCGGGTTGAGGCAGTAATATCAAGATACAGAAAACCCAATGATTTTACAAGGTAATGCACAAGTCCTTCATTTAAGTTATTTTTGAGAGGAGCTGGTTAGTTTTTTTTTCAAATTGTGATTTTGCCTGCTGATCACATAGGGCTTCCACTCTGTTGTGACAATCTGCAGAAGACTATTCATTTGTCCAACACTGCTTTCCAAGAGAAACCCCCACATGGTTGTTGGAAAAGAATAATGTGGAATACTTGGTGAGAAAGGGCATGAGACACAGCCAGAAAGCTCATTTCTACAGTGCTAGTTTATCAGTTCCCACAGGGTTTGGGAAAAAAGGGCAGTCTGTTCCAGAGGTATATAATAATTAGGGTGGCATGTGGAGGTAATTTAATAGGATTGTCATTAAAATTATCCTTCTGTGAAATACCCAATAAGCTCAAGCTAGTTTGTATTACTCTTTTTTTTTTTTTTTAAATTGAATTCAGTGTGAAATATTTTGAGTCTTCTGAAATTCATGAAAGTCTAGATTTATTTGCCATTTATTTGTACATACAGGTTATCTGACCCAAGAGAATTATTAGGTAGTAACGATGACAAACACAAAGCAGACTTGATAGGTTTTCTTTCTTGACTCTATTTTAAACACTAGAGCTCATATTAATTTTCCTTTAAATGTCTGGAGATCTCTCTGACTCCTTAATATAAGAAACCTCCATGTTAATGGTTGAGAAAAAGTGAAAGGCTTATTTTGCAGTGCATCTTCCTGTGGTTCTCTGTGGGTTGGTTTTCCATATGATGTGGAGTACTACAGTATGTACTAATTTCCACCCTTTTTTATAACCTCAATTGAAAGAGCAAGGATTAGGAATCAAGTTGCAACCTCATTGAAAAAAAAAATCTTAAAAAAGAACAATTAACTGGAAGGCTCTGTTGACTTCCTGTATTTGTCCTAAGTTCTCAGGAAATTTTTCACATTCCTCCTTTTTTTACATTTCAAGATGTGAATGTACAGTGGTTAGTCAGAAATGTATAGAACAGGCTGCCTGGGAATTAAACTGCTTGGTCTCTGAGAGATTCATTTTTTCAATATGAGGGACATATTTCAATAAATGATTGAGTAGGTGGTTCACTGGAACTAGTTCTTTATTCTTTATTTCATCAGAGATTAAATGACAGTGGAGGATAGATAGCTGTTCTGATAGCAACATGGCTGTTCATACTGCTGAACCCCTTTCACTCGAGAGCTATAGAGGTTTTGGTCTTGAGAGTTACAGCTTATGTAGGGTTTAGAAGTAATAATCTAGGAACAACTCACATGCTGTGGCTCCTAGTGTAGAAGAATTTTGAAGTATGTCCTTAAATTGAACTAGATAAACAATTCCTCAAGGTTTTGTTAGTGTGACATAAACAAGAATGCCTTTCTTTCAAAGCCAAGAAAGATTGACCAAGATTGAGGAATGGATGATGTGGTCAACAAGGCAACAGGGTGTTTTCATGCTCCTGAAAATGAGCAGTGCCTCATGACCAATGACTGAAAGTATTCTGACCACACTTTAGTTCTGCCATCTCATCTGAGCCAATGCATGGTAACTCCACGTGCCTGTTAGAGCGTGTCCTTGGAGGAACTTAGCTAATTAATTCTCTACTTCCTGATAGGTACCACCTCGACTGAGTGGCCTGGCTTTTCCCATCCTCCTTGCCATGCCAAGCACCAGCATATTTCATTGTGTCTATCTCAGGGTGTGAATGGGCTGAGTAGCAATTTACTTGGAAGTTTTGGTGTGTGAGGAGAAGAATCTAAAGGAAAGAACAAGCGAATGAAAGATCAGAAATTAGGGCTCCTAATTAGTTACATTAGTATTAATTCAATACCTTTTAAGCTATTAAGTGTGCAAAAGCCTTCTTGGAACTTGTTCCTTTTTCTTGTGAACTCTGCCTTTCTAAGTAGAGTCTGTGCTTTTACTATTCAAAACCTAATATTCAGGTTATGTCTACTCTTGTGCAACAACTTCTCAGTGGATTTTTTTCAGCATCCACTGTAATCATAGTGCAAATTCCTATTATGATGGACGCATAACTTATTCTCTTTCTTTCTCCAAAGAACAAATGCAAATACAGCTTGATAGCTTAACAAACAGTTGTGCTGGAGGACTTCCTTACGCTGTACTTCTACTAATCTATCCCAAAGTAACTTTACTGCTTCATTTGGCTTCTGTAGGCTGTGTTGTTGTTAAACAAAGTGTCTGCATTCTGTTGAAAAATATTATAAAAACACCTGTGGCTGATTGTTATTACTCAGAACATTGTCAGATTCTGAACCAAATATCATTATTACAGGGAGGTCCTTATTCCCACAGTATTTTGTGTATAGCTACAATGGAGAGAGCATTTACTCTAGAGAGCATTTACAGACATACACTTGGCCTGGTGTAGTTCAGTTCTTTTCTGCTCTTCATTTTGTTATTACTTCCCTTTTGTTTCTGATCCATGAAACTCTTTTGAAAGCAGTTTCTGTATCTTGAAGGACCATGGACTTCTGAGGAATAGTCCTTCTAGTCACCTGGACTACATATGCATATTTTAATTTTACCCAGAGGAGAGGAGTGGGTAACCCTTATAAGAGCATTTGAACTAAAGAGCAGTTTGGGCTTTCCTCACACTTTCATCTCTTAAATATCCTTAAACTCGTAAAAACACTACTGTCATAACACATGCGGTTTTGTACTCAAAAAATAAAATGTAATTCTCATATTCTTATTCTGACTGTTCAGGAGTACTAACAATCCTCCTGCCTACATTCATGTCCTGGAGGCTCACAGGAGTAAAAAGAGAATTGTCCTGTTGGACTGGAGACCAGCCTGCTTCAGGGAATTCCCTGTCCTGCAGGAGCATTGCAAAAAGAAAGGTGATGTACTTTCCTCAACACATGCATCCTCTTAATGTACTTATTTTTCAAGCTTACTGCTGTTTCCACATATTAAATTTTTCTTTCTTGACACAGAGTTACCAGTGCATCAACACCTCTTTCTTTATATTAAGAAATAACAACCTATTAAACAGATTTCAGTCAGTCTTTTGGAAACCGTTCTGTCATTCATTAATAATGGATGGGAGGGTAGAGGGACTGAGGCATTGTTCTCAGATTTGTTCTTTCATAGTTTTTGGTGTCATAGCATATTTATTTTTTTGGCTGATCCTTTTTAAAACTGTGGAATTATGTATGTATTTAGGTGCATACTGCACGTAGGGATATTAGTTCTTTTAATGGTGGAAGTGCAAATATGTCAGACTCCTTGGGCAGTCTAACCATTTTTAACATATGTTAAAAATGGTGGACATAATGTTGCTTGACCAACATTTTTCTCTTGAATTCCTATGCTTTCTGTCTATGCAGCAATAAGGATTGAATAATGCCTGTTTAAACCTAAGCTCAGAAGAGCCCTAGGTTTATCTTAACATCTGCAATAGCTCTTTTTGCTTTGTAATGCTCAATTATAATTTTCTTGGAAAAGGCAAAAATGCTGCGCAGTTTTTAATTTACGTTTTGTGAAATAGTGTGAAGGAAAATTTTAGAATCTGTTCTGTAGTTTTCTTTATACTGTTTTATGACTTGAATATTCATGGCTTTTTGTTACAATAATTACGTTTTGTGGCCACGTAGTTTTGGCACGCCCTGAAGCTTGTGATAGCTTGCTTTGTTTTCTGGGTTTTTTCTGTTACAGTGTGGTGATTTCACAGTATTTTTAGTCTTAATGAACAGTGTTCAGGTAAAGCCAGGTACTCAAAACAGAATGTTTTGAATGTTACGATGCTGAAGTTTCCTGGTTTATGAGCAGAATCAAAACAGCACTTTAAAAACATCACCTGAAAAAAAAACACCCCAAACAGTCACAGTCTACACTCCACCACCCCCAGCATTTAATCAGCAGTCCTTTTAGCGGATAGAGTCCTAAGTGATTTTTCTTACCTACTTAAGGCCATTCTAGATATGCTCGCTAAGTGGACCTAACAGTACCGGTGTATTTTATGTCAGCAAGTCATGATAGAAAAGTGCTTGAAGTTCAGGGGGCATTTGTCTCCTTTCTCACAAATTCATTTAAGTACCAGTCTTGCCATAGCTTTAACTGGGGCAGACAACCATACAAATGACTTGAGATAAAATGAAAATAATGGACTGAGCTAGGTGCCGGGGGTGGTAGTTACACTGCATGCACATCAATAAGCATTGAGTGTTATTCTATGCTAATGTAAGCCTGATGGATCAGCTTTCGCTTTTAGCCTGGAGGACCATTAAGCACTAGAAGCTGGGTCAAACTGATATAGTGAGGCAGACATACCCTAACAGTTGGCAACAGTAGTTAACAAGCAGTAATTTGCTATGTGTGAGACTAATGTTGTTTAAAATCTTCATGATCAGAACAAAGATCAGAGAGAGGATAATGCTTCTTTGTTTAATATTCTTTTGAAAACTTGATTCATTTTGGGAAAAAAAAAACAAAAACCAAAACAAACCCACCAAGATGCAAACATGAATAAAGCATTTAGCAGTTCTGTTGGAAACAGTTGTTGTGTTATTTAATGTTACAGAACATTAAAACACTGCATATGATTTTTAAAAAAATGTAAGGAAACTCTCATAGAATAATCCTGCTTAACTGAAATATATATTATTTTATTTCACATTAAGTACAATTCATTGCTCCTAGATTGTCTTTATAGCCCTGAAAGTATTAAAATAAAAGCAAAGTTACTGAGGTATAGAATTATTCTGAAGGTAAATTTAAAAATCCCCACTAATTATGTAGATCTGAATCTGAAGATAATTTTGTCCGTGACATCACAAGAAGATTATAATAAAGTGTTATCTTTAGACTGTTTTGCTTATACACTGTTGCCTCAGATACAGATATTGTTTAAGTAGGTGGCCCAATATAGCTGAACATATATCTAAATTTAGAAGTAATTTTCCATCCGTTCTTTAAAATATTTTTATTCACAATTTCAGATTTTATTGCATGTGCAGAACTGCTGTGTGTAAAGATTTGATAACCAAAATCACATCGGCAATGCTGACAAATATTAGCAAAAATCAATATAATGTGTTAAATAAGGTATATCACTGTTACATTTCAAAGGCATACTGTGAAACTAGGCTGTCATTGGTTTCGGCTTTGATCTTTTTGCTTCAGCAGTGTGGCCTTATTCACCCTCAAGTTCAGTTTTGTTGAGGAATATTCACAATTTATGCTGTCAGGGCCACGGATTGTGGTGCATATTGTGTTTAGTCCATCTTCTGCTGGGAAGGTTTTTTTCCCTCCTTGCTGGTACAGCATGGGTTGGTGGAGGAGGATGAAGTGGTCCATTATAGTAACAACCTCTGTAAATTTAGGAGACTCCTTTTCCTTGTCAGGAGCTGTGGAGCCCACTTGCATAGCAGGTACACGATAATATTGCCTAGTCCACTGGGTAGCTCAAATGATACCCAGAGAAGTGTATGGGAGTTTAATGTATCAGAGTAAGAAGTCATGGTTTCAAATTATCTGACCTTCAAATCACCCTCATGTTATTTCTGTAATACAAAAATAATTGCTGTTTCCTATCTCAGATCTAAAAATAAAATTTTGTCTATTTCAGTCATTAATTATCATATTCTCACAACCTGTTAAAGGTGATTTAAGGTTTAAGGACATAAATGGTATGCAAATAAGGCTAATTTGCTTTCCTTCCCAGTTATGTAAGAACTACTTGCGCTGCACTTTTTTGAAGCTTTTAAAGGAAAGAAATTAGTTGTGTGTCTTGCGTAAAATGTCCTTTGGACAGTTAGCCTTTGCTCTAGCTATTATTTTTTTCTAGTTTTTATGTATTGTAATTAAGAGCTTTTTTCCTTCATTATGTTCTTGTGTGTGTGAATTATTTTCGGTTGTGTCATAAACTTGTTTGAAATTCAGTACATATTAAAAAGATAAAGCTAAGCCAGCAGTATTTCTTTTACTCCAGGCAAAAATTATGTTTGGAAGCTTTTACCTCAGTGTCTGGCTAGCCTTGATGTTTTATGTACAGGCATTGTTTGAAGTTGGTTTGCTGTAGCACAACCTTATTGATTGAAATGTATTTACTTTCCTGACAATGAAAATAGGAATTTATCATTTAACTTCCACTTAATTAGAAGAATAATTGTAAAAAAAAGAGAGTTATAAAACACACCCCAATTCACAAAGAACATCAAAGTGTAGTTAGTTTTTTTCTGTTTTGTGGAATTAAAGGAAAAAAAACTATACTGAGATAAATACCTATTAATCCTTGATGTCTTCTTGTAGTTAGGTTAGTATCTTTGTAGTGTCTAAGTTGGGAGTAACTCATTACAGGATGGGAGTAAAAGTTCAGAAGTGCAGTATTTTGAAAAAAATTAAGGAAAAAACCTCAATAAACAAGCAACCCTCAAAGCTCACATTTTATATTTCCCACTGTTTTTAGTACACTAGGAAAGGAGAGATTATTACAGAAGCATTGGACAGCCTGTCTGTGATATTGCAGGAGCTACAGATAGTTTTATTGGAGGAGCTAATCTATTGTCAGTGGACAAATTTCAGGGAGTTTTAGCTGAAGGATGAAAAAAAAAAAAAAAAAAGGAATTTGTGTAAGGGATTGATCTGTATCACAAGTGTAGTTATTTTTGCATTTTCTGAAGTGTAACAATAGCAAGCAACAGTTTCAGAAAACCAGGCCCATTTAACTGAAGACAAGATCAGACCACAGTATTTCCTGTCCAAATTAGCATCAGAAGGGAGCACTGAGATTAAGTAGATTTCTGTGGGAATCTAGTGAAAGGAGAAAATGTAGATTATTGGCTTTGTCCCTTGCTGACTGAAGCAGCTTGGCAAACATTGTGTTAATCTTTGAAGCCTGTGACAAAAAGGAGGAAGACCAATTTGGACTGTTTAATATCTCAGGAGAGCTGCTGGCAAGAAGTTGAAATGATCCTTTATCCACTCAGGCTTGCTTGCACCACTTCACTTGGCCCCTGATGGACTGACTTTTTGGCTTGCTTTCCAGCTTTCTTCAGCTACCTTGACAGTAGTTGGCAAAGCAGCACACCAAGCATAGGGCCATGTCCTCAAGACAGCACAAATTTAGAAGAGCCTGAATTTACTGTCCACAATGCTGGAACAGTTTGGAGAATTGTGGTACATTGTCTGCTGTCTTAAGGAACCACCATGACTGCAGCTGCACTGTAGAATTGAGAGACTTTAAGGTTGAGATCTGCCACAAGAGAGACTGGAATCCCACTGTCTCCTCATTTGCTTAGATCCCAAACATTTACTGGAAAACTAAGAAAGCAATTGCTCTGATCAAAGATGCCAAGTCATAGTCACATTTTATTCCTGGGTGAGGGATAAACTGAAAAAGAATTTAAGTCAGACCCTTTGTGGAATAGGACTATGAAACATCTGCTGTGAAGAGAGAGTCGGTCTTTCCAAGGGGGAGATGCAACCAGGTGAGCTAAACCCACTGATGATATCAGTTCTTGTAAACTAGAGTGAGGGACAAGCTGCCTAGGAAAAGGGCTGAGATACTACAGGTGACAAAGCTTATTAAGATTATATGTACTGATGGGGAATTCCAGGCATATACCTAACTTGTCATTCCAATATAAATTGGTGACTGAGTGAATTGACTCTGGGTCAGATCTCTCATTCATTATCATGACCTGTTGTCTTGGTGATTGGCTGGGAACAGACTCGAAGGCGACTAAGACTCTTAGGACTGACACAGAACTTTGAAACTTGCATCCTGAATTACCCACAGAAAGGAAAAGAAAGTGAAAATGCTTTGGATATTGCTGTGGGGAAAAAAAAGAAAAAAAAAAAAAAGGTTAGAGACTAGGAAGAGCTTTTATGTTGACCTGCACTGTTAACAGATTTTGAAATTGTGCAAGAAAATGCAGAGTAACTCCCAGCATTTAACTGTGAAGTCAATTACTTCCTAATAATTTGGCTTCCATAAAAATGAGAATGGTTTTAGAAGGGGTGAAAGTTTTTTCTGGGACGTGCATATAGTTATAGGAAAAACAGGTTAGAAGACAGGGTTTTTCCACTTTTAGTTTTGGTTAATGGAAGGACCACAAGTTGTAACAGGGTAGCAAATATTAATTGAAACGTAGGAATTGTTACATTGAAATGCTGCATCATAAATTCAGAATTTTTTTATTTTTATTTAACAAAAATGTTGGAATATTATGATAAAAGTAAAACTTTCTCTGTGGGAGAGAGAATTTCTGAAGAGGAGAACATACATTAAAAATTATTGCTAGCATGTACTTGATGTTTAAAATGGGAAGTTAAAATAATGCAAATTTATAATTTATTATAAAAACTCTCTTCAGAAGACATTTAAAATATTGTTTCTTTTTTTAAATAGTACAGTAGATCTGCAGTGCCTGGCTTGATATTGTCATACTCTCCCTTCAAATAAAAATACAGTTTAAAACTGTTTATATCAAGTACTTTTAAAATTATGACAATACAAGATTCTAGAATTATGTTGCCATGAAGTGGAAGTACAGGCTTTTAACAATTCTCTGAAGGTCAAGAATTTAAAAAATTGAAATGATATACATAATGGTCAATGTGGTTCTCATTCAGCTATTCATATTGTATAGTCAGTTGAAGGGACCTGCATGTGAGTGTAATGTTAACAATGTGCATTTTCAATCCATTTAGTCTATTAATAATATTGTGTGGTATGTTAATAGATGTGGTTACTTTTAATGTGCTTTGTGTAATGTCCTTAAGTAAATGGAGAGATTATAGGAAATAATTGACTTTGTATGTTGTGGTGTTTTATTGTTTTGTCCCTTTGAAGATACAGGGCTTCATAATCACATCAAACTATTAGTGATGACTTCTTGTAAAGTAAGTCAAGTAATCATACTCACATTATTTAATTACATGATTTCAATAAGAAAATAAGAGACAACAATGGCTATAGGAGATGTATAACAGGAAGGGAAATACAATAACTTGTGGTTTCTTGAAGACTGGATTCATACTACACTTTTCAATCAGAAAAAAAAAAGGAATGTTTTAATGTATCAAGATGGCAGGATTTGAGGACATATGCAGGACTAGTGCACAATTTTGTAGAATTGTTAAGTTTGATTTGGAGTGGTCCAGGTTTGGCCTGCTTGGATTGTAAAAGTGAGACTGAAAAGATATTGAGAGTGAAATAGATTATTCAGACAAAGCTTAAGATAATTAATAGTTCATAACTATGAACTACGATAATTCACTTTAAGGACACAGAAGTCATATTGTAGTCTATACTGTTCGTGACATGTTACTGAATGCTCAAATGCCAGGTTCCCCATGTTTTGAGCTATGTGTGATTAGTGATATGCAAGCTATGTAAAGTAGAGAGCATTATCTGAATGTCAAACTCTTTTCCTGGTCATGATCAGACTAGAATGGAGCAAAAAGCTGATGCTTTTGCAGCTTCGCCACCTTTACTGATTATGTATTGATGCAAATCAAATTTAGGATCCTTTGGTTTCAGTAGTAATTTCTTCAGTGTGTGCTTTATCTCTCTTTATCTTGTTTTCTTGCTTTCTTGCTCCTACAGCAGCAATGAGTACAGTAACACCGTTACTTACCTCCTTCCTCTACTAGCAGCAGTTGCAGGCAGATAGAGAACGGCCGAGCTGGAGATGATTATATAGTAAACCCACTGATCTCTATAAGAAATGTCCCATAGGACAGGGCAGGTATTTAGATGATCAAAACAAAACAACTAGAGGACAAAAAATGGCTGAATGTTATTGGGTGACTTAGTACAGGGTTATCAGAGATAGGAAAACTTCCTTGTCCTCTGTAGTTAAGTATAACCCTCTGTTTTTAAAGGGAAAGAAATTTCCTAGTCCATGTATGATTCTGAAAAGGTGTTTCAAATCAGTAGGAATACCTAGTTTTAAGGCTTGTGAGATTGTTCTTACAAAACACTTGGTTTGGATTGAGTAATATCTGGAATGGGTTTTTGGACTCCCAAATTAGAGAGACATCAAGATGACAGGTCCAAACCATGAGTTACTACAGTAATGTAATATTTTAAAGCAATCTCTGTTCCTGAAACACAGGTGAATAGGAGCTTCTCTAAAATTATGAGTATTACTCACAGAATAGCCTTGATTTATTTGCTAGATTTCTCTGCTCTGCCTAAATAGACAGTGGGTTTGGAAAACAGATTTTCTTTGCTTTGAAAATTAAATTTAAAACCACAGTTTTCAGCTTGTTTTTTTTCCAGCCTGGAAGGGAATTAATCAAATAATGATAATTAAAACACCTGTGGGAGAGAGGAGAGACTATCAGGCTGTGGTGTTCCAGCTTTTCTGTTTTGTTTTAAAAATATTGATATATTTGACCAATTGAGTCGCTTATTTTGTTGTTGTTGTTGTTGTTGTTGTTGTGTGTGTGTTTTAATGCAAGCTGAAGAGGCCAGGGTGTGGTTCCATGATGTTATCATAGTGGAAGAGAGGGGAGAAGACTCCTATGCTCCCTTGAAGTGTTATCATGTGTATCCCCTTCATGTGGTGTTTGGTGTACCTGCCCGCTGCTCTCCTGCCCTCTCTGCTGGCCTGGTGCTGCTGTCCTCTGTCTCTTCTGGGGCAAAACACTTGTGTGTCTGTGGAGTTGGTCAGTATCATTATCTAAAGGAATAATGGAGGTGGGTTTTTTGGGGGGCGAGGAAGGGGAGGTGAGGGGGATGTAGGTTGAGGGGGGTTTTCCTGTTTTTTTTTTTTTTTTTGTGGATTAGATTTCCATTGATCTTGATGTACAACCCATAATCATCAAGTCTAGTGCAGGAATAGTGGTTGGAATGTATTGTTTGGACAGGAATGAGGAGGGTAGAAAGAGAAGAGAAGCCTGTTCTTTGGGTAGTGAACCACCATTAGATTGGGTTACCCTACATCTCATAGTAGTTTAAACCCCTGAAAGGAGAAGGTCTTTTTGCTCTGATGCAGGTAGAGAAAAACCTCAAAACTGGTGAAATTTGACAGTACAGGTAAGCAGTTCTAACATCTACCTGTGCCAAAAGGGAGCTCCTGCACTCATTTCTACAAACACCCAACTTGACTGCATTTGTGCCACTTCTTTTGCCACTGGTAAGTCACTGTTCTGACTCCATATCAGGTGATATTGAGGCTGAAGGCAGGGGACTGTTAATGTTGAAATTTTTTGTAGGTTTAGTGTTCTAAACTAGTCAGGGGAGAGTCCATCATGGCATGACTTTGAGTTTCGTTTTCTTACAAAAAGGTGGGAAAAAGTGTTAGCATAGAAAATGAATTGATTGTTCTTTATTGTGGCAGTAGTTTTCTTATTAATTAAAAAAAAAAAAAAAAAAATTGGAAAGTGAGATGGAAAGATAGCTTTTTCCCAAAAGAAGGGCTGGATATTTCTAGTACTCGGTGTTGAATGGCCAAGTATATGCTCATGTCTGGCTTTTTACAATATTTCAGTTTCCTTGTAGCTCTATCGTCATTAAACCCTGGAGGGGATACGTAGAGAACAAATTGTGCTATTGTTTGTGCCCAGTCAAAGAGATACTGATGCCTTAGGAATGTCTCTCAGGTATTTTCTCATGTTTCTTTCCTGCTTTTGTAGTTTCTTTGGAGTACTGAGTCTTTTGAATAATAATTACTTCTATATCAAACCTCAATAAATACATCTCTGCTTTGCAAAACTCTGACTTTAATAATGTCCCTGTTTTAAGACCTTGCTCTTAAATTATGTTCTTTTTCATTTCCTCTAATCAAACCAATAGCACGGTGGTATGTGCTATTCAATGTCTGCTTAGCTTTAATCTCCCCGTTAATGCTATTCCTTTTGGAGAGCTGTGCCATATTATATTTATTTTGATAATGTGTTCTACTTGACAGAATGAATCTCTGTTGTAAGAGTCTGTTTGCTGTAATGTTACTTCACCTAGGCTTCTGACTACATTACGTCTAGTTTAAATTTGCCCTTTTGCTCTGCCATCATTTTTTATCCATGCCCATTTCTTGGATTTTGAAGAGCAATGCCTTGTGTATTCAAAAAGAATTACTATCCCTGAGATTCAATATAGAGGGGCTAGAAACTGAAGAGAAAAAGGTGACATATTTATAAAATTAGATGTTTCTAGTTTTTATACTTAAAAGGTACAAGGAAACTTTACTTTTGTCTTTGTGATTAGTAAACAAAGCTGCACTGACTTTCTGAACAATTGCTTGCTTTTTAAGTAAGTCAGATATATTGATTTGAAAAAGCTGAACAGCAAACGTTAGTGCTTTTCCAGGGGTGTTTCTATATGTTTGTGCATCTATTACTGAGTCTGATGGGACTCAATAATTATGTGGGACTTTCAAATTAAATGTATTTTAATGTTTTTCATTCATCACCTTCCTTGTAAAGTTATTCTGATGCAGCATTGGTGTCTTTGATGAAACTATTGCTAAACAAAGCTGATCTTATCCTACTTAGAAGTTTCTTGGGCTTATTTCAACTTAGGCTTTAGAAGGAGACTTGTTTGGCTCTGGGCCCACCAATACATCACAGCAGATAACATTGTGCTAGCAACAAGGGAATTTTTGTTTTTCTGCAAAATTGCATTTATTGAACTGAATTAAGGAGTTCAGGGGCTGCAATTTCCTCTCTCAAATCACCTTGCTACTACTTAGACTCCAGGCAGAAGTTGGAGTTTATTTTAGGAAACATGAAAATGCTTTTAAAGGGATGACTTAGAGGTAAAACATCAGCAAAAGTGGGGACACCTGCTGTTAACAAAAGTGCCTGCACGTTTGTCAGACCTACATCCCCGGCAGAGGGAACCGCCGAGTGAAATCCTGACCGCTCCTGGGGACATCCCATAGGTGGCAGCAGTCACTGCAGTTTAGGAGGTTAACAATGGAATGATTTATAGGTACGAGAATAAAGATGTCATTGCTCCGCTAATGGGGTCTTTCTACGAAAAAGTGCTGCTCTTTGAAATATGATAAGTAAGAAGAATGCCACTTACTTTTTCAGTTGGCTCTTAAGGTTTGACTAGTTCTTTGTCTGTAACTTATATTTTTAGTATTGTTCCTAGATGGGGTTTAAGGGAGCCAGAATTTTATAGTGCCATGCTATGAAATACAATTGGACAGCCAGAGGAAAGGAGCTGATGGGAATTTTAAAAAGAAAGAAGGAGAGAACAGTCTTGTAAATTTCAGTGCTGGAATTTCAAATTCTATGTTAGTGTGTAAGCTTTGTCTGATAATCAGAAGATTTAATGGTGCAAAATAAAGAATATTGCTTTGCTTTTGAGAAGCCTGGCTGAAACCAGGTGGGGTTTTTTTGTTTGTTTTTTTTTTCTAAACTAAATGTATATTTGGTGCAATCTTCATTAACATAATTGCTATACTTCAATTTCTCTGCATGAAGATGCCTCAGAACTGAGGTAGGATATTCATTGAATCATTGTTGCTCTCTAGAGTGAAGGAGAGAAGCTTGCCATTTGAACTTCATAAACAGAATTGCTTAGTTAAATTACCCCAACTGAATTAATATGGGCTGCTTGTAAACATATTTTCTTTTATATGCCATTGGGCAAGTAGCTATGCTGTTTTAATTTTTAACTTAACCCCCCACCTTTTTTATAAGTGACACGTGAATTGAATTTGATCTTTTCTCTCCAGAAGTACCACAGCACAAGAAATCATACAGTGCTGCTGAAAAATTAGGGGTATTTTCTTTTATGTTTTTATTATGGTAGATGTTTTACCCAGTAATGTGTTCAATTTGCTTTGAAAAATCATTGAAGCTCATCTCTTACTTGTTTCAAGAAGGAAAGAATAGAATCACCTCACTCATTGTGTCATTTCAAATAAAGTAGACAGAAGTGGACTTTCTACTGTGACAATGGAACAATAAATACAATAAATAAAAACTGTTTACTCCTGTATCAGTGTGGATCCCTTTTTTCTGGGTGAATGCATTATCGTACCCTCCTACATATATAAATACTTACTAGAGTGAACATTTGTCTAGCTAGTGTTTTGCACTATTAAAACCTTCACCTGTTCTCTGGGACATGCTTTCATGTAGGTGCTATATCGTGTTGGAAACTTCTCTGTTTGAGTTGTTTGTCCAATTTTACTGGAAGATAAAATTTCATAGGCAGGTATCATTAAATCTGTTTTACAGGTAAGCAAATAAAAATAAATCTCTTTTTTTCTATGTTTAACACTCTTACTGTGTTTAAAAAGTAATAAAAATAACAGCTTGGAATGTAACTACAGGTTTTATGGTTTGTTTTGATTTTTGATAGTCCTATGCTAAATCTATGGAAAGGAATTTTTTTTTTTTTTTTTTTTTTTTTTTTTTTTTTTTTTTTTTTTTTTCCTTAGAAGAAAGTAGGGTTGTTAATAGGGAAGTACTGCTTATTACCATTTGCACTGATACTTTCAGCTGGAGCTGGTGTGTTTCTAAATCACAAGTGAGATAATAAATTATTTCCTATGGCCTTTGAAGTTCAGCTGTTTTCAGTGAACTGTCTAAATAGAGTCATTCATCAATCAGGGACAGAATTGATATATAGCTTTGAAATAGTCCCTAAAACCTCTGAAAAATGTTTTACAAAATGAGACAGCCCTGAAGCAATTTATTAGTCAACACTTGTTTGACATATTTGTGGCAGTAGCTTTGTTTGGCAGATTTCATGGGCCTGCTGCACGAATCAGGTGTGCAGGATCAGGACCTTTCCATGGTTTTTGTCTTCTTACAAACTGGAGATGTGCATACACAGCATTCCTCTCTTACTGAGACACAAAGGAAAAGTACAATTTTAAATGTATGAAATGGTGAATAATACTCCAAATACTCAAAATGTAAATTAATTGCTGCACAGCTTTTTTTCCGTGTTGACAATGACTATAACTGGCTATATTTTAGGGACATTTACTTAATTTTCATTGATTATTTTCTTAATTATTCTTCTTCATGTTGTAAATTGTTCTTTGCTAAACATTATCCAATGATTACCCGCATAAGCAATGTCATGTTAATAACAAATTGATTCAGAATTTCCCACAAAAATTGAATTTACTTTTCTTCTAATTCTTCAGTGTAAGCAGCAACAGGAAACAAAATAGTTGTTGCTGTGAGCTTTGTTCTTTGTGCAAATGTCAATCATTCACTTTTCTGCACCTAGGAGGGTTCTAGTTTTGAGAACTACAGCATATGACTTGAAATCTGTGTAGCATTTTGGAGTGGTTATGAACACTTAGCTTATGTCAGTGGGAACAAGCAGTTTGGCAAGTGGAAGAGATCATTAGATCAAAGCAGTTGGTGCTGAGGCTTACATGCTTGCAGTGTAGCAGTCTAGGTTAGGGGTTCTTCCTCTGACTAGATTTAGTTTGGGCTGTCGGATGTAATGCCTTCACCAGTGGTGTGATTTGAAGTTGTTCAAGGAACCAGTTACTGGTTTGGTCTGGTTTGGTTTGAAACCCTGTGTCTCCATTACAGTGGACATTTGGTTCACATCCAAAGTGGAGTTTCTGACTGATTCTTCTCTGGAAAAAAATCCAAGTCAACACCTCAGCAAAGGTGACACCAATGTTGTGAGTGAGGACAACTGGCATGTTTAGGTCACTTAAACCAGCATGAGTATGCAGGTGCAGCCTTAAAATTCCCAACGCCTTCAGAGTGCTCCTCAGGACTCGAAGCTTGGTCCTTTGGAAAGTTTTGGAAGGAAAGAAAGGAACTGCTACTGCTGCAAAGTGATTGTAAAAATCAAGATACAGTTTGGGGAAGAAGCCTAAGATGTTAGCCCCATTTTTGAATTTAACTGGTAAATTTCTGAAAATTTGTACAGAATGCTATTGCAGGGATGTTACATAATTAGATTCAAGCATTTTGATTGTATTTGATGTACTTTTAATCTACAAATCCAAAGAAGATTTCAAGCACTTTGCAATAATGTATAAAGTGCTATTTGGAAAATCACTGTAAATTAATTTAGCAACTTTTCCCTGCTTTTGTTTTATTTTTATAGTGTCCCTTCCTCCTTGCCCCTTCTTTTTCACTGTCAACACTTTCTCTGGGATCCAGGGGAGTGCATCCCTCATTGTTGTCATTGACTCTATGTGCCAACAGTGTTTTTATTGCAAGAGAACTGATGTGAATTATTAGCTTGTGTAGAACACTGGTGGAAAGAGAAAGGTGGATCAGGTCATCAGCAAAGGGGCGTGAGTACAGTTACTCTGAACTACGATCCAGTACCTGTATCTTGTTTCCAATAGTAACACAGTTCCCTAGTGTTAGTGCTTTCATTGTGAAAAAGTAAATCCTCCTTCCTGTCCTCATACAGCTTCTTCTGCATTGTCACCCAGAGGGGATGTCTCTTGAATTATCATTTCTTTCAGTTCTTCTTATGAGAAATTAGCTTAATGAGACTAAGCCAAAAAAAAAAAAAAAAAAAAAAAGGGATGTTTCTTCATTTGGAAGAACTTATGTTCAGTACAAAATTTATGGATTTCTTCATCTCTTCCTCTGCCTTTATACTGAATGCTGTATACCTGTTACTGCCTGTAATGAAGACCCTGTGTGTTTTTGGGGTTTAGACAGTGGCCAGTAGAATAGCATAAGAACCCCTAGACTGTATCAGGTCAAAGGGTCTCCTTATCTAGAGTGATTATTGGTGATTCTCCAAGAAGGTGGAAAGGTATAGAGTGCTGTGTCTCTGAGGCATTCCCCTGGCTTCTGTGGATCTGTGGTTTAGGCGCTTCTTCACTTTATGATAGTGCTTGTGTTGTGGTTTTAATAATTTTACTGATGTATCATCCTTAAATTACCTAAATATTTGCTGGATTTATTGATTTATTTGCATATCCAGTGGCAGGGCATTCCTCATTTACTCATTTAACCATGGATTATGTTATAGAGTAGTTTTCCTTTTTTTTTTTTTTTTTTAACATGGGTTGTATTTAAGTATGTTTCTGAAGTGCAGATTGACAATAAAATAGTGTAAAAGTGAAATCCCTACAAAGAAATATTCCACTTGTGCACACCTTGCTCAGGTGATAAATTCTTACAATCACTTGTGTCTATTTCTCCCAGTGCTGAGGCAACGTTTATGGCCACAGAAAGAGATAAAAAATTTCCCAAGAGTCTTGTGTTTCTCCAGTCCTGTAAGTTGCAATTACTGGGACATGGCAGCAGCACCCCCAGGTGCTGTGTACCACGGACAGATCCTGGGAGGCCTGGGCATCTGCCTTGCAGAATTCCAGTCAGGGCTGCTCAGCTGGGCCCTTCCCTTCTTTCTATTGCAACACAGGTTCTGAAAAGAATGTTTTGTAGTGTTCATCCCAAACTGACTTCAATTAAGGTAGTGGCTGATAATTTGGGAATGTCCAAAATGAAATGGAAGATATTATGTTGTTTTATGTTGCTATTCAGTATGGAACCTTTATATACAATGTAGATATATTTAGTATTTTGAAAAAAGATTACTCTATTTTGCATCCTAATAATACATTTTAACTTATTTCAAAATACTTTCCCCTTTATTTCATTTTAAGACATTTCTATTGTTTTTATTTTTTTCCATTTTTTTCATATTTTTTCAAATATAAGTTGCCCAAGCAAACCTGTACATTACTGTACACTTTGTATGTATACTTTGTATACATCTTTCTTTTCCTTTCCAGTGAGAGAGAAGATGCTTTAAACTGCTCTGTTTCAGATTCCACTCCTTTTCTCTTAAAATTTGCATTGTCCTTTTGGACTTTTCCTATTAGTAGTGTGAGTTGGGTTCAAGTAGAGAAAATGTTTGAAAATCTACTGTATTGTGGATTGCTGTTAGTAAAAAGTAACATCCAGTTTGTTCTTTTGACCTCTGTTTTGTGTTAAATAGGTAATTGTACAATTTTTTTTTTCCTGGAGAATTCCAAGGTTAGTGTAATTACTATGTATGTCTCAACACAACTTCTTTTTAATGGGGATAATGTTGAATATGTCTAAATTAGTATATATGTGGCAGCATGAGTTTTGTTGTTGTTTGATTCTTTTGGAATTTTTCAGAGTTTTCCCTAGCTCAGTCTGATCTGAACCAATCTGCCCTTGTAAATATATGATATTTCTTCTGTCTTCCATAGAATGAACACATCTATGACAATGATAATTGGGAAAGTGGCTCTCTTTTATCTTGCACATTGTAAAGCAGATGACTTGTTTTAATTCTTCTCCTATATTGTGTTCTTGGAATTGCCTCTGTATAGTTTCAAATCATAAGTTCTTATGTGAATTTTGTCTATTATATTCTTCCTTGTGATTTTCTTCATTACTTGCTGTGATTAAATCAATCTTTGAATACATCTTTTGAATTTTATTTATGTGGTGTTAAAAGCCCAGATAGGCCTCTCATTTTTCTTTTATATGTTCTTGCTAAACTACCTAAAGAGTTCTAGTAAACTGAGATATGCTTTTCTGTTAAAATCTCTAAGGGAAAAAATTTAACTTTTTTAAAGATTACCACTTTATCATGTTGGTCATGGTTTCTTTCTTTATGTATATATATTCATGTGGTGATTTTCTTTCCTACCTTCTAATTTTCATGAAGAATTTGGTTTAGCAATGGACACCGTCACCAGGCGCATTCTCTTTAGGAGGATGGCAGTGAGAGGGCTGTGGCTGCATCACAGGAAGTACAAGCACATGCTATGTTAACTAGCATTCAGAGAAAGATAAGTTTCAGTTGCTGCATTCCCAGGGAAATGGATCTCCCCTTTTTTCAGGATTAAGTTCATAATAAGTCACTTTAAGGACCAGGAGAGCACTAATTAATGTAGAGCCTGCTCATTGATACTGACAACAAACATTGTCTTAACCTCGGTAAAGCTTTGAGCAGCTAAATATTGCACACCATATTTGTTTATTAATTTGTTGTCTTTTATTGCTGTAGCAAGCTTTGTTTTTCATATGCATGTTTTTTCCTTTTTGTGACCATACTATATATTGGAAAATTTCTGACAGTTGGAGGGTGTTGTGCAGTAGGTTAAGATCAACTATATCTCCCCTCTCTTTCAGTTGGTGGTTCCTTGATGACTATACAAATCCACATATGATGAGTTCTCTTAAGAATCTGATTTCCACTAAATATTCCTCCTGTTTTTTATTATAGCACAGCAATAATTTTCTTGTTTAGAAACCTCTTTTGTAAGTAGAGAACAGCTGATAGCAATTGGAAAAATCTGTAATTCCATTTTGTCATTGAAAGCAGAAGGGTCAGTTTTAATCATGTGTTAGATATGAACAACATTATCTGAGAGATAGATATGGCATTATTCATGTTAAAATATTAAAAGTATTGATTTGAGCTGACCTTGATAAGTTGTTGCCCTGAAGTAAGCACTATTTTTAAAATTAGTGAATTCTTTCTAATGAAACATCAGAAGTCTGTAAGTGTAAAATTCTACAATATGGCGTGGGAAATCAAGTGACTCCAGGGCTAGTAGTTTTGTATAAAGTAGACATAAATAAACCTGTGAAAATGAACCTGATGTGTGACTTGACAGAAGTAAAACTACTGCTTGCAAAATGGAGAATATTCACTGCTTTGTCTCATGTAGTTGTCTCCTGAGGAAGGGCTCTAAGTCTGAAGTAGCTCCAAGTAATTATTTGTCTCATGATACACAAACCTAAAAGCAATGCTTTGCCAGTAGTTGCTCTCCTTTAAGGCAGTGTCTTTGGGTCTGACAGTAACTGTATTGCTTTCCCCTGACTCCAAAGATTTTCCAGGGGGAAAGTCACCTGGGACAGTAGGTCTTATAAGTGAAGCATTGACTTGCAACTCTGAAGACTGGACTGTATTTCTTGGGTCTGCTGTTGTATGCTTTTGTAACCCTTAAGTCACTTGGAGGCAGATCCAGAGGCCAATGAGGTTGGATATATGACTTCTATTTGTATTAGACTGGTTTTATATGAGCATTTCTGCTTTTTGTTGTGCTTCACTTTCTAATCTCTTCAGCAGTTGTATTCCTTTATCTCTTGCCTCTCATTTTGAATGCTAAACCCTAAACTCTCTTGTAGGAACTGGCCTTTGCTAAATGGTTTTATAATTTAATGCTGATAACTGCAATTAAAGATGTTACTCTAGCTTGAGATATTACATAACATTACCAAAAACTGGAAGATAAGCACTGTAGCGTCTTAACTTTTGGTTTGTATTAAACCTTCAAGTGCCAGCAGAACTGTTCTGTTGCCCATTTTAGGATGTAAATTGGTTTGGAAAATGTCTGTCTACTTTCCTTTCCTCCAGCCTGAGGTGAAGTGGCTTATCCACTCTTATCCCTCAAAAGCCATGTACACAAGAGTGTACTTGTGATGTCTGCCTGAACTGGAATAGTGATCTACATACTGTTAAAGGGTATTTAGAGTAAATTCTTATTGGGGTTAATAACCCTTCAACTATTCAGTCTGTAGTCTAATCTTTTTCAGAACTGGCTTCTAAAAAATGCAGAACCAAAATAGCTTGTTAAGTAAGTACTCCAAGGAAATGACTGTGTTTTATATTTGAGGATCGAGTATAATATTTGTAGTTTTTTCATCTTTAATTTTCTATCCTTCATAAAATTTTAAAACTACAGTGGTAGCTTGCTTTTGTACTTCAAGCAAGAAGGAAATGCTCAGAGTTTTGTTTGCTTCATCTGTACCAAATGGAATACTGTGCTGTGAATATTTTTTTGCAGCTGGGAATGTTGTAATAGCTTGTATTGATTCAGTTTTATGGTATTCACTTTTTAGCTTTTCTTGAATCATGAAGCATTATTGTTGCTTTGTTTTCTTTGTTTTGACATGTTTTGCTTATGAAGCAAAACACTTGATAAAATACTAATTTCTGGAGCACAGACTCATGCTTTGTTTATTGATAGTTATTCAGACTCTCCTCTGTACGTAGAATTGTTAATTTCAAATGGGCTTTTTACAGACAATTAGTCTCCTGAGTACTTTCTAAAATTGAATTCATTTATTTCACAGTATTTTTGTACGCAAAGTGATGTTGTTCTTTCTTTTAAAGCTTTGAAACTTAGGCAGAGAGAGAGATTGAAATCCAAAGTACCTTGTAATACCTGCTGTCCTATTTGTAACACTTTTTCTCTGGTCATCCAGCACTCTCTGCTCTCTAACACCAGTTTTATGCTCAGCTGTGTGCCACTGTGTTCAGTATTTCTGCAAATCTAGAAATTAGGGGCTTTCAAGTTGTGTACCAAATAGTCAAGAAACAATCAATAACCGGTTTATACATGTAAAACATATGTATATCCATATATATGTACATAATATATATATATATCATACAGGAACTTAATGGGAGATAAAAGTACCACAAACACTTTTTCAAAGTAACGTCTCATTATATAGACCAGACCAGGTTACTCTTGGCTTTAGTTTGGTCTGGTCTTGAAAACCTTTGAGGATAAAGGCTACACAGATTCTCAGGGCAACTTGGGTCAAGCTTGGCTGTCCTCACAATGAAAAAGCTTTTTCTTCCCTTCCATTTGAAGCAGTTCCAGTTTCAATTTATGTCAATTGCCTCTTGTCTTCCTGCCATGCACTGCTATAAAGAACCTGGCTCCAACTTCTTGATAATAACCTTGTAGGTACTGGATGACCTCTTGCCCTTGTCTTCTCCAGCTTTAACAATCCCCCTTCCCTCAGCACCCTCTCCTCACAGGTTTGTGCCCCAGCTGCCTGACCAGCTTTGTGACCTCCCACTGAATTTGCTCCAGTTCCCCTTTCCGTCTTTCTGTTACTGCCCGGCACTGGACAACCACTTCCCTCAATCCACTCTGTGTGTGTTTGCAGTCATACAGGCTGAGATGCAGCTGGCCTCCTTTGCTGTGAGGGCACACTGTGATCCTCCCTGTGATTCTCCTAACGTGTGTACCAAAATATTTGTTGATATAAATGAAGAAACTTCATTAGACCAAGTGACGCATTTGGAAGAAATGTACAAACTGTTAGGAGCATGAGCCGTCTCCTGGAAAAGCAGCGGCAGCAAAATGCAAACAGATACAGATTAGAATAAATGGTTACTCTGAAGTGAATGTAATTATGTAAATCAGTGAGGTAATCTGAAAGGAAGAAGTAAAAATGGGAGGTGGAACCTAACAAGGTGATCAGGCCATTAGGGCTTTGGGATACAGAGATAGACTGGTAATTATACCTCTGACAGGCTGAGGGAATGGAAGGAAGTTAGACAGAAGGAAATACTATAAAATCAACATCTTTACAAAATTAGTTATTATTATCCAGGAAGGTTATGAATTTTAGATCTTAGTCTCTTCTTCTGAGGTAATGTACATGAATTCCTTAATAATCAAGGCAGAGAGAAGTGTTTTTTTTTCCTTGGTGAAAAATGTTTTCCTGTTGGTAAATGGTTTTTATCAGTTGTCAGTGTGAATTTATTCTGATATGCTGTAATTTCTTTGACATATTTTACATGTTTCAATCAGTTGTTATTGAAATTTGGGACATTGCAAGAAGTATGGTGAAAAATCTGTGACTTTTGATGATGCTGTTTTAGGGAAAATTTCTCTCTTACTATGTCAAGTTTTACAGTTTAATACTGGGAAGATTTGAAAGACATCATCTGCCTTCAATTTTAAATTTTTATTTTTAAATTATTTTCTGAGTAGTTTTCAACAGGTATTCACAGGATAGTGAAGAGTGTAACTTCATGAGACTTCCTTTTTGTGGTAAGAAAGGAGGTGACATTTGATGACCTGATTAAAGAAATTATCTGCTCTCAAAAAATAATCCCCTTTGGGTGTAAATTCTCATTAGCTGGATTCAGTCATCTGAGCAAATTTACTGATGTCTTGTGGTTAGACTTTTTACTTTATTTTGAATAATTTATTTTGAAGAATGCCAAGTTTTGAAGAGGTACATGTGTACATGTTGCTGATTATAGGTTGATCATAGGGTCTGTAAAGATTAAATTGGTGTAGAAATTTTCTGGAAGTTGTGGGTTCGCTTAGGCTGTAGAGGAGTTAATTCCTTTGTTGTTAAACATGCAATAAATCAGCTGGCTCTGGATGTTTCCTGCTCCTGTATCTTCTCTTTCATTTCCAGGTGAAATCTGTTCATCTTTTCTCTGTATTTTACCTTTTTGCTGCTGACCAGCTCGTGCATGTGTAGTACTATCCTGACAGATCTTCTCATTGCCTTTCTCATTAATTTTTCATTCCATTTTGCCTACTGTAGATCACATGATACAAATTTCCCTATTACCACATTATTTTATTTGTAGTTTCACCAATCTGTACCTACAATAAATGTAGTGTTTACACTTACATTATTCACTATACATTTTGAGTTCTGCTTAGCTGCTCAAAGGTATAATGCACTGAGGAATTGTCAGCATCTGAGATGTCATTTCTCTCAAGTCATTGCAAAACAGATTGTGGTTCTAGGCTTTCAAATGAGCTACGAGTAAGTGGTTTGTGGTGCAAATATAGATGGTGAAAAGTCATGTACATAAAATAGTAGGAGTACCTATGCTGTTTACAATTATCAGGAATCTCTTCCTTAGGATGATGGTCCAGCAAAGTTCCAGTGGATTCAGTTGTCATTTTACTGGTGATTCAGTAAATAGTCCTTTTGTTTATGAATGCAGAACTATGAATGATTTCAAAACTGTGAATGTGTTTCCAGAGCCTATATGGCATTCTTTTCCTGACTGTAGGGCAAATACGAGGTGCAAAGCAGTGATGATTGGTTGAAAATTTAGTTACAGCTGAAGATGCCTGCCTGTAAAAGTCCTGTTATTCCACTGATTCGCTGAAGTAAATTTCACTGTGACAGAATCCTCTGGGGTTAAATTTGTGATGGAATTAAATTATGAAATTGGAGGAGGCAGAAGTTCTATTGACAGGACTGGTCACAAGCCTGGAATCAAATGAAATACTCATTCCCCTCAGGCAAAAACCATGCACGCACTGCTGAAAGATCATGTCTCTTGATGCTACTCTTACAAAATAAATGTTATTTACACTGGGTAAACCTCAGCTGCTTCCTGCCTCATGCTTAGAGTCTTTCCTTTATTCTAGAAGATGGTTCTCTTTCTCTGCCTCTTCTACTTTCTCTTAATCAGTTGCTCCACACAACTGAGTTTGAAGTGTTTTCAGAAACTCAGAAAATTTGCTAACAGGAATAAATTGATTTAAACAGACTCAATGAGACTCTCATGTGAAGTGGTAAGTTCTGTTTGAGAAAACCCAAGAGAAGGAACTAACTAGATTTCACGTCTGTCATCATTCATTGATATACCCGATGATCTATATGATTTCCTCTTATATACTTCAAAGACCATTGCTACATCAAAACTGGTTTTGCCTTGTAGTCATTGGGACTATTGGTCCTGTTGCCTGCAGATGAGGTGTGTACCTGCCTAGTCTCAGGTAGTTATCCTGTTTGCAGTCCTGTGTTAGCCCTGTGTGCTCTCCCTTCACAGTGCTGTGGTGTGTCTGCTTTCCAGGCAGCTGGGTGTTGCTTGTGCTTGGCTGGACAGGAAAAATCAGTTTGTATTAACATCGAGGTTGTACTTGATTTTGGGTTTTGGTTATGGGTTTGGTTTTGGTTTTGGTTGGGTTGTTGTTGTTGTTTTATATAAGTATCAGTAATTTTTGTAACCCTTCAGAGAAGAAGGGTGGAACTGTTTAAACAGAAGGTGAATCTTGCTAATTTTCCAGATTGTCCACAACTGATGGTAGGATTTCCTGGGGATGGACTGCTCTGCTCTTCCACCACCCCCATGCACTGGAGGGCAGAGCTTTTCTGTGCTTTGGAGCTATGCAGTGTTTTCACCATGCAAAGCATGTGTAGCTACTGGTGGAGCCATGTGGTGGATGGGCTCTGGCTCTCGCTCCTTGTGTAGCAGCTGCCTTGTAAAAAATTGCATTCCACATCAAGGATTGTGTGGAGTAGTTAAATCCCATTGTGACAGCTTTCCAGTGCAATTCTGTATTAAGAAGACACAAGCCCTAAACAAAGAATTTTAATATTTTCATCCATTACTTCAATAAAAAAGCCCATTTTTTTTCAATATTTTTATAAGCCAAATGATATGGTTTAGAACTAGCAGCATTTGATTAATAAAATCAAGGATTTAAAACTTCTTTACTAATTTAATTTTTAACACAATTGGGATTTTTTCATACGTTTTATGCAAACCTTAAGTATGTTTTAGCTTACTGCAAAATGAGAAGAAATGTGTTACATTAAAGTGCATGTCATTTGCCTGTGCAATGGGAGGTACCTGTTATTTTATAGCAATTTTGAGTTATTTTCTGTCAGTTTGTATTCCTTTTAAATGCGACATACAGAAACCCTCACTTTAGAACAACTCCCTTAGGGCTCACTCCTGGATGTCAGTAGTGTGAGCAAGAGGTGCTGTGCACAACAAGAATAGGTAAAAATGTAAATGTTCCATCACTTACATGGGTGGTTCTCTATTCTTTGAAATCTTGGACATGTAATTAATTAGTATTATGACACAGGTATGGACATATATGTCTTCTTACTTTTGGAATTTTTTGGTTTTATTTTGTAATTTTTTACAAACCAACTGGTATCCCAGTCCACCAGACACTATTTAACCAGAAGTTTACTGGGCAAACAGAGTTTATTTGCACTGCATATTATCAAAAACTAGGGATTGCAGCTAGATATATATAACCGAAAATGCAATATTAGTGTCTTGTTACTACTGACGTATTAACATAATTGCTTGGGCTAGGAAAGTGCAAATTATTTAGCTGGCAAAAAATTTGTGGGTATCCTTTTGATCTTGGCCACACTGCAATATAAAAGCTGTTCAGATATACAATTTTGCTTTATTTTATCCTTATGTCTACTGTACCACAAATACAATCCTTATAGATTATCACTGCCACTGGCATTCCTGCTCTTGGGTCTCTGTTAAAAAAGTTTAGAGGCAGTAAATTAGCTGGAATACTATATCCATTAAAAAAGGATGTGCCCTGAGACTTCCATATTTTGCTGGTATTCTAGAGTATTTTAAATTATCAATCTGAATTACAGGCTGACTGACCCAAAGGCAGTTGCTGAGTTTATTTAATAGGGAATATTTTTTGAATTTTTTTAACACAATAAAAAGAAGTTGGATAGACCAAATTGGTAAAAGATATAAAATCTGTAAGTCTTTTTATCCAGAAGTAGGTGTTCATATTTTATGTGAATAACTTTAGTGGGCCTATTGATATAGGTTGACTCTTTGGGCTTCTTTAGTAGCAGCACACTGTGAACTTTGTTCCTTGAGTGTACCTGTCTCTTTCTCATGTGCGTGTAAAACACCTGGTGTACGCACTGGTTAATTTTTAAAT